>NC_092715.1:218401647-219120522 GCF_047496885.1 Scyliorhinus torazame
AAATGGAAAAGTAGTTTTTAAAGCAAAACAATGTTTATTCTATGAACTCAAGTTAACCTTTTTAAAACAAACAGTGAATATCGTAGCAACCATTAATTCAAATACACCCCCAAAGAATAGAACACTAAGTAATCCTTTAAGCTGTCCTTTGAACATCCAAAAGACTTAACAACCTTTAAACAGAAGCACATCAGGGTTTACATTCAATACTGAAAACATTTAAATTTCTGAATTCACCAAATGAGCAAGAGATAGTCCTTCATGGCAGAGAGATCAACAGTACAGCTGCTTTGGCTGACTTCAACTGCAACACACTGAAAAACGAAACCAGAAAGACAGACACACGCAAGCTTTTCTCAAAGTGAAACTAAAAAGCAGAACCAGAGCTTAGCTCCACCCACACTCTGACATCACCGCAGTAACATTAGCAGCCAAACATTTCTTAAAGTGACATTCTCCTGACAACACAGAAAACTGGCGTGGAACTCTCCAGAGCAACTGACTGATTTTCTCACGGAATCTTGAGCCTCGTTGCCAAATAAAAGTGTGTGGCCGTGGTTTACGCCATCACTCTGGCAGGGCGGTGACTCTACGAGCCGGACACCGGATCCACAGAGTCATCGCCTCAAAGCACTCATTCTACCCCGCCCCCTTCCCCCTCCCCCCCACAACATTCATCCCCGGCAAAACACCCTCTCAGAGTCCGCTCTTCTCCCTGGCCAACACATATATATGCACTCCCTGCCATGGGGCTCCCAATGCCCCCTGGCACAGGTTGGCACTGCCAAAATGGTACCCTCCCCCCCACTCAGAGGCTATACTTATGCCTGCACCCCTGGAGGGATCCCCTCAACTGCCTCCCGCCTGGCCCAACCTATCTTGAACCTTGCCGATGTGACGTGTGAATATTTAATGAGAGGCAATCATTTGGTGGGGGCTGCTAAGTGCATGGAAATGCATTAAAATTGATTAACATGAGGTTGTGGGTGTAAATCCCGCATTTTCTGCCCTTCGCAGCGAGTGTGGCCTCAACATTCCACCCATAGAGTCAATTCACCTTCTTGATCTGTGTCCTGTCGTGTTAGGTACACTTGTCTAACACTGGCTGCCACTGGATGCAGCTTAGATCAAAAAGATACTCCAGACCTTGAAGTTAGTTCAGTCTGATTTATTGACCCAGTAGCACAGTTAGCACAGTTCTCTGTGAGTTCGACTCTCTGCTAACTTAAGTGTGGTTACTCTGTCTGACTGAACCAGACTAGCTCTTAGCCACGTGGTGGAGGTGTGAGCTTGTAACAACACCCTTGACTGACTCTCTAGATGTTCATCAGTGGAAAGAGTCGGAGTGTGAGTGCCTCGTGTCTTTTATAGTCAGATCTCACCCCGAGTGTCCTGCCTGCTTATTGGTCATGTCCTGTTCTCTGTGTCCATTAGCTGCTTGTCTGTGCCTGCCTGTATATTATTATGTGTGTGTCTGCATATCATGACATGTCCCATGCAGAACATTGTCAAAACCCTTACTGAAGTCCATGTCGACTATATTAACTGCACTGCCTTCATCAACATACCCAGTCACCTCCTCAAAAAATTCAATCAAGGGCACGATTCTCCATAATGATTTCTAATTGTTGTAGCGACTGGGAACTGCTGTGAACTTCCGTGTGGGGCCGAGCAGGCCGGCAATGCTATTCAACGTTAATTGGTCCACTTAACGGGTCCCCACGGGCTTCTCGCCGCAAATAAAGGCTCGTCAGCTGATTCGCCGATACTGTGCTCACCAGTTCCCCCCCCCCCCGACTAACAAGGTCGAGCAGCACTTAAGCTGCACTTGCTCAGCCAGCCCCAGCCAGCTTGCAGAAATGGCACCCAGGAGAACATCTCCAGGAATTGGGGATGCAGATCTAGGTAGGCTCCTTGACGCAGTGGAGGATGGCAGAGATATCCTGTTCCCCTGAGGGTCCCAGAGGGTCAGTCACAGGGCAGCCTGGGACGAGGTGGAGGCAGATGTGAATGCCAGGAGTGTGACTAGTGTCGGTAAAAGTAGACACCAACGACAGCCCCCTGAGACCATTCTGCTCTCACGCACGCATCCACCCCCCCCAGCTTTCCATGCAACCCCCAACCCTCCCTCCACCCTCCTCATCCTTCAACACCCCCAACTCTTCCTTCATTACCCCTCCCACCACTGTGAACCACGCAAGTGATTAATGATGTTCTCTCTGTGTCTCCTCAGGAAAAGCTCTCCCACAACCATCGGGAGAGGCCCAGACTGGTGATAGGGTGCCAGACATAAGATTCCTCACCTCCTTCGAGGAATCCGCACTGGAGGTGACTGGGGTGGCCGAGGACAGAAGTCACCAACATGGAGGCTGGCGGACATGGCAGAGGTGCCCCACCCAGAGGACCTGCCAAACATGAGTTGTTATTTCCTTGCTAACTATCCCACCCCTCCCACTGACTACATGTCAATTCTCCCGCAGGTCCTCCAGCCAACGGCGCCAGCCCATCCCATGTGGCCCCCTCTCCAGCCACACAGGAGACCACCTTTGGGAGGGGAGTTCCGAGAAAGACACGATCGAGGCATCACAGCTGTCATTCCCACTCTCCACCAGTGCAGATACACACACCTCGGTGGGAAATGTTCATGGACAGGCTTCGGGGGTACAATCTGGTGAGCACCACACTGCTGCTGATGCACATCAGGTGGAGGCAGGAACCCCAAGACGAGACAGCACTCGGAGGTCTGTTGGATACCAGGATGCAGCTGGGTCCCAGCCTGATCCTGAGCCTGTGGAAGAGGTAATCCCGGAGCTGATGGAGATGATAGGGAGCGGTCATGGCAATCAGAGGAGATGTCAGCGACACTCCATGGCCGATTGGAGGTGTAACAATGGCTACGGGCGCAGGAAATGTCGCCGGCAATGCGTGACACCGAGGTCAACACTGCTCGGGTGGCGACTGCAGCGGAGAGCTTGGTGCACGACATCAGCACCATTAGTGAAGGTGTCCAAAGTGTTGTGCAGTCAGTGACAGCCATGGCTGAGGGTCTCGACAGAATGTCTGCCTCGCTGGGGGATGTCACCCAGTACCAGGCCAACCTTGATGAGGTTCTGCGGGTCATGTCCCGCTCTCAGGTGGGCATGGCCGAGGCTCTGCGGAGCTTGTCGCAGTCTCAAGTGGGCATGGCTGAGACACTGCAGAGCATGTCCCAGTCACTGAGGACCATCGCCGATAACATCGCCGATAACAATGGTGCAGACATTGGGGAACCTCCAGGGCTGGCCGAGCCACATGATGCAGGGACAGTTGGGACTCGAACCAGCTGCTGCTCCATCTCAAGGTGGATTCTGTACCCTATGGGCACCGACTGGGAGGAGGGGGCACTAAGTGCCAATGGTAGGCGACGGTGGGCATTAGCTCCACCGAGTTCCACCCCTCTGATGTGGCCGCCAACAAGTGCTCCGGGGCCCTCCGGCCCCAGAGCGCCAAGAGGATGCCCGCCAGGGGCATAGAGGGTCATGGGACGGGTTAGCCAGCTGGCTGCTTCCACCTCAGATGAGCATCCTGGGGAAACACCAAGTCGTAGTGATAGAGCTCGGAGGGCCAGGCACGTTGAGGATCACTCAGGGCACCGGGGGAGGGGGTTGGTGGGGCTAGGAAGGGTGTGTGGAGGGGGCATTGGGGGTTTGGGGGGTATGGGGGCCGCACCACCGGGAGTGGGGGATTGTAAAACACAGTAAACTCCCTTTTACACAACCAGTACGGTGCCTCTGTCACTTTCTTCTGCAATGCTGGAAGACCCCAGACCCTTTGTCCATCTCTCCAGTCATCTCTCCCCCCCCCCCCCCCGCGCTCCCCTGTGGCGTTCACCGTCCCTCCGGCCATAGACGTGTCCCCGGAGTTGCGTCCCATCCCCTGGGTGATCGGATGTTGCATGTGTGGTGTTGCCTCCCGCATTGTTCAAACACAGTGTCCAGGCATTGTGGTCTGATTGTGATGCCAGGCAATGACTCCCACATGCTACATGGCCCACCAACCCACAGGAATCCAGTTGGCATCTGTGAAGTGCTCACTTAACTATGATTGCCTATTCTCTATCTGCAATAGCCCTCAGCAGCGCAGCCAGAGACTTCAGCAGTCGGTAGAGGGTGTGGCTACTCGGTGGGGCTGATGGGCAGGGACAAGGGTTGCCCCAGAGTGGGTACATGTTGGCATTGTGATGCCGCGAGCCGTTGCTCGCTGGGTGTCCTCCCAGGGCCTGCCCAACCCCCATGGCAGCCCACCCATGCGGAGGGTCTCCCACCCTGCCGAGCACTAGGACGGCAAGCCCAATGCCCCCGGTCTCTTTGCCTGTGAGCAAAGATGGCTACTCCCCACAGAAGCCCTTCTGCCAGGTTCACGTTTTTCGAAAGGAGTACTAATCGGCGCCAGCGTGACCACTTGCTGGGAAGACCGCTGAATGACAGGAGGCCGTTTGATAAGGTGTGGCTTTCATTAATTGTATGGAAATGGGGCTTAAGTGGTGATAATTGGTGGTGTCCCGTGTGCTGACCTCGAGATGTGGCCACATCAGAGGGGTGGAACTCGGGGGAGCTGGTGCCCACCGATTTAGCTTATGCGAGTGGGCTGGTTGCATCTCAAACTGTTTGGCGCCCGGCGTGGAACTTGTTTTTGGCCTCTCCCACTATTCACCGGCCTCGTTATGTTTGAGCGAGAGCGTATTTGGACATTCTGAATTCTCCCTCAGTGTACCCGATCAGACGCGATGTGTGGCGACCAGGGATTTTCACAATAACTTCATTGCAGGGTTAATGTAAGCCAACTTGTGACGATAAAGATTATTATTATAACGAGGCCGGAGAATCGCTCCCATAGAATACAAAGTGATGGAAATGATTCTGCCGCAATCCTATGTTATATCACACGGTGGCAGCACTGTGTTCAGTTGTGGTCACCATAACGTAGGAAGATCTATGGGCCTTGGAGAGAGTGCAACACAGATTCCTCATATTGACATCTGGACTCTAAAGTTTAAATTATGTAAAGTGTTTGTGCAAATTTTAATCTATTCCCTGTAATTTAGAAGATTAAGTGGTGATTTGATTGAATTTTTCAACATGTGAAGGGGGAGGGATAGGATAGATAGAGGGAAACTATTTCAGTTTGGTGGAGACGTGAGGACATAGAGACAGATCCTTCAAGAGTGAAAGTAGTAAACACTGACTGACAAATGATGATCAAAGTTACATAATCTCTTTTGCAAAAGATAGATGATGCGAGCTGAATTGAACTGAGATTGATATGGTTTTGGTCACCAAATGTATTACGGAATATTGCGCAAGGTCAGGTGTATGGATTCAGTCACAGACCAATAATGACCTCGTTGATTGGTAGAAAAGGCACGAAAGATTAAATGGCCTACTCTTCTTCATATGTCCCTATATTTGTGGCACGTTATGAATTCATGCCTTACTTTAGGACAGGTCACATAACCTTGGCTGACATTTCAGTGAAGTACAGGGGGAGCACTGCAATGTTAGAGGTATTGCTTGCCCTCTCAGGTGAGAACGCTGGCATTATTTTGAAGAAGAGCAGAGGATTCTCTGAGTACCCTTGCCCACATTTATCTAATAACCAATGAAAACTGATCATTATTTCATTGCTTGTTTGTGAGACTTTGGAGGAGCACATAACTGTGTTGCTTCTGTGTTTTCCACTTTACAACAGTGCCCATACTTCTCAAGTTCTTCAGGCAAATAAAGTACCTTGGGACATCATTAGATTATGAAACATGCAATAGAAATACAAGACTTTCTTATTTCTTTATACCCCACTTTTTTTTAAGTTGGCTATTGTACTCTCCTGAAATAAGGGGCGTCATTCTCCGACCCCCCGCCGGGTCGGAGAATGGCCGTTGGCCGCCGTGAATCCCGCCCCCGCCCCCGCCGAAGTCTCCGGTACCGGAGATTGGGCGGGGGCGGGAATCGGGCCGCGCCGGTTGGCGGGACCCCCCGCTGGATTCTCCGGCCCGGATGGGCTGAAGTCCCGCCCAGGAATTGCCTGTCCCGCCGACGTAAATCAAACCTGGTATTTACCTGCGGGACCAGGCGGCGTGGGCGGGCTCCGGGGTCCTGGGGGGGGGGGCACGGGGCGATCTGACCCCGGGGGGTGCCCCCACGGTGGCCTGGCCCGCGATCGGGGCCCACCGATCCGCGGGCGGGCCTGTGCCGTGGGGGCACTCTTTCCCTTCCACCTCCGCCACGACCTCCACCATGGCGGAGGCGGAAGAGACTCTCCCCACTGCGCATGCGCGGGAAACTGACAGCGGCTGCTGACGCTCCCGCGCATGCGCTGGGAAACTGACAGCGGCCGCTGACGCTCCCGCGCATGCGCCGCATTTCCGCGCCAGCTGGCGGGGCAACAAATGCCATTTCCGCCAGCTGGCGGGGTGGAAATCCCTCCGGCGTCGGCCTAGCCCCTCAATGTTGGGGCTAGGCCGCCAAAGATGCGGAGCATTCCGCACCTTTGGGCCGGCGCGATGCCCGTCTGATTGGCGCCGTCTTTGGCGCCAGTCGGCGGACATCCCGCCGTTGGGGGAGAATTTCGCCCAAGATTTCTCATTAGGGTTGTATAATGTCACCCAGATGCCAATAGAATTTTACCAGCTGATACCCTCCCAATGCACCAGGTCCGGGTGTTGGAAGATATGGGTGAAGAAGGGCTAAACACAATGTTAAGACAGGCAAAGCAGCACACTGGAAATTCCACCAGAATGTCACCAACTGTGGTGTTACCAGTGTACTGGTGATACACCATCAATAACACACGACGAGTGATGAATGTAACTGAGGCTAAAGTCCTGAACCTAACCTATAATAGAGAGAAATGCGTCTTCCTCACAACCTGCCTAGCCATCCACGGCTACGTCATGGAACACGGAGTCCTCCAGCAAGCCTAAACAGCAAGCCTCCAGCCTCTGGGCCCGAACTGGGTCTGGAGGCGGAGACTTGCCACCTTTATACAGAAGCCCGAGGGGAGGAGCCACAGGCGGAGCCAGCCTGGACAAGCCCAGGCATGCACAGGCATGCACAATACAATACAATACATATAATGCAATAACGTGGTTTACCAGATTCACCCCCTGTTTAAAAAAAGAGTCCGGCGGGGGTGAAGTGGTCATAAAGGTCAAATCTGTCGGGGGCCTTGACCTTCCGCCGTGATCGCCTCAGTCCCGGCTGTGGTGTGGGCGCTGGCGTCGAGAACAGCGCGTCCGAGAGCGTGTTGTCTTCTTCTTCTTCATCCAGATGTTGAGTCGGCGAAGGGGGGGGGGGGGGGGGGGGAGAGGTGGTGTATGGGCGGAGGTGGTGGTGCTTGTCGCCGGTGGGCCTGTGGGTGTCAGTTCATGAGGGAGGTGGGGGAAGACGGTGTAGAGTGGGGGGTGGTGGTGATAGTCGGCGGGGAACCTGCAGGTGCCAAATCCAGAAGGGAGACCATGTCCTGCCGCCCGTCCTGGTGTGCCACGTAGGCATATTAGGGGTATGCATTGAGGAGTAGGACGTTCTCGACGAGGGGGTCGGTTTTATGGCTCCTCGCATGGGCCCCGGGACTGTCAGCCAGGATGGAAGCGAGACCCCGGAGGTGGATTTCCTGGGGAAGGCAAACAAACGTTCATGAGTCTGGTTAGTAGCTGTACAGAGGAGCGACCGGATGGAGTGGAACGCATCGGGGAGGACCTCCTGCCAGCTGACTGGGAGACTTTTCAACGGTAGGGCCAGATGGACGGCCTTCCAGACCATCACGTTCCCCCTCTCCACCTGTCCGTTTCCCCAGGGGTTATAGATGGTCGTCCTGCTGGAGGCGATGCCTCTGCTGAGCAGGAACTGTCGCAACTCATCACTCATAAAAGAGGAACCCCGATCACTGTGGATGTAGGCGGAACCCGAACAGGGTGAAAAGACTGTGCAGGGCCTTGATAACGGAGACAGAGGTCATGTCAGGGCATGGGGTGGTGAAGGGGAATCTTGAGTATTCGTCAATGATGTTGAGGAAGTACACGTTACGGTCAGTGGAGGGGAGGGGCCCTTTGAAGTGAATGCTGAGGCGCTCAAAGGGGCGGGAGGCCTTTACCAGATGTGCCCTGTCTGGCCGATAGAAGTGCGGTTTGCACTCCGCGCAGACTTGGCAGTCCCTGGTCACGGACCTGACCTCCTCGATGGAGTAAGGCAGGTTGCGAGCCTTGATGAAATGGAAAAAACAGGTGACCCCCGGATGACAGAGGTTGTTGTGGAGGGTCCGCAGTCGGTCTACTTGTGCGCTGGCACATGTACCGTGGGAGAGGGCATCTGGCGGCTCGTTGAGCTTCCCGGGTCGATACAAGATATCATAGATGTAGGTGGAGAGCTCGATCCTCCACCTCAGAATCTTGTCATTCTTGATCTTGCCCCGCTGTGTGTTATTGAACATGAAGTCAACCGACCATTGGTCAGTGAGGAGAGTGTATCGCCTGCCGGCCAGATAATGCCTCCAATGTCTCACAGTTTCCACGATGGCTTGGGCTTCCTTTTCGATGGAGGAGTGTCAATTTCGGAGGCATGCAGGGTACGGGAGAAGAAGGCCACGGGCCTGCCCGCCTGGTTGAGAGTAGCGGCCAAAGCAAAGTTCGACGCATCGCTCTCCACTTGGAATTGGATGGACTCATCCACAGCGTGCATCACGGCTTTGGCAATATCTGCCTTGATGCATGCGGTCGGGGTCGGGCCTGAGGACTCCGTGTTCCATGACATAGCCGAGGATGGCTAGGCGGGTTGTGAGGAAGACGCATTTCTCTCTATTATAGGTTAGGGTCAGGACTTTAGCGGTGTGGAGGAAGCGCCGGAGGTTCTCGTCATGGTCCTGCTGGTCATGGCCGCAGATGGTGACGTTGTGTAGGTACGGGAACGTGGCCCGCAGCCCGTACTGGTCAACCATTCGGTCCATTTCCCTTTGGAAGACCGAGACCCCATTGGTGACGCCGAAGGGAACCCTGAGGAAATGATAGAGGCGGCCGTCTGCCTCGAAGGCAGTGTATTGGCGGTCCTCTGGGCGGATAGGGAGCTGGTGGTAGAGAAGACTCGATACTGCGCAATCTGATTGACCATGTCAGATATGCAGGGGAGGGTGTACGCATCGAGCTGCTTGTACCGGTCAGTGGTCTGGCTGTCATCGATGACCATCCGGTGCTTCTCCCCAGTCTTGATGACCACCACTTGGGCTCTCCCGGGGCTGTTACCAGCCTCAATGATCCCCTCTCGCAGGAGTCGCTGGATCTCTGACCTGATGAAGGCCCTGTCCTGAGCACTGTAGCGTCTGCTTCTGATAGCGACGGGCTTACAATCCGGGGTGAGGTTGGCGAAGAAGGAGGGTGGGGCGACCTTAAGGGTTGCGAGGCTACAGACGGTGAGGGGGGCAGTGGTCCGTCAAACTTTAAGGTAAGGCTCTAGAGATGGTACTGGAAGTCGAGCCCCAGTAATAGGGCAGCACAGAGATGGGGGAGGATGTAGAGCCTAAAGTTAGTGTACTCTACGCCTTGTACAGTAAGGATCACAACACAGCACCCCTCGGATTTCTACTGCGTGGGATCCGGAAGCCAGGGAGATTTTCTGGGTCGCGGGTAGAATGGGGAGGGAGCAGCGCCTTACCGTATCTGGGTGTATGAAGCTGTCTGTGCTCCCGGAGTCGAAAAGGCAGACCATCTCGTGCCCGTTGATACGGACGGTCATCGTGGACTTCGCGAGGTGGTGCGGCCGGGACTGGTCGAGTGGGAAGGCAGTCGGTAGGCCGGTCGGAGGTAGCGGCACCCGTACGATCGGGTGAGCTGGGCTCCCGGGAGGCTGCGGAGTGGTCCCAAGATGATGGCCCCCATGAGTCGCATGTGGCAGGTGGCATCTGCGATGGCGTCCAAGATGGCAGCCCCCATGGGTCGCGCGTGGCGGCTATCAGCGGAGATGGCGTCCAAGATGGCGGCCACCGTGGGTCGCACATGTCGGCCTAAATTAAAGATGGCGGCGCCCACGAGTCGCACATGGCAGGTGGCGCGGCAGCTGGGGGCAGCCCCGCCAGGCAGCAGGCAGCGCTGCTGGGCCTAGAAGATTTAGGGGGGGATCGGGCCTGGCAGGCTTTTGCGAAGTAGCCCTTCTTCCACAGCCGTTACAAGTTGCATTCCGTGCCGGGCAGCGTTGTCTGGGGTGATTACCCTGGCAGCAGAAGGAGCACCTCGGGCCTCCGGCATTGGCGGGGCGCTGCGTGGCGCAGGCTTGTGTCGCACCTGGGTCGGTTGGTGGCTGCGCCCACGAGGCCCACGAGGGTGCCGCACGGTCGGAGGTGTAGGCCCCCATGTTCTGGAAGGCCACCCCCAGCGAGTTGGAGAGTTGTACTGTCTCTGGGAGGCCGCGTGTCCCCCCTTCTAGTAATCGCTGGCGGATATAGTTAGAGTTTCATGCCCGCGACATAAGCGTCCCTGATCAGCAGCTCCACGTGCTGGGTAGCCGATATCGCCCGGCAGTCGCAGTTCCCGCAGAGGATGCGCAAGTCATGCAGGAATTCTGCAAGTGATTCCCCAGGGCATGGCCAACTCGTGGTGAGAAGGTGCCTAGCGTATACCTGGTTAACGGATTTCACGTATTGTCCTTTTAGCAGCGTTATTGCCTCCGCGTATGATGGGGCGTCCCTGATGAGGGGAAAGACTCTTGGGCTCACCCGTGCGTGGAGGACCTGCTTCTTCTGGAGGTCTGTGAGGCCTTCGTTGAAGGATGCGAGGTATGCTTCGAAGCAGCTTAGCCAGTGTTCAAACGTTTCTGTAGCGTTGACCGCTTGTGGGTCCAGGTCCAAGATATCAGGCTTGAGTGGTGAGTTCATCTTTAGGAGCTTCGTGTATTAAATTGATACACCATCAATAACACACAATGAGTGATGAACGTAACTGGGACTTTAATACACTAAACAGCAAGCCTTCTGCCTCTGGACCCGAACTGGGTCCGGAGGCGGGGACATGTCACCTTTATACAGAAGCCCGAGGGGAGGAGCCACGGGTGGAGCCAGCCTGAACAAGCCCAGGCATGCACAATACAATACAATACATACAATGCAATAACGTGGTTTACCACAACTGGACAGATGGTATTTTTCTCATAAGATTCTCTAGTTTCCTCCTCCCAAAATGGCCACAGGATGTCAGCCTGGAAATCACACAGCAGACCGATGGAAAACCCATATCAGGAATCAGTGCAATGAGTATCCGCTGTGTGTCCTTGCTAGACTATGTAAGCAGAGTCCTGCTAGGGGGAGAAAGGCAACTTGGTGAAGGTGGAGGAAGGAGCCTTGGAGAGTGGAGTTTGTTGTAAGCCTACTGAGTATTTGTTGCTGACCTTGGACTCCACAAAAATCCTGATTTGGATTGAACTTTTCCCTGCATGAGAACCCGTCATGGTAATCTGACCTCCTTTGTCCCTGTTGTGACCTTGCCTCTGCCTTACCTTCCTGAAGGACTGTCGCTGTTACTTACTGTGTTGAGGTTTCCCTGGGAAACGGATTAGCTGTCCAGATTTAAATAGGGACATTCTGTGTGTAAAGCTAGGCTCAAAGAGGAGCTATGTCTTTATTTCTTTTATTTTCTATTTTACTGACTATCTGAAGACCTTGAAATAAATGTTTAGCTTTTTTAAAATAAATTTAGAGTACCCAATTATTTTTTCTCCAATTAAGGGGCAATTTAGCCTGGCCAATCCACCTACCCTGCACATCTTTGGGTTGTGGGGTGAAACCCACGCAAACACGGGGAGAATGTGCAAACTCCACACGGACAGTGACCCAGAGCCGGGATTCGAAACAGGGTCCTCAGCACCACTGCGCCACATGCCGCCCAAAATAAACGTTTAGCTTTTGGTATTTGGTCAACCATGTGAGCGATTGAACTGAGTGAACTCCAAATCGCCTATCACGATCCCCAGTCCCTTGCGACATCACACACTGTAAATACACCTTCAGCTGGTTTTGCCACCTGGTTCCATGGCCAGGAATTCACATCCGTCGAGCGGGTGCAGGCTCACAGAAGTCCTAATGAAGAATTAAATGATGTGCGATGACATTTTGATGGCATCCTGGTGTCATCGTGCTGCCGTGCGATATTTCAGTTGGTGGGCATGTGCGCAGATTGGAACCGTGACTACCGACAATTAAAGGGGTAGTTGAAGCAATTTGAAAGACAATTGTCTCCCGTTCTGAGTGGCCTGCGCATTTTAATGCTTGGCGCATAGATCATTTAGCCAGGCAAACGCTTTTCATGATTTCTATCTCTGGGGTGGGATAAAAGGTGCACAGGATCTTGGCAAGTTGAGTAGGTAGGTGTTTTGTTGGGAGTTGGTTTATTGAGCATTTTTGGCATTATTCTTGTGTTGTGGATATTTCTTTGATTTCTCAGCATTAACAGAGACTTTCCCCTGAGAGTGCCCCTTCAGTGTAATCATCTTGAAGAGTACGGGCATTGTCAACTCTGCTGGAGGGGCCTCCGGGAGAGGGAAAAAAAGGTGAGGAGGGCATGTACCAGCAAGCAACATTCCATTGTATGACCTGTCGAAAGAGAGGCAGAGCCATCAGGAAAGGCAAAAGGGTCCATCAAAGATGCCATTGCCAGCTGGCAGTGTTTTCAGGCAGAGCTCTTGCTACCTGGATATGTCTGAGGACCAGTGCCGAAGGAGGCTGTGAGATGATTGGCCCAGAGATCGTCTCAAGCTGTGTAGGTGGCCACCCTATGCCTGTGACTCTTAAGGTGATGGTGGATCTGAACTTTTTCAGCTCAAATTCTTTCTTGGGGTCAGTGGGAATTCTATGTGGAGTCTCACGGTTGGCTTCCACAGCTGCATCAAGTTGCACACTGATGCTCTCTCCTGAAGGTTCAGCACATTCATTCACTTCTGGACCGACCAGTAGGTGAGCTGGGTTCGTTTGTCAACAGGAATGGCTTCCACTCCGTGAACATCTGGATTTGTTGTGACCACAATACTCAGATTTGTCATGTCTGCACCGAGTATTCTGGAAGCTGTCAAGATGCCTACGTTGCCCTTCACATCCAGGTGTCAAGGCTATTCATTGTTCCAGCTTGCTTGGCTGGCTAGCTTGGGGACAGATTACCCACTGAAATGGTGACTTATAACGCCACTGAGACAGAAGCCCAGGAGAGCTGCAATCAAAGCCATGCTTCCACGAGGGCAGTAATTGAGATGACCATAGGGATACTGAAGATTAAGTTCCAATGCCTGAAATGATCAGGGAGAGCACATCAATATCCTCCTGAGCGCATCTCAACTATTGTGGCAGCTCAACCCCTCATCTGCTCAAAGTGACTTAAACTTGTATTTGTGATTCTGGCTCTTGGTATCACCCCAATTTTGTGCCCCCTAATCCTAGCAGTAGCAATGGAAGCAGCCTGCTGGCTCTGATATCCTGTTGACCTTGCCGACCATACTCTTGTCGACGAAGCTATGCATTCCCCATCTGGGTGGGAGGGTCCAGCGCCATGGCTGGGTACTCCTCCATCATCATGGTTTTGTGAGATATGACGGTCAGTGCAAAGGGGTGGAGGAGCTGCTGCCATCACCCAGAGCATCCTGAGAGGTGCCCGCAGATGCAAGTTGCTGCTCATCTGTCTACATGAGGTTGGTGTGAGCCTTCCTGCACACCATGGATGAACAGGTACCTAGCAGCATTACTAGATGCCCAAGATCATTGCCAGTGTGGAGGCCTCCAGGTCTAAACACAAACCCAGGAACACCTTGTCATAATATACACCAGTATATCATGGTGCAGACACACACTGATGGACACACAATGGGACCAATCAACACACACAACACCACAGCCAATCACCAGTTAGAGCACACGCACTAGAAAGACAGGGGGCATCAGAGTTCCCACTATTCGAGGTGCAGCTAGCTAGGAGGACAGAGCTCACAGCCTGCAGCACAGACATTCACCATGTGCTGAGTGCATCGACTGGTTAGGACAAGGCAAAGGTCTTTAGTTAAAGCTAATATTGTGTTAACCCACAGTCAGAGTATGTTAAACAGTTAATGATTCAATAAAATAGTGTTGCACTATTTCAAGTGTTGGTGACCTGTATGTGATCCACGGATCCAGAGCACCCAACACAACACACCTGATCCTGTTCCCTTCTCTCAATAGCAGAGGCTGTGCATTCGGACTGGTGAGTCATCACAGTACTCAAATTCTGCATGGTCCCCCCAACACAGAGACCATGACATGCAGACTCTCAGGTATCTCCGCCTGATCTTCCTGAATTTGCTGCTGAACAACCAACATCTGCCGCCTGGTGAATGAATCCAGAGGCTCATCATCTTAGATTATCATAGAATTTACAGTGCAGAAGGAGGCCACCCGGCCCATCGAGTCTGCACCGGCTCTTGGAAAGAGCACCCTACCAAAGGTCAACACCTCCACCCTATCCCCATAACCCAGTAACCCCACCCAACACTAAGGACAATTTTGGACACTAAGGGCAATTTATCATGGCCAATCCACCTAACCTGCACATCTTTGGACTGTGGGAGGAAACCGAAGCACCCGGAGAAAACCCACGCACACACGGGGAGGATGTGCAGACTCCGCACAGACAGTGACCCAAGCCGGAATCGAACCTGGGACCCTGGAGCTGTGAAGCAATTGTGCTATCCACAATGCTACCGTGTTGCCCATAGGTCTCATACTCAGCATCATCCTCATCTCCAGCCCTGCCTCGACTGTCAGCGCCCTTCATACTCTCTGTCTCCAACAGCTCTTCAACTGAGTATAGTGTGTGCTCACCACTGTGCACTGCCATCTGATCTGACATGGAAATGCCCACCAACCTGTCTGTATCTCGCTGTGTATGGTGCAGTGAGAGACTGTGACACGAGTGTATCTGTCCGTGGCTCTTCCTTGCGGGTTGAGGGAGGTTCCTCAGAGTCTCTGTGGCATCGTGAGGATGGCGCATCTGAGTGCGGAAGAGAAATGTCAGTAACAAACATGACAAAGCCACAGTGCATGCACTCTGGCAGCTTCTCAAATTGGACAAGTGTCTCAGTGAGGCATTGTGAGTGTGCAAGCAATGGGTACTCTTGGTTTGAACCCTCCAACACGCTTCACTGTCCACTGACTCTTACCTTCCTCTGACACTCCAATCTCTCTGCGGCATGAAGGACCTCGCTCCACATTCCACACCAAGTCAAGGGCTTGGTCTCGGCATCTGTCAAGATCAGGAGATTGGGCACCCACCACATGTTCGTCCATGCTCCTCTACATTATGGGTTTGCTTCTACTGCAAAAATACTATGTGCATTCATCATTCCCGTTCCTCATGCCATTTCGTGCCAAACCGCCCCCCCCCCCCGCCGCGCCCCCCCCCCCCCCCCCCCCCGCGCCCCCCCCCCCCCCCCCGCCTTGCAACACAGGTTCAGGTGCCCATCAAATTGGCTTGCCTCACTCTTACACACCTTCACTGCAACTGGGCATATTTTCCACCTTTTGTGGCGTAGTGATATGTGCCACTTGCACTCTGCATTGCCCACCCATGTGTATCAGGCAGTCCTGCCTCTGACTCAGACATCTGTACTCAATTTCCTATGAACTCGGTGCTTATCCTGGTGAAGTGCAGAAGGTAATTGAACTTGGGCAGCACTGGAGCCAAGTGCGGCAAATCACATCATGTTCGCTAACCTGGGAAACCACCTCAGTCCATTCCCTTTTCATCTGATAAAGTGGCCTCCTCACACGATCCAGTGATATTAAAATATCCAGCTGGGCAGTCATTGCCTTGAGAAGAACCCGTAGATAACTCATGGGCATTACCTTCCAACTCGGCATGGGCAGCAGTTCCTGAGGCCATACTCGTTGCAGGGACTCCTTCCATACTCACTGTCAGACAGCTCCCTGAATCACCTGTTCACCTCTGTAAGCCTTCAGGGAGAACATTGAGATCTTTAAACACCCCCAACCGGAACCCCATTGGAGCCAGTGCCCACCCAGCTCCTGTCCCCACTGGTGTGCTGAGCCAGTTTCAGTGCATTTCATGCTGGGCACTGTTAATTGGCCATCCAGCATGAAATCAGGGTCGGGAGCTGATTGCTGCCTCCGCGTCTGGGCCCACTGATCCATTTAATTCCCTTAAAAGACTATCATTCACAAAATGACTGAATTTCCACAGCCCTTTGGAATAGAGAATTCCAAAGACTCACATTATCTGAGTGAAAATGTTTCTCATAACATCAATCCTAAACGGCTGTTCACTTATCCTATCACTATTTCCCTTTGGTTTCAGATTGTCCAGCCAAGGGAAAACTCTTCTCGTTATCTCCCCTGTCAAGCTATCTTCAAATCCTATTGGTTTCAGTGAAATTTTTTCCAATTCTTCTAAACTCCAGAATGTATAGGCCCATTCTATTCAATCTTTCCAGATCCTGGGAATTACAAAGAACAAAGAAAAGTACAGCACAGAAACAGGCCGTTCGGCCCTCCAAGCCCGTGCCGACCATGCTGCCCGACTAAACTACAATCTTCTACACTTCCTGGGTCCGTATCCCTCTATTCCCATCCTATTCATACATTTGTCAAGATGCCCCTTAAATGTCACTATCGTCCCTGCTTCCACCACCTCCTCCGGTAGCGAGTTCCAGGCACCCACTAACCGCTGTGTAAAAGACTTACCTTGTACATCTTCTATAAACCTTGCCCCTCGCACCTTAAACCTATGCCCCCTAGTAATTGACCCCTCTACCCTGGGGAAAAGCCTCTGACTATCCACTCTGTCTATGCCCCTCATAATTTTGTAGACCTCTATCAGGTCGCCCCTCAACCTCCGTCATTCCAGTGAGAACAAACCGAGTTTATTCAACCGCTCCTCATAGCTAATGCCCTCCATGCCAGGCAACATTCTGGTAAATCTCTTCTACACCCTCTCTAAAGCCTCCACATCCTTCTGGTAGTGTCACGACCAGAATTGAACACTATACTCCAAGTGTGGCCTAACTAAGGTTCTGTACAGCTGCAACATGACTTGCCAATTCTTATACTCAATGACCGGGCCAATGAAGACAAGCATGCCGTATGCCTTCTTAATCTAGTGAACATTTGTTGCAGTCGCTCGAAGACAAATATATCCTTTCTTCCAAATGGAGACTAAAACTGTACAGTAAAGACTTCCCTGCACTTGTACTCCAACCCCTTGCAATAAAGGGCAACATATCATATTCCTTCTAATTGTTTTGTTAAATTTGCATGTTACATTTTTGCGTTTTGGGTGCAAGGGCACCCAAATCCCTCTGAACACCAACACTTTATAGCTTCTGAACATTTAAAAACATTCTTTATCCTTCCTACCAAAGTGAATTACCTGTCTTTGTAATGATATGTATAGTCTGAGGAGAGTAAAGGGTTAACAAGGTGATGTTCATGTATATCAACACTAGATGGCATCACTGAGTAGTCTTATAAAAGACTGTGTCTCTAAGCGTTCAAGGAGAAGCTGTGGGAGAAGCTGATGAAGAAGGATAGTGTGAGGTTGAGTTAGGGTGTAGGTTGTATCAGAGAGAGATAACTAATTACTGTAACATAGATTGAATACTTTTATTTTGTTAGCTGTTACTCAGGAGAGTGTGCAAACCATTTCAAGTGGTGTAAAATAAACTAGCTTTGGTTTGAACATATAGATTTATATTCTTTGTAAACACTACGACTTTGGCTATCTTCGAGAACAATACAAGGAGCATAACAGTAATTTCTCTACATTATACTCCATCTATCACCTAGCTGCCCACACTTATCCTACTTATACCTCTTGCTCTCTGGGCAGGGTTTTGCTGCAGGAGTAGGAACTATAAGTTAAGATTCTTCACGGGTCTCGAGTTCATCCCTGGGGAAATGAGTAATTGGCCTGAGTTTCATTGCCCACCCCCCTACCGTTTCCTTTTTTAGAATCATGAAAGTCTTGACACTTGAAGCCAAATATGTTGCCTTCCTTTTATTTATAGCAGGACAAGAAAAAGGCAAAAAGTAGTTTAGAAGCGCAAAGATTCATCAGTGGTGACATCAGTGGGCAGATGTGGAATGTTCATGAACAGTTTCATCCATGTTTCAGGCTGCACTTCAATGGAAATGTTAACACAGGTAACTCAGAAAGAGCTCCAGGCCATAGTGCTCGCCGTGGGTCAGAATCAGATGATCCCTGATGTTAATGATATCCTGATGAGATCCTCAAGGCCCTTGCCAGTCCCAGCCATCCCCCTATGCAGTTCGGCACCTCAATGTTCCGCATCTTCCTCCTCCAGCTTATCTTCCTCCTTCCCTTTCAGGTCCGGCTACTTCTCTTCCTCCAATGAGCGGTGTCTGTCCAGGGCTTCATACTCTTCCTTCACTCCTCTCTGGAGGACTATGCAATGGAGTGCATAGTAGACCACCACAACAAGTGAGACCCTAGAAGAAGTGTATTGCAGGGATGCTATCCATCCATACCTGGCACCAGAACTATATCTTCAGAAGCCCAATTGCACAATGGTGGTCCGATTGAGCGGATGCTTTTGGTTGTAGTGCCTATGCTTCTGCCTGTGACTCTTGTAGAAGAGTGAATAACCATTTCTTAAAGGGATATTCCTTGTCCTCTGGAATCTATACACAGAATTTTGGAGAAGGAGTGAAGTATTCTGCCAGCCTAGACAGATGGAAGAATAAAGGAGACATGGCAGCTGCCAGGAAAGTGAGTGCACATAGTGAAGAAGTTCTTGTTGTGATCACAGACCAGGAGTGGAAGTCCTTCCCATTGATGAAATTCAATCGGTGATCACTGCAGAACTTGACGGCCACAGGTTGCAAGCAATGATGCTGTACACCCGTGGCAATCCAGTAATGGTGGCAAAATGCATTACCATCTGTTGCTGCAACACTCTTTATGTCTGGCAGTGAAAGATAAGCCCAGCTATGGCAACAGGGTCTCAGTGATCTGCAAGATGCTCTGGTGTATGGCTGTTTGCAACATATTATCAAGCTCCACAGCTGATCCTTTGAAGGAGCCAGAAGTGATGAGGTTCAAGGCCACAATAACTTTGATGGCCACTGGCAGGGCATGCCACCCAGTACTCCGAGGGGGTGAGATCTCTCATGCTGAGGACACTGATGTCTGTGACCATGTGCCTAGAGAGCTGCCATCTCCTGCTACGCTTGTTCTGAGCTGAATCTTTGGTGGTAGATCCTACACTCAGGATTTAAAATGTGTGACCTTACTTCCCTTCATCCCTCTCCTCTGTGATCCTGATGCTTGGTGTCCCACCCGCCTTGCAGAGTGCCTTGCTCCTCCCCATCACATCCCACTGTGTCCACCTGCTCTTAGCTGGTCTGCCCCAGGTATTGTGTGCAGCCCAGGCACACTTGTGAAAGTAACGGCATTCACCTCAATGATCTCTCAGAGAGCTCCTTAACAATGTGAATTTGGTAACAGATAGGGTGGGATCTCAATTCCCCCCTCCTCCTGTCCCAGTGAAACTTGCTGGGACCGAGAACAACCCCTAACGGACCCCAAAACTCCGCTCTTTTGTCCCCCTCACAGCTTACTTTCCCACCTAACCTTGTCAGAAAATTGGAATATTGTACACTCTGTTTCTTCATCAAACTCATTTAAATATAGAGTATAAAATATTGAGGCGCCAATGCGGATCCTTGTGGTACCTCACCTGTGCCAGCCTGCCAACCTGGAAATGACCCCATATTGTGCCTCTTTGTTCTGTTATTTAAACTTATTTTCCTGTTAATATATTACACTCCCAACCCTATGAGCTTTTATCATGTGCAATAAAGTGTGGCACCTTAAAAGATGCCTTTGGAAAATCTAATTGACTACATTAATTGGCTTCCCTTTATATTACATCCTCAAAGGTTTGTCATGGATTTGTCAAACATGATTTTGCATTCCGGGAACCCTGCTGACTCGGCTTAATCATATTATGACTTTCTAAGTGGCTTATTACTACTTCTTTAATAACAGATTCCAGCTTTTTTCATGATGACGGATGTCAGGCTAACAGATCCTCTAGTTCCTCTTTCTCGATTCTTGAATAGTAATGCTACATTTGCTACCTCCCAATCTACTGGAACTATTTAAGAATTTCGGCAATTTTAGAAGTTCACAAGCAGTAAATCTAAAATTTCTGCAACCACCTTATTT
Organism: Scyliorhinus torazame; assembly: GCF_047496885.1. NCBI lineage: Eukaryota > Metazoa > Chordata > Chondrichthyes > Carcharhiniformes > Scyliorhinidae > Scyliorhinus > Scyliorhinus torazame. The sequence goes on from NC_092715.1 coordinate 218,421,884, forward strand.
GGATTTAGAGGGTGCGATTTAATGGAAAGTTTTCTAAGTGCGGTAGCGAGCGGGAATTGCCTCAAGCTTCACGTCTCTCAACTTGGCGAAGCCGCTACTGGTATCAAATGTTAATTGGTCCACTTAACGAAGCCCCATGGGCTTCACACCGCAAGTGATGTTCCTGCCAGCTGATTCGCCGGGTCCGTGCCCGCCAGCACCCTGCTAACAAGGGAGAGTAGCACTTAAACTGATCCTGCAGACCAAACCCCACACAGCTCACAGCCATGCCACTGAGGAGACCAGCCCCACGATTTGGGGCATGTCCACTGGCTTGGCGGTCAAGACATGATGGGTTGCCCTGTTCCTCTGAGGGGCTTGGAGGATCAGCCACAGGGCAGCCAGTGCTGCCTGGGAGGAAGTGGCAGAGCCCCTCATCACAGGGAGCGTCACCAGGAGGAACGGCACCCAGTGCCATAAGACAATCAACGACCTCCACCGGGCTGCTCATGTGGATTGGCACTGGCCTCGTGTCCCGCCCCAATGAGCATGTGCCTGCCATTGCCCAGCATCGCATTGTGCTGTGGCCCACTCATGTCCAGCAATGCCACCCACACCTTCCCCAAAACCTCCGAATCCCCCCCATACATCCTTACCCCCCAGCCCCCCATACACTCCTCTTCACCTCCCCCCCCCCAACCCTGCGATGAACGAAGCATGCGGCTCACAGTGACTCCTCGGTGTTCCCGCAGGAGACGTTGGCTCACAACAGACCAGAGAGGGCCCAGACGGGTGATGGGGTGCCGGACATCACCCCCTATGAGGAATGGGCGTGGGAGGTCGCGGGAAGTAGCCGAGGACAGATTGGTCACCGATGTAGAGGTTGGCGAATGGCACAGAAGGTGAGGATCCACCGGCGCGGTATGATGATGGGCAATGGCAAATGCACGCTCATGGGGGAGGTGAGTGGCGGTGCCAAGGGGCCGGTGCCAATCCACCCAGGATCTGGCCCATCCGGCATGGTCCCGGCCCTGCCTCCCATAAGAAAACTTCAGACGGGAGCACCAAGCAGACCACTGTGTTTGTTGACAGATCCTCTAGTTCCTCTTTCTCCATTCTTGAATCGTAATGCTACATTTGCTCCCTTCCAATCTACTGGGACTATTTAATCTACTATCATCCTCAGCCGCCACCAGCGCAGATTCACACACCTCGGTGGGCGACAGTCATGGTCGGGCTTCTGGGGCACATTCTGGTGAGAACCACACAGTTGCTGATAGGCATCAGGTGGAGGCAGCAACGTCGAGGCCAGACAGCAGTCGGAGGTCTGCTGGATCCCAGGACCCAGCTTGATCCCAGTCAGATGCTGAGCCTCTGGAACAGAGTTACCCGGAGCTGATGTAGTCCATAGGGTGCAGCCGTGATATTCTGAGGAGGATGTCAGCGACACTCCAGCAGGTCCATAACTGATTAGAGGAGTCCGAGAAGATATGGGAACCATGTGGACCGCTGGCCCTGGCGTCCACCTCAACTGCCAGGGGTACCGTTGGCTAGTACTACCCATGCCAGTGGTATGCTCAGTGGCTTCCATCCAGCGTCTCCTGCCGGGGCTACTTTGGCCACTGTCCTTGTGTGGGCTGCGTGCTGCCCTGCCGGCGGGTGGTGGCCAATTGTGGAGGGGAGCTGATGGGGTGGGGCTAGGATGCGGCACCCACATGGCCGTTGGCACTCTGCACAACCAGGGGCCATGGTGGGTGGTCAGTGAGGTGTTCAGAAAGCTGGCTGCCTTGCAGGCTGCAGCAATGACGGTCCATGCCTGGACACACTGGTCCCGTGGAGGGGGGGGTCACCCCGAATCCACAACCCCTTCCGCTAGTTACCCCCATCATCCCTCACTGCCCTTCCAGGCCTGGCAGACGTTTCCCCCCCATCGCCTCCACAGTCAGCCAGCGGCAGGACCGGCAGCCCACTGTCGAGCCTCTGCGTGTCCTACCTCCTCTCTCTCCCTCATCAGCCACGGTGCCCATTTCCCCATTTTTAAACCCACAAGCGAACCACGCCGTCGGAAATTCCTCGTGGCGGAGATGGAACATTACGGAGGCCCCGGAGAATACCGGGTCAGGCCTGCTAATGCTTTGCAAACAGTGTTTGCTGTTCGTGCGGAGTAGAACACATTGACGTTGCTGGCGAGGCACCGGACCGGCATGGCATTCTGGCGTGCGCCCGGCGCCCACCACGATTTCACGATTCCTGCGTCAGCCAACGGAGAATCCCGTCCGTTGACGTTTTTGTCAACTGCAAGGTGGATTTTCTCTGGCATGATGGGTAGGGGAGTGGCTATGGATGTTATCAATGCTGGAAAACATTTGACTATGTTCCACACATGAGTTTATCAACATAACGTAGAGCACAATGACTTGGAGAGAACATTGGGTTAGTGACAGGTTAGGAGGCAGTGACTGAAAATAGGGTTAAATGGTTTGTTCTCAAGTTGACGGGATGTGACAAGGGACTCAATCTAATGATTTAGATGAAAGAATAGAGAGTTGGACATCCAAGTTTGCAGATTACACAAAATTTCAAGGCACTATAAACTGTGTACAATTGTGGAAAATTTATTGAAGAGCTATGGACAGACAAAGCTAGTGGGAAACATGATGCCGTTATATGGGGAACTGTGAGGTCATGGACTTTGGATCTGAAGATGGAATATGTTCCAAATAGCAAAAGAGGGGAAAGATAAATTCCATTGCAACAGCTGAGAAAATCCACAACATTCAAAGACAATCAGCAAAATTCGAAATAAAACAACCAACAACCTTCTTAAAAAATAGTCAGTTGACTTTTCTCCCAATTTATCTCCCAATCTCCATAGATCCTTAAAAAAATTCTAGGATCTGGATCCGTATTTGCGTCGTTGGCCAAATACGAATCCGTTCTTCCTTGGGCCTAACTGTGCACCAAGCTGCGTTGAAATCTGTCCATTGGTTTTTGAGGTATATTGTTAAAAAACAGACTAACAGGGGTGAAATATTTCCTCTGCCCTCATTCAGTAGCAAGGGTAATTAACGATTGACACAGCATTAACTACCATTTGTGGAAGAGAGTTCCAAATTTCTATTACCGTTTATATGAAGAAATGTTTCCTAACTTAGCTGCTGAAAAGTCAGTCTTTAATTTTTCCGCTATGTCCCCTAGTTCTAGACTTCTTAACCAGTGGAAGTAGGCCAACATACCCTTCCTAAGGAGTGACGTCCAGAACTGAACACAATATTGTGGTCTAACCAAGCTGTATAGCTGTAGCATAAATTATACTGTCTTATATTCTATACTTAAAGGCCAGTATTCTATTTGCCTTTTTGATTATTTACCTATCCATGACAAATTACATGATATAAGTACCAGGGTCTCTTCAGACCCCCACTGATTCTACTTTTTCATCATTTAGAAAGTGCTCTGATCTTTCCTTCTTGTTTGTAAAGCGCATGACCTAACACTTGGCAACATTTGAATGCATTTGCCACAGATGCGTCTGTTTATTTAACCCACTAATATCTTTGTAATATTATGCTTCCATCTACGCCATTTAAAGTATTACCTATCTTCGTACCTTTGGCAAATTTGGATGTGTGGCTTTCTATCCCATCATCTAAGCCGTCAATAAATAAAATAAATGGTTGAGGCCCCAACACAGATCCTTGCAGAAAACCATTAATCACTACTTGCCAATTAAAGCTCTTACCCATTACTTCTGCACTCTGTATCTTGCCTCCCAGCCAATGTCCTAAGCAGGTCAATATATTGCTCTCAATTCCAACTTCAACTTCAGCTAACAATCTTTTATGAGGGACTTTCCTGTATGTCCTCTGGAAGTCCATATAAATAACAATGATAGACTGCCCACTACTTCAGTCATGTCTTGAAAGAAATAAATCATGTTCTTCAGGTATGGTCTCCCTTTGACAAATTCATGCTGGCTTCCTCTAATCATCTGAAAATTTGCAAGGTGTTTATTCAGTCTAACCTTCATTGTCAACTGGAACAGTGCCAGTTATGGCTGCAACTTGCAGGTGGTGATTCAATTCTGATACAGCCCCATGAAATGGGTTTTATATGGAAATATATTTTGCGTCCTCCCTGACAAAAAAGTCGGCCGTGAGCCTGTTGACTAAGAAGCGGGCTGCCCTGCAACTGGGAGTAGCCTGCATTGATTCAGAGTGGGACTTCTGTTATATCCTTTGATCGCCACAAAGAGAAAAGATGTGGAGGTGCCACACACTTGGGTTTCTTCAAAATACGCTGCAAGGTTTATCAAAGAACTAAGATGGAAACTGAAAACCAATGCAAATACTCTGCGGACATCAGTTCATATCATGTGACATTCCACCAGCAGGGATATATTACTTGAATACAAAACACCCCTCCCTCTTTCGTACAAATGACAATTTTTCATAACATTTAAACAACAGGCCCAATTAAACATGAGATTCATTACTGTGTACCATTATTTTGATTTGCACACATAGACACTTAATAAAACAGTCCCTTAGGTGGATATTTCTTTCTTTTGGGTAGTTCTCAATGTTCTGCAATCGGGCTACTTGCGACCTCTGAAGTGTCTATTCTTTCCATGGAACCCATACAATGCAGAAGGAGGCAATTCGACCCATCAAGTCTGCACCGATCCTCCAAAAGAGTACTCTACCTATGCCCAGTCCCCCCGCCTCAACCCTGAAACCCCATGTATTGATCATGGCAAATCCACCCAACATGCACATCTTTGGACCATCGGGGGAAACCAAAGCACCCGGAGGAAACCCATGCAGACACGGGAAGAAGGTGCAAACTCCACACAGACAGTCACTCTTACTTCTGTTTGTAATACTTCCTGTGATGTTACTTCTATGTCTGTCTCCATCGGTATTAGAAAATCATCAGAAATAGAATCTGAACTTGCCTTTGTGCTTGGTCTCTGTTCAGAAGTATCAGTGCTTTGATTATCCAATGGAAATACTTTTTGGAAAGTTCCAGCGATCCACTCTGTGAAGCTAATGGTTGGTCAGTATGACGTGGTCAAACTCTCTCATCATCCTGTTGTGCTGTGTATGATATTCGACCTGTTTTTGCGAGAACCATAAGATGTAGAAACAGAAGAAGGCCATTCAGTCCATCACTTCTGCTCTGCATTTCAATGAGATCATGGCCAATCAGGTATAATCCTAAACTCTACTTTCCCGCCTTATCCCCATAACCCTTGATTAAAAATCTGTCTAACTCAGCCTTGAACATACTTAAAAACCACACCTCTACAGCTCTCAGTGGTAAAGAATTTCACCAATTCTCTACCCTCTGAGAGAAGAGATTTCCTCCTCATCTCTGTCTGGGGGGCAGCACGGTAGCATTGTGGATAGCACAATTGCTTCACAGCTCCAGGGTCCCAAGTTCGATTCCGGCTTGGGTCACTGTCTGTACGGAGTCTGCACATCCTCCCCGTGTGTGCGTGGGTTTCCTCCGGGTGCTCCGGTTTCCTCCCACAGTCCAAAGATGTGCAGGTTAGGTGGATTAGCCATGATAAATTGCCCTTAGCGTCCAAAATTGCCCTTCGTGTTGGGTGGGGTTACTGGGTTATGGGGATAGGGTGGCGGTGTTGACCTTGGGTTGGGTGCTCTTTCCAAGAGCTGGTGCAGTCTCGATGGGCCAAATGGCCTCCTTCTGCACTGTAAATTCTATTATTTCTATGTTAAATGGGCGACTCCTTACTCTGAGATTATGCCCTCTGGTCCTAGACTCTCCCACAAGAGGAAACATCCTCTCAGCATCTACCCTGTCAAGCCCCCTGAGAATCCTAGGTGTCCCAATAAGTTTGCCTCCTACTCTTTTAAACTCCAATGAACACTGACCCAACCTAATTAACCTCTCCTCATGAGACAATCTCTCCATGCCTGCAATCAACCTAGTGAACCTTCTCTGGATTGTCTCGAATGCCAGCATATCATCCTATTTTTATACTATATTCCCCTGTAAATAAGGGCCAACATTCCATTTGCCTTCCCAATTACCTGCTGAACTTGCATGCAAGCTTTTTGTGATTTATGCACGATGACACCCAATCCCTCTGTGCTATTACTTTCTCCAGTCTTCTCCATTTAAATAATATCCAGCTCCTTTATTCTTCCTACCAAAGTGCACAACTTCACATTTTCCTACATTATATTCCATCTGCTAAGTTTTTGCCCACTCACCAGACCTGTCTATATCCCTCTCTATGGCACCCTCACCACTTGCCTCCTCACCGATTTTTGTGTCATCTGCAAACTTGGCAATAGTGTATTCACTTTCTGTGTTCAAATCATTAATATATTTAGGGCTGGATTGTCTGGTATCCCAGCCGTGTGTTTCTCGGCAACGCTGCTGGCGGGATACTATCTTCCCACCACTTGTCAATGGTATTTCCCATTGTAGCCACCCCACGTCGCCGGTGCGAAAAGTGAATTGCAATGATTGGAGAATTCTGTCATTGCAAATAATTGTGACCTCAGCACGGATCCCTCTCACACTCCACTGCAAGTTGCCATTCTGAAAATGCCCCTCTTATCCCAATTCTCTGTCTCCCATCTGTCAGGCAATCCTCTATCTATGCTAAAATACTAGGACCAACATTGACAGCTCTTGTCTTATTAAGTAGCTTTTTGGGTGGTACCTCATTGAATGTTTTTCGGAAATCCAAGTATATTCATAGAATTATAGAATCCCTACAGTGCAGAAGGAAGCCATTCGGCTCATCGAGTCTGCATCGATCCTCCGAAAGAGCACCCAGCCTCGGCCCACTCCACAAATTATCCCCATAACCCTGTAATCCCACGTAACCGTTTGGACACTAAGGGGCAAATTAACATCTAACCTGTGGGAGGAAACCAGAGGACCTGATGGAAATCCACACAGACATGGAAAGAACATGCAAATTCCACACAATCACAAGGCCCGGGTCCCTGGCGCAGTGCTAGCAGTGCTAACCATTTTGCCACTGTGCCACCCTACTCCATCTACTGGTTCCCTTCATCTATCCTTTTCATCACCACCTCAGAGAATTCTAATAAATTTGTCAAGCATGATTTCCGCTGCATGAAGACATGCTGACTTGGTTTGATTATATTATGCATTTCTAAATGCTCTGCTATTAATGGACTCTGACATTTTCCCAATGACAGAAATTAAGCTAACTGGCCTTGCTTTTTGTTTCCCTCCTTTTTTGAATAAAGGTGCTATTGTGGCAGTTTTCCAAGCCTCTGCATCTTTCTTGCTCACCTCCTTTCCTAGTACACTCCAGCTCACTCTCCGCTCATCCCTTTATAATTACCCTTATTTAAATGTGGCACCGTTCCAGCAGAGGGCAGTACAGAGGAGCTGCTGATTGGCTGTTGCGGGGGAAATTTGCATTTGTGCATTGTGGTCACCGTAACTTGAAGGTGTACCTGCGCAAGAGACCCTAGCTGTTCAAGTGAAGGCCAGCATCCAGCAGATGGCAGTACAGCGGAGCTGCTGATTGGCTGCAGCGGCGGAAATCTGCATTCGTGCATTGTGGTCACCGTAACTTGAAGGTGGTTTGTGGAGGAGCTGTTGTCAAGTGACGCTTAAACCTGAAACAATTCTTCAGTGTTTCCCTCCCTACCCCCTCCTCTAACCAAAAAATAAACAACCGCTGTAAGGATCCCAGCCGAGAGGAAGGCTCGACGGCAGGTAGAAGTAGAAATCAGTTGAACCGTGACATCACAGCCTGCAGGTAAGTGATTGACTGATGACTGGTAAGTAGTTTTTCTTTTCCCTGAGGTGTTATCATGCTGGGCGCAGTGGTTGCTGAGTGGGTGCTTGCTGAGAAGGGGAGTAAATTTTTTAAAAACTTCCTGAGGGAGTTTCCAGCTGAATCCAGTCAGAGTGAGGACAGAGTGACTGCTGGGTAAGTAGTAAAGATTTAAATTTTTTGCGTAGGCCCATAACAGCTGATTGCTGTTTTTGTGTGGGGCGCAGTGGTTGCTGTTTAAGTGTTTTATTTTTACCTGTATTTAAGTTGGGCAGTTTCTAAACCCTAGACACTACACTTGTAGTGTCCCCCACCCTTCCACTTCGTTTAACCTAAGGGGTACAGTGAATAACAGGTAAGCTCTTTCTTTCTTTTTCATTTTTTATCTAGACGGGATGGCAGGGAAGGTAGTGCAATGTTCCTCCTGCAGAATGTTTGTGGTGAGGGACGCCTTCAGTGTCCCTGCTGATTTCATTTGTGGGAAGTGCACCCATCTCCAGCTCCTCAGAAACCGCGTTAGGGAACTGGAGATGGAGCTAGATGAACTTTGGATCATTCGGGAGGCAGAGGTGGTTATAGATAGAAGCTTCAGGGGTGTAGTTACTCCAAAGAATAAAGATAGATGGGTGACGGTGAGAGGGGTTGGGAGGAAGCAGTCAGTACAGGGATCCCCTATGGTCGTTCCCCTTAGTAACAAGTATACCGCTTTGGATATTTGGGGCGGGACTTACCAGGGGTAAGCCATGGGGTACAGTTCTCTGGCACAGAGTCTGTCGCTGTTGCTCAGAAGGGAAGAGGGGAGAGGAGTAGAGCATTAGTCATTGGAGACTCCATAGTTAGGGGGATAGATTGGAGATTCTGTGGGAACGAGAGAGACTCGCGGTTGATGTGTTGTCTCCCAGGTGCCAGGGTCCGTGATGTCTCGGATCATGTTTTTGGGTTCCTTAAGGGGGAGGGGGAGCAGCCCCAAGTCGTGGTCCACATAGGTACCAATGACATAGGTAGGAGAAGGGACAGGGATTGAAGGCAGGAATTCAGAAAACTAGGGTGGAAACTTAGATCTAGGACAAACAGAGTTATTATATCTGGGTTGTTACCCGTGCCATGTGGAATAGGGAGGAATAGGGAGAGAGAGGAGTTGAACACGTGGCTACAGAGATGGTGCAGGATGGAGGGTTTCAGGTTTCTGGATAATTGGGGCTCATTCTGGGGTCGGTTGGATCTCTACAAACGGGATGGTCTACACTAGTTCAGCAGGGGATTGGGAACCTGAATTGTAGCTCCAGTATACAGGAGGTTGAGAGTAGTGAGGTCATGAGTAAGGTTTCAAAGTTGCAGGAATGCACCGGCAGGCAGGAAGGTGGTTTAAAGTGTGTCTTCTTCAATGCCAGGAGCATCTGGAATAAGGTGGGTGAACTTGTGGCATGGGTTGGTACCTGTGACTTCGATGTTGTGGCCATTTCGGAGACATGGATAGAGCAGGGGCAGGAATGGTTGTTACATGTGCCGGGGTTTAGATATTTCAGTAAGCTCAGGGAAGGTGGTAATAGAGGGGGAGGGGTGGCATTGTTAGTCAAGGACAGTATTACGGTGGCAGAAAGGACGTTTGATGAGGACTTGCCTACTGAGGTAGTATGGGCTGAGGTTAGAAACAGGACAGGAGAGGTCACCCTGTTAGGGGTTTTCTACAGGCCTCCAAAAAGTTCCAGAGATGTAGAGGAAAGGATTGCAAAGATGATTCTGGATAGGAGCGAAATCAACAGGTTAGTTGTTATGGGGAGCTTTAACTTTCCAAATATTGACTGGAAACGCTATAGTTTGAGTACTTTAGATGGGTCCGTTTTTGTCCAATGTGTGCAGGAGGGTTTCCTGACACAGTATGTAGATAGGCCAACGAGAGGCGAGGCCATATTGGATTTGGTACTGGGTAATGAACCAGGACAGGTGTTAGATTTGGAGGTAGGTGAGCACTTTGGTGATAGTGACCACAATCTGATTACGTTTACTTTAGTGATCGAAAGGGATAGGTATATTCCGCAGGGCAAGAGTTATATCTGGGGAAAAGGCAATTATGATGCAATGAGGCAAGACTTAGGATGCATTGGATGGAGAGGAAAACTGCAGGGGATGGGCACAATGGAAATGTGGAGCTTGTTCAAGGAACAGCTACATCGTGTCCTTGATAAGTATGTACCTGTCAGGCGGGGCGGAAGTGGTCGAACGAGGGAACCGTGGTTGACTAAAGCAGTCGAAACAGTTGTCAAGAGGAAGAAGGAGGCTTATGTAATGATGAGACATGAAGGTTCAGTTAGGGCGCTCGAGGATTACAAGTTAGCCAGGAAGGACCTAAAGAGAGAGCTAAGAAGAGCCAGGAGGGGACATGAGAAGTCTTTGGCAGGTAGGATCAAGGATAACCCGAAAGCTTTCTATAGATATGTCAGGAATAAAAGAATGGCGAGGGTAAGAGTAGGGCCAGTTAAGGACAGTAGTGGGAAGTTGGGCGTGGAGTCCGAGGAGATAGGAGAGGTGCTAAATGAATATTTTTCATCAGTATTCGCACAGGAAAAAGACAATGTTGTTGAGGAGAATACTGAGATTCAGGCTACTAGACTAGAAGGGCTTGAGGTTCATAAGGAGGAGGTGTTAGCAATTCTGGAAAGTGTGAAAATAGATAAGTCCCCTGGGCCGGATGGGATTTATCCTAGGATTCTCTGGGAAGCTAGGGTGAAGATTGCTGACCCTTTGGCTTTGATCTTTAAGACATCTTTGTCTACAGGAATAGTGCCAGAAGACAGGAGGATAGCAAATGTTGTCCCCTTGTTCAAGAAGGGGAGTAGAGACAACCCCGGTAACTATTGACCAGTGAGCCTTATATCTGTTGTGGGCAAAGTCTTGGAAAGGTTTATAAGAGATAGGATGTATAATCATCTGGAAAGGAATAATTTGATTCGAGATAGTCGAAAATCTGGGTAAGTGGCCCAGGTTAGTGCTGTAGCTGGATTTTTCATTCAGCAGCACAGGGCTTCAAACAGGGAAAAAAAACGGCCTGGAGTTTAAACTCTGCGCGCATGCCTGAATGCCCGCACTTCCTGGCCGTCACACCGCCAATGTGCAGCGCACCAGTGACTTTGAGCCGTGAATCCTGCAGGGAGTTACTGGCCAATAGTGGATATCGTACATCTGTGCTGATATAATATCAAAGGTCATCTCTATAGTCTACTAGCTGCTGAGGAAGAAGTACCTTATACGGTCCACAGATTGTCATTAAGGTTCGGTGATCTGTAAAGAGGGTAAATAACATCCATAAAAGTAGTCCTGAAACCTTTGTACACCAAATATGATGCTCATCTCTTCTCTTTCGAGCTGAGCATACTTTGTCACTGTACCCTTCACGGTTTTGTGAAGGGTAGGTCGTGCCTCACAAACCTTATTGATTTCTTTGAGAAGGTGACCAAACAGGTGGATGAGGGTAAAGCAGTCGATGTGGTGTATATGGATTTCAGTAAAGCGTTTGCTAAGATTCCGCACGGTAGGCTACTGCAGAAAATACGGAGGCATGGGATTCAGGGTGATTTAGCAGTTTGGATCAGAAATTGGCCAGCTGGAAGAAGACAAAGGGTGGTGGTTGATGGGGAATGTTCAGACGGTAGTCCAGTTACTAGTGGTGTACCACAAGGATCTGTTTTTGGGCCACTGCTGTTGTGTCATCTTTATAAATGACCTGGAGGAGGGCGTAGAAGGATGGGTGAGTAAATTTGCAGATGACACTAAAGTCGGTGGAGTTGTGGACAGTACGGAAGGATGTTACAAGTTACAGAGAGACATAGATAAGCTGCAGCGCTGGGCTGAGAGGTGGCAAATGGAGTTTAATGCAGAAACATGTGAGGTGATTCATTTTGGAAGGAATAACAGGAAGATCTCAGTGTCCATGTACATAGATCCCTGAAAGTTGCCACCCAGGTTGAGAGGGTTGTTAAGAAGGCGTATGGTGTGTTAGCTTTTATTGGTAGAGGGACTGAGTTTCAGAGCCATGAGGTCATGTTGCAGCTGTACAAAACTCTGGTGCGGCCGCATTTGGAGTATTGTGTGCAATTCTGGTCGCTGCATTATAGGAAGGATGTGGAAGCATTGGAAAGGGTGCAGAGGAGATTTACCAGAATGTTGCCTGGTATGGAGGGAGGATTTTATGAGGGAAGGCTGAGGGACTTGAGGCTGTTTTCGTTAGAGAGAAGAAGGTTAAGAGGTGACTTAATTGAGGCATACAAGATGATCAGAGGATTAGATAGGGTGGACAGTGAGAGTCTTTTTCCTCGGATGGTGATGACTAGCACGAGGGGACATAGCTTTAAATTGAGGGGAGATAGATATAGGACAGATGTCAGAGGCAGGTTCTTTCCTCAGAGAGTAGTAAAGGCGTGGAATGCCCTGCCTTCAACAGTAGTGGACTCGCCAACACTAAGGGCATTCAAATGGTCATTGGATAGACATTTGGATGATAAGGGAATAGTGTAGATGGGCTTTAGAGTGGTTTCACAGGTCAGCGCAACATCGAGGGCCGAAGGGCCTGTACTGCGCTGTAATGTTCTATGTTCTATGTTGTTTCAGACCCAAGCTTCCCACTCTCAAATTAAATGCTAGATTCTGATTGCTGATATCCATTTTTCATTGGTAGTGTAGCTTCATGCTAACATCCCTCACCTTGAATGAAACATAGAAACACAGAAAATAGGAGCAGGAGTAGGCCATTCAGCCCTTCGAGCCTGCTCCGCCATTCATAAAGATCGTGGCTAATCACCCAACTCAGTCACCTGTTACTGCTTCCCTCACCCATATTCTTTGATCCTGTTAGACCCAAGATCTAAATTTAATTCCTCCTTGAAAAGATGCAATGCTTTTCTGTTGTCACGAATTCCACTGGCTGACCACTCTCTGGGTGAAGTCCTTTCTCTGGTATCAAGGGGTTCAATAGGGAGGACGTGGAGAAAATGTTTCCAATTATGGGGAAGATGACAACTCAGGGCCAGAAATAAATTCAGTCGGAAATTTAGCATAAATCTGTTCCCCAGAGTGGTAAGAATGTGGAACTCACGGCCACAAGGAATAGTTGAGGTGAATAACAGAGATGGATTTAAGGGAAAACTCATGAACACATGAAGGAGAAAGGAATCGAATGATAGTTTTGTTTTGCTCTCTCCTAGCGCTCAGTGCTTGGTTGTTGTTTGAAAATCTCTGAAGTATCAGGTGGCATCAAAAGGTCAAACTTTCTTTTAAAAAGCCGCATTGCTGTTGAACTATGTCAGTTTGTATGTGGTGTTTCGGTATAACATCAAGAAATTGTTCACTCTTTTTGCCAAAGTCCATTCATCCTTTGATGCCTTGATAGAATGTTAAAGTGACCGCATAAATCAATTGGCCAATTCATTTGTTGCAGGGTGGTGTAAGAGTCCTTCCTGGTTCTTCTCATTTCCCCTTTCTTTTATTTTTGCCGTCTTATTTTCTCACTTAAACACAACAGTCCCGTCTATTTGTAAAGGGGAGGAAGGGGGAGGGATGGAGGGAAGAGGGGGGAAGGAGAGGAAGGGGAGGGAGGGGAGGGGAAGGGGAAAGCGGGAAAAGGGGGAGAAGGGGAGGGTTTTGACAATTGTTAATTGACAAGCTCAACATCCGAAAACAACAGCTGCTGAAGCGCAGTGTCCTGTCACACATCTCCTCTGACATCATTTTGGGATGTCCTTTGGCAGTACACTCTAAGGGGTGGGTGATTGGTTCGCTGCAATACCTGTCAGAGAGATAGTTCACATTAGCTTACAGGAGGCTTGCATCTATCAACTAAAGCATTTTTAAAACCATTTGAAGTAATCACTGAGGCTTCTAAGGATGAACATTACATCAGGGAGACTTGTAAACAACTCAGCTTAAAAAACATTGCAAAATCTAAATGTACTTAAGCTCTGAATCAGCTGGGAGGACATGCGTGTCCTTTTATTTCATTTGCATTTTAAATATATTTATAAATGCAAAGCGCTAATAATATAAAACTTGAACCTACCACAAAAATGTCTCCTGCCTCTGCCAGACTGAAACATTTCCGTGTAAATAAAAAGGTGTAAAAACTCACCGAAAATCTGGGTAAGTGGCCCAGGTTAGTGCTATAGCTGGATTTTTCATTCAGCAGCACAGGGCTTCAAACAGGGAAAAAAAACGGCCTGGAGTTTAAACTCTGCGCGCATGCCTGAATGCCCGCACTTCCTGGCCGTCACACCGCCAATGTGCAGCGCACCAGTGACTTTGAGCCGTGAATCCTGCAGGGAGTTACTGGCCAATAGTGGATATCGTACATCTGTGCTGATATAATATCAAAGGTCATCTCTATAGTCTACTAGCTGCTGAGGAAGAAGAACCTTATACGGTCCACAGATTGTCAGTAAGGTTCGGTGATCTGTAAAGAGGGTAAATAACATCCATAAAAGTAGTCCTGAAACCTTCGTACACCAAATATGATGCTCAACTCTTCTCTTTCGAGCTGAGCATACTTTGTCTCTGTGCTAGTAAGAATTTGTGAAGTGAATGCTTTTGGTCATTCCTTCCTGAGGGCAATATGTGCAAGACAACTGAGCCAACCCCATAGGATGATGCATCACAAGCAATACGTAACCTCAGCTTGGGATTGTAGTGAACCGATAGCTCTGACTTCTTCAAGGCTTCTTTTACCTCTTTAGACGCTCTTTCGCATTCTTTTGACAATACCTCTTTGGCACAGAACAAAGTGTGTAACTACTGAATAGCTTTGCTAAAATTTACCTCAATAATTTAGTAATTCCAGAAATGGCCTCAGTTGCTTCACATTTTGGAGATCTGGGATTCTCCAGGAATCGGCGGGGCGGGCAGAAATGGCGCAGTGGAGTGGCGGGAACCACTCCGGCGTCAGACCGCCCCAAAGGTGCGGAATCCTCCGCATCTTCAGGGGCTAGGCCTGCGCCGGAGTAGTTTGCGCCCCGCCGGCCGGCGTGAAAGGCCTTTGGCGCTGTGCCAGCTGGGGCCGAAGGGACTCCGCCGGCCGACGCGGGCCCGCGCATGCGCGGAAGCGTCAGCGTCTGCTGACGTCATCCCCGCGCATGCACACATGGAGTCTCTTCCGCACCTGGAATGGCGGATGACCACGGCCTCCGGTGCGGAAGGAATAGAGTGCCCCCATGGCACAGGCCCGCCCGTGGATCGGTGGGCCCCGATCGCGGGCCAATCCACCGTGGGGGCACATCCCGGGTCCAGATCCCCCCGCGACCCTCCAATAACCCCGGAGGCCGCCCGCACCGCCAGGTCCCGCCGGTAAGGGACCAACTCCAATTAACACCGGCGGGACCGTCTACAGGTGGGCGGGACTTCGACCCATCGCGGGCCGGAGAATTCAGGCTGCCCCGGGGCGCATTGAGTTGCGCCAGACCCGGCCATTCTCCGAGGCGGGCAGCACGACTCACGCCACGCCGTTTTTTGGGGGGGGTGGGAGAATTCGGAGGCCGGCGGGGGCGGGATTCACGCCAGCCCCCGTCGATTCAGATTTCCATCATCTTCTTCGGTTCCTTATGTAAGTCAATGATGTGGCCCAGGTACTTGATGGATGACTTGAAAAGGCACAGTTTTCCTTTTCCACTCAGGGATTCTGGCTCTGTAACCATTTCAGAGTAGCTTCCAAGTTGGTCCTTCTTTCCCTGAGCCGGTGATGAAAATATCATCTAACTAAAATTTCACATCATTTAGCCTTCACAGAATTTGGCCCATGGACCTCTGGAAAAGAGCAGGAGCAGATGTTATCCTAAATGGATGTTTCCTGTAATGGAGCAAACCTTTGTGTATAATGATAGAGAATAGCGGCTGTGATTTTGTAGCCACATTCATTTGCAAGTTGGCCTCTGATAGGTCTATTTCACTGAATTTCTGACTTCCAGCAAGTCTTGCATGTAAGTCTTCAATCAACAGCAATGGATAGCGATCTGCACACAATCCTGGGTTTACCAATACCTTAAAATCTCCACATATCCTTACTGAACAATCACATTTTAAAACAGGAATTATTGGTGCAGTCCAATGACTTGTCGACTCCTGTTTTGGGCTCGTCTTTCCAGTTCTTCTTCGACTTTTGGCCTGATGGCGTAAAGTATGCTTTAAGCTTTGAGAAATTTCACCGTACCGTTTGGCTTAATGTTGAGTTGAACTTCAACTCCTGTCATTGAGCCCAGTGAGTCTTTGAACACCATTTTATACATCTCCAAAAGTTGCTGTCGGCCCATCTTGAAACCAACCATTGATAAACTGCTCCCCAGTTAAGTTTGATTTTACCCAACCATACTCTACCAAATAAAGTAGGGACGTGCCCCTGGACAATGTGGAGAGGCAATTCTGCTGTTTGCCTATTGACCTCCACTTTTACCATAATGTATCCTTTTCGTGGTACAACCTCTTCCGTGTATCTCCGTAGGGCAACATTTTATGGGTATATTGTCTTGAAATGTTCTTGAGTTTTGTCTATAATCTTCATAGAATTTACAGTGCAGAAGGAGGCCATTCGGCCCATTGAGTCTGCACCGTCTCTTGGAAATAGCACCCTACCCAAGTCCACACTTCCACCCTATCCCCATAACCCAGTAACCCTACCCAACACTAAGGGCAACTTTGGACACTCAGGGCAATTTAGCATGGTCAATCCACCTAACCTGCACATCTTTGGACTGTGGGAGGAAACCAGAACACCCGGAGGAAACCCACCCACACACGGGGAGAACCTGCAGACTCCGCACAGACAGTGACCCAAGCCGGGAATCGAACCTGGGACCCTGGAGCTGTGAAGCAATTGTGCTAACCACTATGCTACCGTGCTGCCTGGAAACTTGTAGACTCGACTAATAGACTTTGATATTTTCTTTTTTTGTACACACCTTCGGTGCTGGTATAGTTTACCGTGACCCGCATGCTTTGACAATAAGTGCGCTTTTCCCACAATTCGTGCACTTATTTTCCTTACTGCAGCATATCCCGCCAAGTGCCCAACTTGGGTACAGTCGTGGTTGTCCTCTTGCAGACTTGTTTTGGCAGTCTCCATCTTGTGTACCTTCACTCCAACCCCTATCTGTGAAGCCTCTTTTGTTGCCATCTCCATTGATATGGAAATTTCTACTGCAGATTTGAGAGTTAATTTACTTGCAC
Organism: Scyliorhinus torazame; assembly: GCF_047496885.1. NCBI lineage: Eukaryota > Metazoa > Chordata > Chondrichthyes > Carcharhiniformes > Scyliorhinidae > Scyliorhinus > Scyliorhinus torazame. The sequence continues at coordinate 218,438,859 of NC_092715.1, forward strand.
TAAGCAACTTTCTCTGAATAGCTTTGTTGCGGAGTCCAAATACCAGTCTATCACAAAGAGTGATACTACGGGAGGACACCTCAGAGGGCAGAGCCAGGTGCCACCGGTACGGACCTGGTGTATTTTACGCCAGCGGGACCCGCCAAAAATGGGCGGCCACGCGGCCCATCGTGGGCCGAAGAATCGCTGGGGGGGTTGCGCTGCCAACGGCCCCTGACTGGCATGGCGCAATTCACGCCCCCGCTGAAAAACCAGCGCCAGAGGATCCGCCAGCCGGCGTCAGGGCGGCGGGGAGGGATTCACACCGCTACCCCGGTGACTCTCTGGCCCGGCGGGTTGTCGGAGAACCCCTCCCCAAATCTCTCTTCATATGAATTCCAAGTCTCACAGTTTTCATCAAATGCATCCATGGTCCCGGTTTTTCCTGCCTTTCAGATACAAGCTCCAAGGGTCAATACTTCTTTCAACCTTCCTCCCTTCAGCTTTTTTATTTTTTTTGTATTAAGTGAGAAATCTCCCAATGAACTGTCGACTGTTTATTTTGAGTACTAGCTTGCACAGAATCTCTGTTCCCACAGCCCATTACACATGGCCACATGAGTGGTACCCTTCCGATTGGCAAGCATGTCTTAAAACCTTTGTTCTGGCTTATTCTAAGATAGAAACTGAAAACCATGCAAACACTCTGCTGGAGCCACAACAGATTACGTGATATTCCACCAGCAGAGATGTATTACTTGAATACAGCAGTGCTGGGACGAGTGGTGGCTACTGCCGGGACGACAGGAAGCCCCTGAGGAAGATGCGTCATGAAGCCCGGACTTCAGGTAAGTCCATGATTTTGGAAGGGCCTCACCGAGGGAGGCAGTGGGTGAGATATGAATTTTAGAGGTCTGGGCAGGGAGTCAAAGTGGTGTACAATCTTGTTGGGGGTGCCTCCGCTGGGCATAGGACACCACTCAAATGAACCACTCAAATAAGGACCCCCCCCTTCCTGCCTGACAGCAAACCACACAGAGAAAGTTGCCCACCTTCCCCTCTGTACATAAGCTAACAGCAAAACTGGAATGAGGCCCTGAAGTGGTTTCTAATTGGCCAGTTAAGGGCCTCAATTAGCTCAGGGGTGGTCAGGCTACCTGACGCCTTCCCTGCCCATCATTCTATGGGAGGCAGGTCGGGAATGGGTGGGAGGATCATCTACTTCCCAGTAAATGTGTTTTAATATGCATTTTTAATGTCATTCTTGCTGAAATCTTTGTCACAGTATGGGGCACTGGTTTAATTTGCACATGTAATGTTCCATTACTGTCAAATTTCGGGTAATAATATGGATAATTCTCCTCTTCAATACCTGCCTTTTTATGACTCTTAAGAACAGAGGGAGTCATAAGGTTTCATCACATTCATCACATTTGAAAGCTCATTCACAGTTGTGTATCAATAGATATCTCTGCAGGGATAAGGAAACATGAAGCAAGGCCTTACACTTCTCACATCAGAGTGGTTTCTCTTCAAAATGACTCTTTCTGAGGCTCTTGTACACATTTTTGCGAGTAAATCCTTTTGCACAAGTTTGTATTTTCAGGCTTGTCCTCGCTATGGAAAATTTACTGTGCAGCCACTTGATCCAGCAGTTTGAAAGAATTTTTTGCAGAGCTCCCAGGTGTAAGGGTGTTCTCTGAATGGTTAATCATGTGATTCTTCACCTAGTTTGCCGATATGACTTTTTTATCACATACTTTAAAATGACCTGATGTTTTACATTTTGCGAAGGCTTACACTTGCTGTATCTCACTCTCAGGAAGGGAGTCCTCCATGTGTTGAACTGATGAATTTTCTTCTTTGATGACCCAGATATCTTTGCAAAATGGTTCCACTCAAAGCACAAGTTGCACTTTTCCCTCGAGCTGGACATGGCCACTGTATGAAAAGTATCTGACTTTGATGGGGCACATGTTAATGGGATTGCTGGCATCTCGTTATCTGTAACCTTTTCACTTGAGCTGGCTGAGCAAGTTGTGTCTGCAACCCTGAGTGTTAGGGTGCATCCCTTCGTAACCTTTTTGTAACCTAAAATGGCAGATTCAAATTTGTTTTTCCGAAGTTAAATCATCATCCTCCAGGAAGAGACATTTTCTAATTCGTGGAATTGAAGTATTTTCAATTAACTAGTCACAAATTAGTTCATTAATTATTATATCAAACTTGATGTAGATGAGAATTGTCGCAAAGCTTCTATGCATTGTTTAATGGGCTCACCAGGCTAGCATTTGATGCCCATCCATAATCGCCCTTGAAAATGACTGACTTGCTAGGCCATTTCAGAGAGCAATTAAAAGTCAACCACATTGCTGTGGGCCAGGAGTCACATGTCACCCAGGCCAAGTAAAGATGGGGGATTTTCTTCCCTGACGGAGATTAGTGAACCAGATGAGTTTTTACAACAATTAGCCTGGGCCTCTGGGTTATTAGCTCAGTGGTATTACACTATACCACCATTTCTCAAATTCCTTAGGATCTCTGTGGAATGTATATCATTCAATCATTGCACATTTCTTTGCCCCAAATATTTTTTGAGACCACGTATTGCCATATAAAATGTAGATGTAAATGTGAGCTGCTCAAATATTCACTAGCCTGCTCCCTGAATATGCGCAAGTATTGCCTTCTTCAAGATAGCTACTATGCCTGCACTTTACATCTTTGTAGCCAGAAAGTAGGTCTTGAATCCTGAAATCTATCACTGCCACAACATAAGAAGATGCCCCGCAAAGAGAGAAATAATTCTGGAGCTAAAGTTAAACTTTCTGAACCATCCCCATCGCTAATATTGCTGTGTATTCGCAGGGTTGCTGTATCTCTCAGATGTCGGAATTATCTCAGAGTAAAGCATAAAATACACTGGTTCCAAACCTACAAAATGTTTATTTATATTACTTTAAAACATATCAGAATTTAGCGAATTTGAAAGCACATGGTATCATTTAGTATATAGGCCTTTCGCTAGAAGCTCATCTGTTTTAATTAACTTCACCCATTAAGCAATCAAGTGGAGTTGACATAGATTAGTGAATAGGCCAACATAATCAAACACAGATCGGTCGATCCATTGAACACTACAGGTTGTACTGGGCCTATAAACTCTGTGGGGAGGATGAAGTTTTTTTTTTACAATCATACCTCCTTTTAGTCAATCTCTTTTCAGCTGCAAATTTGATTGCACTTTCTGCTGTGGCTACTGTTCCATTCACTTTTCTTTCCAGAGTGAGATACCCAGAAAATGCTCCATGGAGACTTGTGTGATGCAGAAGACCCTTAAGATTTCAAAAAAGCCTGAGATAGAATTACGTGGATTTTACAGCACAGAAATTGGTCCTTCATCCAAAATTGAGATATGTTAATGGTTATGCTTCACATGATGCTCCTCCTACCTTCTTATCAACAACTTATTTCTTTCCCGTTCATGTGTTTATCAAGCTTCCCCTGAAAGCGGCCTTCAATGTTGTTCAATAAAATGAAGATATCTGAATTCAGAGCTGTGGATGTGAAACTTCTTCCTGCATTTTTTCTTGCCCTGTATTATAGATGGCCATGTTATAACCAGGATACATCTTTTTTCTCGTGACTGTCTTAGTCATTTATCATTTTCTTGTTTTTTAACTATTTTGAGAGCATGATGAATGGCCAGTGTGATCAAATATTTTCAGGATGCCACTCGATCAAGCTAGCTAGTCCTGTGGATTTGGATTTGAATTTATTGTCACTCATACCGAGGTACAGTGAAAATTATTGTGCTGCCTACAGTCCAATCAGATCGTTCCATACATGAAAAACATTGGACATATGATAAATACACAAAGTAAATACATAGACATAGACATTGGGTGAGGCATACGGAGTGTAGTCCTACTCAGTAGAGAAGATGCATGGAGAGATCATTTCAGTCCGTAAGAGGGGCATTCAGGAGTCTGGAACAGCGGAAAGAAGCTGTTTTTGAATCTGTTAGTGCGTGTTCGCCTTTGTATCTCCTGCCCTATAGAATAGGTTGGAAGAGAGAATAACCCGGCTGGGAGGGGTTTTTGATTATGCTGCCTGCTTTCCCAAGGCAGCAGGAGGTGTAGACTGAGTCAATGGATGGGAGGTGGTTTTGCGTGATGGACTGGGCTGTGTCAATGACTCTCTGTAGTTTCTTATGATCTTGGGCTGAGCAGTTGCCAAACAAGCTGTGATGCAGCCAAATGGGATACGTTCTATGGTGCATTTGTAAAAATTGTTAAGATTCAAAGTGGACATGCCACATTTTCTTAGTTTCCAGAGGCAGTAAAGGTGGTGTTGTGTTTCCTTGATTGTAGCATCGACGTGGGTGGACCAGGACAGATTGTGCACACCAAGGAATTTGAAGCTGTCAACCATCTGAATCTCGCCACCATTTATACAGACAAGGATGTGTACGATTCTTTGCTTCCTTAGTTTTGCTGATGTTGAGGGAGAGATTGTTGTTATACCATTTCACTTGGTCCTCTATCTCCCTCCTGTACTCTGACTCATTGTTGTTTGAGATCCGACCCACTACGGTCATGTCGCCAGCAAACTTGTAGATGGAGTTGGAGCCAAATTTTGCCAGACAGTCACGCATGCATAGGGAATATAGTAGGGGGCTAAGTATGCAGCCTTGCAGGGCCCCATTATTGAGGACTATCATGGAGGAGGTATTGTTTATCCTTATTGATTGTGATCTATGGACAGGAAGTCGAGGATCCAGTTGCAGAGGGAGGAGCCAGGTCCTAGGTTTGGGAGCTTTGATATGAGCTTGGCTGGGATTATAGCGTTGAAGACGCAGCTATCGTCTGATATAGGGATCCTTGTTGTCGAGATGTCGAGTGGCATGACTATTGGGCCCGGTTTGACGACGTGTCATTGCTCGTACAGTAGGGAATATTATGGGATGACCGCTAGGCATAGTTGAAAGAAATGTCAGAGTTTAAGGAAGAAGGGAAACGAAGAGAGAGAGAGAGAGCAGAGAAGAAACACAGAGAGAACAAAAGAGAGAGAGGGAGGGAGATCAAGAATAAGAACAAATGGAATTGATTGTTGTTCTTACCAATACTTCTTACAATAGCGATGACAAGTCTTAAAATTATGGAGCTGCAACAAAAACACACAGATTATATTTTAATTGAGAAACAAGGCTCGGCAAGTAAGGGCCAAAATGCAGAACACCACCAAGGATGCAAAGAGTATAAGAGATGAGGTAATATAAAAAAAGGAAATGTGGTTAACATTTGACCTTAATGAATATTCAGAGCAATAAAACTCAAAGGCTGGATCTCACACAGAAATGATGAGGTTATGACATTGATTACATTTTGTTAAGTGGTCTCTGAGGTCTTTCCAAAGCATCACCTGTATGGCACTTTCATTTCAAATGGCTAATTCATAATTACAAGTTAATTAGTAAAAGAAAACGGATCCTGATCAAGTTTAATATTAATCCTGAGGGGAGAATATAAATCTGCTGAATTAAAAATTCTAAATATATATAAAATGCATTGCCAATTTTGGCTGAAATCTATTTTTGGAGCTGTGTGGAAAACAGCAGCAATGTCAGGAATAAACTGCAGTCCATTAATCATACTGAGTACTTGTACACCACGAGTGCCTGTAAACAAATAAATGCAGGAATTTATCCACGATATCCAAAATATGTTTCAGCTTCATAGGTGAGCAAAGATATAGAAGTTTACTTAAACATGTGCCTGTCTTCTTATGAAATGTTTTGCTCATCTGGTGTTTCAATATGTTTCCAACAAGGAAGTTCTAATTATTCGGTAAGATGTGACCATTATTGCTTGGACTGGAAAAGCAGAAATACAAAAGAGCGATTTGTCAGGTGCCTCACACTTGCCGTGAAAATATATATTTGAAATATGTGTGTTAAATTGTGTGTTTTGGTTTGTGAAATGGCTTCATAGAATCGTGGAATTTGCAGCTCAGACGCAGGCCATTCGGCCCATCGAGTCTGCACCGGCTCATGGAAAGAGCGCCCTTCTGAAGCCCACGCCTCCATCCTATCCCCGTAACCCACCTCACCTTTGTTTTGGACACTAAGAGCAATTTATCATGGCCAATCCACCTAATCTACACATCTTTGGACTGTAAGAGGAAACCGGAGCACCTGGAGGAAACCAACGCAGACACGGGGAAAACGTGTAGACTCCGCACAGACAGTGGCCCAAGCCGGGAATCGAACCTGGGATCCTGGAGCTGTGAAGCAACTGTGCTAATCACTGTGCTACCATGCTGCCCAGGCTTGGGCTGCTCGGTCTGAATGTCAGGTGGACATTGTGATCACACCACTCACCATTGCTGTCCCAAATTAAAATCAGCCCCTATAATTTTGACAGATTGAACTGGGTAATAGGACAGTATACAGATATTGAAAATGGAGACCAGCACAAAGGGATGGGTCCTTCACCCTACTTTCAGCTGCTGGCCCCTAAACTCTGGAATTCTCTGCCTAAACCTTCACACATCTCCACCTCTCTCTCATCTTTTAAAGCTCCTTAAAGCTTTTAATCACCTGTTGGTTTTATCTGATTATGTCCCCATGAAGTGCAATGGCATGTTTTACTATGTTAGAAGTGCTTCATTAATGCAAATTGTTGTTAACTCTGCGTATAATTAGAACTGACTAGCTATGGAAATTTTCTAGTTTGTCAAATGAATTTAGCCTGCTAAACAAGAGGAGAGTGGTCTTCCATGCTATGAAATAGATTGGAATTCTCAGAAAATTATTCTGTTTTATGCCCATGTAAACAAACTTCTGGTTTACAATTGGCCTCATTAGTGTTCATCAGTCTGCTTTCCACAATATGAAAGAAATGTAGATAAGGTTGTGTGCACGATTAGATTATCCAGTACATGCAGGCAGGGAAACACTGAATCAGGCCTAAATCAGGTATTGAGATTGTGATGTGCAGGGTAACTATGATATTGATATTTAATCCGGGCAAACACTCACCCACACCATCCCAGGCACCGAGCTTCTCTCTGATCATGCTCCCGGGACATGGTCCAACTTAAGCCACCACTCATTGATCAGGATGCCAATGGGCCCTGTCACTGGGACATTTTGGTTCTGGGGAGTTTTTCTCAATCAAATTCCACAAAGGTTTTCCACACAATGGGTATGATATGCAGATTAGGTGCTGAGGTGACAGGTGGTGGATGGGAATTGGACAATGTGGATGTGGAGTCTATCCCTTTTATTGGTTAAAAACAGGGATTGACAGCCCTTCCAGTGATCTGGGTTTACCTCAATTTACATCTTGCCCACAAGACAGCTTAGGGTCACATGATTCCTGTTATAAACTTTGTTACAAACGATACATGATTGCCTGGTGACTGGCCATTCTACCCTGGGAAAGAGTGCCTACCCATTCACACTATCTGTGCCCCTCATAATCTTGTAGACGTCTATCAGGTCACCCCTCAACCTCCGTCGTTCTAATGAAAACAGTCCGAGTCTATTTAGCCTCTCTGCATTGCTAACACCCTCCAAATCAGGCAACATCCTGGTAAACCTCCTCTGCACCTTCTGCAAAGCCTCCACATCCTTCTTCTAGTGTGATGACCAGAATTGTGCGCAATATTCCAAGTGTGGCTTTACCAAGGTTCTATTCAGCTGTAACATGACTTGTCAGTTTTTATACTCGATGCCCCATCCAGTGAAGGCAAGCATTCCACATGCTTTCTTGATTACCTTGTCCACTTGTGTTACCACTTTCAAAGATCTGTGGACCTGCATGCCCAGATCTCTCTTACTTTCTATACTCCTAAGCGTTTTGCCATTTATGGTATATTTCCCTCTCTATGTTAGACCTACCAAAATGCATCACCTCACATTTGTCTGGATTAAACTCCATTTGCCATTTCTCTGCCCAAGTCTCCAACCTATCTGTGTCCTGCTGGATTCTCTGGCAATTCTCAACACTGTCTGTCACTCCTCCAACCTTGCTCTAAGGTTTTCAGACAGAGCCGTGGGGTTCTTGGAGCAAGAGGTGTTCTGGAAGCGAGAGGTCCTTTTATCTCTTGGGAACCAGGAGAGCCACCAAACTCTGAGAAGGCAATGATAGCCAAGCAGATCACTGTCAGGAGTGGAGCCCTGAAGATCTGCTGCAGTGCTGCAAGAAGTTCAATGATTTCACACAAGACGCCAGGGCTGATGGAATCTTATCATACGCCACATTCCCCTAACTGCACCGCTAGCATCATATACTGCACAATGCACCACCCATCACTCACCGACCAACAATCTGCGTCAACCACAACTCAATCATAGCTCATCGCAATTTCACACACTTAGCACTGTTGAAAGCCTTACAGTCACATCTCATACCTTTCACACTACCAGTTATGACAACTCTTTCATTCAAATGCATTTCACCACATTTACCAATATATTTCCCACTCACTTGCTGGACAATCTGGTGTATAACCAGATGCAGCAGCACCTAATTAGCAGGGCCAGGCAGAGCTGACCTTACTCCAGGGAGGAATAGGTGCTTTTCATCATTAGAGTGTCAATGATGAAGGTCATTATCAACAGCAGAGTTGATGGTTTGAAGATTATCATATGTTCCTACCTAATTCACCTTCTCACACCCACTTCCAATTCACCCAATAATATCTGTTGATTTACAAGCTGCAAATAGTAAAATCATGCACCCCTCACTGTGTACCCCATCTCCTGCCTTATCAAACTGCACTTTTATCTTTGTGTCTTTCTCCTTTCAGATATCTAAGATATCCACCTGACCAGGCATGAATGCAGGAGTGCAAAGCGCAAGAGGAGGAAGAGACTGACAATGATAAAACACCATCACTCCACCTGACACTTGCAACTACCATCTGAGTTAACAGAGGGTGGCATCGAGTTGGAATCTGTACATAGTGAACCACCAAGTACAAATGGTCTGCATCCCTGGCAGGGAGAATGGATAGTGCAGGTGCCAGTTCACCAGAAGGCAAGATCACACACAGTTCTGCTGCAGAGAATGCAGATGAAGTCTTTAAAGGGCCGGCTACCAGAAAGGTATGCTGACATGCAGCATCCAATGCTTGGCGCATCGACAGACTTTCCAGAATGTGTGCAGTCAATGTTCATGAGCATGGAGGAGTCCAGCACCAACTTGGCATCGTATCTTGTGCAGTGTGGGGAAGATGTACCCCAGGAGAGACCTAAATTCAAAGTATTCAAATGTTATGCCTGCAATAGAAGAGGGCACATTAGGAGGAAATGCAAGACTAGATAGAGCCCACAGGGGCCGTCAAAAAAAACTCCAGTACACAGTGTTGGGAAGAACGTTGAAAATAAATCTGAAATATACAGTGTAACAACTTAAAAGTTAATGTTAGGTGGGGTTACGGAGTTACAGGATTGGAGCAGGAGAGTGGGCCTAAGTGGGGAGCTCTTTAAGAGGGTCAGGGCTGAATGAGCTTTTTCTGCACTCTAGGGATTCTCTGATTCTATGGATTCTATGAGGTGGACATGGGGACCTCCGCTATAATAGGTGAACAAGCGTATCATTATCTGCAAGGTCGGGTCCAGCCCCTGAAATTAAGAAGCACGATGGCCAGGTTAGCCACGAATACTGGGAATCTTGAACAATCCTAGGAACAACAACAACACCCGTGAGTTACCAACACCATGAAATGAAAATCATTTATTGTCACAAGTAGGCTTCAAATGAAGTTACTGTGAAAAGCCCCTAGTCGCCACATTCCGGCGCCTGTTCGGGGAGGCTGGTATGGGAATTGAACCGTGCTGCTGGCCTGCCTTGGTCTACTTTCAAAGCCAGCGATTTAGCCCTGTGCTAAACCAGCCCCAGTCAGCTAAACTGCCCCTAATAGCGCTGGGGGACCAAGGGCCAAATCTGTTGGCCCGAGATTGGCTTAGCCAAATTAGATTAAATTGTCTAGAAATCTTCCAGATAGGGGCTTCATGTTGTCTTAAAAGATTTCAGGAGGTTTTCCCAGGCAAGTTAGGCAAGATACAGGGCCTAAAAGCAAAGGTATACTTGAATCCGAAGGCCACACCTAAGATGTTCAGAGCCCGACCCATCCCCTATGCCTTACTCGAGAAAGCTGAGGTTGAACTTTAGACATCATCAAACCTGCACAGTTTTCAGAGTGGGCGGCTACAATTGTGCCAGTGGTGAAGCCAGATAGAACCATTAGAATATGCTGGGACAACAAAGTAAGTGTAAATCAGGCAGCCAAATTGGACTGGTACCCAGTAGCAAGAAGTGAAGATTGATACGCAAAATTAGCAGGAGGCTTAATTTACACCAAACTTGATATGAGTCATGCGTACTAACAAATAGAGTTAGATGAAACGTCCAGGACATTCGTTACAATAAACACCAACAAAAGCTTATACAAGTACACTCAAAATCTTTGAAATCTCATATTCCAGCACAAGATGGAAAGTTTACCACAGGACCTACCCAAGGTGATTGTCTATCTAAATAATGTATTGATTACAGGAGCATTTGAAGAGGAGCACCTAGAAGATCTCAAATAAGTTTTAAAAAGGTTTAAGAAGGCCGGAGTCTGGCTGAGAAGAGAAAATGTGTGTTCCAAGCTCATAAAATTATGTACTTAGGATTCAGGGTAGATGCCAAGAGGCTGCACCTTATGGAAGAGAAGAACAAATTGATTAAGGAAGCACCGGTCCCCAAAAATATGTCAGTATTGAAATACTTTTTAGGAACGGTGAACGAAAATGGCAGATTTATTCCTAATCTTTCCACAATGTAATCTTACACAGACTACCTAAGAAGCACCAGAGGTACTATTGGAAAGAGTATCAGAAAGAAGCCTTTGACCAGGTTAAACTAGCTTTACAGTCTTTCAGTCTTTTGGTCTATTTTGACACATCAAAAGAGATAATCCTTACCTGCGACACATCCCCTGATGGAATAGGAGCGGTTTTAACCCATAAAATAGAAATTGCTGTAGAAAGGCCTACAACTTATGCTTCGAGGTCTTCGACCAGTGCTGAACAAGCTTACTCATAAATCAAAAAAGGATAAGCCAAAGGAATTGGAGTCAAAAGGTTCCATCAATACGTCTATGGATGACATTTCATTGTCATTACAGACCACAAACCCCTGTTGTGGTTATATAAGGATGATAAGACCATTTCCCCCAAAAGCTTCATCTAGGGTCCAATTCTGGGCTCTGTTGTAAGCAGGCTATGAGTACACGTTTCAACACGTGGTGGGCGCTTACCTTTCAAGCGTGGAAGCTTCCAATCGCCTTCTCTTACCTCAGAATATACCGCCTCTGCCAGTACCATAGGAGATCGTTCAGGCTTTGCACTTTTTCAATACATTGCTAGTGTCGACACAGCAGATTAAACTTTGGACCCAAAAGGACCACTTAATCTCAAGTCCATAAGACTATAAGACCATAAGACATAGGAGCGGAAGTAAGGCCATTCGGCCCATCGAGTCCACTCCACCATTCAATCATGGCTGATTTCAACTCCATTTACCCGCTCTCTCTCCATAGCCCTTAATTCCTTGAGAAATCAAGAATTTATCAACTTCTGTCTTCAAGAAACTCAATGTCCCGGCCACCACCGCCCTCTGTGGCAATGAATTCCACAGACTAACCACTCTCTGGCTGAAGAAATTTCTCCTCATCTCTGTTCTAAAGTGACTCCCTTTTATTCGAAGGCTGTGCCCCCGGGTCCTAGTCTCCCCTGCTAATGGAAACAACTTCCCTACGTCCACCCTATCTAAGCCATTCATTATCTTGTAAGTTTCTATTAGATCTCCCCTTAACCTCCTAAACTCCAATGAATATAATCCCAGGATCCTCAGACGTTCATCGTATGTTAGGCCTACCATTCCTGGGATCATCCGTGTGAATCTCCGCTGGACCCGCTCCAGTGCCAGTATGTCCTTCCTGAGGTGTGGGGCCCAATATTGCTCACGGTATTCTAAATGGGGCCGAACTAATGCTTTTAAAGCTTCAGAAGCACATCACTGCTTTTATATTCCAAGCCTCTTGAGATAAATGATAACATTGCATTTGCTTTCTTAATTACGGACTCAACCTGCAAGTTTACCTTGAGAGAATCCTGGACTAGGACTCCCAAGTCCCTTTGCACTTCAGCATTATGAATTTTGTCACCGTTTAGAAAATAGTCCATGCCTCTATTCATTTTTCCAAAGTGCAAGACCTCGCACTTGCCCACGTTGAATTTCATTAGCCATTTCTTGGACCACTCTCCTAAACTGTCTAAATCTTTCTGCAGCCTCCCCACCTCCTCCATACTACCTGCCCCTCCACCTATATTTGTATCATCGGCAAACTTAGCCAGAATGCCCCCAGTCCCATCATCTAGATCGTTAATATATAAAGAGAACAGCTGTGGCCCCAACACTGAACCCTGCGGGACACCACTCGTCACCGGTTGCCATTCCGAAAAAGAACCTTTTATCCCAACTCTCTGCCTTCTGCCTGACAGCCAATCGTCAATCCATGTTAGTACCTTGCCTCGAATACCATGGGCCCTTATTTTACTCAGCAGTCTCCCGTGAGGCACCTTATCAAAGGCCTTTTGGAAGTCAAGATAGATAACATCCATTGGCTCTCCTTGGTCTAACCTATTTGTTATCTCTTCAAAGAACTCTAACAGGTTTGTCAGGCACGACCTCCCCTTACTAAATCCATGCTGACTTGTCCTAATCCGACCCTGCACTTCCAAGAATTTAGAAATCTCATCCTTAACAATGGATTCTAGAATCTTGCCAACAACCGAGGTTAGGCTAATTGGCCTATCATTTTCCATCTTTTTCCTTGTTCCCTTCTTGAACAGTGGGGTTACAACAGCGATTTTCCAATCCTCTGGGACTTTCACTGACTCCAGTGACTTTTGAAAGATCATAACTAACGCCTCTACTATTTCTTCAGCTATCTCCTTCAGAACTCTAGGATGTAGCCTATCTGGGCCCGGAGATTTATCAATTTTTAGACCTCTTAGTTTCTCTAGCACTTTCTCCTTTGTGATGGCTACCATATTCAACTCTGCCCCCTGACTCTCCTGAATTGTTGGGATATTACTCATGTCTTCTGCTGTGAAGACTGACGCAAAGTACTTATTTAGTTCCTCAGCTATTTCCGTGTCTCCCATCACTCGATTACCAGCGTCATTTTGGAGCGGCCCAATGTCTACTTTTGCCTCCCGTTTGTTTTTAATGTATTTAAAGAAACTTTTACTATCATTCCTAATGTTACTGGCTAGCCTACCTTCATATTTGATCCTCTCTTTCCTTATTTCTCTCTTTGTTATCCTCTGTTTGTTTTTGTAGCCTTCCCAATCTTCTGACTTCCCACTACTCTTTGCCACATTATAGGCTTTCTCTTTTGCTTTGATGCATTCTCTAACTTCCTTTGTCAGCCATGGCTGCCTAATCCCCCCTCTGATAACCGTTCTTTTCTTTGGGATGAACCTCTGTACTGTGTCCTCAATTACTCCCAGAAACTCCTGCCATTGCTGTTCTACTGTCTTTCCCACTAGGCTCTGCTCCCAGTCGATTTTCGTCAGTTCCTCCCTCATGCCCCTGTAGTTAACTTTATTTAACTGTAACACCTTTACATCTGATTCTACCTTCTTTCTTTCAAATTGGAGATTGAATTCGACCATATTATGATCACTGCCTCCTAAGTGTTCCCTTACTTTAAGATCTTTAATCAAGTCCGGCTCATTACATAACACTACGTCCAGAATGGCCTGTTCCCTCGTGGGCTCCATCACAAGCTGTTCCAAAAAGCCCTCCTGTAAACATTCAATGAATTCCCTTTCCTTGGGTCCACTGGCAGCATGATTTACCCAGTCCACCTGCATATTGAAGTCCCCCATGATCACTGTGACCTTGCCTTTCTGACATGCACTTTCTATTTCGTGGTGCATTTTGTGCCGCTGGTCCTGACCACTGTTAGGAGGCCTGTACATAACTCCCCTTATGGTTTTTTTGCCTTTGTGGTTCCTCAACTCTACCCACACATACTCCACATCATCTGACCCTATGTCGTTTAGTGCTATTGATTTAATTTCATTCCTAATTAACAAGGCAACCCCGCCCCCTCTGCCCACCTCTCTGTCTTTTCGATAGGTTGTGAATCCCTGGATGTTTAAATGCCAGTCCTGAACCCCCTGCAACCACGTCTCTGTGATGCCTACCACATCATACCTGCCAGTCACAATCTGGGCCACAAGCTCATCTACCTTGTTCCGTACACTGCGCGCATTTAAATATAGCACCTTTAATTCTCTATTGACCGTCCCTTTTTGTTTTCTTAGTGTGGTGGACCTTGGTTTACTGAGCCTTTCCATACACTGTCATATTTTGTGGGATGGGGACTATCGTAACCTCTCCTGAGTTCTGTCTTTTCGTGCTTTTTTGTATTCCTAAGCAGCTACGCTTCCCACTGATTACTTCACCTCTTGGTTCCCTGACTTTCCCTTCCCCCCCAATCTCTAGTTTAAAGTCCTATTGACCACCCTATTTACTCTTTTCGCCAGAACACTGGTCCCAGCTCAGTTCAGGTGGAGACCATCTCAACGGTATAGGTCCCCCCTGTCCCAAAACTGATGCCAGTGTCCCATGAAAAGGAACCCCTCTTTCCCACACCACTCTTTCAGCCACGTGTTAACTTCCCTTATTCTTGCCTCCCTATGCCAATTTGCACGTGGCTCGGGCAGTAATCCGGAGATTATGACCCTTGAGGACCTGTTTTTTAATTTGAATCCTAGCTCTTTTTAATCTCTAAACAGGTCCTCTTTTCTAGACTTGCCTATGTTGTTGGTACCGACATGGACCACAACAACTGGATACTCCCCCTCCCTCTCCAGTATCCTTTCAAGCCGGTCAGAGATGTCCCGCACCCTAGCACCGGGCAGGCAAAATACCATGCGGGTTGTGGTAGTATGTATTGGGGGTCATGTGGGACTGGAAGCCCTAATGTCATTGGCTGACAGATCCCGGGTCCTGGTTGGCCGTTGACCTCAAGCTCTGCCCTGAAGGCGGAGTATAAGAAGCCGGAGTCTTCCCCCGCAGGCCAGTTTACTATCGAGCTGCGAGGGAACAGACACGCTTAATAAAGCCTCATCGACTTCACTCTATTCGTCTCACGGAGTCTTTGTGCGCTACACGGGTCTCTTTATCCTGCTCACAAAGGATACTATCTATCCCCCTGATAATAGAATCCCCTACAACTACAACTTGCCTATTTACTCCCTCCCCTTGAATGGCCTCCTGAACCATGGTGCCTTGGTCAGCTGACTCATCCTTCCTGCAGCCCTGTTCGCCATCCACACAGGGAGCAAGTGCCTCATACCTGTTGGACAGGGTCAAGGGCTGAGTTCCTGACTGCTGGTTCCCTTTACCTGCCTGACTTGCAGTCACACCCTGCTGTCCCTGGCCACTGGCAGGATTTAAACTACTTACTCTGACAGGTGTGACTGCCTCCTGAAACACAGTGTCCAGGTAAGTCTCCCCCTCCCGGATGTGCCTCAGTGTTTGAAGCTCAGACTCCAGCTCATCAACTCTGAGCCGGAGCTCTTCGAGCAGCCAACACTTACTGCAGATTTTAGGGCAGCACGGTAGCACAAGTGGCTAGCACTGTGGCTTCACAGCGCCAGGGTCCCAGGTTCGATTCCCCGCTGGGTCACTGTCTGTGCGGAGTCTGCACGTTCTCCCTGTGTCTGCGTGGGTTTCCTCCGGGTGCTCCGGTTTCCCCCCACAGTCCAAAGACGTGCAGGTTAGGTGGATTGGCCATGCTAAATTGTCCTTAGTGACCAAAAAGGTTAGGAAGGGTTATTGGGTTACAGGGATAGGCTGGAAGTGAGGGCTTAAGTGGGTCGGTGCAGACTCGATGGGCCGAATGGCCTCCTACTGCACTGTATGTTCTATGTTCTATGTGGTCGCTGCAGCTCGCAATGGGATCTGTCAGCTCCCATATCAAGCCTCCCGTAACAGCCTCCCCGAACAGGCGCCGGAATGTGGCGACTAGGGGCTTTTCACAGTAACTTCATTTGAAGCCTACTTGTGACAATAAGCAATTTTCATTTCATTTTCAAGCAGCTCAAGCACATCACCTGACCAGCCATCTCTAATTAATTAATTAGTTTAATTTAAATTTACAAGTTTAGCTGTGTTTTTTTTAAATTTGGGGCAGATTTGCTATCAACCAATCAGATCACAGCTTCCCTCTGACGTCACCTTTGGGGGAAAAAACTAGAAAACAGGAAGTTACCGTTAGGTTTTTATACTCACAGAGACTGCGCCTCCTCCTCCGAACAGCTCCCGAAATTAGGCCCGAGGAAAGAGAGAGAACAAAACAGTCGGGAAAAAGCACCTTCTCCCACTCTTCACCGAATTACCTCACTGCACCAAATTACCAAGTTTCAAATTCTCACTCTGTCTGTGTCTCACTCACTCAGGCTGTGTCTCTTGACCAGTGCAACACTTACTGAGTGCACATTCTGTCTGTCTTTTATACAGACTTTAGGATGACTCACACTAAAACTTCAAAGAGAAGAATACAATGTGTACCTTTGTGCCCCTTAACAGGCCTCAGGTGACTGCCAGATAACTGCCTCTCAGCAATTAGGGTGGGGGCAGCTTCAGCCAATCAGACACTCATCTACACTGCACGTTTAACTGAAAAACAGCAAAATTAGATTAACCACTTACCTTTCCTGGTTACCTCACTGCACCAAATTACCAAGTTTCAAATTTTCACTCTGTCTGTGTCTCACTCACTCAGGCTATGTCTCCTTGACCAGCGCAGCGCTGCGGGATTCTCCGTCGGCGTGCTGTGCTAGAAACCGGGGCTGGAGGTACGGAGAATCCAACCCATGGTCCTTCACAGCTATCATTATGAAAATAGGTCTGAGCAGCTATGAACCTTTTAGATAAGAAAAGATTAGTTAAGTTGCAAAGATGGCATATTATTATTGGGAGCAAGGGTGATTGCAGTGAAATACTGCAGAACAAAGGCTGTGATGACAGTGAATACATGTGCACAGAAAATAATAATAATAATCTTTATTGTCACAAACAGGCTTACATTAACACTGCAATGAAGTTACTGTGAAAATTCCCTCGTCGCCACACTCTGGCACCTGTTCGGGTACACAGAGGGAGATTTCAGAATGTCCAAATTACCTCATAGCACATCTTTTGGGACTTGGGGAGGAAACTGGAGCACCCGGAGGTAACCCACGCAGACACAGGGTGAACATGCAGACTCCGACAGACAGTGACCCAAGCCGGGAATCGAACCTGGGACCGTGCGGCTGTGAAGCCATAGTGCTAACCACTATGCTACCTTGCTGTCCACTTACTCCGGCTTCCACTACTCTCTCAGGCCATAACACCTCATCCAGCACAATTCTGTGGTACTCTGCCCATGCTTCCACTCCCTGTGCTTTTGGTCCTACAGCGCTCTCGCTGCACTCTCCATCCTCCATCCTCTACCCCTCTTTCTGCGTTCTTGGGCCTCTGCTGCACATTCCGTGCTCTCAGACCTCCAGTACTCTCGCCGTCCTCCATCCCGGTAGCACGGTAGCATTGTGGATAGCACAATTGCTTCACAGCTCCAGGGTCCCAGGTTCGATTCCGGCTTGGGTCACTGTCTGTGTGGAGTCTGCACATCCTCCCCGTGTGTGCGTGGGTTTCCTCCGGGTGCTCCGGTTTCCCCACACAGTCCAAAGATGTGCAGGTTAGGTGGATTGGCCATGCTAAATTTCCCTTAGTGTCCAAAATTGCCCTTAGTGTTGGGTGGGGTTACTGGGTTATGGGGATAGCGTGGAGGTGTTGACCTTGTGTAGGGTGCTCTTTCCAAGATCCGACTCCGATGCAGACTCGTTTGAAAAAATAATAATTTTTATTCAGGTTTTCATAAAATATCAATAACAAAATGAAAAAGGGACTCAACAGGGTTCAGTACAAAATGCAGTCCAAAAATAAACAATCCTCCGTACCCCCCTCCCCCTGTACATAAATAATAAATTAACAATAACACCCCGACGTCACACAACAGGTATATACACCCTCTCAGACCCCCCAGTGTGAATAACAAAAACAAGATAAGCCCCTCCCCCCCACCCCCCCCCCCACCCCCGAGTTGCTGCTGCCATTGACCAATGTCTACCGTTCTGCCAGGAAGTCTAAGAACGGTTGCCACCGCCTAAAGAACCCTTGTACCGACCCTCTCAAGGCGAATTTCACCCTCTCCAACTGAATAAACCCCGCCATATCGTTGATCCAGGATTCCATGCTTGGGGGCCTCACATCCTTCCACTGAAGAAGAATCCTTCGCCGGGATACCAGGGACGCAAAGGCCAGAATACCGGGCTCTTTCGCCTCCTGCACTCCCGGCTCCTCTGCGACCCCAAATATTGTGAGCCCCCAGCCCGGTTTGACCCTGGATCCTACCACCCTCGACACCATCCTCGCTGTGCCCTTCCAAAATTCCTCCGGCGCTGGGCACGCCCAGAACATATGGGTGTGATTTGCTGGGCTCCCTGACCACCTAACACACCTGTCCTCACCCCCCAAAAAACCGGCTCATCCTTGTCCAGGTCATGTGTGCCCTGTGCAGCACCTTAAACTGTATGAGGCTGAGCCTCGCGCACGATGAGGAAGAGTTCACCCTCCCTAGGGCATCTGCCCACGTCCCTTCCTCGATCTCCTTTCCCAACTCCTCCTCCCACTTACCTTTCACCTCCACCACCGAGGCCTCCTCCTCCTCCTGCATCACCTGGTAAGTTTCCGAGATCTTCCCCACTCCCACCCACCCCCCCGAGAGCACCCTGTCCTGTACTGTGCGTGGCAGCAGCCGTGGGAATTCCACCACCTGACGCCTGGCAAATGCCCTTACCTGTAAGTACCCTCTCTCCCTGCAGCTTACCACTTACCATTACGTACCTACCGCCATTGTCTGCCACAATGCTCGACGCCTCGAATGACACCTTCTTTCCCACCGAGATCGCCACCCCTCGATTTTTGGCATCCAGCCCCGAATGAAACACCTGACCTACCCACCCTTTCCTCAATCTTACCTGGTCTGCCACCTTCAGGCGTGTCTCCTGGAGCATAACCACATCCGCCTTCAGCCCCTTCAGGTGCGCGAACACGCGGGCCCGCTTGACCGGCCCGTTCAGTCCCCTTACATTCCAGGTTATCAGCCGGATCAGGGGGCTACCCGCCCCCCTCCCCCACCAACTAGCCATAACGCCTCCTCGGCCAGCCACGTGCCCGCACCCCACGCCCGGCCCGTTCCCCACAGCGGCAGACCCTCCCGCCCCACTCGTTCCAGCTCCCCCTTGACCATAGCAGCAGCAACTCGATTCCCCCCCACTCATCCCCCGGCTAGGACCCATCCTAGCTGTTTTACTCCCCGCATTGCACTTCTGCAAGTCAGCTGACTCCTGCTGACCCCGGCCATTCCTGCCTCTCCTTCGACTCCTCCCATTGTGTGACACACCCTCCTCTTCCATTCCCCATCCGCAGGCTCTCCCCCTCCCCCTTCCATCCCAAGCGCGGGAAATAACGCTCGCTTCCCCGCCCCGACCCCGCCCCCTCCAGTCTTCAGCGCGGGAAAAAAGCCCGCGCTTTCCACCTACCCGGCCCCGCCACCTCTGACGCAGCTCCTTTTACAGGCCCAGTCCCTTCACCCCCGACTCAGGCCTCCCCCTCCCCCGTGGGGCCCCATCTCACTGCCGGCCATCCACCCCTGTTCCATTTGTTTCCCCCCCTCCAAGAGCCCCCCCCGACCAACCCAACCAAAACAGTGCCCAACCCGCCCTAACCACCCTCACCGGACCAGAAAGAGAAAAGAAAGAAAACCAAAAAAGAAACAAGAGCAAAGGACCCCCCCCTCAAAAAGTAACATATCAACCGCAATCCCCAAACGCCCACCCCGACCCTCAATCTGTGTCCAACGTCTCGGCTTGAACAAAGGCCCACGCCTCCTCCAGAGACTCAAAATAATGGTGCCGGTCCTTGTAGGTGACCCACAGCCGCGCCTGCTGCAACATGCCAAACTTCACCCCCTTCCCGTGCAGCACCGCCTTCGCTCGATTGTACCCGGCCCTCCTCTTCGCCACATCCACACTCCAATCCTGGTATATTCGAACCTCCGTGTTCTCCCACCTGCTGCTCCTCTCCTTCTTGGCCCACCTGAGCACATACTCCCGATCAGCGAACCGATGAAACCGCACCAGCACCGCCCGCGGATGCTCGCCAGCCTTGGGCCTCCTCGCCAGCACTCGATGGGCCCCTTCCAGCTCCAGGAGCCCATGGAAGGACCCCGCTCCCATCAGCGAGTTCAACATGGTCACCACACAGACCCCCACGTCCGACCCCTCCAGCCCCTCCGGGAGGCCCAGAATCCACAGATTCTTCCGCCTCGACTGATTCCCCATCTCCTCGAACCGCTCCTGCCATTTCTTGTGGAACGTCTCGTGCGCCTCCACCTTTACCGCCAGGCCTAAGATCTCGTCCTCGTTGTCGGAGATCTTTTGTCAGGCCTCGCGGATCGCCACCCCCTGGGCCGTCTGTGTCTCCAGCAGCTTATCAATAGAAGCCTTCATCGGCTCAAGCAGGTCCGCTTTAATCTCTCTGAAGCAGCGCTGGATAATCTCCTGTTGCTCCTGCGCCCACTGCATCCACGCTGCCTGGTCTCCGCCCGCCGCCATTTTGTTCTTCTTCCCTCGCACCTTCTTCGGGTCCACCACCGCTCCTGGTAAAAGCCATATACTGTCGGGGAGCTATTGTAATCTCCTTCCCACACCGGGAAACGTCAAAAAAAATTCCGTTGGGGGCCCTGAAAAGAGCCCAAAAGTCTGTTTTTTGCGGGAGCCAGCGAATGTGCGACTTAGCTCCGCATAGCCGCAACCGGAAGTCCTAGATCCGGTGCAGACTCGATGGGCCGAATGGCCTCCTTCTGCACTGTAAATTCTATGATAATCTATGATAATCCCTCTTTCCACGCTCTTGGGTCCCTGCTGCGCTCTCTGTGCTCTTGGGCCTCTAATACCAGCCCTTGCTGTAGAACTGCTCTCCCTCTGGTCTCCACCATTCTGGCTCTAAACGCTAATGTAGCATTTTTTATATGTACAAATACTTCCATTTAGCACTGAGAAAGGGAGGGAAGCAGCTAATTTTTCAGGCTGAAGCAGGTCAAAGGTGAATCTTAGAGAGAAGATGTCCTTCAATGTAAAGATATTTATTTCCTTTGTGGGACCAGGAAGAGCAGATGTGCTTCCCCGGCCCACAACAGCATCATGTAAGCTTTTGGCCTGGCCCCCTCCTGCCCAAACATTTGACTACCATTCTCATACTTACCTTTGCCCAAGCAGTAACCTCAAAGTGCTTGCCAGCCGTTCTGACAGGGAGGTTGATAAGTGGCTTTTACTGAGGTCTATTAGATTTATCTGCACTTCGCACTGTCATTCCTAGACACGTTGGTTATTTGCCAGGTAGCTTTTGCAACCAGGAGTTAAAATTCTCTCCATGGCATTTATAAACCATGCCAAAAGCTAAAGGTCACACGGTAATAGTGAGCGACAAAAGTACACCCCATAGAAAGTAGGGAAGTGCTATAGTTTAAACTAAGGTCTTTTACAAAATCTGAAAACAATTAAGTTGAATGTCACGCACACAATATGAGGAGTCTGTATAATTTTGAAGAACAGTCAACGGTTAATTATCAAAGAACATATCTCACGAGGATCATTTCACTCACCCACAGATTCAAAATAAGTGCCTGACTGCATCCTGGAGTTTCCCATTTTGAACCATTGTCAGATGCCATTAGTTAACTGAAGTGAAAATGTTGAGGTCCATGATAAACCAAGGTCTCACTGTGGGTTTAATAGTTGTCAGCCATTTTCATACATCTTCCCTATGCCAGCTCCTGCGATGAACAATTAAGTAAACTCAGTTCTGAATCTTTCTGTAATTACCCCATCTTTACACCCTGTTGCTTGTGCGACATTAATTACAACCATTACTAGATGATAATACAGAAATTATCTTTCCACTACATGGAAATGTGACAGGTCCTCGTGAGGTGTTTGATAACGGTCATTTTCTTATCCAATTGTAACAAGTTTTTAAATTGTATTAATAATTTGTCAGCGTGGTTGTAAAAGAAACAATGTTAACCTATTGTTCGGATTCTTAGGAATTATATACCAAAAAACATACATATCTTTGATCTCTACCCTGTACCATATTCATTGACCTTTGCACTGCTGGTTGATTTCGGGAAATTTCAGGTATATAGAGCTTTAGGAATGCCAAATAGTTTACCATATAGTGAGAACTGGACTGTAAATCTTCTGCCTGGATAGAAATTCATGCAGCCATCAGGGTCTCTACCTTTTAACTTCATCAGGCAGATATTCAATATTTTAATGACATTAGAATTCTTCACAATCATTCATACATAGTGAATTGAGGAGCAGCCTTAAAAAGAGAGAGTGAACAACATAGAGGGAGCAATTTTTACCATTGCAGAAAAGTCCAAACATAGTTCAGTCATGTAAAAACTTGTTCCATTTGAAAGAATGCTTTAATTTGTCATTAAGACAGAGTCCAGAGTTTGTAATATATATCAACCATTTGATACAATGGATGCGATTTAATGGGGCAAGTTTCCCGCGAGCTCCTCGACGGCAGTGTCGGCGAACTCTTGACTGCTATCTAACAGCACTTAGTCATGTTTTTGGCCCTTGCGAGTTTCTCTCTGGTTTAGCCCACACTTCGAATTATTTGCATCACTGGGAGCTGAGCTCGCTGGCTAGATCGGCACCTCAGAGATCGGGCCGCCATTTTTGAAGGGTGCCCCGACATCTAAGTGAGATTGACGGTCTCCCATGCCCCCACTCATGGGCAATGTCATCCCCACACACATGGGCAGTACACCACACTGCCACCTCCTTCCCTCCCAGTGAGGCCACCCTGCTATGGGGTTGCTGAGGGCCCACAACCCCTTTCAGACCCCCCCTTCCTTAGACCCCCACCCTCTACTATCAAACCTTCTGGGGGCCTCTGATACCCAAACTTCACCACCACCACCCCCCCAACCCCCACCCTCCATACACCCCTCATCCCTCCTTTCAGGGGCATCACTCCCCTCAGATCCTGACCATGAAAGTGCCACCCACAGCACCAGGACACGCCTGTCACTGCCACCCTGGCACCTTGGCTATTCTCCTGCCAGCCTGACAGTGCCAAGGTGCCAGCAAGGCAGTGCCAAGGTGCCCAGGTGCCAGGGGAGAGCCAGAGTGCCACACTTCCCTGTCGCTGACCACCCAGAGACCTTCAATTGCCTGGGAGATCCCTAGGTGGCATTCCGCCTGGTCCCCATTTGTGTGGACAAGTACTAATAGTCGCTGACAGGACCTCTCGCTGGCGAGCTGGTTCGATCCCATATCCGTTAGATATGGTGACCATCTCGTTAATGAGATAGAGATTGGCCTTAATTGGTGTTTATTGGTTTGTCGCTGTGCCTAGGCGAGATCTGGAATCCGCCAACGGGGGTGAGTCGGTTATATCGCTAACTGCTTAGCGCCAGGCGATGTTCCCGATTTAGGCCACTGCCGTCATCTAGCTGGCTCACACGGATTCTTGCCAGGCGGGCCCAATGTTCCATTACTGACCATTTGAACAAAATTAACTCTCTGTCCCGCTAGCCCCGTTTTCTGGCACGGCACGCCCTCGCCGGCAGCGGGATTCTCCGTTCCCGCAGCTAGCCAATGGGTTTCTCATTGTGGCTACCCCCACGCCGTCGGGAAACCCGCGGGTGTGGGTGCGCTGCCAGAGAAGCAGAGGATCCCACCGACGGAGAATCCCGCAGAATGTGTCTCGTGTAAAGAATGTTTTTCTTATGCTGCCTGGCTGAATGAAATGTGAATCACTCCAACGTCCATTTTTGACTGCATTCCTTCCACCAATTTTCTCCATGGAGTCTAGAATGATGCAAAACATGTGCCGAACTCATATTATAGACTTTGGCCCTTCTAGCCTGTATATTTCGTGTCAACTCAACTTGGTGAATGCAATGATCTTGTTCGTCCAACAAAATACATTTGAACTATGGCGTAGTTAAAATATTGCTTTATTATTTTAAAGAAATGCTGACACATTCATAGAACATAGGACGATACAGCGCAGTACAGGCCCTTCGGCCCACGATGTTGCACCGAAGCAAAAGCCATCTAACCTACACTATGCCATTACCATCCATATGCTTATCCAATAAACTTTTAAATGCCTTCAATGTTGGTGAGTTCACTACTGTTGCAGGTAGGGCATTCCACGGCCTCACCCCTCTTTGCGTAAAGAACCGACCTCTGACCTCTGTCCTATATCTATTACCCCTCAGTTTAAAGCTATGTCCCCTCGTGCCAGCCATTTCCATCCGCGGGAGAAGGCTCTCACTGTCCACCCTATCTAACCCCCTGCTCATTTTGTATGCCTCTATTAAGTCTCCTCTTAACCTTCTTCTCTCCAACGAAAACAACCTCAAGTCCATCAGCCTTTCCTCATAAGATTTTCCCTCCATACCAGGCAACATTCTGGTAAATCTCCTCTGCACCCGCTCCAAAGCCTCCACGTCCTTCCTATAATGCGGTGACCAGAACTGTACACAATACTCCAAATGCGGCTGTACCAGAGTTTTGTACAGCTGCAACATGACCTCCTGACTCCGGAACTCAATCCCTCTACCAATAAAGGCCAACACTCCATAGGCCTTCTTCACAACCCTATCAACCTGGGTGGCAACTTTCAGGGATCTATGTACATGGAGACCTAGATCCCTCTGCTCATCCACACTTCCAAGAACTTTACCATTAGTCAAATATTCCGCATTCCTGTTATTCCTTCCAAAGTGAATCACCTCACACGTCTCTACATTAAACTCCATTTGCCAACTCTCAGCCCAGCTCTGCAGCTTATCTATGTCCCTCTGTAACCTGCTACATCCTTCCACACTGTCGACAACACCACCGACTTTAGTGTCGTCTGCAAATTTACTCACCCACCCTTCTGCGCCTTCCTCTAGGTCATTGATAAAAATGACAAACAGCAACGGCCCCAGAACAGATCCTTGTGGTACGCCACTTGTAACTGAACTCCATTCTGAACATTTCCCATCAACCAACACCCTCTGTCTTCTTTCAGCTAGCCAATTTCTGATCCACATCTCTAAATCACCCTCAATCCCCAGCCTCCATATTTTCTGCAATAGCCTACCGTGGGGAACCTTATCAAACACTTTACTGAAATCCATATACACTACATCAACTGCTCTACCCTCGTCTACCTGTTCAGTCACCTTCTCAAAGAACTCGATAAGGTTTGTGAGGCATGACCTACCCTTCACAAAGCCATGCTGACTATCCCTGATCATATTATTCCTATCTAGATGATTATAAATCTTGTCTCTTATAATCCCCTCCAAGACTTTACCCACTACAGACGTGAGGCTCACCGGCCTATAGTTGCCTGGGTTGTCTCTGCTCCCCTTTTTGAACAAAGGGAGCACATTTTCTATCCTCCAGTCCTCTGGCACTATTCCTGTAGCCAATGATGACATGAAAATCAACGCCAAAGGTCCAGCAGTCTCTTCCCTGGCCTCCCAGAGAATCCTAGGATAAATCCCATCAGGCCCCGGTGACCTATCTATTTTCAGCCTGTCCAGAATTGCCAACACCTCTTCACTACGTACCTCAATGCCATCTATTCTAATAGCCTGGGTCTCAGCATTCTCCTCCACAACATTATCTTTTTCCTGAGTGAATACTGACGAAAAATATTCATTTAGTATCTAGCCTATCTCTTCAGACTCCACACACAACTTCCCATCCCTGTCCTTGACTGGTCCTACTCTTACCCTAGTCATTCGCTTATTCCTGACATACCTATAGAAAGCTTTTGGGTTTTCCTTGATCCTACCTGCCAAATACTTCTCATGCCAACGTTCCTCCATCTGCAGCATTGCTCCAACACCAAAGTGCACTTTATTATCTTGTCAAACTTTTATCAACCCTGAAGAGTAAATTTTGGGACAAGCAGTTTTGCGATGTCTACTTTCTGTCCTACACCTACACCCAACTGCTGACAAATGAAGAGAATTATGGCCCGAGTACATGGTGGGAATATATCAGTGCACAGAAAGAATGGTCTCTGCACTCATATCCATTTAGTCTTCCGCTCATCCTCCTTCACAATAAAACAGGATACTTATATTTATATTGCACCTTTCATAACCTCAGGACATCACAAAGCACTTTACATCCAATTAAATATTATTGAGACATCTTCATTGCTGTAATAGAAGAAACACAGCGGCCAATTTGTGCACAACAAGATACCACACACGTGTGTGATAAACAGACAATTTGTTTCAGCGATGTTGCTTGAGACATAAATTGGGCAGAACACCAGGGAGAGCTCCCATGCTCTCCATCAAAGTAGCACCGGGGCAAATGACTCATCCAATAATTAGCACCTCTGACAGTGCAAGAGCTGACTCAGTGTTTTGTCAATGTGTCAACCAAGGTCATCGGCTCCAGTCTCTATTGTGATACTTAAACCTGCAACCTTTCTATTCAGAGGTGAAAGTGCTGAGCCATGTTGACACCTCCAGCTTCATATTATTTCCCAAATAGTCTTGATAGTAAGACTGCAACGTTAATAATTAGAGGAGATATAATTTGAGTTTAATGCATTTATATTTCTTACATCTCCATTCGCGGGATCCTCTGTTTCGCCGGAAGCGCACTCACGCCTGTGGATTTCCCGACGGCGTGGGGGTGTCCACAATGAGAAATCCCATTGACCGGCTGCCGGGGCGGAAGATTCCACTGCCGGTGGGGGCGCACCACACCAGAAAACAGGCGCAGTGGGAGGGAGAATGAGAAAATGTAGGACAAAAGAGAGAAAAGCTATACAGGGAAAATGTGTGAATGAAATTAACTTTATCTATTAGCAATAATTTTACTAATTTGTAGATGATGAAATTAAATTTCCAATCCAGCAGGTTAAAATAACAAATATTAAGAGAGGGCAGTGTGAGAGGTGGACAGGATTGGGTTGTTAAGAAGCGTACGGTGTGTTAGCTTTTATTGGTAGAGGGATTGAGTTTTGGAGCCATGAGGTCATGTTGCAGCCGTACAAAATTCTGGTGCGGCCGCATTTGGAGTATTGCGTGCAATTCTGGTCGCCGCATTATAGGAAGGATGTGGAAGAATTGGAAAGGGTGCAGAGGAGATTTACCAGAATGTTGCCTGGTATGGAGGGAAGATCTTTTGAGGAAAGGCTGAGGGACTTGAGGCTGTTTTCGTTTAAGAGAAGGTTAAGAGGTGACTTAATGGAGGCATACAAGATGATCAGAGGATTGAATAGGGTGGACAGTGAGAGCCTTTTTCCTCGGATGGCGATGTCTAGCATGAGGGGACATAGCTTTAAATTGAGGGGAGATTGATATAAGACAGATGTCAGAGGTAGGTTCTTTACTCAGAGAGTAGTAAGGGCGTGGAATGCCCTGCCTGCAACAGTACTGGACTCGCCAACACTAAGGGCATTCAAGTGGTCATTGGATAGACATATGAACGATAAGGGAATAGTGTAGGTGGGCTTTAGAGTGGTTTCACAGGTCGGCGCAACATCGAGGGCCGAAGGACCTGTACTGCGCTGTAATGTTCTAAGTTCTATGTTCTATGGGTTCTGCAATATTTATGAACTCAATTTGTTGAATCTAATATTGTAATTCATCCAGCAAAACACATGAATAATCTAATGTAGGAAAACTATCGATTCATTATTTTACTGGTGTGCCAACCAATACAATGCAATTAATTTAATCACCTCAATGGATTCTGCGAATTTGCCATCCCTGGACTTGATAGATTAATGTCCAGTCTCCTGTATTTATGTTACACAGAATACAGCTTCTCATTGCATACTAAAGAACTATTGGCATGGAAAATAGGCACACTTAACAATGAGGTGAAAGATTTATCATGTAACAGGAAACAAGTTACGTTTTAACTATGATTTAAAATGTTGTTTCAATGCAGCATTCATCCCCTTGAGCTTGGGAAAAGATATAAACTTGACCCTTATTGAGTGGCTCTGAGGGTTAAAAACAGCAGCAAAAAAGGAGAAAAACTTCAACAGGTCACGGTGAACGTTCTGCTGGTTAACTCAGGTAAGCATTCCTCAACCACATTTTAAGCTTTTTCTTTCTCTATTTTCATGGCCGCAAAAGAGAAAGGGCTGTGAATGTATTTTCGCCTCTCTTTGACTGTGTGGAATAGTTTATGACCTGCCAACCATTTGCTGTTGAGACAGGCAGCAAGCATCTTGTTGCTGGCTCCTCAATTAGAATAGAATAGAATCCTTACAGTGCAGAAGCAGGCCATTCGGCCCATCACGTCTGCAGCGACCCTCTGAAAGAGTACTTCACCCAAGCTCACTCTAACGTCCTATCCCATTAACCCTTTAATTTAACCTACACATCTATTTGTCTGACTATAGTGTGATCCATGCAGCCTCACACTGCTGGCTGCCCCAGCACTCAGGACGGGGCTGAGAATGATGTGTTGATCATACACAATACAGCCAGCCTGCTCTTCTCTCAAGGCAACGTGCATCTCTGAAAGAGGAAGCTTCCCTCAGTGGATGAAATATGCTACTGGTTGCCAGTGTCACCACTTATTATCAAACCACAAATAGAGAGTATGTTTCTTGTGTTGACCAAATGACCACATAACCAGTATGTTAGTTCAAAAGACAATTTATTATTAAACACCAGACTTATCTCTGTGTGCAATGATACACGTGGCTACGCATTAAACTACACCTATCAACTAAGATGACCTTTACTTAACTTCTGGATGACCGGCTCTGTGCAGGTAGATAAGGCCTTTATCTGAGTCCCCAGCGTGAGTTGGCTGGAAATCGTCAGGTTTGCCTCGGCTGCGCTCGTCTCTCTCAGGTAGCGATCGGGGGTCTTGAACTTGGCTGGTCGTAATGCTGCAGTTGGTGTGGACACAGGCCGGTCCAAAAAGAGACCGATCCCTAGTGCGCAGGGTTTCTTATCCTTCTTCTCTTTCGTGCCATTTTGGGCGGGGTTAACTCAGGGTCCAATGGATCGATAGGGTCTCGTTCACCCTAACCGATTCTGGCCAATTAGGGGTGAGTACCTTGATGGCTGGGCGGGTCCTAGTCGTCATTGTTCCAAGTGTGTGTGCCTTTCCAAATACAGGGGAGCGGTGCTGGGGAGTCTGCTACTATTGCTATTCCTTGATTTGAGTCTATTGTCCTGGGAAAATCGGTGATTGACTTCTAACAGGTGCAGGTTTCAGTTCGGTCTGGTTTTTCCTTTGCACAATACACAGTGGCTGTGCACTGTCTGTGTCCCAGCTTGACCACAACTCCCATTACCCTTTGCAGACGGCCATTTTAGATGGCCACACCAGTCTGCATGTAGGAGCGGCACTATTGGAGCCCCAGGGAAGAGTGAGAGCTTCCAGGATCACAGCTGTGACTGAAGGAATGGGACGTGAACAGGGGAGATCCAAAGCTCAAATTCCTGGCCTGCTCAAACCTTCCCATTTGAGTGAAGGCTATTAGAAATCTGTGAATAAAGGGCCCAAAGATGGGCAACCAAATTTCTCTGCCAATGAAATCCAGAAGATATTAATTTAGAATTTTACAGAGGAGATCCGATCTTTCTGGAGGTCATTTCATGATATATGCCATTAGTTAGACTTAGTCTTTAGCTCAGAAATGTTTTGCACCATATGTTGTTTGAAGTGTGAGTTAGTAACAGCATGGTGAGGGCAAAGGGGAATCTGGGGCCTGATGTGCAGCAGGAACAATATTGTACATCCTTTTACACAGAAAACATACGTAGAAAATAGAAGCAGAAGGAGGCCATTCGGCCTGTCTAATCCGCTCCACCATGCTTTGTAACCACGGCTGATCATCGAGTTCAATATCCTGATCCCACCTTCCCCCACATACTCAGAACCCTTTAGCCCCATGAGCTATATCTAATTCCTTTTTGAAACTACACAATGTTTACACTTCAACTACTTTTTATGGTAGTGAATTCCACAGAGTCGCCACTCTCTAGATGAAGCAATTTTTTCTCACTTCAGTCCTAAAAGATTTACTCCTTATCCTCAAACTATGACCCCTAGTTTTGGACTCCCCCACCATCGGGAGCATTCTTTCTGAATCTACCCTGTCTAATGCTGTTAGAATTTTATACGTTTCTAAACTCCAATGAATATAATTCTAACCAATTTAGTCTCTCCTCATATGACAGTCCCGCCATCCCAGGATTCAGTCTGGTAAACGTTCACTACACTCCCTCCATAGCAAGAACATCCTTCCTCAGATAAGGACACCAAACTGACAATACTCCAGATGTGGCCTCACCAATGCCCTATACAATGGCAGTAAAACATCCCTTTTCCTCTACTCAAATACTCCAATCCTCTCGCTATGAAGGCCAACATATTATTTGCCTTCTTTACTGCCTGCTGTACCTCGCGTTTACCTTTAGTGACTGATGCACAAGGACACACGATGCACAAGGATTTTGAAAGAACTTGATGAACAATGGGGAAGGAAGATAACTAAAGTAGGTGAATTAGAATTAAGTTTGAACCAAAAAAATAAATAAAGAGTTGGACAGAAAGATTGAATTAAGACAAAGAGTAAAACGTAATTAAAAGAAAGGGTGAAACATTTGTGGCAAAAAATTCAATTTGGCCCATTTGTGGGAGTGGAGGTCATGATTCTCTGGCTTCCTGTGCTCATTTGCCATTGAGACAGGCAACAGGCAAGCTCAGTTCATTTACCTGATTGTGCCATTGGTCCAAGCAGGACCCAGGCTGCTGGCTGCCTGAGCACTCAGCAGGGGACCGAGCAGCACGTGCTGATACTGCATGGTGCAGCCAACTTGCTCCTCTTAAACGCAATCAGTATTTCTTAAAGGGGACTTGCACTCCAAGGTATCTGCTATTACTGGCTGCCTGGAGGAGTTGCACAACTGGAGCACCAAAGAAGAGCGAGAAATCCAAGATTCACAAATGCAGCACTGGAGGTCTTAGTGGACATGAACAGTGAGATGATGGGGAGGTTCAGGAAGACCTCAAGAACCTTTTTTAAAAATTTGTTCATGGTATGTGGGCATCGTCCGTTGGGCCAGTATTTATTGCCCATCCCTGAGAGCATTTAAGAGTCAACCACATTGCTGTGGACCTGGGATCACTGACCATGTCATCATCTTGTCGGATGGCCTGATTTATATTACTAGACCACTTGGACCTAAAGCTATAAATGATTTATTAACATTAACAGTGGGTCAAATATATACAAAACAACAGATGAATAACAGTATGAACATGCTCAAACCCCCTAATCAGTCTTAGGTCACCTGACTCTAACATTCACTTATGTATTAATGAGACTCCTGGTGGTTAGTTGGTGAATTACAACACAACCAT
Organism: Scyliorhinus torazame; assembly: GCF_047496885.1. Taxonomy (NCBI): domain Eukaryota; kingdom Metazoa; phylum Chordata; class Chondrichthyes; order Carcharhiniformes; family Scyliorhinidae; genus Scyliorhinus; species Scyliorhinus torazame. The sequence goes on from NC_092715.1 coordinate 218,470,480, forward strand.
GATATCACTACATCCCCTTTCCTTTGAAGGAATAAATTAATAAATTATCATCAGTATATTTACATGTGATATCATTAGCTTATGAGTCTAACAGTATTGATTATTTTCTTTAAAATTTTTAAAATTGGTTCAACAAATATATATACATACATATACATAAGAACAGCAAGCATTGTATGGACAAATAGTCCAAATCTACAAATTGAGTTGATCAGGTTTTCTTCTGACACTGATTGATCTTCTCAGAGTTTGACCTTGCTGCTCAGAACTTGTAGATTCAATGTTCTCCAATACATTCTCATGCTCAGGAACTGCTGAACTATCTGACACTGCAACTGACGTTGATTCTGACGTAGATTCGTCATCCATCACGTTGTTGTGAAAATTCTTCTCTGGTTTTCAAGAGTGCGCGATGATTTTTTATTAAAACCAACCCATCCTCGTCTGCACATTGTAGGAACGAGGTGCTACTTCTTCAAGTAAAATAGCGTTTCTCGACCAATTGCCTGAATCATCTATTCTTACGATATCAGCACAACTCAGAGGTGGTAAAGTTCTATCGTAGAACTGTTTATGTTTTGTTTTAATGTTTTGCATTTCCTGCAGTGCCACTGCATTCTTTACCTTCTTTTCCAAGTATGGAAGTGTGGAATGCAACCTTTTATTCATGAGTAACTCTTCTGGCGATCTACTATGTGACAATGGTGTAGCTCTCTAACTCAATAGTGTAAGATATAGATCAGATTGGCTGTCCATTGCCTTCTTCAACAGTTGCTTGACAATATGTACACCTTTTCCGGCTTTTCCATTGGCTTGTGGGTACAACAGACTTGACGTGATGTGCTTGAACTCATACGTGACAGCGAAGTGTTGCCACACTTTACAGCTAAAACAAGGACCGTTGCACTCAGGACGACTTGAGGAATCCGTGTCCAGCAAAAATTGACTTGGTATGCAGTATTACACTGTTTACCGTTATGCTTGACAGTAGAGCCATTTCAGGATAATTTGAAAAATAATCTATGGTAATTAAATAATCTTTCTCCCATAGGTGAAAGAGATCCATAGCTACTTTCCGCCATGATGCCGTAGATGAATCAGATATTTGCTATCAAAAAGATATCAGAAAGTTCTCTTGTTTGCTTGCAATGATGCATCTGGCATGTGTCACAACAACTGCCCATCAATATCTTGGTTTATACCTGGCCAGTAAACAGGGTCATGAGCTCTCTGTTTACACTTCACAATCCCGAGATATCCTTCAAGTATCCTCTGAAGTACATCCTTGCAAAGCGAGTGAGGTACAACTACAGTGTTCAAACGAAGCATCACTCCATTAATGATACTGAGTTCAGATCTGATATTGTAGAACTTCATACATTGACCTCTGGGCCAGTGTGAGTTGATGTTCCCCTTCGCCTCTTGAAGAGTTGGATCCTTCCTGGTCCCATCTTAGATCTCACTGTGTATCTGACACTGGTACTAGTGTGGACATAAGATTAACATGCAGATCTATAGTTGGAAGCACATACACGTAACTATGGAATTTCTCCAAGCCTACAACTAAACTTCGGCATTCTCTTTCAATTTGAGTGTACCTCTGGTCTGTTGTCGTCACGGATTGTGATGCATATGCGACTAGTTTCCAATCATCGTGCTCGAGTTGCAGAAGAACTGCTCCTAGACAATCTTTTGATGCATCTGTTGACACTTTAATCTGCTTAGATGGGTCAAAAAATGTGAGAACTGACGTGGAGCTTAGAGTACCAATTCTGAGCAAAGTGATTTTTTCTGTTGCATCTGGAACAAAACTTGCCAAACGCTGGACTGCCTTAATTTGTGCTTTTGACCTCATGTTTTACACAGAAATACGTTGTCCTGAGCTTTTAACCTGTTTGTTGGTGTGCGAGGAGCTGCAGGAACCTTCCCGCCTTTTTTTTTAAGTTTTCCACCTTTTTGGAAATAAGACGCCACCATTACTGAGAAACATTTTTGAATGCTGTGCTGCTAGCCCGTGAGCCTGACAAGTCATAACTGTTTGTTCCAAAGACAGCTCCCATTCCCTCAGCAACCGCTCCCTCAGCTTATTTTCATTCAAACCAAACACAATTTGGTCCTGAATCATGGAAGATTCCACCGCAAAAAAATTAAAGATTTTAGCTTTTAACTTTAAATCAGTGATGGAATGATCTGTGGATGCCCCTGTCTTCTGTAAACGTGATCTAAACACATAGTGTTCATAAATTTCATTGTTTCTGGGGGTGCAATGTACATCAAATCTTCAAATTGTTTTGTTAACATGTTTACTACCTTCATCGTTTGCAAATATAAATATATTAAACACAGCAACTGCTTTGGGCCCTGCTACTATTAGGAGCATCACTATTTTACGCAAATCTGATTAATCTCTTAAATTTACTGCAGTAACAAACATATTAAATTGTTGTTTAAACACATGGCAGTTGCTGCCCACATTACCATGAAATCTGAGACTCATTGGTGGCTTCAACGACTCCATTGGCAGCATGGTAGAACAGTGGTTTGCACAGTTGCTTCACAGCTCCAGGGTCCCAGGTTCGATTCCCGGTTTGGGTCACTGTCTGTGCGGAGTCTGCACGTTCTCCGCGTGTCTAGGTGGGTTTCCTCCGGGTGCTCAAGGTTTCCTACCACAGTCCAAAGATGTGCAGGTTAGGTGAATTGGCAATGCCAAATTGCCCTTAGTGTCCAAAAAAGGTTAGGTGGGGTTATGGGGATGGGATGGAAGCTTGGGATAAACTGGGGTGCCCTTTCCAAGGGCTGGTGCAAACTCAAAGGGCTGGATTCTTTGGTTCTATGTAGTTCATACGTGCAGTCTGCAATATCTTCAACTCTCTGTGGACCTCGTGGCTGTCTTGTTTTTTTCTCAGTGTTTAATACCATCCAACCCTGGTACCATGTAATGTTCTTATTGAATGGCCTGATTTATATTACAAGAACAAATGTACAAATGTAGCTAAAGCTATAAATGATTTATTAACATTAACTGTGGGTCAAATATATCCAAAACAGCAGATGAATAACAGTGTGAACATGCACAATCAACCTCTCTCCCAGCTCCCTCGTCAGTCTGAGGTCACTTGACTCTAACATTCACTTATATACTAGTGAGACTCCTAGTGGTCAGTCAGTGAATTATAACACAAACATGATATCACTACAGGCCACACCAGGTAAGGATGACAGATTTCCTTCCCTAGACATCAGTGAACGAGTTGGGTTTTTACGACAATTGTTTCATGGTCATTCCATATTGTTTTCATTGAATTCAAATTTCACCATTTTCCATAGCGGGATTCGAATCTCGTTCCCCAAGCATGACTGTGGATTACTAGTAGAGCAACAATAACACTATGCCACCGCCTCATCTATGAGAATGGGAGTAGAAGGTCATGGAAGGCAAATCAAGCAGTCTGGCATTGTGAAGCTTTCAGCAATGCCATAAGGAGTCTAACAACTGCACCACAACAACTTTCCCCTTCTGATTTTCTGCTTTCAGGCGATCAGCAACCGCTGTCTGTCCAGCCACTGTCCAGTCCCAGGAGGAAAAGGGAGAGTAACACCAGCCTACTGATGAACACAGTCATTTGATCTCAGCCACCAACTTAGGTATTGGCACTATATGTATTTTTGAGGCTAATCTTCTTCTTCTTGGGCAGTCCCTCAGCATCGAGGATGACTTGCTTCCGCCCCGGGGAGGTGGGTTCTGCGGTAGCTGAATATTCCGACCTTGGATCCGCAGAGTCTGCCACAGGTTTGGCAGATGGTATTTGATGGGGTGGGTGGGACACTCTGGATTCTGTGTTCTCTTTCCGCTGTTTACGCTTGCCCTCCACGTGCTCCACCCTACAACGCTCGAGGTGATTGGTGCCTTTGCGGATGCCTTTTCTCCAGTTTGTGCGTTCGAAGGCAAGTGATTCCCACGTGCCGGTGGGGGGGTTGTATTTATTTAGAGAGGCTTTCAGTGTGTCCTTGCAGTGTTTCCTCTGCCCTCCTTGTGATCATGATGTGGAGGTATCTGAGCATGACCAGTGCCTTGATACTGGGGATATTGGCCTGGGAGAGGATACCCACATTGGTATGCCTATCCTGCCAGTGCATTTGCAGGATGTTGTGGAGGCAGCATTGCTGATATCTCTCCAAGGATTTGAGTTGTCTGCTGTAAATTGTCCATGTTTCTGATGCATACAGGAGGGCAGGGACCACTGCATGCTTTGCAGACCCTGAGCTTGGTGCTGGGTTTGAGTTCTCGGTCTTCGAACACTCTGCTCCTCCGTTGGCCGAAGAATGCACTGGAGCATTAAAGTCGATGTTGGATTTCGGCGTCAATGTCTGCTCACACCAAGAAGAGGTTCCTGAGGTGTGGGAAATGATCCAGATTGTCCAACGGCTCACCGTGGAACTTGATGGTTGGGGGGCAGTTTTGTATGGCAGGAGTGGGCAGGTAGAGAACCTTTCCAATGTTTAGTCTGAGGCCCTTTCTCTTATATGCCTCGGTGAGTGCGTTGATGTTCGTTCAGCTAATATTGAGTTAGGATCTGCACATGGTGAGTCACTGGGGATAAGTAGGCTGCAACCTAGCCAGGAGGAAAAGTGTGTGTGCCAGGTGATTGTAAGGACGGATTCACAGATGTGTCCTTCTCCATTGGTCTCAAATGAGGGCTTTGCTGGTGTGACATTCAAGGGGACGTTGAATGATCATGCAGAACAAGGTGCTGGGTGCAATGATGGCCTACCAGACAGCAAAGTGTCATTCTTAAGGAACATGTAGAATTCCAATTTCAACTTGACATTGGGCACCAGACTGAGCGCGCTCTCTTTGCAGTTTCTGCTCCACCTCCCATCATATTGCTCAACCAGAGGCTCTGCAAGTGTAACCTCTATAACCATTATAGGGCACGATTCAGCAGACTAAAGTTAAAGTCTGCTGAACGGCACGGTTAACGGGGTGTTTCTCGGCAGATACAGCGGCGGAAAACATCCCGTATCCCAGTGGCACTTTGCCGTCTTTTTTGGCCTCAGGGAGATTCTCCACAACGAGGCCGCGCTTGGATGGAAAGGCTTCTCGCAGATCAGGGTGCCATTTTGAAGGCGGCCCGGATCTTTCCCCCCACCCCTGTTCTTTTGACCCCCCCCCTTAACCCCCAACCTTGGGAGGCATGATCCCGACCACCTGGTTTTGAAATGGCCTTGGAGACCCCCTCAGGTCTGTTACACCCGGTTCACGTTTGTGCGAAGCAGTACTAATGGCGCTGGCGTGGTGTCCCATGTGCGGGCGTTGAGTCCCAGGCGGTGACTGAATCTGGCACCTGCACATTTCAATGATCCCAATTTGGGGCTCGCACATGATTCACCCATTGCGCCCAGATCTGAGCCGCGAGCTATGGGGTTCACTGAATCGCACCTGTAGTGTTTGTGGAAAAGTCGCCGCATCCTCTGTCGTGTCTGTAAGTGTTATATTGCGAGGATATCAGCAAATTTTACCTGTGTTACCTGCAAGAAGCAGGAAATGCTGGACAGGGGACTTTGCCTGCAATCCTTGGAATAGCCTCCAGGAATACTGAGCATGGAGTGACACTGGCAGCACTTCTGCAAAAGTCTGCAAGTTGATCTTCCTCATCTGCAGGCTAATAACATAGAGCCTGTAAACAAAACCGGAAGATGGTGGAGAAAGGATTTAATTAGAAAAAAAAGATAGATGGAATTCTCCCGCATTCAGTGGCATGAATACGGTTGAACCTGTGTTAATTAATTACTCAGGGACATTGCTCCCCACTTATGAGAAAGCCGATGGTTATCAAACCAACCTAAAGACTCTCATGCAAATCACTCAGATTCAGCCGTAAAAATGAGACTCATTGATAACAGTGAATGAAGCACTTACTGATTCCATAATAACCACTCAAAGAGAAAACATTTTAGTTGAAAACCCCTCATCACTCTTGTTAACAGCAAACTGTCCTGTTCCCCCAAGAATACTTATCCACTTGCAATTTAATCACAATTCTATAAAGCACAAACCTTACAGCACACACTATTAGGCAGAAATATTGCTTAAACTACTGTAAGCTCCAACAGCTATGATGTACTTGTTTAGTGAAACACAATTAAATGCGCAACTGGAAAGGCACATATTACAAATTGCTCTCTCTTTTGCCAGTGTTCTCCCCCCTCTTTGCTTGAACGTGTTTTATTGTTCTGATTTAATACCTTGTTCCTATGGCCATTATTCATGTGCAAACCAAGATTGAAAGTGTTTGCAGGCTATTTCATTGTAGTGAGCAACACTGTCAAGAGCAATTGATTCCATCTCTCTTGCCGGCCACTATCTCATGATGAAGCGGTCTGTTCATCAGCTTGGCATCCTATTTGACCCTGAGATCAGTTTCTGGGCCCCATACTCTTCTTCATGAAGACCACCTACTTCCACCTTTGTAACATCACCCAACTCTTCTCCAGCCCTCAGTCCATATTCTACTGCAACGCTTAGCGATCATTGGGGTGCTGTTCCAATTTGAAAAGCATAGACATTGAGCTTTTGTTTTTCTCAGAGCTGTCACAGATATATGATGAAAAGCTACAAATCTCAGAAAGAACTCTAGCCTATAGTTCCCCAAGTGCTGTAGTGTGGCAGGGGCCACGGTTCCCAGAACACCCAAATAATTAACTTGTGAGCATCCCATGGATAAATTTGAACTTCTAGTTCAAAAGGAAAGGATAACACAACAAGATGTCATGTTTTAAGCCATTTGCTGTAAGAAACAGACTAAATGTACTATTGACAAAATTATTTTTGCTAGCAACTTTTACTTTAAACTACAGAACAGAACTTTTAACACAACCAAGAAATCCCACTATCAGGTATATTTTGCACTATCTTTTAAATAGACATTGAATTCTCCCAGAATATGTCCAAGCTATTCTTAACTCCTGATGGTTTACTTCCAATCTTTTCCTTTCCCAGTGTGGAAACTTTTAACTCCAGGTGTTACTTTTACAATGTGAGTTTTCCTGAAGAATTCTCCTACTAATTAAAGCTAAGAAAATCTTCCAGCCTAATTATAAGTCCCCAGAATCTGGTCTTTCTAATCTGACAACAAACTCCAACCTGCATTCCTGAAGAGTGAACTGTCATAATATGCACTCATGTATATAATGAGATGCAGACAGGCAGTGATTGACACATAGGATGACCAGTAAGCATACAACATAGCACAGCCAATCACCAGACAGGACACTACCACTATAAAGCCAGAGAGCACTAGGTTTCCCGCTCTCTCGGGACCCAGCTACTGAGACAGTCAGAGTCCACGAGCTAGCAAGCACAAACACCATGCGGTAGCTAGTAAGTCTGGTCAGGCTACTACAAGGTTACTAGTCAGATCAGTATAGTGTTGACCCACAGCTGAATATGTACAGCAGTTCATCTCGTTGAATAAAACAGTGTTGGATCTTCTCCTGTGTTAGACGTCTGTTTCTAACTTCCCTGCATCGAGTGCAGTCCACATCGAACCAACCTGCCTAATACATCATGGTACCAGAGTGATATTGATCTTGACGGACCTACCTCGAGTGAATCAGCATCGACCAGCAAGCAGCCATCCAGCAAAATGGAAAACATCCAGCCTCCTCCGCAACTCCGCATCTTCGGCAACCTCGGCGCCAACTGGAAAATCTTCAAGCAAAAGTTCCTCTTGTACATCGAGGCCTCCTACCTCGAGGCAGCATCAGATACCAGGAAGATCGCGCTATTTCTCTCCACTGCGGGGGACCACACCATCCATATCTACAATTCGCTTACGTTCGCCAACGGCGAAGACAAAACAAAATTCAAAACAGTCCTGCTGAAGTTCGACAGCCACTGCGACATTGAGGTGAATGAGAGCTTTGAATGGTACATCTTCCGGCAGAGGCTTCAGGGTAAGGGTGAACCTTTTCAGTCCTCCTTGACCCATTCCGCATCCTAGCTCAGTCATGTAACTATGAATCGACGGCTGATTCCATGATCCGGGATCAGATCGTTTTCGGGGTCCACTCCGACTCCCTGCGGCAGCAGCTCCTTAAAATCAAACAGTTGACCCTCTCTGTCCCTATCAAAACGTGCGTTGTCCATGAGCATACCAAGAATCATTACTCCCACATCAGGGCGGCAGAAACTGCAAAGCTGGCCTCCCATGAGGCAGAAACGGTGCAGGCCATTGCACAGATGCAGGGCCTGAGCATCGAGGAGAGTGGCCGTTTTGCGCGCTTTTCTCGGATCCCTGCGCATACGCGCCTTGACCGAGTGGACGACGAGATTGCGCTGACGTCAGCGTCGTGACGTGTCCGAACTGTGCCTCCGCCCACTTAAAGCGGCAATGTCCGGCAAGAGGACGCCGATGTCTCCAGTGTGGCAAGTTTGGCCACTACGCAGCCCTCTGCAGATCCGCTCCACCGCTCAGCAGTCAGCGATCCCAGCTGCGGCGCAGAAGTACCCGCTGAATACGACAAGGCATGCCAGGTTCTGATCCCGACAGCCCAACGGACCCTGATGCTGACTGCCTCAAGTCTCCATATCGTGTGGGCATCATAACCATACATGAGCTGGCCTCCACCACACCTGCGCCATGCCTCTCGATCCTCAGTGTGAATTCCGACGACGAGTGGTGTGGTGTCCTCACAGTTAACAAGGCTCGCATCCGATTTAAACTGGACACCGGCGCGTCTGCGAACCTCATCTCACAATCCGACCTCGACACCATCCGGGCCCGACCAAGCATTCTTCCACCGGCCTGCCAGCTCCTTGACTACAATGGCAATGCCATAGCTGCCAGTGGCTCGTGTCAACTAAGGGTTTCCAACAAGGCAATCAAGGCAGCGTTACAATTTGAAATCGTCGGGCCTGACAGGGCATCCCTGCTCGATGCTCGCGCCTGCAAGCTCCTGAACCTGGTTCAGCGAGTCCACACCATGTCATCGTCACCGGCGACGGCCTTGGAAATTTGCAAGCCGACATAGACAACATTATCACACAGTACCACAATGTATTCGATGGAATGGGCACGCTCCCGTACCGATACAAAATACTGCTCAAGCCGAACGCCACCCCTGTAATCCATGCACCACGCCGGGTGCCGGCGCCCCTCAAGGATCGTCTGAAAAAGCAACTACAGGACCTCCAAGACCAGGGCATCATCTCGAAGGTCACGGAGCCAACAGACTGGGTCAGCTCCATGGTATGCGTAAAGAAGCCATGAGGGGAGCTCCGCATTTGCATTGATCCCAAGGATCTAAACCGCAACATCATGCGGGAGCACTACCCGATCCCTAAGCGTGAAGAGTTAACCAGTGAGATGGCTCATGCCAAATTCTTCACTAAGCTGGACGCCTCCCGGGGTTTTGGGGAAATACAGCTGGATGCGTCCAGTCGCAAACTGTGCCCGTTCAATACCCCGTTCGGCCGCTACTGTTACAACCGCATGCCTTTCAGTATCATATCTGCCTCCGAAGTGTTTCATCGCATCATAGAGCAGACGATGGAGGGCATCGAGGGGGTATGAGTATACGTGGACGACGTGATCATCTGGTCCACAACGCCCCAGGAACACATCGCTCGCCTCAAGCAGGTCTTCCATGAACATGGTCTCCAGCTCAACAGGGCCAAGTGCTCATTTGGTCAATCTGATATAAAGTTTCTAGGCGACCACATCTCGCAGCAGGGTGTGCAGCCAGACGCCGACAAGGTCTTGGTGATCAACGCCATGAAGACCCCGGAGGACAAGAAGGCAGTCCTCCGCTTCCTCGGGATGGTCAACTTTTTCGGGAAATTCATTCCCAATGTGGCATTCCACACCACGGCCCTTCGCCATCTCGTTGTCGAATTGGAAATCTTTCCTACTTCGAGACTGTGGAGAAAACAACTTTACAACTCTGTTTCGATAAAAATAACTTAGTCTTTATTGACCAAAGTCTGCATGCAGTACGGCTGCAATTTGAAGTGAGAGAGCAGTTAAGGCAAAACTGCTAATTCTTCCTCAAGCTCGCAAAGACATGGAGGAAACGTTCAATATTTATACAAAAGCTGTATCATTTTACAAAAACAGACCTTGTTCAAAAATGTAATCAGTAGTAAGGAATCATTAGTAAGGACCTCAATACAGTCAAAACTTCTGAACAAACATGTTGTCATGGAAAGACCCTGACTTGGCTTATTTGCAGTATTTTGTCTTTAGAGGGTTTAAGACGTGGTCCTATTTTGCTTTCACCTCTGCCCTCATGATGCCTTGACGCAGATGGTCCTAGGTCATGAGGAGGTTGTGTTATTAGGACATTCCTAGATCGTGACTTTGTTATCAGGTTTTACTAAGGTCAGGCACTATTTTCCCTCTTCTGGCCTTTTATGATACGATTATGTGGATTCTTAGCTTTGTGTAATTTGTCAGGGTCTGGTCTTGGTAATAGCTGACACAGCTTTCTTATACATGGTTACTATTAACTATTTTTCCCATCATGCTATTGCTGAGTTTGTACACTTTCACATCGTCAAGAAGTCAACGGAATTCCAGTGGCTGCCCACACATGAAGCGGAATGCCGTGTGCTGAAGGAAAAGCTCACCACAGCCCCAGTTCTAGCGTTCTTTGACCCAACCAAGGAAACCAAGATATCAACTGATGCAAGCCAGGGCGGCATTGGGGCGGTGCTCCTCCAGCGAGATGACTCCTCGTCCTGGGCTCCAGTGGCATATGCCTCCAGGGCCATGACGCCCACTGAGCAACGATATGCCCAAATCGAAAAGGAGTGTCTGGGTCTCCTGACAGGAATAGTCAAGTTTCATGATTACGTTTACGGCCTGCCAAAATTCACAGTGGAAACGGACCACAGGCCTCTAGTCCACATAATCCAGAAGGATTTAAATGACATGACACCTCAGTTACAGCGAATTCTTCTTCAACTCCGCCGCTATGACTTCGAACTTGTCTATATGCCAGGCAAAGAGCTGATCATTGCAGATGCCCTATTCCGGTCCATCGCCGTGTGAACAAGGTGACTTTATCTGCCACATAGAAACGCAAGTGCAATTGTGTGCCACCAACCTCCCAGCCTCTGACGAACGGGTGGTCCAAATTTGTGAGGAAACAGTCAAGGATCCTTTACTGCAGCGTGTGATGCAGCACCTTACCCATGGCTGGCAGAAGGGACAATGTCCCCAATTCTTTAATGTTAAAGACGAGCTGACGGTTGTGGAGGGAATCCTGAAACTCGACAGGATCGTTATTTCTCAAAGCATGCAGGCTATGGTGCTGGGTCAACTCCATGAGGGTCACCTTGGAATCGAGAAATGCCGACGCAAAGCTCGGGAGGCGGTTTACTGGCCGGGCATTAACTAGGATATTGACAACACGGTCCTCAACTGCCCCACCTATCAGAAGTTTCAACTGGCTCAACCCAAGGAAACACTGCAACAGCACGAGATCGTGACCTCTCCGTGGTCCAAAGTAGGTGTAGACCTTTTTCATGCCAAGGGGCGTGACTACGTACTCCTGGTCGACTACTTCTCCAGTTACCCAGAAGTGGTGAAACTGTCCGACCTCACATCAAAGGCGGTCATCAAAGCCTGCAAAGAAACGTTCGCCAGCACGGGATACCGCTCACGGTAATGAGCGACAACGGTCCATGCTTTTACAGCCAAGAATGGTCTGATTTTGTACAGTCCTACAACTTCCTTCACATTACCTCCAGTCCCCACTACCCGCAGTCAAACGAGAAGGCCGAGAAAGTGGTCCATATTGTCAAGCGGTTGCTGTGCAAAGCTGCGGACTCAGGCTCCGACTTCAACCTGGCAATGCTGGCATACAGGGCAACCCCGCTGTCCTCTGGGTTGTCTCCAGCACAGATGCTCATGAATCGCACTCTGAGGACCACAGTTCCAGCCATCCATGTTCCAGACCTTAACCACCTCACGGTACTACAAAAAGTGCAGCAGTCCCGGGCCCAACAGAAGGCCACATATGATGCTCATGCCACCGATTTACCTGAGCTGGCTCCAGCCGATCATGTTCGTGTCCAGTTGCCTGAGGGCGGTTGGTCAGCCACAGTTGTTGTTGTCAAACAAGTTGCCCCGAGGTCTTTCATTGTTCGCATGGCTGATGGCTCCCTGCTACGACGCAACAGATGGGCATTGCGAAGAGTTCCACGCCCACCACCTGACCGCAGTGCTCCGCCGGCTATCATGCTTCCTCTGGACATACCCTGCCACGAGGCCACCGATCTGCCAGCGATCCTGCCGGCCCACGCGACCACCGCAATGGCAGCGATCCCACCTCTCCACGTGCATGGCGCTCCTGATCCACCTCTGCGGCGATCGACAAGAATTTGTCACCCGCCACAAAGACTGAATCTGTAGACTTAACCTTTGTAAATTTTGTGACTGAATCCATCGACTTAACTCTTGTAAATATTGCTTAGTTTGCCATGTATCTGCATTATCGACACCGTCCCATGTATATACGTTTGTTCAATCACCGTTTGTACATAGTCAGGCATATATATATATATATATATATACATACCTCAGTATTTATTTAACTCACAAAAAAAAAACGGGGAGATGTCATAATATCCACTCATGTATATAATGAGATGCAGACAGGCAGTGATTGACACATAGGATGACCAGTAAGCATACAACACAGCACAGCCAATCACCAGACAGGACACTACCACGATAAAGCCAGAGAGCACTAGGATTCCCGCTCTCTCGGGACCCAGCTACTGAGACAGTCAGAGTCCACGAGCTAGCAAGCACAAACACCATGCGGTAGCTAGTAAGTCTGGTCAGGCTACTACAAGGTCACTAGTCAGATCAGTATCGTGTTGACCCACTGCTGAATATGTACAACAATTCATTTAGTTGAATAAAACAGTGTTGGATCTTCTCCTGTATTAGACGTCTGTTTCTAACTTCCCTGCATCAAGTGCAGTCCACATCGAACCAACTTGCCTAACACATCATGAACCATAGAAAGTTTGGCCTCTCCCTGCTCTCACTCTCCCCTGGACCCCAGAAGGCTAATCTGTCTCTGAGATTCAGTGATATTTTAGGAAAGCCTGTAATCTGATATCACAATAACTTCCTCTGTAATCTTCTCATCAAAGCCAATCATCATAGCAACATGAATCGCATGGGCCTTGCATCTAGGTAGATATGTTGATTAGCTATCCTTGAGAGCCCAACCCTATTTCACCTTAGAATAATTGCACAAACTGTACACAATCCAACGTTCTTAACGCTTTTCTTGGATTTTGGAGTCTCATAGTCTATCTACTGCTGCCATTGTCTCCAAGTCTATGCACACCCTGAACCTTATTCTTCTTCTCAATAAAATATATCCCACCCCTCACTCCACCCGCTCTAATATGTAACAACCAAATTGTATTGTATTGTATTGTATTCACCCAGACTTACAGTCAGGCATACATCAGAACAACTTCATGACCCTCTTCATCTTATCTGAAATTGAAAGACAATTCCAAAACATTTTATAAACCTCTTAATTGTAACACACTGCAGTCATCAGTTTGTTTGCTACTTTATCCTGTTCCTCTTGTCACTCTTCCACTTTCTCCTTAAGTTGCAATGCACTCATCACCCTCCTTCTCCTGGAACTCCAGTCCTTGCTCCAGTCCCAGCTGCAAGCTGCAACTGAATACTACTGTCCTGGAAAGCCTGCCTGGTGCATATTAGAGGGAGCCTCTGGTTCTGGCAAAGGGAGCTGAAACACATCTTCAGCATCCTGATTGTTTGCTCAATGATAACTATACTCACTTAGCTTCTGCTCTATCTTCCCTGGATGTCAGTGTTTGGGGGCTTCTTCCCAGGTGTCATCAGCCACATCATCAGAGTGTAGCACCTAGCTCTGAAAAGACATCACCCAACTCTTCTTCAAAGTGTGAATATCTCAGGGAGACTTGACCACTGTAGGATGAAATCATCACTGAGTTTCTTGTGCAGACATGCTGGCTGCAGACAAGCTGAACATTGAGGGAGTGAAATCCCTTTGGACAAATGAAGACTCCTGGATGATCTAGGAGTGTTTTGGTTGCCAATCCTGTACAATCTATGATTCTTTAAAGATATATGAACCCAGTATGAGCAGCAAATCCAAGCATTCACTCATTCGGACTGACCTAATCAGTAGCAAAGTGCACACAAGTGCTAACTCTGGCAAACAAGGCATCAGTCACCTGTAAGTTCACATATGGGGAACAAATTTAATGAATATAGCCATAATGACCCCGAGAGGAACCGAAGGAAGAATTGAAGTGCTCTGTGACTTTGACCACTACTGACAAAGGACAATGCCACCATTGGACTTTCTGTAAACTTTCCCGGGGTAAATGGGAGTCGGGTCGCAGATAAAGCCTTCAAGCTAGTCCCCTTACACGATGCTTCCTCAACCTGCACCCATTCCGCTTGAAATGAAAATCGCTTATTGTCACAAGTAGGCTTCAAATGAAGTTACTGTGAAAAGCCCCTAGTCCGCCACATTCGGCGCCTGTTCGGGGAGGCTGGTATGGGAATTGAACCATGCTGCTGGCCTGCCTTGGTCTGCTTTAAAAGCCAGCGATTTTAGCCCTGTGCTAAACCAGCCCCAGCTTCTTCCTCTTTCCACCATTGCTGAAACTTTTCTATATTAACCGCCCAATAATAATATGAAAGGTTGGGCAGGCCTACCCTCCCACCTGCCAATTCCTTTGTAAAAACACAAGTCAATTTCGTGGAATTTTATTAGCCCATATGAAATCCAAAATAATTGCAAACTTTTTATAGAAAAATGCATTTGGTAGAAATATTGGGGGGGGGGGATTGATACATGAATAATAATTTTGGTAGGATGTACATTTTGATCGTTTGCACGTGCCCAGCTATGCAAGTAATGCTTTTAAAATCTTCTTTTACCCCTCACCATCAGGCCTGTCAGATTCCATTTGTACATTGCCCCAGTCATGAGCCACCTGAATACCTGAGTACCTGAATTTATTTTTGTTTAGTTTAAATAGAAGGGGACTTAAATCTGTTTGTCTCCCCAGAGTTATTTTGGAATTTATTGGAAATATTGAACGTTTTGTTGTATTCAATTTGTAGCCCGAGAGGGTCCAAAATTTTTCAACACATTCATAATCTTATCCATACATTTCAATGCATTAGATATATATATAATAATAAATCGTCCCCATATAGCGAAACTCTATGTTTTCTACTCCTTCTAACAATACCTGACCATTCCCAAGAAGCAACAGCCAGAGGGTTCATTGCGAATGTGAACAGAAGTGGGGACAACGGACAGCCCTGCATCATGCTCTAAATAGTTGGAAATACCCAGAGCTAACCAAATTAGTCTTAACACCCGCTGTGGGAGCCGTATACAACAATGTAACCCATGAGATGAATGTTGACCCAAATCCGAACTTCCCCAAAACCTCCAGCAAATAACCCCACTCAACCCGATCAAACGTTTACCCTGCATACATAGCCACCTCAACCTCCAGCATCCTATTCTTAGACAATGTCATAATAGCATTTGAAGGGGTTGATATTATGAGACAACTACCGCCATTTTACAAAACCTGCTTCAAACACTACATGGCGAGCCATAGTGCTAAAACCTTAGCCAGAATTTTTACATCTGTATTTAATATGGGTCAATATTCCACTGGGTCTTTTTCTTTCTTAGGGATTAATTAAATAGACACCTGAGTAAGTGTGGGCAGTAATTCCCCTGTGCCAAATAATCAGAAATCATCTTTAAGAGATGTGGGGCCAATACTGTCACAAACCATTTAGAAATCGGGAATCCATCTGGGCCTGGTGCTTTCCCTGACTACATCATGCCAATTGCACCCATCACTTCCTGCCATTTCAGCAGAGCTTCCATTTCCTACCGTTTCATTTCTTCAACTTCTGGGAAAACCAATCCTTCAAAAAATTTCTTCATTTCATCCCCTTCTCATAAAAAGTGATTCAAATAATTTATTAATACCCTCCAGGATTGTTAGCAATTCTCCTCTTTCTTCCCTCAATTATATTATCTCCCTTCCGGCAACTTATTGTGCCAGTTGGTGTGCTAGCAGTCAGCTAGCCTTTTCCCCATACTCATATAAAAAATCCTTTGCTCTGCGAAGCTGATTCACCGCCTACCCTATTGTTATTAAAAAGACTTCCCTTTGCAGTTTTCTCCGTTCTGCCAAGAGTTCATTGGTAGGAGTCACAGAGTAAGGCCAATCTACTTCCAGAATCGTACCAATCAATCGTTGCCTCATTGATCGTTCCACTGGTTTAGCTCAGTGGGCTGAACTGCTGGTTTGTGATGCAGAACAAGGCCAGCAGCGCGGGTTCAATTCCCGTATCAGCTGCGAATTGTGAATTCTCCCTCTGTGTACCCGAATAAGTGCCGGAATGTGGCGACTAGGGGCTTTTCACGGTAACTTCATTTCAATGTTAGTGTAAGCCTACTTGTGACAATAAAGGTTATTTATTTATGTACTTGAAATTCAATAGTTTCCCCTAGTACTCCCACTTTCAATATTTTCCAAAACGTGGAGGGAGAAATCCAAATTGAATCCAGTGATTTCACTTTGTTTATTAGTCGATATGTGTGACCAGCTATTGGACTAATTATGCCAAGCAGCATGAGTCTATATGTGAAGCAGATATAAGGTTACAGTATCCAGACTAATGCATCAGTGCGATACAAAGGGAATACTGCATTGTCAGGGATGCCGTCTTTCAGATGAGATGTTGAACAAAGAAGAGTCAAGACTTCACTCAGCTTCCATCGCTAAGTCAACACCATGCAAACAAATGAAATTATCATTTATCTCATTTTGGTTTGTCTGATCTTGTTGCATTTCTTTTGCTACCGCATGGGCTAAACTTCAAAATGTACGCAATCGGGCATAAAGTGCCGGGTGACATTCTACGGTCATGAAAGTTGTTAAATACAAGTTTTCCTTTTCTAAAATTCATGTTGAATATGCTTTTATTCCCATTTATAAAGCAAGCCCCTGGAAAGGGTTTAAATTCAATTTCACACTTATTCCTTTGCTAGATGTAAATTTATTGCCACATGTACTGAGGTACAGTGAAAAGTATTGTTCGCATACGGTCCAGGCAGATCATTCCATGCATGAAAAAACATAGGACATAGAATAAATACACATTGCAATTATATAATCATTTCAGAATCTGCTGCTCTGATTAAGCCATGAGGTAGAAGACAACAAACAAGATTTCAAGGGTGATCATGCTGACAGCCAGTATTATGCTGGAAAACAAAATGAGAGTGTACAAAACAACAATCTCATGGAATCTATAAACAATACCTCAAAAATATTTCCCAAACTGAGTAATCGTCCATTCTTCGTGTGAGAAAACTTTGTACTTCAGTGGAAGGAAATAATCTCTGGTACTGTACTGGTGAATGACACTCCAGAATGAAAGAACATTTATTCATTAATAGTGTCTCTGATAGATGTGAATAATTCTCACCTGAATATATTTTAATGCCATGCAGAAATGCTAATGTCTTCAACACATTAAATAGTTCTGAAGCCAGTTGCTGAACAAAATAATTGAAACTGTAATAGTTTTGCGCATTCTCCCTTGTGTCACACAGGTCATGGTGCTATTGCATTCCAAAGCAGGCCTAATTTCTTGTGCATGAATAATGAAAGTGCAGCCTACAGTGATACAGAAGAATAGTTTTTAAAGTGGCTGATCTCCCTTGGGTGCAATGGAGTAATTCTGGGCTGAGCAGCCATTAGGGATTAGGCTGCATGGCAATACAGGTGGTACATCACCTACCACCCACACAGCTGGTTGTAGGTTCACTTCCCAGGGCTGCCTGTCATGTTGCTCCAGTTCCCTTTGTGGGGAGTCAGGTTCATTCACTCGCAAATTATAGGCTGCTGAGGCAGACTTGCATAGTTTTATGTGGTTTGCAAAAGTCCCATTATCTAAGCAGGAAATGAAGCTCCATGAGATTTCCCACAGTGAGGAAGATTTACTTCCTCTTCCTGGCCACAAATGGAAATTGGCTGGTGCGCTTGAATTTACCTGACAGCTATTTCGCAACACCTAAATTTCAAAGAACACCTACCACTTGTGCCACGTTGGCGATGATGTTGGCTTCACTCTATTTCAGGAGCAAACAAGCCACTCAAATAAGATTAAGTAATCTGAAAGTGTTTGATTATCCCTTGAAATAGTGTTGATCATGGTGGGGTTCATTCCTGATCTGAATGCATGTTCAGTGGCACAAGGTTAAGAGAAGGAGCTAACCAGACCGATGAAATGCCAAATGGCACCACTCGCTTCAAATCAGTGTTACATGCTGATTGGCACCACAATCTGTGTACTCTGCAGACTTCCAACTCCCAATGTCTTGTGCTAACAATGTCATCAAATATTATCTGGCGTGGCCAGCACAAGAAGCGTACAAGTGGAGTGTGGACACCATTTTAGACCCAAGTCGACACCTATAGTTCAGAAATCTTGACAATATGCAACAGACATTTGCAACCAAAGAGCTTCAAGGGAAAGTAGCTCGGGCCTGGAATCTATCAGGAAGCTTAGCAGACAACTGTGGGTGCAATACACCCAGCTTTCCATCAGTGAGTGGACAATAGCAGGCTATTCCAATGTGACTGAGATCCTGGGCGGGATTCTCCCAGCCCTGGGCCGGGCAGGAGAATCCCCGCGAACGGGCCACGCCGCCCTGACTCCGGCACGTGATTCTTCACAGAGCGGAGAATCGGCGCTGTTGGCGCCGGCGTGGTTGGCGCGGCGCCGGTCGGGGGCCGCCCTACGTGGCCTGCCGATTCTCCGGCCCGGATGGGCCAAGCGGCCGTAAGAAAAGAAACGAGTCCCGCCGGCGCCGTTCTAACCTGCCCTTGGCCGGCGGGACCTCAACGTTGAAGGGTCGGGTGGCGGCCTGTGGGGGGGAGGGGAGGTCCGACGCCGGGGGAGGCCTCTGATGTGGCCTGGCCCGCGATTGGGGCCCACCGATCAGCGGGCTGACCTCTGTGGCGGGGGCTTCCTTTCCTACGCGCCGGTGCCTGTAGTCCTGCGCCATGTTGCGTCGGGCCCGGCGCGTTGAAGGAGGCCACATGCGCTCGTTGGATACAGCCCAACTGCGCATGTGCTGATGCCGCGGCGCACAGTTCACGCCGGGATCGGCAGCTGGAGCAGCGCAAACCACTCCAGCACTGTGCTGGCCCCCCTGTAGGGGCCAGAATTAGTGCTGGGATGGCATATACGACGGCGTGGACACTCTGCCGTGGGATTGGAGAATCCCGCCCCCTTTTTTCAGACTATGATCTCAGAAAATGTCACCCACATTGATTATCAATCCTTAAACATGTGTCACTTGTGAAATAAGACACAACATTCGAAGATAATCCAAGATGATATGATTATCTGTTTCAAACTAAACAATGCAAACTATTATGGAATGCGCTGCCTGTGGAAGTAGTTGAGTCGGAAACATTAGGGCCCTTCAAGTGGCTATTGGATAGGCACATGGATTACGGTAGAATGATGGGGTGTAGATTCATTTGTTCTTAATCTAGGACAGAAGTTCGGCACAACAGCGTGGGCCGAAGGGCCTGTTCTGTGCTGTATTTTCTATGTTCTATGTTCTATTATTAGGGGCTGTTTAGCACACTGGGCTAAATCGCTGGCTTTGCAAGCAGACCAAGGATTTGTGTGGTGTTGGATAGAGTTCTGTGCAGTTTCTTGTAGGAAGACAGCTCCTAACTTGTACTGTTTATTATATCTTTGTAGAGAGTTCTAGTACTTAAATTGTGGACCTACTTCAGATTGCAAAGATTTCATTTAAATCTACCAGGATGTAACCAACATCCCACAACATGTACCCCTGTGTCTTATCAGTATCTAGCCCCTGTCAAGCCCCTGAAGAATCCAGAATGCTTCAATGAGATCACCTCTCATTATTCTAATCTCCAATGAAGACAGATACAATTTGCTCAACCTCTCATCATAGGACAACTCTCTCACCCCAAGGGCCAATCTAGTGAACCTTCATTGTACTGGCTCCAATATAAGTATATCAATTCTTAAATATGGAGACCAGGGGCTGGATTCTCCAAAAAAGGACCTATGTCCCCACGCCAGGGTAAAAATGCTGGCGTCTCACACCAGACTTTCCATAAAACAACTTACAGCGATTCTCCTACCTGCAGAGGACTGGGAGGTCCCGGAGTGCTTTTCGCAGCTTCAGCTGTGCGAATGGGCCCCGGCACTCTGGTTGCGAGTCAGCACATGCTGCGGCCGAGCCGAACGCGATGGCGGACCCAGACAGCGGACCTTGACCAACAAAGAAGGTCCGAACGAACTGCCCTGCGCCGCTCGATCTAACCCGCCTGATCGCCGCCCCGGCCGCCCATAAGGCCCTCCCCTCCCCCCCCCCCCCCCCGGTATTTGATCCCACCGCCCTCCACCAGGCCAGACGCAGACTGAGTCCGCAGCCACCGTATGTGAGTCCCGACCGGCCAGACGTGGTTAGAACCACGTGGTCGGGAATGCGGCCGGTCAGGACCAGAGCATTGCTGGGGGGCCCTCTGGCAATGACCCCCAGCCGCGCTGCGTAATTCGTGCACGAGCGATTCTCCAGGGGACCGGAGAATCGCGGGAGCGGCGGCGAGCCCGATTCGGGTGTAAACATTGATTCTCCGCCCCCGCGCCAAATGCGGTTTTGGCGTGGGGTGTCAGAGAATCCAGCCCCAAATCTACAAATATTCCAGGTGTGGTCTTACTAAAGCCTGTATCATTTTTGCCAGACTTTTTCTGATCAAAGTGAATGACTTCACACATCTCCATATTTCCCAATCTGTGCTTACTTAATCTAAACCTCTTTTCTGCCTCTTTGTAACCCTCTCTCAGCTGGACTGCCCACTTAGATTTGTGTCAGCAGCAAACTCTATGGCTAAAACTTTCCAGCCTTTCACACTAGCGGAATGTTCCAACCCCATTGGCGGTGCACCCGTGCCATGGGTTTCCGGGTGATAAGGGGTGTGTTCAATGGACAGCCCCATTGACCAAGGCGGGACCAGATGATCTCGCTGCCAGCAAATGGCAGGCTGCTTCCCGCCATCACATGTTTTCCAGCAGAGGGCAGCAGAGCGGAGCCGGTGATTGGCTGTTGCGGGCAACATTTGCATCAGTGCATTGCGGTCACTGTATCCAGAATGTGTACCTGAGCAAGACACCCTCCATGTTCAAGGGAAGGCAAGCATCCAGCAGAGGGCAGCAGAGCGGAGCCGCTGATTGGCTGTTGTGGGGAAAAATTGCATCAGTGCGGTCACTGTATCCAGAAGGTGGTTTTAGGAGGGACTGTTGTCAAGTGACAGAGAAAAAGCAGGAAGGCAGTGCAGGTGTCCCGCGCGGTCATCTCCCTCCAAAACAGGTATACCGTTTTGGATACTGTTGGGGGAGATGGCTCACCAGGGGAAGGCCAGCAGTAGCCAGGTTCATGGCACCGTGGCTAGCTGTGTACAGAAGGGCAGGAAAAAGAGTGGAAGGGCTATAGTCAGAGGGGATTCAATTGTAAGGGGAGTAGATAGGCGGTTCTGTGGTCGAAAACGAGACTCCCGAATGGCATGATGCCTCCCAGGTGCACGGGTCAGGGATGTCTCATATCGGCTGCAGAACATCCTGAAGGGGGAGGGTGAACAGCCAGTTGTCATGGTGCATATAGGCACCAATGATATAGGTAGAAAATGGGGTGAGGTCCTACAAGCAGAATTTAGGGAGTTGGAGCCAAGTTAAAAAGTCGGACCTCAGAGGTAGTAATCTCAGGATTGCTACCAGTGCCACGTGGTAGTCAGAGTAGAAATGAAAGAATAGGCAGGATGAATGCGTGGCTTGAGAGATGGTGCAGGGAGGGGTTCAGACTTTTGGGACATTGGGACCAGTTGTGGGGGAGGTGGGCCTATTATAAATTGGATGGTCTACACCTGGGCCTGTCTGGAACCAATGTCCTTGGGGGTGCTTTTGCTAACGCTGTTGGGAAGGGTTTAAACTAATGTGGCAGGGGATGGGAACCAAATGAGGAGGTTAGTGGACAGTAAAGAGGCAGTAACTGAAGCCTATAAGGAACTAGATCATGAAGTCAGCGTGACTAAGGGGAAAAGTAGGCAGGGAGCAGATGATGAACGCAAAGTGACTGGTGGTCTGAGGTGCATTTAATTTAATGCAAGAAGTGTAGTAGGTAAGGCAGGTGAACTTAGGACTTGGATTAATACGTGGGAGTATGATGTTATTGCTATTACTGAGACTTGGTTGAGTGAAGGGCATGATTGGCAACTAAATATCCCAGGATATCGATGCTTCAGGTGGGATAGAGAGGGAGGTAAAAGGGGTGGAAGAGTTGCATTACTGGTCAGAGAGGATATCACAGCTGTGCTGAAGGAGGGCACTATGGAGGACTCGAGCAGTGAGGCGATATGGGCAGAGCTCATAAATAGGAAGGGTGCGGTAACAATGTTGGGGCTGTACTATAGACCTCCCAACAGCGAGCGTGAGATAGAGGTACAAATATGTAAACAGATTATGGAAAGATGTAGGAGCAACAGGGTGGTGGTAATAGGAGATTTTAATTTTCCCAACATTGACTGGGATACACTTAATGTCAGAGGTCTAGATGGAGCAGAATTTGTAAGGAGCATCCCGGAGGGTTTTCTAGAGCAGTATGTAAATAGTCCAACTTGGGAAGGGGCCATACTGGACCTGGTGTTGGGGAATGAGTCCGGCCAGGTGGTTGAAGTTTCAGTCGGGGATTACTTTGGGAATAGTGATCACAATTCCATAAGTTTTAGAATATTCATGGTCCTAAAGGAAGAGTGCTAAATTGGGGGAAGGCCAACTATGCTAAAATTCGGCAGGAGCTGGGTAATGTGGATTGCGAGCAGCTGTTTGAAGGTAAATCCACATTTGATATGTGGGAGGCTTTTACAGAGAGGTTGATTAGAGGGCAGGACAGACATGTCCCTGTGAAAATGAGGGATAGAAATGGCAAGATTAGGGAACCATGGCTGACAGGTGAAATTGTGAGATTAGCTAAGAGGAAAAAGGAAGCATACACAAGGTCTAGGCGACTGAAGACAGACAAAGCTTTGGAAGAATATCAGGAATGTAGGACCAATCTGAAACGAGGAATCAAGAGGGCTAAAAGGGGTCTTAAAATATTTTTAGCAAACAGGGTTAAGGAAAATCCCAAAGCCTTTTATTCATATATAAGGAGCAAGAGGGTAACTTGAGAAAGGGTTGGCCCACTCAAGGACAAAGGAGGAAAGTTATGCATGGAGTCAGAGAAAATGGGTGAGATTCTTAACGAGTACTTTGCATCGGTATTCACCGAGGAGAGGGACATGACAGATGTTGAGGTTAGGGATAGATGTTTGATTACTCTAGGTCAAGTCGGCATTAGGAGGGAGGGTGTGTTGGGTATTCTAAAAGGCATTAAGGTGGACAAGTCCCCAGGTCCGGATGGGATCTGTCCCAGGTTACTGAGGGAAGTGAGAGAGGAAATAGCTGGGGCCTTAACAGATATCTTTTCAGCATCCTTGAACATCGGTGAGGTACCGGAGGACTGGAGAATTGCTAATGTTGTCCCCTTGTTTAAGAAGGGTAGCAGGGATACTTCAGATAATTATAGACTGGTGAGCCTGACATCAGTAGTCGGGAAGCTGCTGGAGAAGATACTGAGGGATAGGATCTATTCCCATTTGGAAGAAAATGGGCTTATCAGTGATAGGCAACATGGTTTTGTGCAGGGAAGGTCATGTCTTACCAACTTAATAGAATTCTTTGAGGAAGTGACAGAGTTGATTGATGAGGGAAGGCCTGTAGATGTCATATACATGGACTTCAGGAAGGCATTTGATAAGGTTCCCCATGGTAGACTGATGGAGAAAGTGAAGTCTCATGGGGTCCAGGGTGTACTAGCTAGATGGATAAAGAACTGGCTGGGCAACAGGAGACAGAGAGTAGTAGTGGAAGGGAGTTTATCAAAATGGAGAACTGTGACCAGTGGTGTTCCACAGGGATCTGTGCTGGGACCACTGTTGTTTGTGATATACATAAATGATCTGGAGGAAGGTATAGGTGGTCTGATTAGCAAGTTTGCAGATGACACTAAGATTGGTGAAGTAGCAGATAGTGAAGGGGACTGTCAGAGAATACAGCAGAATATAGATAGATTGGAGAGTTGGGCGGAGAAATGGCAGATGGAGTTCAATTGGGGCAAATGCGAGGTGATGCATTTTGGAAGATCCAATTCGAGAGCGAACTATATGGTAAATGAAAAAGCCCTGGGGAAAATTGATGTACAGAGAGATCTGGGTGTTCAGGTCCATTGTACCCTGAAGGTGGCTGCGCAGGTCGATAGAGTGGTCAAGAAGGCATACGGCATGCTTTCCTTCATCGGAAGAACTATTGAGTACAAGAGTTGGCAGGTCAGGTTACAGTTGTATAAGACTTTGGTTTGGCCACATTGGAATACTGCGTGCAGTTCTGGTCGCCACATTACCAAAAGGATGTGGATGCTTTGGAGAAGGTGCAGAGGA
Source organism: Scyliorhinus torazame (assembly GCF_047496885.1). Taxonomy (NCBI): domain Eukaryota; kingdom Metazoa; phylum Chordata; class Chondrichthyes; order Carcharhiniformes; family Scyliorhinidae; genus Scyliorhinus; species Scyliorhinus torazame. The sequence continues at coordinate 218,495,141 of NC_092715.1, forward strand.
AATTCACCAGGATGTTGCCTGGTATGGAGGGCGCTAGCAATGAAGAGAGGTTGAGTAGATTAGGATTATTTTCATTAGAAAGACGGAGGTTGAGGGGGGACCTCATTGAGGTCTACAAAATCATGAGAGGTATAGACAGGGTGGATAGCAAGAAGCTTTTTCCCAGAGTGGGGGACTCAATTACTAGGGGTCACGAGTTCAAGGTGACAGGGGAAAGTTTAAGGGAGATATGCGTGGAAAGTTCTTTACGCAGAGGGTGGTGGGTGCCTAGAACGCATTGCCGGCGGAGGTGGCAGAGGCGGGCACGATAGTGTCATTTTAAGATGTATCTAGACAGATACATGAATGGGCAGGGAGCAGAGGGATACAGATCCTTAGAAAATAGGTGACAGTTTTAGATAGAGGATCTGGATCGGCGCAGGCTTGGAGGGCCGAAGGGTCTGTTCCTGTGCTGTAATCTTTCTTTGTTCTTTCTTCTTTAAGGTTGCGCGGTAAATCCCGCCCTATGTCTCTTCATCAAAGTCATTCATAAGAACTGTACAAATAGTTGCCTGCATAACACTGATTCCTTGTCTCACTCCATGAGTCACCACCAGCCAACGTGAAGGTATCCCAAACCTTAGCCATCTCTTCCCCCCATGTCTCTATAATTAGTTTTAAGTTTAAGATTTTTGTTTGAGTTTCAAAATTAAAGTAGAATTCAATTGTATAACGATCATTGTTTCCCAGCTGATCTTTTAATATGAGCTTATTAATTAACTGTGCCTCATTACACAACGCTAGATAGAAAATAGCTTTAGCCGTAATTTGTTGCTCCTTCGTGCCCAAGGTAGTGGAGGTTCGGTTGCAGGCATGGCGCGGGGGAGTGGGCCAAGGTAGAGTGCTCTTTTAGAGGGTTGGTGCAGACCGACTAGACTGAATGGCCACCTTCTGCACTGTAGGGATTCTATGATTCTATGAATCAACCAGGGGCTGGACTAGCACAGGGCTAAATCGCTGGCTTTGAAAGCAGATCAAGGCAGGCCAGCAACACAGTTCAATTCCCGTACCAGCCTCCCAGAACAGGCGCTGGAATGTGGCGACTCGGGGCTTTTCACAGTAACTTCATTTGAAGCCTACTTGTGACAAAAAGCGATTTTCATTTCATTTCATGATTCAATGTATTGTTTGACGATACTGACAAGAATGCATTCTACAAACTCAGCTCCTGGACTATCTTTGCCATTTTGATTTGTCCAGTCTGTAATCTATCACCATGTATGGCTCAGTAATACAACTACTAATTATGACTTTTTTAACTGGGGCTGCAACAGGTGGTGAGAAAACCAACATGAAAGGAACATTTAAATTCATTGCCAACAATTCACCTGTGGCAGATACATTGATCCATGACATTGGCAGGACAGATTGTCACATGCATCATGTCTTCACATTGAGGACACCCTCCATTGTATTGTGTTTCTCTTCCACCATGTTAAATGGGGCAGATTCAGAACAGACCAAGCAACCCAAAACTCTGCATCCATGAGGCATGTAGGCTATCAACAGCAGCAGAATTGTGTTCCACCCTTATCTCTAATATCATGGGTTGGAACCTCCTTCACTCTACAATTAGTATGAAGCCAAGGGACCAACGCTGGTTTAATGAGGAGTGTCAGAGAGCATAGCAAGAGCAAACAGCAAGCAAACCTAAAAATGAGGTGCCAACTGGTGAAGCGACAGGTGAAACAGGAGATGCAGCATACTGCAGGCAGAGCCAAGCTATTCCACAATCAATGGATCAGATCAAAGCTCTACAATCCTGTCACATCCAGGCATGAATGGTAGTTGATTACTGAACAACTAACAGGAGGAGGAGACTCCATTCTAAATGATAATGGAACCCAGGACATCAGTGCAATAAATAAGGTTCAAGCATTTGCAAACAACCTCAGACAGAACTTTTATGATTGCCATAGAGACTGATAACTTTTAAAGTGCAATTAAACCTTCCATTTAACTGCTGAAAGAATGACACATCAATATTTTGCATTTTAAAACTTCTACCGTAACTAATGACTAAAAATCGCTCTTAGCAAAACACAATTATCGTTTTGTAGACAGCATATATTTTAAACTACATAAAATAGATTCCCAATTTAACTTTTAGCATGATTAAAAAAACTCCCACTTCAGTTATTTATTACACTGACCCTCAAGTGGACACTTCATCATTCCAGAACCAGTCTAAAATTATTCTCTGCTCCCAATGGCTTGCTTCATGTCCCAGCACTGACTTTCACTTTGAGGGTTATACTGGAGATTCATATCTTCTAGCATAAACAAGGCAGTCCTTCTAGCCTCTAAATCCTCATGATCTCAGTCGCTATAGGCTGAGCACGAGCACCCACCTAGATTCTGTGAGGTGAACAATAGAGTCAGCATTTTTTCAGATTTGCTTTCAGGATTGGTTGCCTGTGCCCTGTACCCTCCCAAATGGCTGCAACCAACCCCAGAAAAGCTGCTGTTGGATTGTGATATTCATTGATTCATAGGGAAACCCATAACCTGATCCCAAATAAATCCCTCTTCCCCAAGGCACTGTTGGTGTTTCTCTTCCTGAGGGGAGAGGGGACACCACTTTGCATCAAGCATGGCTGAGAAGGAGACCCGCCTGCTCTTACCATCTGCCACTGGCGTGCTGGAAGGATTTTGAAGGCTGATACTCAACCTGTTTGACATGCTATTAATGCATCTTCCTTAGCCATCAAGTCCTGGGGTGTGACTTGAACCTGGAGTTTCTGGCTCGCAACAAATGAGGCTACCCACTGCGCCACAAGACCTCCTGTGGCGCTGTGAAACACATTACCTTGTACCTAAGTAAGAAGGCTAATAAATTTTCTTTGACCCAATTTGTTTTCATCTTATAAATAAGATACATCACAAATGTTTATTTCCCAACACCTTCCTGGAATGTTGGGAAACTCAAATCTACTCATGATATACTCAGAGAATGCTACCTTTGTCTCCAAGTGTGAATATCTTGGGCGAGATTCCCCGACCCCCCGCCGGGTCGGAGAATCGCCGGGGGCTGGAGTGAATCCCGCCCCCGCCGGTTGCCAAATTCTCCGGCACTGGAGATTTGGCGGAGGCGGGAATCGCGCCGCACCGGTTGGCGGCCCCCCCCCCCCCCCGAGAAGTCCCGCTGCTAGAATGCCTGTCCAGCCGGCGTGATTAAACCACCTCTCGTACTGGCGGGACAAGGCGGCTCGGGCGGGCTCCAGGGTCCTGGGGGGGGGGTGCGGGGCGATCTGGCCCCGGGGTGGGCCCCCACGGTGGCCTGCCCACGATCGGGGCCCACCTATCCGCGGGCGGGCCTGTGCCGTGGGGGCACTCTTTCCCTTCCCCCTCCACTGCGCATGCGCGGGGATGCCGTGAGCAGCCGCTGACGCTCCCGCGCATGTGCCGCCCAGCAATGTCATTTCCGCGCCAGCTGGCGGGGCACCAAAGGCCTTTCCCGCCAGCTGGCGGGGCGGAAATCAGTCCGGCGATGGCCTAGCCCCTCAAGGTTAGGGCTCGGCCGCTCAAGATGCGGAGGATTCCGCACCTTTGGGGCGGCGTGATGCCGGACTGATTTGCGCCGTTTTTGGCACCGGTCGGGCCGATTACGGAGAATTTTGCCCCTTGTACCTTTGCAGTAAAACAATCATAGAATCCCTGCACCGACGCTCCGAAAAAGCCCCCGACCCAGGCCCATAGCCCCTCCCTATCCCTGTATCCCCATCTAACCTTTGTGCACTAAGGGACAATTTAGCATGGTCAATCCACCTAACCTGCACATCTCTGGACTGAGGGAGAAAACCGGAACACCTGGAGGAAACCCACTGGACACGGGGAGAAAGTGCAAACTCCACACTGACAGACACTCAAGGTTGGAATTGAACCTGGGTCCCTGTGCCACCGTGCCACCCAGTGCCACTCAATCCCATCGCGCCACCCAATGTTGCTCTTTTTAACCTTAGTCTATTTGCTCTGATTACGTCACCTTTGCTCATGAGTCACCAGGTATCTTTATGATACCGCCACGTGGTTCAAGTTCAGGTTATGATTAATAACACAGCGCACCGCTTAGTAAGGATTAAAACAACGGTCATTTATTATATACAACAAGCAATATTAATACCCTAATACTACTTTCTATATAATAAACCTATTACTACTGGCCAATACTTAACTTTAGGAAGAGCCCACCAGGTCAGGGAAACGAATGGCTTGTCCAATCAGATCTGGCCCGCGGGATTCAAAAGGCTGCTACAGGTCGGTGGCTAGGTGTCTCTACCGGATAGCGATCGCTGGATTCAAACTTAATGTTGCCGGTTGCTGTTCTTGCGAAGGTCTCGAGCAGGCAAAGAGGAGAGAGAGTGATCTGAACTTGGACCCCCACTTTTATAGGGCCCAGGGGCTTCCCGCCTCCCGGGGCGGCCCTTGACCCTGAGTCCTAAGTGATTGGATCTGTCCCCAATCTCTGGGGTCGATGTGTCCAATGGTGAGGCGATTCCTCGATCGGGGGGTGGTCGCTCACCTGTCTTTGTTTCGGCCACTGCAGGCGCCGACAGGTCTGGCCCGGTATTCAATTGCTAATATATTGCAATTGTTCCCGGGGATAGCCGATTTAACTGCAGATGCCTGGATAGATGGACTGCAAACAGTCCTGAATGTAACTGCAAATACCTGGGTTGATGGGCTGTTGATAGCCCTGAGTATCGATCTGGGCTAACTTCCCCAGAGCCGAATATGCAATACTGTCTGCAGCTGCCTGCTTGTGTCTCGTTTTTCCCAGCAGTCTTTCGGGTTAGCCATTTCAAACTGGGTTTAAGCCAGATTAATCGGAACGCAGCCATTTTACGTGGCTACATTCAATCTCATGCCTTCTTTGATCTCTAACAATCAAAGCATTCAGGCTTACCATCAGGCATACTGTAGAATAAATAGCATGACCATATTCATTTAACCTAAATTTAAATCTATTGTAACCGAACATAATAATCTATGAACCTCATTGTTGCAACAGAAGTGCCAATTGGATATTCCATCTTGGCCTCTTCCTGAGGTCCCCAATATTGCTGATGGCAGTCTTCAGCCAATTTGATTTACCCCCCTTGATATCAAGAAATGGCTGAGTGCTTTGGACACTGCAAAGGCAGTCCCAACAATACTCCAAGAGTAAGACTTGTGCTTCAGAACCAGCCACATCTCTAGCCGATCTGTTCTAGTACAGTAACAACACTGGGTCTACTCAATATCCTACAAAAAGGAGGGCAAATCCAATTGGTAATTTATTGCCCAATCACTCTACTCTCAATCATCAGCAAAGTGCTAGAAGTTATTGATGGTGCTCTTACGTAACTCATCAGTAATCTGCTCACCGATGCTGGGCTCTGCCAGGATCACTCAGCTCCAGGTCTCATTACAACCTTGGCCAAAACATGGACAAACAGGGTAATAGAGCTGAATTGTAGAGGTAAAATGTCATATCCATCACACCCGACGGTATGATTTGACAGGTCAACTTTCTGCTCAGTGGTTCGCACAGGAAATATTGTCCGATAGTTTTATATGAATCTAACAGAAAGATTCAACCATGGTCTGAAATAGTTCAAAGAAGAATACAGCTGTAATTCCTAGCTTTCGATGTTGAGCTTTGTCATTGTCCTGATTGAAAGTCACTATTAATGCAGGGTGGCATTTACACCATTCGTGGGAGATTACTAGTGCCCAGAGGCACTAGAAATCTTGATATCTCATTAAGTGGCAATTTGCAGGTCACCAAAGTTAGTGAATAACATGTTTGGAATAGCTATTTGTGGTTGTGAGCCTTCAACTAAATTTTAAAAATGATATTCAGCAGCAAGACATTGGTGCATGAAGTCACATTTGGAATAACTTACACGTACAGTCATTCAGCAAGTAATTACTTTCAGAACAATGTTTCGAAAAATGTTTGTTTAATATATCCAATGTTTTGTGGTTAGAAATTATATTAAAGGGCAAAGAAAAAAATTATGTACAAATATTTCTATAAAACTTCTATCACATCCTCATTTTATCGCAAAATGTTTTGGAGCTAATGAAGTGAGTTAATCCAAAGATTGGCCAGGAGAACTGCCCTGCTGTTCTTCAAATGGGATCTATGACATCCATCTGAGAGAGCAACTGGATAGCACCTCTGATACTTCAGCACTTCTTCAATATCAATTATTGTTTCTCTGTTCAAATCTCGATCTCAGAGATGATTGTTGCCATTGACCCAAGACGTATTAAGGAGCTGAAAGGAGTGGTGTCAATTCTCCTACGTAACACCCAATTTTATGCTGTTGTATTGAGAAAAAACACAGGGGGCGAGATTCTCCGACCCCCCGCCGGGTCGGAGAATCGGCGGGGGGTGGCGTGAAACCCGCCCCCGCCGGTTGCCGAATTCTCCGGCACCGGAGATTCGGCGGGGGCGGGAATCACGCCGCGCCGGTTGGCGCCCCCCCCCCCCGTGATTCTCCGGCCCGTATGGGCCGAAGTCCCGCTGCTAGAATGCCTGTCCCGCCGGCGTGGATTAAGCCACCTCTCTTACCGGCGGGACAAGGCGGCGCGGGCGTGCTCCGGGGTCCTGGGGGGGGGTGCGGGGGGCGACCTGGCCCCGGGGGATGCCCCCACGGTGGCCTGGCCCGAGATCGGGGCCCACCGATCCGCGGGCGGGCCTGTGCCGTGCGGGCACTCTTTTCCTTCCACCTTCGCCACGGTCTCCACCATGGTGGAGGCGGAAGAGACTCCCTCCACAGCGCATGCGCGGGGATGCCGTGAGCGACCGCTAACGCTCCCGCGCATGCGCCGCCCAGAGATGTCATTTCCACGCCAGCTGGCGGGGCACCAAAGGCCTTTTCCGCCAGCTGGCGGGGCGGAAATCAGTCCGGCGCAGGCTTAGCCCCTCAAGGTTAAGGCTCGGCCCCCTAAGATGCGGAGGATTCCGCACCTTTGGGGTGGCGCGATGCCGGACTGATTTGCGCCGTTTTTGGCGCCAGTCGGCGGACATCGCGCCGATACTGGAGAATGTCGCCCAGGATTTTTGTTTCTATTTTCTTGATAGTTTCTCCATTGGCAGCACGGTGGCACAGTGGTTCACACTGCTATCTCACAGCACCAGGGAGCCAGTTCAATTCTGACCTTGGGTGACTGTCTGTATGGTGCTTGAACATTTTCCCCTTGTCTACGTGCGTTTCCACTCGGTGCTCCAGTTTCCTCCCACAGTTCAACGATGTGCAGGTTAGGTAGATTGACCATGCTAAATTGTCCCTTAATGTCCAAAGATGTGCAATTTAGGTGGGGTTTCTGGGATAGGGTGGGGGAGTTGGCTGAGGTAGGATGCCTCAGTGAAGAAGTGGCACCTCCACCATTCCCTTTGTCTGGCATTGAAATGTCAATCAAGATTACACAAAGTTGCTTGAGCTCATAAGCTTGTGGTTCAAACACAAATGCTATCACCAAGCCACATGATACAAAGAACAAAGAACAAAGAAGAGTACAGCACAGGAACAGGCCCTTCGGCCCTCCAAGCCCGCGCCAACCATGCCGCCCATCTAAAATCATCTGCACTTCCGGGTCCGTATTCCTCTGTTCCCATCCTATTCATGCATTTGTCAAGATGCCCCTTAAACGTCACTATCGTCCCTGCTTCCACCACCTCCTCCGGCAGAGAGTTCCAGGCACCCACTACCCTCTGTGTAAAAAACTTGCCTCGTACCTTTCCTCTAAACCTTGCCCCTCGCACCTTAAACCTATGCCCCCTAGTAATTGACCCCTCTACCCCAGGAAAAAGTCTCTGACTATCCACTCTGTCTATGCCCCTCATAATTTTGTAGACCTCTATCAGGTCGCCCTCAACGTCCTTCGTTCCAGTGAGATCAAACCAAGTTTATTCAACCTCTCCTCATAGCTAATACCCTCCATACCAGGCAACATCCTGGTAAATCTCTTCTACATCCTCTGAAAAGCCTCCACATCCTTCTGGTAGTGTGGCGACCAGAATTGAAGACTGTACTCCAAATGTGGCCCAACTAAGGTTCTATACAGCTGCAACATGACTTGCCAATTCTTATACTCAATGCCCCGGCCAATGAAGGCAAGCATGCCGTATGTCTTCTTGCCTACCTTCTCCACCTGTGTTGCCCCTTTCAGTGATCTGTGGACCTGTACACCTAGATCTCTCTGACTGTCAATACTCTTAAGGGTTCTACCATTCACTGTATATTTCCTACCTGATATTGCAGAAGATTCTGTTTAATTACATGTGGAACATTCTGATGAGTCATCTGCGTGAGACTTAAACAGATAGTGGAAATTAATAGGAGCTGAAAATTTGGAATTCCATTTTTGAATCCTCAAATCCAAACCTGAAATACATATTAATTCAAATATCTGTGGGGTACCACCTGTCTCCTTGTTCCACGATGCTAAACCTAAAAGTGTGAAAGCTGAACTATTGCTTCCATGTGTTCTGTTCGAATAGAAATGTTCAAAGCTCAATATTCTATCTGAATCCATTGGTACTTAGTCCCACCCATCCCAATTCCCCATCTTGATGTTCAGTAATACCAACTGTTCTGATCTTAAATGTATCAAGCAGCTCAAAAAGAACACGTCATTGAAATTAGGATGTTGATCTTTAAATCTAATATAAGCTTTTTTTTAAACTTAGAGTACCTGTCAGGTGGATATACCTTTAAGAGATGGGTGTTTATCAAATAGCTGCAGTGATGTCAGTGTGTGGGAGGAGCTGGGCTGCCTGTCTATCTTTTACTTTCATTTTGAGCTGAAAAGCTGCTTTGTGGCTCTGTTTTTGGTTTTGTTTTCTGTTGGAGAGCTGCATTCAAACAAGAAGCTGTATATCTCTCTCTCTAAGGAATGTTTCCAGATCACTTGATGGTTTCAAAGTAATACCTGTTTCTGTAGACAATTTAAACCTGCTGTATTTGTTAAAAAAGGTTTAACTTATGGATATTGCAAGGAAAGGTATTAAGGGTTACCTATAGAGTATTGTATTTTGGGGTTACGTGTGTTGGTGGTTGATAAGATGTTTACTGTGTATTTATAAAATGTTAACTGCGTTCATAGAATAAACATTGTTTTTGTTTTTAAAATACTTAAGGTCTCTGTTGCATAACACCTGGAGAGTGGAACCTTGTGCTCTCCATAACCCAAATCTCTGAAAAATCGTGGGTCAGGTGAACTCCATGCTATACTTTGGAGTTTTCTAAAACCTGGCCCATAATACACCCAATTCACTTTTTTCCAATAGAGGGGGCAATTTAGCATGGCCAATCTACCTACGCTGCACATCTTTGGGGTTGTGGGGGTGAGACCACGCAGACACAGGGAGAATGTGCAAACTCCACATGGAGAGTGACCTGGGGCTGTGTTCAAACCTGGATCCTCGGCGCCTGAAGCAGCAGTGCTAACCACTGCGTCACCATGTCGCCCCAAATCAAATGTAAGCTTTAGTGACATTGGTAATGGTAAGTATAGTTGAAATAAATTGTGTGGCCTACATTTGCAGTCACTTAAGAACATTTATAGAAGAGTGCTTCTCTATTATCACTTCAATTTTTTCTTCCATTCAATCAACAAATGCTTTCTCTGGGAAACTTCATATTCAGAAACACTAATTATGGACGTTTCACCGGCTGAGTTCAGTATTGGACTATGGTTTTCAATGCATGGCTTCTCTTGGGAGAATGTACAGTGGCAATGGTGAATGAATAATTACTGCAGGTAGGGTCTGAATATTTCAAGACATGCACTGTTTTGTTTGGACCAACAGGAGAATCTAAACATTACTTCTGACAAGCCAGCTGTGAAACTCTAATGAAATAAAACAGCCAATTTATAGTATGAAAAACTGCACTGGAACCCATTAAAATACATCTCACAGGACTGCTGGAAGAGAACTAATTCTCAATCATCCTTTCGCAAGCTACATACAGCTCAAAGCCAAGGCCAATGTTATAGTATAGTTTGTGTCCTAATAAGGACATTCAGCCACTTAAACTCACCTTGTCATTCAATTATATCATAGCTGACATAAGTACGATGTTCAGCCCATAGAGTCTGCACCAACCCTTTGAAAGAACACCCTACTTAGGCCTACACCCCCACCCTATTCCCCGTAACCCTACCTAACCTACCCTTCTTTGGACTCAATTCTATTTGTCCATCCTTTCTCCATATTCCCTTACCTAACAGAAATCTGTCAAGCCCAATTGAGCAAGCATTTACAATTGTTTTGGTGAGAGTTTCAAATTTCTGTTACCCTTTTTGTAAAAGAGCTTTCTGATTTTACTCCTGTATGGACCAGCCCTCATTTCAAAGATTTAATCTCTGCATTCTAATCTAACCTAATAATCTTTATTGTCACAAGTAGGCTTACATTAACACTGTAATGAAGTTACTGTGAAAATCCCCCAGTCACCCCATTCCGGCGCCTGTTTGGGTACACAGAGGGAGAATTCAGAATGTCCAATTCACCTAACAGCTCGTCTTTCTGGACGTGTAGGAGGTAACCGGAGCACCAGAGGAAACCCAAGCAGACACAGGGAGATTGTGCAGACTCCAAAGAGACAGTGACCGAAGTCGGGAATCGAACCTGGGACCTTGGAGCTGTGAAGCAACAGTGCTACCCACTGTGCTACCATGCCACCCATGAATCAAAGGAAGAAGCTTCAGTATACTTACTCTACCAAATCCCTTTATAATTTCAGAGGCTTTAATTAGCTATCCCTTAACTTTCTAAAGCCAAGGCAATAGAAGCCAAGTTTATTAAACCATCGCAATTTAACCCTTTAAAACCCGTGACACCCCGGTGAACATTTTCTTCTCCAAGGTCTGTATATCCTTCCGTTGGGGTCAAAAACTGAACACATTATTGCAAATAAGATCTGACTAAGGCTTTGCTCAATGATAGCAAAACTTTCTCACTTTTTAATTTCAACCCTCTTGAGAGAAATAAACAACGTTCAATTACTTAGCCATTTTAATCCCTTTTGCACATCTGTACTAGCTTTTAATTGTTTCAGCGAATTGACTCAGAAAACTATTCACTCCTCCACTTCTCCTAATCTATCTTATTTTAAACAATGTCACGTGTCACATCCTGCCAATCAGATACATTCTCTATATCCATGCTCTCTGTCTCCTACCTTGCAACAATTAACAACCCAGTTCACAAAATTATATGGGGCGGGATTCTCCACTCCCGCGCCGAAGTGGCCGCGCCATCGTGAACGCCGTCGAGGTTCACGACGGTGCGAAACAGCCCCGGTCCCGACCGATTCAGGCCCTGACAATGGGCCAGGATCGGAGCCTCGTCATCTACATGCGCCAGGCCTTGTCGCCCGCATAAAAGCGGCGCCGCATAGATGACGCGGCCGGCGCCGCATAACGGGCGTCATCCGTGCATGCGCGGGTTGGCCGGCGCCAACCCGCGCATGTGTGGTTGCCGTCCTCTCTAACTCCGCCCCGCAAGAAGATGGCGGATGGATCTTGCGAAGGAAGGAGGTCCTCCTTCAGAGAGGACAGCCCGACGATCGGTGGGCACCGATCGCGGGCCACCCCACATCTGAGGTACCCCCCGGTGCAGGATCCCCCCTCACCCCGCAAGCCAACCCCCAGCGTTCACGCACCGCTCACGACTGCAGCGACCAGGTGTGGACGGCGCCGGGGGGAACCCGCCGTTTTGGCCTGGCCGCTCGGCCCATCCGGGCCTCAGAATAGCGGGGGTGCCAGAGAATCGCCATTTTCGGTGTCTCCGGCGATTCTCCGGCCTGCGGCCCGCGAAACTCGACCGGGCCGTTCCCGCCACTTGGGAGAATCGCTGAAGGGCGTCGGACCGGCGTCCCGGGAAATTTTGGCGGCCCAGGCGATTCTCCCAACCCGCGTGGGAGTGGAGAATCGCGCCCAAGGACTTTCATTTCTACTCATAATCTGTTGGTCAGAATCTTATTAAATGCCCTGTAACTGAGTCGTAGATAGTTTCCATCTGGCATGTTAGTGATCTCCTCAATAAATTAGTCAGATAGATTAACAGATTAGTCAGACATGGCTCACCACTCACAAATCCATGTTAATCCTCTTCGGTCAGTTAATTCTTGTATACATTTTAGTCACTGTTTGTCCCTGATAAAAGATTCCACAAAGGTTTGTAAACTGAAAAGTCGAGCTTCCTACTTTCTCTCTCACTTCTTTCTTAAGTAATATAACAATACTTGCAATTTAGCTGATCTGAGGACATAATTTCTCAATCTAAGAGATTCCTGAGATTATGTTGTAAACATTTGCAATTTCCTCACTTATTTCTTTTGATACCCAAGGATAGACAACCATCAGGTCCTGTAGATATGTTTATCTTAATTCCAGTTATCACAATTCTTATTTTACATATATCAAATTCACTTTGCTCAATCCCTTGATTTTTTTTTAGACTTCCCTGCATAGTTTGTTTTTTGTTCTCTTTCTCTACTGTTAAAATGGTATGAAGTATTCATTTAACCTCTGCATTTTTTTACTGGACATTATAGTCTGCTAACCTGCATATCTTTAATGAGCCAACATTTTTTTCACAAACATTTTTCTGAAAAATATTTATAAACATATTTGTTCGTAGCTTTGATACAGCAACAACTGATTTCCACGTTTCCTTTTCTTACTCCATTTTTATCCCTTTTGAGTTTCCCCTAAACTTTCCCGGCTTTCCAGATTTTTAGTTTGCATTTGTGTGAGGAGTTTTCTTTCAGCTTGATGCTGTCTCTTCTTCTTGTCTTCTCTGTCCGAAAACAGGTCCTTGGCGATTATTCACCTAACCATGGCAAAGTGGTGTGATTTTATTTTTACTGCAGATAAGAAGCCAGCTCTTGAGTTTATCTCAGCTGGAACAGGGAATGAGACCCATCCTGTTGGTGGAAATCTGACCCACATGCTAGCTGTGTAGCCAATTATGCTAACTTGCAATCGAAAGGTAAATCTGTGAATTATTAGCGCAACTGAAGTTTCCAGTCTGATGCAGGGATGGATGCAGGGATGGATGGATGTATGGATGGGGGGATGGAGGGAGGTAAGGGGGGAGCGTAGGAAGGAAGGTGGCAGGTAGGTAGTAAGGGAGGGAAGGAGGTAGGTAGTAAGGGAAAGACTGAGCGAGTGTGTATCAGGAGAGTGGCTCCTTTCTTTTTCTATCTTTTCCAGCCTCCAGTAGTTGTCTCTTACTTTGGTACAGGAAGAGGCTGATTGGCGAGTAACTGATAAGTTATTCTGCTTAGTGTAGAAACATAGAAAATAGGTGCAGGAGAAGGTCATTTGGCCCATCGAGCATGCTATGCCATTAAACATGACCATGGCTGATCCTCTATCTCAATGCCATACTTCACTGCTCTCTCCATACCTCTTGACATCTTTAGAGTCGAGAAATGGATCTATTTCCTTCTTGAATATATTCAGTGATTAGCACTATGCAGCCTTTTGAGGGAGAGGATTCTACAGGTTCACCACCCTATAGGTGAAGAGATTTCTCCTAATCCCAGTCCTAAGTGGCCTACCCTATATCTTGAGACTGTGACCCATTGTTTGAGGCCCAGAGGAAACAACATCCATGCATTCTGTCTGTCCATCCCTGTCAGAATAACATACGTTTCAATTAGATCCCCTCGCATTCTTCTAAATTCCACTGAATATTGGCCTAGCCGACCCAATCTCTCCTTATACAACAATCCTGTCATCTCAGGAATCAGCCTTGTGAAGCTTTGTTGTACTCTCTCTATGGCAAGTATACCATCTCTTAGATAAGGAGACTAAAACTGCATACAGTACTCCAAGTATGGCCTCGCTATGACCCTGTATAGCTACAGTAAGACATCCTTTCTCCCGTACCCAAATCCTCTTGCAATGAAGATCAACATACCATTTGGCTTCCTAACTGCTTGCTGTATCTGCCTTCTTTCTTTTAACGCCTGATACACTACGACACACAGGTCCCTTTGAACATCAACATTTCCCAATCTATCACAATTTAAATAACACTTTGCCATTCTATTTCTCTGTCTGAAGTGGATAACTTCACAATTATCCACATCATACTGCATCTGTCCACTGACTCAACTTGTCTAAAACACCTTGAAAATGCTTAACATCCTCCTCACCATTTAAATTCCCATCAAGTTCCATGTCATCAGCAAACCTGAAAATATTATTTTTTGTTCCCTCATCCCAATCATTGGAGCTTTTACAGCCTGCTTTTACATTACTTGCAAATTTACTGTCATATTCTATTTTCCCCTCTTCAACAATCTTTGTCCTCCTTTGCTAAATACTGAACATCTCCCAATCCTCAAGCTTGCAATTTCTTTGAGAAAATTTATGTGGCTATTCTTTGATTCTAATACAATCCTTAATTTATTTTGTAAGCCATGGTTTGGTCGCTTTTGTGGTATTTTTAAACCAGAAAAGAATGTATAACTGTTGCATTACATACATTAATTCCTAAAATATTAGTCATTGCCAACCACTGTCATGCCTTTTAATCAACGTCCCCAATCTATCTTAGCCAACTCACAACTCATACGTTCTGGTTTCCTTTGTTTACATTTAGGACCCTAGTTTCACCTCAAACTTTGTTACTTTCCAGCCTAATCAAGAATTATATCATGTGATGTTCCTCAAAGGACCCTGCACAATAAGATTATTAATTAACCCCTTCTCATTGCATAATAGCAAATCTAGGATAACATATTCCTTAGTTAGTTCCTCAACATCCTAATCGAAATAAACCATCTCACACAGACTCCAGGAATTTATCTGCCATAATATTTTTGCCAATTTGATTTACCCAGTCTATACCAGTCTATATGTAGATTAAAGTCACCCATGATTACCATAGCACCTTTGTTATATGCATCTCTAATTTCCTATTTAATGCCATTCCCGACCTCACCACTACTGTGTTCAGGCCGACAGACAGCTCCTACTAATGTTTTCCACATCTTGATGTTACTTAGCTCCACACAGACTGATTGATTGATTGATTTGATTTATTGTCACATGTATCGAAGTACAGTGAAAAGTATTTTTCTGCGGCTGAGGGAATGTACACAGTACGTACATAGTCGACGAAAGAATAATCAACAGAGAACATTGACAAATGGTACATCGACAAACCGTGATTGGTTACAGTGCAGAACAAGTGGCCAAACAAAGCAAATAGATGAGCAAGAGCAGCATAGGGTGTCATGAATAGTGTTCTTACAGGGAACAGATCAGTCCGAGGGAGAGTCGTTGAGGAGTCTTGTAGCTGTGGGGAAGAAGCTGTTCCCATGTCTAGATGTGCGAGTCTTCAGACTTCTGTACCTTTTGCCTGATGGAAGGGTCTGGAAGAAGGCAATGCCTGGGTGGGAGGGGTCTCTGATCATGCTGTCTGCCTTCCTAGGCAGGGTGAGGTGTAGACAGAATCAATGTGGGGGTGGCAAGCTTATGTGATGCGTTCGGCTGAGTTCACCACAGTCTGCAGTTTCTTGCGATCTTGGACTGAGCAGTTGCCATACCCGGCTGCGATGCAGCCGGATAAGATGCTCTGTATCGCACATCTGTAGAAGTTTGTGAGAATCGATGCAGACATGCCAAATTTCTTTAGCTTCCATAGGAAGTAGAGACACTGTTGGGCTTCCTTGGCTGTTGCATCAATGTAAGTGGACCAGGACAGCCTGTTGGTGATGGTGACCCCCAGGAACTTATAGCTATCATCCATCTCTACAATGCAGATGGGAGTATGTGTCATGCTGCGCTTCTTGAAGTCGATGGATGAAGTTCCTTGGTCTTTCCAACATTTAGAGAGAGGTTGTTTTTGGTGCACGATTCAACCAAGTGCTTTATCTCCCTCCTGTAGTCTGATTCGTCATTGTTTGAAATATGGCCCACCACAGTCGTATCATCCGCAAACTTCTAGATTGAGTTGGAGTTAAATCTTTTTTTAAATAAATTTAGAGTACCCAATTATTTTTTCCAATTAAGGGGCAATTAGGCGTGGCCAATCCGCCTATCCTGAACATTTTTGGGTTGTCGGGGTGAAACCCACGCAGACACGGGGAGAACGTGCAAACTCCACACAGACAGTGACCCAGCCGGGATTCAAACCCAGGTCCTCAGCGCCGTAGGCAGCAATGCTAATCACTGTGCCACTGTGCTGCCCTGAGTTGGAATTAAATCTTGCCACACAATAATGTGTGTATAGGGAGTACAGTAGAGGACTGAGCACACATCCTTGCGGGGCCCTGGTGTTGAGGACTATTGTGGAGGAGGTGCTGTTGCCTATCCTGACAGATTGCAGTCCTTTGGTGAGGAAGTCGAGGATCCGTTGCACAGGGAGGGGTCAAGTCCAAGATTGCGGAGTTTGGTTATTAGTCTTGTTGGGATAATGGTGATGAAGGCGGAACTGTAGTCTATGAACAGCAGTCTTACATAGGTGTCCTTGTTGTCGAAGTGTTTGAGTGTTCATTTTAGAGCCAGGGAGATAGCATCTGTTGTGGGCTGGCTGCGGTGATAGGCAAACTGCAGTGGATCGAGACCGTCTGGGAGGCTGGCGGTGATCCGTCTCATGACTAGCCGCTTGAAACATTTCATGATAACAGACGTCAAGACCATCGTTCGGTATTCATTGAGGCAAGTTACCTTGTTCTTCTTTGGTACTGGTATTATGGTGCTCTTGAAGGAGGTGAGTACCTCAGAGCGGAGGAGTGAGGTGGTGAATATATCTGCGAATACACTCGCCAGCTGGTCTGCGCAGGCTCTGAGTGCTCACCCAGGGACTCCGTCGGGGCCCGTCGCTTTCCACGGATTCACTTTCAAGAAGGCAGCTCTTACCTCTGAGGCTCTAATAGTGGGTATGTGTGTGTCCAGGGCTGTTGGGGCGGGTGGCACTGATACATTGGCTGACTGCTCAAAGCGGGCATAGAACTTGTTCAGATCATCGTGTAGGGATGCTCTAGCCCCAGTTATTCCGCCTGGCCTTGCTTTATAGCCTGTGATCTTGTGTAGGCCCTGCCGTAGTCGTCATGGGTTAGTGTTGTTGGCCTGGGACTCTTGTTTGATGCGGTATTGTCTTTTTGCATCCCTGATGGCTTTCCGTACACCATACCTGGATTTCTTATATAGATCAGGGTTGTCAGACTTGAACGCCTCCGTCCGGAACTTCAGCAGGGAGTGAACCCTTTGGTTGAACCAGTGTTTCCGATTGGGGAATACCCGTACTGTCTTCTTTGGTACACAGTCCTCGGCACACTTACTGATGAAGTCTGTGACGGTGGTTGCGTACTTCACCAGGTTAGCTGCCGCGGCTTTGAATATGGACCAGTCCACAGTCTCCAAGCAGCCACGGAGGATGTCCTCAGATTCCTCGGACCAGCACTGCATGGTTTTCTTGACTGGCTCAGCACACTTGAGTTGCTGTTTGTAAGCCGGAAGTAGGAATACCGACTTGTGGTCGGATTTGCCAAATTGAGGTCGGGGAATGGAGTGGTAGGCTCCTTTAATGCTCGTGTAGCAGTGGTCCAGGGTGTTTGCACTTCTGGTGGAGCAGGAGATATGTTGATGGAGATACGCTGATTCTACAACTAGGTTTTCTGAACCAATATCCCCTCTCACTGTTGCACTGATTTCATCCTTAACTAACAACACTACACCACCTCCTGTCTCTTTTTGTCTATCCTTCCTAAATATTGAATATCCTTGGATATTATGCTCCTCATGATCCTCAAGATCAGCCATGATCGCATTGAATGGCGGAGCAGGCTCGTGAGGCCAGATGGCCTACTCCTGCTCCTAGTTCTTAAGTTCTCATCTTGGTCCCTCTGCAGCCATGCCTTCATACTTGCAATCATATCGTCGTATCCATGTATATCAATTTGCATTTTTAATTCATCTACCTTATTGTGAATGCTTTGTGCATTCAGATACAGTACTGTTAGACTTGTAGTTTTAAATATTTTTAAACTTTTAAATATTTTTTTTGTGCCATGACCCTCATTTGCGGCTAGCTAGGCCTTGTTTCCTCTGTCTTCCAGTTTTGCTTTCTGCTTTTCTGTCTTTGATTTCTATCTTTGGTCGCTGCCCTTCTGTCTCCCCACTCAGGTTCACATCCCCATGCCACTCTAGTTTACACCCTCCCCAAAAGCACTGGCAAATATCCCTATGAGGCGATTGGCCCTGGTCCTGCTGGAATGCAACTCATCCAGCTTGTACAGGTCTGATCTTCCCTAGAATCAGTCCCAATGCCTCAGAATATCTTTCTGGAGGAGGGAGAAAAGCCAGAGCCCCTGTTCCACATTTGTACAAATGATATAGGTAAGAAGAGGGATGAGGTCTGAAAGCAGATTTGAGCAGTTATGAAGGATGTTAACAATCCAATCCTCAAGTGCTGCAATCTCAGGATTACTCTCAGAATGACACATTGACATGGGTAAAAGATTGCCAAGCATACAGAAAACAGTGTTGGCGCAAATGGCTCATTTTCAGGTTGGTAGGATGTAATGAGTGGTGTGCCACAGCGAGCAGTGCTGGGTGCCTCAACATGTTACAATTTAAATCATTGATTTCAATGATCAGACCAAAGATATCTTTGTTAAATTTGCTGACTACACAAAGATAGGTAGGACAGTAAGTTGTGAAGAGGACATAAAGAGACTACAAAGGAACATGGATAGGTTAAATGAATGGGCAAAGATTTGGCAAATGCAGTATGATGTGAGCAAATGTGAGATGGTCCATTCTGGCAGAAAGGATAATGAAGAAAGTAATCTAAATGTTGAGAGATTCAGAGAGATATTGAAGAATCATAGAACCTCTACAGTGCAGAAGGAGGCCATTTGGCCCATTGAGACTGCACCAACCCTTGGAAAGAGTACCCTACCTAGGCACATGCCCCTACCCTATCCTCGTAAACCAGTAATCCCACCTAACCTTTTTGGGCACTAAGGGGTAATTTAGCACGGTCAATCAACCTAACCTGCATATTTTTGGACTGTGGGAGAAAACCCACACAGACACAAGGAGAAAGTGCAAACTTCACACAGACAGTCACCCGAGGCCAGAATTGAGCCTTGGTCCCGGGCACTATGAGACAGCAGCGCTAACCACTGTGCCATCCTTAGCTACCTAAGATATTGCAGGTTGTTAGTAGGATTTTCTCTCCTTATTCAGCCCCTTCACTTGGTCGAAACAATTTTTAAAATTATTTATTTATCCTGTAAATGCCTTTCCCAATCCAAATGCATTTAATTTTTAATCAGGAGTAAATCAAACTAGGATTTCTTGAGTCAAAGAAATAATACTTCCATTAGTTATGAACCTGGAAAAAGTAACAAAAGATGTGATGATGCATGCACAAAAATCTCAGAAATAAGAAAAGTTAAAAATGCAAATTAAAGTTATAAAAATATACAATTATGCAAGTCTTTTGCTTGACCTTGAGGTGTAAATTGTTGAAAATGACCCTTTGAAGTTAACTGCTCCTCTAAAATGCTGGAGTTGAATTGTAATTCAGGTAACTGCACTTTGCTGGAGGCACACCTCACTTCAAAGAGATTCCTGACCTTCAGCGGCTTTTCCAGACAACATTTCTCTGCTTTTGGTTTGACAAAACCAATCCTTAACCCTCCTGTCTGTATATTCCTGTAAATAAACTTGATTGTCATTTCTTGTCGTCATTGTTGGAGTATTAGTAATCACATTTTTGATCTTTCATCTTAAATTTTTGACACATTTCACGACAGTAGAAATCAACAGAAGATGCGGGTATTTCATCCTCCACAGGGGGTTTGGGCACCTGGTGAGTGCAACTAGTTTGTCAGCAATTCCCATTGTTTTACTGTTGATTAAAATGTACTTTGCATTTTATTGCTTCCTTTCAAGAGCCCCTTTTTTAAAATGGTCGATAACACACCCAGGTGTGAAATGCTATGCAACATGTCAGGGCAGGCCTGCAGTGCAATCCACACAGGCACTTTCCAGAAACTGGTCTATTTACAATATCAGGCTTCGTGTGAGTGGAGGTAGCCATCTTTGGTCATTCTCATTTCTTGGGTGTAAAAAAAATAAATTCCTCATTCGACAGTTAAATATTTTAATGGTGAATTTATAGTTAAATCTCACTCAGTCATAATTTTCCATCATCTTCATGACAAGGTCCATATTTTTTTTCAAGGCAGGCAGGGTCAATATTTTTGGCCCATCCTTAATTGTTCTGAAAAAAATATTGGTAAGACATCATCCTAAACCATTGCAATCCATGATGTGTAGGGACACCCACAATGCTATCAGAGGGAGTTCTGTCAGTGGTAGTGTTTTCATATATCGGCTACCCTAGGTGTTAAAAGTTGCTCTATGGGCAGCACGGTAGCACACTGGTTAGCACAGTTGCTTCACAGCTCCAGGGTCCCAGGTTTAATTCTCGGCTTGGGTCACTGTCTGTGCGGAGTCTACACGTTTCCCTGTGTCTGTGTTGGTTTCCTCTGGGTGCTCCGGTTTCCTCCCACAGTCCAAAGATGTGCAGGTTTGGTGAATTAGCCATGATAAATTGCCCTTACTGTCAAAAAAAATAGGTTAGCTGGGGTTACTGGGTTCCGGGGATAGGGTGAAAGTGTGGGCTTATATAGGGTGCTCTTTCCAAGAGTCGATGCAGACACGAGGGAAAAATAGCCTCTTTCTGCACAGTAAGTTCGATGATTCAATGATTATATGTCAAGGACAGTCCCTCTCACCTCAGCTCTTGAGTTCAGCTCTGTTGTCCATGGTTGAACCAAGGTTATAGTAAGGTCTGGAACTGAGTGGTTCTGGTGGAGCCTAAATAGAGTATTGGTGAGTAGGTTATTGTTGAGCAAGTGCCATTTGAACACACTGACTACAATAACTTGTATTATTTTGCTGATGATTGAGAGTAGGCTGATGGAGAAGTGATTGGCTGAACTGGATTTGTCCCACTTTGTGTGCCTGGACCTACCTGGGTAATTTTCCACATTGTCAGAGGTGTGAATAGTTTGAAAAAAAACAACTCTTCATCTTCATACCAGGGATATTATTATTGCCGTAACCTTTGACGTATCAAGCTCACAATGCCATTTCTTGGTCTTGTGCAGTGAAACTAATGAGACAAAACTGATATTCTTCATTTTAGGGAGATCAGTAGGATTCCAAGGCAAATCATCAACTTCCCCATTTTTGACTGATAGGTTGTGAATGCTCTAGTCTTGTCTTTTGCACACCGCTGCGCGACGTGGCCATCATTAAGGATGAGGATGTTCATGGAGCTTTGACGAATGTGATATAAAATAGTTACTTTAGAGTTACTAGTTAATGTAATGTAGAAATAAGCCACTTTGATTCTTGCAGTTAGGGACAAAGGAATTTGAGACCGCATGGAAAAAGCAGGAAGAGGTGTGTCTATGAGAGTGATGCTGCATTGATAGGGGCCAGAGAAAGGGATTGGAAGTGAGCCAATCAGAATAGATCGAACAGGTCAGGAGGGACATAGGCTGACCTATGTCCGTCGAGTATGTGAAACTTGATACCATTTGAATTGATTTTGCAGAGATCCCTTTGTCTTTTAGTCAGTCGTTTTCTGGGATGTAAGAGGCTGGATGTCTCTTACGTTTCTGTAAGATGATTGAAGCTTGCAAGCTAAATAAATAACTTCTGTTTACGTGCGAATCCGTCTCAACTTTTATTGAGGCCAGACTGACAGAGAAAGAAATTTGGAGATCTACATTTGGTGCCGAAAACCGGGATTTCTCTGGGCGATCCTGATCCAACTGCGAAATCAGAATTAGACTGATTATGAACAGGAAGATGGGGAACAAAGGGCCCTCAATGTAGAACTGGAAAACGACCGCGCATTGATTGTTCCCCTCTTCTTATCGCCTGATTAGTCTGGTCACTCGCGGTTGGCACAGAAAGACCGCCTCGACAAAATCACAGGTCAGTCTGGGGATTAGCACTTTAATTGATGGGATTTCATATTGTTGTTTCGGCTTGGGTTAGGGTTTTGGGCTGATGGGACTTTAATAATGAAGGTTCAGTCTATTATCAGGGTTCAGAGGCTGATGGGACTTAATTAATGAAGGTTCAGTCTATTATCAGGGTTCAGAGGCTGATGGGACTTAATTAATGAAGGTTCAGTCTATTATCAGGGTTCAGAGGCTGATGGGACTTAATTAATGAAGGTTCAGTCTATTATCAGGGTTCAGAGGCTGATGGGACTTAATTAATGAAGGTTCAGTCTATTATCAGGGTTCAGAGGCTGATGTGACTTAATTAATGAAGGTACAGTCTATTATATGGGTTCAGAGGCTGATGTGACTTCATTAATGAAGGTTCAGTCCAGTATAACTGTTTTTAAATCTGAAGATGGTTCAACTCTATGTGTGAGTGTTTTAAATATATAGTTGATTAAGCTAAAATTGTCTCCTTGGACTGTAAAGTTCCGAGGTCTAGTTGAGATTGTGAGGAATGCTGCATATTGGTTGAAGCAGAAGTCTCTCAAAGGGTTAACAGCAGCAGGCGGAGTTGAAAACAGACAGTGCTTCTCACTCAGGCTTTGAGATAACAGCAGCAGCCGTAGTGTAATCGGATACCTTTCCTTTGAGTTAGTGAACACCAGCAAAGTTACGTTTTGAATTAATTAAAGGAAACCAGTGGGTTTCTCCACCTCTTTGATAAAAGTTATTATTTTCGAAAGCAATTGATTGAAATTGCCAGAGTCTTAAATTTTACTTACTTGAAATAAGGTTTATCTCATTTTATCTGGAGATTAATAGAAACTTAAAGAAGATCATGGACACCATTTTAAAAAGTGTCAATCTGGAGATGATAGTTGATTTTGCTCATACTTATGATAGTTGATTTTGCTAATACTTATGTGTATGTAAAAGAAAAAAAACTTGTTAAAAGAAAAATTGTTAAGATAAAGAAATAATTAAGTTGTAAATGTTATACAAGTTTGTGTTAAGCAAATTGTAAATTTAGTTCTGAGTTGAGATCAGAGCTAAGCTTGCAAGTTGCAGTAATTCAATTTGAATTTTCAAACATTTTTAAGTTTTAAAAAAAAGAGAGCAAATAAAGAAAAGAAGGACACAGATCTTGAATGCGTTGAATAGCACATTTCAAAGGCCCATAAATCTTTCTGTTATCTTAGACCTAAAACCTAGGAAGATTGACGAGCCATAGGAATTTCTGGGGCGTTTTAATGAAATCTACCGGGGGCAGTCAGGCGATTTGCTGTATCAAAATGGTCAGAATTCCCCTCAATACTGTGCTATGTTAATGCATTGCCTACCACCTTCTGTGGTTACTGCTGTGAAATGTAATAACATGAATTGGACAGAGAACGACCCTTCCCAGATGGCAAGGGCAGTCAGATTTTACTGGAAGGAGGGTGTAGGCCAAGAAGGAGGCTCAGTTACAAAGGTTAAGACTGAGTATGTAATGAAAAAGGATGATCTGCGACCCCAACAAGCGGCAGAAATGGTAGTTTACCAGCAGGAGCCCCAATATAGTGACTTTGGGTGGGTGGATCAGCGAAGAGGAGGATGAGACAACAGTGCTATATTTCTATCACCCCCCAGTGGTGGACGTTAGACATTGAACAGTCACTGCATCACGTTACCCTGGCCTATGACAGAACTGGACGAAACAGGGAGTTGGAGGACAAATACCGGCCATTACTTGAGACCGAATGGCCAGTCAAGGTTACAGCCACAGTCACGGGAAAAGAAGGTACAGCCGATTTTGTTACAATATCACCACATTTATGGCCACAGTCAGCTTCGGTAAGCCCTCATATTACACGTCAGGTCCATGACCAGTACCATGCCAGGGATATGGGGCGAATGGTCAGCATCTTACCGCAGCTCGTCAGAATAGGTATGAGATATACCTTTTGAACAATCCACGTCTGACATTTAAATACTGTACCACTATCAATCCAGCCTGTTTTCTTAGTGGTCCCCCTGTCCATGAAGACGCACCTGGCCACGACTGTTTAGCCTTGATTCAGGAAACTACCACAATAAGGGGCGATTTGAGTGACATTTCGTCAGAACAACCTGACATGATTATGTGTGGTCAAATATCCCACCAGGGTTTAGTTAATGACCTACTGCAGGCCCTCCTTCTGCCAGCGCAGATTTCCGTTATTAAATGCGCTGCCCACACGAATGGTACAACCCCAGTTGACGTTGGTAATGAACGAGCAGATTGTGCAGCGCGCACAGCCGCACAAATTCAGCAAGTGATGGTGCCTAAAATGTTAAGTCAGACTGAACGATCTACTATGAATGTGTCTGCTTCTGACAAGCCAATGCCAACCATCCAAGACGTCATAAGGTTACAGGAGGACGCTCCTGAGAGTGATAAACAAATGTGGAAACGGTTAGGTTGTACATATGATTCTGTTTCCTCTTTATGGACCACGCCTGCACATCAGACTTGTATGTCTGATGTACTGGCTTTATGGGTCATCGAATGTGTACACTTTGCAACTCATTGTGGGGCTCGAGGGACTAGTGATTTGTTGCTGGACACTTGGTGGCACCCTAAAATGCAGGGGTTGGCCCAAAGTATCAGTAATCGGTGTTTGATTTGTCAGCAATATAACACCGGAAAAGGTATCCCTTGTGGGAAGGGGCAAACCCCGTTGCCCAGTGGTCCCTTTGAGACGCTCCAAATGGATTACATTGAGTTGGAAAGGTGTCAATGTTACAAATATGTTTTGGTCATTGTGGATGTGTTCAGCAGATGGGTCGAGGCGTATCCGACTATCTATAGTAAAGCTGCTACTGTGGTTAAAGTCTTGATGAGGGAAATCATTCCCCGGTACGGTATACCAGCTCAGTTAAGTTCTGATAATGGGCCTCATTTTATTGGACAAATTAACAAGGAGTTTTGCTCCCAGTTGGGCATACGCCAGCAGTTACACTGTGCTTACAGACCGCAGGCAGCCGGGTTGGTTGAGAGACACAATCAGACCCTCAAAACTAAACTGGATAAATTAAGAGCAGACACGGGACTGACATGGCTTAAGTTGCTCCCCGTTGCCCTCTTCCAGCTGCGGGTTACACCTGCGGGACCAGCCCGGCTCTCTCCCGCCGAGATTCTTTATGGCAGGCCTCTTAGAACTCCTTGGAGCCTGCAGGTTCCCAGACGGGTTCAGTTTCATCAGATGACTGAAGAAATGACCACCTATGTTCTAGCCCTTACGCAAGTGCTCAAGGAACTCCATGGCCCAGTCCGTGCGGCTCACCAGCCATTGCCCCAGTACCTAGCTCACTTTCAGTCCAGCCCGGTAGTTATGTCAAGGTCAAAAAATTGGACTAGGAAGGGGTCGGAGCAGCGATGGGACGGGCCCTTCCAAGTTCTCCTTACCACCCCCACAGCAGTTAAAGTGGAGGGGCGAAGTGCTTGGGTCCACCTACAAAACTGTAAATTGAGTCCATCTCCACTACTGTAAAAGGTCGGATACTAACCTGCCTCCCTTCTCCAGTGCTATTTTACAGGTGTGGAGCATGATGGAGTGGCTACGCATCGTCTGTCTGATATTTGGCCTCACTTCGCTTGGCGTGTTATTGGCGATGGACATGGAAAAGGGGAATATTATGTATCTGTGTAGCCCCAACCAATCTACAAGGATACATCACCTATGCAAAGGTGATGTTCTTCACTGCCCCCATATACGAGGACATGGTATCGACTCATGGAAGGTCATCAAAGTTAAGGAGAATGCGGGAGTCATGAAGCAGCTGCACCGGTCCCGGCGATGGGAAGGGAACATTATATGGACATTGCCTTGTTTTTGGAATACATGTAAATTTGATTTTGGATGTGTTAAAAGTGGTACAATAAAGGTAACATCAGGCTGTCAGAAGAGTGTAGGAAGAGACCATGAGAAAGAGAAAGGGACTAGAGAGAGGACGGGGCGTGTGAGAAGGGAAGTACAGCTAGAACGTAGGTTACCGGGAGATGCACTTAAGTTAATTAAAGGCCAAACTGAGGAAAACCCGGGTAGTATGAATCTCTTCTACCAGATTTACCACCGTCTGTATGGCCAGGGACGGGTTGTCTGCTACCCAAACCCCGCAGCGGTGTCTAGGTTATTTTCTGTTTCACCGCTTTGGGGCATTCCCCAAACGGTGGTTCATTGTCAGCGTTCCGAGCCATTGCCCGAGCACGTCACCCTTCCTTACGATCCGGATTCAGCACCACCGGCTATTTGCCTTCCCCTCCCTCGGGATAATTCCCATTCACAGTACGATAGGCTGCGACGGTGGAGGGCGTAAATACCTAGCCACTTCACTCCCAATAGGGATTCCCGGTCGTACGAGAATTGCTTCAGCAGTGAAGGATATGGCTGTTTGCTGGTAGAGGTGGACACAAATATAACATGTCTGTTTCCCACCTGTACGGACAGGAGGTGCCATATCACCCAGACGTCTGGGCAATGCGTTTGTTATAACACCACTTGCGTTCCATTTAACCACTGGCCTCCAGCTCCTTTGTGGCTGGGCGAATGTCTCTCATATCACTGTTGGGAATAGGGCTTTCCGCATTGCTGGGCGGCCCGAATGGGCATTTCAAAATTGGATAAACTGGGCTACTGGGAGGTCCTTACGCAACCGATATGCTGATTGTGATGCTAGTCTCCACACGGAACAAGGATACTACTTTTTATTTAATGGTACGGCGACCAACGTTTTGTCACCCCATTTCCCCGCCGAATTGCTATGGGGACTCTAGTCCCTACCACAGTCCCCTGCCCTTCGGCGTGGAACCTGCATAATCAGTTAGCATGCCGGGCAGTCTCTGCTGAATTTTGCGAGAACTGGAAAAAACCTCAGGTTCTTGCACCCAACCGGGGCCACTCAGCCGGGTGGGGCATTCTGAGCGTATTGACACTGGGAGGTGTGGGGGGTTCCTTGGCTGTTAGTGATCGGAATTATTTTATTTGCGGCCTTACCATCTTGGGAAATGAAACCTTGGGAGCCCTCGGGGCAATAACTAAGGAGTTGTCTCAGCTACGGTTGTTTGCAATGCAGAACCGGTATGCTCTTGACTATCTTCTGGCCCGTGAGGGTGGGGTATGCGCCATAGTACAGGGCAAGTGTATCATGGGTGTTCAGGACTTGACCGCTAACATTACTAAATTTATGGATCGCATACGGGATCACTTGGACGGGATGCAGGATCCTGACTCTTGGGGTAACTGGGGATCTGGAGGATGGAAGGACTGGTTGATAAATATGGCCATGTATCTAGTGGTAGCTATCGGCTGCATCTTTGTGGGCCTGGCCATCCTTAATGTGTGATGGGTAGAATGCGGGGTGCACTAGATCAGATCACCGCCCCAATCACCGAGAAAAAAAATTTAACTGTTAAAATCCATGAGGGTGAGGCAGATGAAGGGGGGCTAAGACAGGAATTGGAAATGCAGCGACGGATCTTTTTAGATGAGGAACCGTAGCTATAGATTGGATAGTTCGGTTATCATGGAATGATAAAAGGAGGGAATGACGAATGTGATATAAAATAGTTACTTTAGAGTTACTAGTTAATGTAATGTAGAAATAAGCCACTTTGATTCTTGCAGTTAGGGACAAAGGAATTTGAGACCGCATGGAAAAAGCAGGAAGAGGTGTGTCTATGAGAGTGATGCTGCATTGATAGGGGCCAGAGAAAGGGATTGGAAGTGAGCCAATCAGAATAGATCGAACAGGTCAGGAGGGACATAGGCTGACCTATGTCCGTCGAGTATGTGAAACTTGATACCATTTGAATTGATTTTGCAGAGATCCCTTTGTCTTTTAGTCAGTCGTTTTCTGGGATGTAAGAGGCTGGATGTCTCTTACGTTTCTGTAAGATGATTCAAGCTTGCAAGCTAAATAAATAACTTCTGTTTACGTGCGAATCCGTCTCAACTTTTATTGAGGCCAGACTGACAGAGAAAGAAATTTGGAGATCTACAGCTTCGTCCTTGCGTTAGTTATTTAATCATCCATCTGTATTTGTGACTGGATGTGACAGGATTTAGGAGCTTAGATCCGATCTGTTGGTTGTGGGGCCACTTAGCTCTGTTGATAGCATGCTGCTTTCCTGCTTGGTAAGCATATTACTTCATCAGCTTGGAGTCTTATTTTCAGGTATTCCTGATGGGCTGCCCTGACATGCTCTCCTACACACCTCATTGAACCAGCATTGGCTGCTGGCTTGATGGTGGAGTGAGGAATATGACAAGCCAAGAGGGTACAGATTGTGGCTGAATACAATTCGGTTTCTGAGGGCCCACAGAACATCGTGGAAGCCAGGTTTGTGCTGTTAGACCTGTTCTGAATGTTTGATGAGGTATTAAATCAAGACAACATGATGGAGGGTGTCCGCAATATCAGGACAGGACTTCAACTTTATCAGGGTTGTGTGGTGGTCACTACTACTGTCATGGGCAGCTTCATCTTCGACAGTTAGATTGGTGAGGATGAGACTGAGTACAGTTTTTCCTCTGTTGGTTTTCTCACCATCTTCTGCAATCTAGTCTGGCAGATCTTTCCTTCAGGACTTGGCGAATATGACTGATTTGATGCATGATTTACAAATTTGGACCACGTTTTAACAATGAATGTATTTCTTTTCACCCACTAGAGAACATTCATACAGCTACAAGAGCACCTTATCACCCATATGATTTAAAGTGCCAGGCATCTAACTTGCAAGTAAAATGATTTGGGAAAACCCATCCTGTTTTAAAGTTCCTGGAAGTACCATGGAGTGTTTTTTAGAGGGGTTGTGGTGAGCACCTGTATTTGGCAAGGTGTGTCACTGATGTGTTGGGTGTTCTGGATCACAAACAGGTCACCAACACTGGAAGTGATGCACCTGCCGAAGAACCACAGCAGTTGCAGACCAGGCACCCTCTGGAAGATGGATGCGGACGTTGTCATCCGGCGCCAGAGCAGGGAGATCAGTCGCCTGAGCGGCATGCGCCGCCTTGTGTTGTGCACGAGACTGGTGCATCCGCTGAAGGACCGGAACGTGCCCGAGGTCTGGGACGCGAATGGACGGCACCGTGGTCCTGAGGGTGCGACACATGAGCAGCTGGGCTGGCGACAGGCCCATGGAGAGTGGGGCCGAACGATAGGCCAGCAAGGCGAGGTAGAAGTCGGATCCTGCATCGGCAGCCTTGTAGAGGAGCCATTTGACGATGTGGACGCCCTTTTCCGCTTTGCCATTGGATTGGGGGTGCAGGGGAATGGATGACATATGCACAAAGTTCTACCTGCTGGCTAAGTTGGACCATTCCTGGCTCGCGAAGCAGGGGCCATTGTCCAACATCACAGTGAGTGGGATGCCGTGACGAGCAAAGGTCTCCTTGCAGGCATGGATGACCGCCGATGATGTGATGTTGTGCAGGCATATGACCTCCGGGGAGTTCGAAAAATAGTCTGCAATCAGAACATAGTCCCTGCTGAGCGCATGGAACAGGTCAACGCCTACCTTAGACCAAGGGGACGTGACTAACTCATGGGGCTGTAGGGTCTCACGTGGTTGGGCCGGCTGGAACCGCTGACAGGTGGGTCAGTTGAGCACTGTGTTGGCGATGTCCTCATTGATGCCGGGCCAGTACACTGCCTCTCGGGCCCTCCGTCGGCGCTTCTCTGCACCAAGATGGCCCTCCTGTAGCTGTTCCAAAACGAGCTGGCGCATGCTGTGCGGGATCACGATGCGGTCCAGCTTCAGGAGGACACCATCGACGACTGCCAGATCGTCTCTGATATTGTAGAACTGCGGGCATTGGCCCGTGAGCCACCCGTCCGCCATGTGGCGCATGACACGCTGTAGTAGGGGGTCAGCCGCAGTATCGTGGCGAATGTGGATAAGGCGTTCATTTGTGGCCGGCAGATTGGAGGCCGTGAAGGCCACATGGGCGTCAACCTGGCAGACGAACCCCTCTGGGTCACACGGGGTGTTGACTGCCCTGGAAAGAGCATCGGCTATGATCAGGTCCTTGCCGGGGGTGTATAGGAGCTGGAAATCGTACCGCAGAATGCGCTGGAGGCGAGGGGACATATCATTCATGTCTTTTTGTATAATGTTGACCAGCGGGCGATGGTCGGTCTCGACAATGAATTGGGGGAGGCCGTACACGTAATCATGAAATTTGTCGACCCAGTCAACAGGCCCAGGCACTCCTTTTCGATCAGCGCGTAGCGCTGTTCCGTGGGGGTCATGGCACATGACGCATATGCAACGGGGGCCCATGATGAGGCCTCATCGCGTTGCAGGAGCACCGCCCCAATGCCAGATTGGCTGGCATCCGTTGAAATTTTTGTTTCCTTCGTGGGATCAAAAAATGCCAATACAGGGGCCGTGGTAAGCTTGGTCTTAAGCTCCTCCCATTCACGCTCGTGGGTGGGAAGCCATTGAAAGTCTGTCATCTTCCTGACCAGGTTCCGGAGAGCTGTGATATGGGAGGCGAGGTTGGGGATGAACTTCCCCAGGAAGTTGACCATACCCAAAAATCGGAGGACCGCCTTCTTATCCGCTGGCTTCTGCTGCCACCTTGTCCGCATCCGGCCGCACACCCAACCGGGAGATGTGGTCCCCGAGGAACTTGAGTTCCGTCTGGCAGAAGGAACATTTGGCTCTGTCGAGGCGAAGGCCTTGGTCCCGTATTCGTTTGAAAACACGCTGGAGGCGACTGATATGCTCCTGCGGGGTGCTGGACCAAATGATGATGTCATCAACATAGACGCGCACACCCTCAATGCCCTCCATCATTTGCTCTATGATCCTATGGAATACTTCTGATGCCGATATAATCCCAAACGACATCCTGTTTTAGCAGTATCTGCCAAATGGGGTATTAAAGGTACATATTCTTCTGCTGGGCCTGTCTAGTTGAATTTGCCAGAATCCTTTCGAGGCATCAAGTTTGGTGAAGATGTTGGCCCGAGCCATCTCGCACGTGATCTCCTCGTGCTTGGGGATAGGGTAATGCTCCCTCATTATGTTGCGATTCAGATCCTTTGGGTCAATGCAGATCCGGAGCTCGCCGGAGGGCTTCTTTACGCACACCATGGAACTGACCCAGTCGGTTGGTTCCGTCACTCTGGAGAGCACTCCTTGGTCCTGGAGGTCCTGCAGCTGCTGCTTGAGGCGGTCCTTGAGGGGTTCTGGGACTCTGTGAGGTGCATGAACCACAGGTGTGGCGTCTTGTTTGAGCAGGATTTTGTAAGTGTATGGAAGCGTGCCCATGCCTTCGAAAACGTCGCGGTGCTGGTCGATGATGGCATTGAGTTGCACCCTGAAGTCCGCATCCTGGAAGGCAGACGTGTTCCTTGGAGAGACAGAGTGTACTCGTTGAATGAGACTCGTTTAGGAGTTTGCACGCCTGTGCGCCTCGCAGAGAGACCTTCGAGGAGCCCACGATCTCGAAGGGAAGGATGGCTTTTCGCAAGTTGTGCGTCACTTCGAGTTGGCATGAACCGGTAGCAGGAATGACATTGCCATTGTAGTCCACTAGTTGGCAGGTCGACGGAAGAATGCTTGGTTTAACCTGTTATTGAAAATATGGAAAGATGTGTCATTTGAAACATGGAAGTCTGGCAATATCTGGTCTGAGAGAAACATGAGAGGAGACAGGGCAAGATCCCACATAGGGTTAACAGCAGCTGCAAAGAGCAGGATTGTAAAATTCAGATAGCCTTGGTCAAGCAGGCTTAGCAAACAAGACAAACAGGATTTTGAATGAAGCCAAAAACAATGGCTCACACCTTCATTGAAAGTAACTAGCTTAGTAAGGATCTGGAAAAGAATGGATGAAGTTCAGTTGAATTTGGTGAGAATTTTAGGTGAGAAAATTTGCTAATACCAGGTAAATTAAAGAAAACTGGAGACTATCAGTCTATGAGAAACATAATTCAAAGCCAAAATCAAAGTCAAAATTATGAGCTGAGGACACAATTGGAAAATAAAACTATAGAAATGGCAGGAACCAAACCAAAGTAACACCTCTTGAAGTCAAAGCATTTTGAACATCACAAAGGAAACAATGTAATCAGATCTATGAGATGAAGTCATGTCAAAACAAATACTTAGTTGGATTAGAAGGTTTAGATCAAAGATACTTTTTACAAACAAAGTGAAAAATTTTACTTTACAGGAACGTCATAAAACGTAACTGTTAGAAAAGAATATAAACCCGAAGAAAGGGGATAGCAGGCAGAACCAGAACCAGAAGCAGAACTCAGAGAGAGAGAGCGAGAGAGAAGCAGAGACAGATTACAGTCAGCTCGGCCATGGGAAAGAGACAGGGCAAAGCAGCCAAGCTAAAATAGCTAATACATCTAAGGAAGACTAAATTTTAAAGAGGAGGCAGAGTCAGCTCAGAGTCAGCTCAGAGATAGCCTGCAGAATCAGCTCTCATAGCTCGGTACATGGGAAAGTTAGGGCACAGCAACTGAGCTCATCAGCGAATACATCTTCAGAAGACCAGACTTTAAAAAGAAGATTGATTGTCAAGTTGGGCCTGAAGGTCCCTTCAACCAACCAGATGGATCCAGAAGCAAGATCTTTTTACTTTTCTGTGAAGACAGTGATTGCATCTTTTAAAAAGAGAAAAAAATATATAATAATAAAATAACTTAAAAGTTTTAACCTGAAACAGTGGTTATTCCAAAGTCTACTTTACTTACTTAGCAATGCGGGACCCAGGATCGATGCTACTAAGTGGTCAGTAGATGAAATCTTTGGTAAAGGTATGGGTTATACCGGGGGATAACGTGAAAATATAGTTTGACCTGAATAGCACCCACTGAAGCTTGCATCGGAGTCGGGGAGTGAGAATTCCTGATCACCATTTAGAATGTCGGCCCTTTTTGGTATAGGGGGACTTCTAAGAATAGTGGTGAGTTTTCAAATACAAACGCCAAGGGTCTGAAAGGCTGACCACGCTAGGAGATTAGCGTAAGCACCAATGTCCAGGCGGAATCGTATCTGGGATTGGTTGACCGTCAGGGTGGCACACCACTCGTCATCTGGATCAATGCTGTGCACCAACAGCGGCTGGTGGTTTTGATTCGGGGACAGCCTGTTCTTTGTTATAACAGCGACTCAAAGAGGCTCCCTCGGGTCCTCGGTGTCACTGGTCTGGGGGAAGTCGGAATCGGACTCCGTTTGGGGGTTGGTAACTGGTTGTTGCAGGGTTCTTTAGAGCTTTATTTCATTTCCTGGTTCAATTTGAGGCATTGTGCTGTCATTTCAGGTGAAGGAAGGTTGTTTTACAGTTTTAAAAGATTTGTTCTTTGATTTGGGACGTTTCCCCTTTAAATGGGCGTGGTCTGGGGCCTCTGACATCATGACGCGCATGACGTAGCACGTAGGAGGCGTTTGCACATGCGCAGATCGCGGTTCCTTTACTGATGGCCGTTTTTGTGATTGCGCATGCACGGTGTCGCACAACTGCGCAAGTGCAGTCCCTTTAGAAAGGTGGCCGCCGACCAAAATAGTTCTCTGCTCCGGGGTTTCGGCCTCGAGGTGAGTACTGGCGCTTCTCTTACCTTTCCTTGCTGGTTGGAGTGTGTTTTCCTCACAGTATTTGCCGAATTTGTCCAGGACTGCCTGGAAGTCGCTCCTGTTTTGCCCCTCGGAGAACTTGAATTTTTAAAGAAAAAATTTCTTCTGTTCTGGCACAGGCGATGGTGAGGAGAAGCTCTGCTTTTTCAGAATCAGCCAGGTCTTCTAGTTCGGCTGCCAGCAGAAAGATTTCAAACTATTGCCGGAATGCCCGCCAGTTTTCACGGAGATTGCCGTGGCACTGGAGCTGCTGCGGAACCCGAATCTTGAATATCTTGCCTGGGTATCGTTGCTGGTTGTCACGGTACGCTGAGCTGCCGGTGATGCGGAGCGGCGGCGGCGGGTTGATGTTCTTCATACTGTAGGATGCCGGAATGCTGATTAGTTGCAGGTGGGTCTCAGAAGTGCTGGTATGCAACCACTCCTTAGTACCATGATGTGATGGGTGTTCTGGATCACAAACAGGTCACCAACACTGGAAGTGGTGCAACTCTATTTTATTATAAGGTTAACTATATTAACATACTTGAACTGTGGGTAAATGCAATACCAGCTTTAACTGTTGACCCTTGCCTAGTCCTAACCAGGTGATGCACTCAGCACATGGTGAATGTCTGTGTTGCAGGCTGTGAGCTCTGTGCTCCGAGCTGGCTGCTACTAGAATGAGCGGGAACTCTCCTGTCCCCTGTCTTTATAGTGCGTGTGCTCTCACTTGTGATTGGCTGCGGTGTTGTGTATGCTGATCGGTCCCACTGCATGTTCATCAGTGTGTGTGTGTGTGTCTGCACCATGATATACTGGTGTATATGATGACAGTCACTGCCTCCTCACAGGCAAGTCAAAGGGTTTGATAATCTGTCCACATAAAGGCAGAAATAGGTGTGGGGGTGTACGCCTGCAGTGTGTCTGAAACTGCAACCTGACAGGGCAGGAGAAGAGAAGCTCTCTGTGATGCCCTCCATGGAGGAGCTGAACTCCTCCATGCTCCTTGATACTGACTGTAGGCTGTCTGGTTGGCCAAACAGTGCACTTAGCAGCACCATCTCATGAGGAATGCTGATGCTCATTAACATTCTTCTGTATTTTTCCTCATCGAACTCTTCATCTGAGTCCCATGTTGCAGACCTTGTCTGCGACCTAGCCCTCCAGTGAGCTGGTAAACAAACTATCCTTTCCCCCTCACCTGATTGCAGCTGTTTTGCATGGTGACTCACCGCATGAAGATTCCTACGCTCTGCTATCTTCAGAACTATCAGATGAGCCACTATTTAAACTTATGGCTGTGAATTATCACATCAAGTGAAAAGGCCTCTTCATCAATGCTGTGCTATTGCTTCTTCTCCTCCTCCTGGGGTAGTTCTGGTTGAACAGGTGACCATGCTTGGGCATCTGAAAGCAGACAATTGAACATAGAACATAGAACAGTACAGCACAGAACAGGCCCTTCGGCCCTCGATGTTGTGCCGAGCTTTGTCCGAAACCAAGATCAAGCTGTCCCACTCCCTGTCATTCTGGTGTGCTCTATGTGCCTATCCAATAACCGCTTGAAAGTTCGGAAAGTGTCCGACTCCACTATCACAGCAGGCAATCCGTCCACACTCTAACCACTCTCTGAGTAAAGAACCTACCTCGGACATCCCTCCTATATGTCCCACCCCGAACCTTATAGTTATGCTCCCTTATAACAACTACATCCACCCGAGGAAATAGTCTCTGAACGTCCACTCTATCTATCCCCCTCATCATCTGATAAACCTCTATTAAGTCGCCTCTCATCCTCCTTCGCTCCAATGAGAAAAGCGCTAGCTCCCTCAACCTTTCCTCATAAGACCTACCCTCCAATCCAGGCAGCATCCTGGTAAATCTCCTTTGCACCCTTTCCAATGCTTCCACATCCTTCCTATAATGAGGTGACCAGAACTGCACACAATACTCCAAATGTGGTCACACCAGGGTCCTGTACAGTTGCAGCATAACCCCACAGCTCTTAAGCTCAAGCCCCGGTTAATAAACGCTAACACACTATAAAGCCTTCTTCATGGCTCTATCCACTTGAGTGGCAACCTTCAGAGATCTGTAGACATGAACCCCAAGATCTCTCTGTTCCTCCACATTCCTCAGAACCCAGCCCTTGACGCTGAAATTCACATTCAAATTTGCCCTACCAAAATGAATCACCTCGCACTTATCAGGGTTAAACTCCATCTGCCATTTTTCGGCGCAGCTCTGCATCCTATCAATGTCTCTTTGCAGCCTACAACAGCCCTCCACCTTATCCACGACTCCACCAATCTTGGTGTCATCAGTAAATTTACTGACCCATCACTTCAGCCCCCTCCTCCAAATCATTTATAAAAATCACAAATAGCAGAGGACCCAACACTGATCCCTGTGGTACACCGCTGGTAACTGGTCTCCAGTCTGAAAATTTTCCATCCACCATCATCCTCTGTCTTCTCTGTGATAGCCAGTTACTTATCCAATTGGCCAAATTTCCCTCTATCCCATACCTCCTTACTTTCTTCATGAGCCGACCATGGGGAACCTTATCAGGCGCCTTACTGAAATCCATGTATACAACATCAACTGCTCTACCTTCATCTATACACTTAGTTACCGCCTCAAAGAATTCAATCAAATTTGTGAGACAAGACTTACCCTTCATGAATCCATGTTGACTATCCCAGATTAAGCTGCATCTTTCCAAATGGTCATTAATCCTATCCCTCAGGACACTTTCCATTAACTTACCAACCACCAAAGTAAAACTAACCAGCCTATAATTACTAGGGTCATTCCTATTTCCTTTCTTGAACAGAGGAACAACATTCGCCACTCTCCAGTCCTCTGACACTATCCCCGTGGACAGTGGGGGCCCAAAGATCAAAGCCAAAGGCTCTGCAATCTCATCCCTTGCCTCCCAAAGAATCCTAGGATATATCCCATCTGGCCCAGGGGACTTGTCGACCCTCAGGTTTTTCAAAATTGCTAATACAATAAGGGGTTGTTTTAGCACAAGGCTAAATCGTTGGCTTTGAAAGCAGACCAAGGCAGTTCAATTCCCGTACCAGCCTCCCCGAACAGGCGCCGGAAGGTGGCGACTAGGGGCTTTTCGCAGTAACTTCATTTGAAGCCTACTTGTAACAATAAACAATTTTCATTTCAATTTATTTCATTTTTTTCACATCTTCCCTCAGAACATCTACCTCCTCCAGCCTACCCACCTGTATCACACTCTCATCCTCAAAAAGATAGCCCCTCTCCTCGGTGAATACTGAAGAAAAGTATTTATTCAACGCCTCTCCTATTGCTTCCGACTCCATGCACAAGTTCCCACTACTGTCCTTGATTGGCCCTAACCTCACCCTCAGAGGAGAGACAGCTGGGAGAGTGAAAATAGTGCGAGAGGAGAGACAGTCGGGAGAGTGAAAACAGCACGAGAGGAGAGACAGCCGGGACATTGAAAACAGCGTGAGAGGAGAGACAGCCGGGACATTGAAAACAGCGTGAGAGGAGAGACAGCCAGGAGAGTGAAAACAGCGCGAGAGGAGAGACAGCCGGGAGAATGAAAACAGCGCGAGAGGAGAGGCAGCCGGGAGAGTGAAAACAGCGCGAGAGGAGAGACAGCCGGGAGAATGAAAACAGCGCGAGAGGAGAGACAGCCGGGAGAGTGAAAACAGCACGAGAGGAGAGACAATTGGAAGGGGAAGATTAGGGAGAAGGGAATAGGGTGGGGCAGAAAGCAAAAGGTTCACTAGCAGCCCATGTGGCAGGGCTAGCTGCATGTTGTGAATGGGCAAAAGGCAGGAAAATTACATCATCCTCAATGGTTTCAGCGAGAATAACCTCCGTTGCTGAGTGCAGGAGATGCAAGTGCCCGTGACCTTCATTGGTTCTTTTCTCTCCTGGTAGTTATGGGCAACCTTGCCTTAAGAGAGGAGGAAGAATGTCAATAATTGTGCATTTGAGTATTGTGCCTAACATAGCTGAACGAGACTTCCGGTTGCGGTGATGCCTTGCTAGCCGCACGTTTCGGCGGCTCCAGCTCCGACGGACCTTCGGGCTCTTTTAAGAGCCCCAACGGGGAATTTTTTGACCACGCAACCCGGTGTGGGGTGTGTGAGAAGGGAGTCCCCCCCCCAACGAAGGAGGAAAAAAACGGCGGCGGCGGCTGCAGCGCGAGGAATCGTCGACCAAAGGGTCAGAAGGAGAGTAGTACAAGATGGTGGCGGAGAAAGCGCAGGCGACATGGGGGCCTGAGCAGGATGAAATTGTGAGACAGTGCGTGGAGCTGCTGAAGAGGGAGGTGCTGACCCCGATGCTACAGGCTATTGAGGGGCTCAAGGAGACACTAAAGACCCAGGAGACAGAGCTCCGCGTGGTGGAGCAGATGGTGACAGATATTGAGGACGAGATCCTGGGCCTGGCAGTTAAGACACAGACGCACGAGGCACTTCATAAAAAGTGTACTGAAAGGATCGAGGCCCTAGAAAACGGAGCGCGAAGGAAGAACCTTCGGATACTGGGTCTCCCTGAGGGTGTGGAAGGAGTGGACTGTGGAGCATATGCGAGTACGATGCTGGGCTCACTGAAGGGTGCTGAGGCTCCTACGGGCCCCTTGGAGGTGGAGTGGGCAAATCGGATTCCGGCGAGAAGACCAAAAGCGGGAGAACCACCCAGGGCGATAATTGTGCGATTTTACCGCCTTAAGGATAGAGAAGAGGTCCTGAGATGGGCTAAAAAGGTGCGGAGTAGCAGATGGGAGAATGCAGTGGTACGGGTGTACCAGGATTGGAGTGCGGAGGTGGCGAGAAGGAGGGCGAGCTTTAACCGAGCCAAAGAGGTGTTACATAAAAGGAAGGTGAAGTTCGGGATGCTGCAGCCGGCAAGACTATGGGTCACGTATCAGGAGAGACACCATTATTTCGAGACGGCGGAGGAAGCATGGACCTTTATCAAAGAGGAGAAATTGGATCGGAACTGAGGGACTGATGCTGCAGGAAATGTTATTGTTAATGTTATGGTTGAAGTTAATTGAGAAGTAAATTGGGAAGGGGGGAGACATTGGGGAAATGTGGGTGAGGGGGGAAAGACGGGACATAGTTGGAGAATGGGGAAGGGGAGGGGGAGGGGAAAGGGAGCTGCGCCATAAGAGGCGGGTCAGGTAAAGGGATGTTCCCGCGCCAGAAAGAATAAGACGGGAAGACAGGCGCAAGGCGGATGGGAGTTCCCCACACGGGGGGGTCGAGGAGTGAGCAGGAGAAGCCGGGGTCAGTTGAAGTCAGCTGACTTACGGAAGTAATATGGGGGAGCAATCACGCTAGAAAGAGATCTAGCCGGGGGGGGGGGGGGGGGACGGGGGGGGGGACAACTGGGTTGCTGCTGCGGAAATCCAAAAGGAAATGGCTAAAGAGTGGGTGGACGGGGATGGTGTGCGACGCTGGGGGAGCGAGCGGGAGCGCGGAGGCGGGATATGGGACTGGCCTAGAGAAGGTAATGGCTAATCGACACGGGAGGGGGGCAGGTAGCCCCCTAGTGAGGCTGATCACATGGAACGTGAGAGGCCTGAACGGACCGATAAAAAGGGCCCGAGTGCTCGTGCATTTGAAAGGACTAAGGGCAGACGTGGTTATGCTCCAAGAGACGCACCTAAAGGTGGCGGACCAAGTTAGGTTAAGGAAAGGATGGGTGGGACAGGTGTTCCACTCAGGACTGGACGCAAAGAATAGAGGGGTGGCCATTTTGGTGGGGAAACGGGTAGCATTTGAAGCAAAGAACATCGTAGCAGATAGCGGAGGTAGATATGTAATGGTGAGTGGCAGGCTGGAGGGAATGGAGGTCGTGTTGGTTAATGTGTATGCCCCAAACTGGGACGATGCGGGATTTATGAGACGGATGCTGGGGCGTATACCGGACCTGGAGGTAGGAAACTTGATTTTAGGAGGGGACTTTAATACGGTGCTGGACCCAGGGCTAGATAGATCCAGCTCAAGGACCGGAAGAAGGCCGGCAGCGGCCAAGGTACTTAAGGGGTTTATGGACCAAATGGGGGGAGTGGATCCATGGCGATTTCTTAAACCTAGGGCTAGGGAGTTCTCCTTCTTCTCCCATGTCCATAAAGTGTACTCCCGGATAGATTTTTTTGTTTTAGGAAGGTCGTTGATCTCTAGGGTGGAAGAAGCTGAGTACTCAGCCATAGCGGTTTCGGATCATGCCCCACATTGGGTGGACCTGGAATTAGGAGAGGAAAGGGAGCAGAGAACACTCTAGTGATTAGATGTGGGACTGATGGCGGATGAGGGAGTGTGTGCAAGAGTGCGGGGGTGTATTGAGAGATACCTGGAGGTCAATGACGACGGCGAGGTCCCTGTGGGAGTGGTATGGGAAGCACTAAAAGCGGTGGTCAGAGGAGAGCTGATCTCCATTGGGGCCCACAAAAGGAAAACAGAGGCCAAGGAAAGGGAAAGATTACTGGGGGAGATTTTAAGGGTGGATAGGGAATTTGCAGAGACCCCGGAGGAGGAATTGTACAGGGAGAGGAGACGACTCCAGACGGAGTTTGACCTTTTGACCACCAGAAAGGCGGAGGTACTGTGGAGGAAGGCACAGGGGAGGAGGTATGAATATGGGGAAAAGGCTAGTCGCCTGTTGGCTCATCAATTGCGAAAGAGGGCAGCAGCGAGGGAGATAGGAGGAATTAGAGATGAAAGGGGAGACACGGTGCGAAGGGCAGGAAAGATAAATGAGGTGTTCAAGACCTTCTATGAGGAACTGTATAGGTCTCAACCCCCAGAGGGAGAGGAGGGGATGCGGCAGTTCCTGGACCAATTGAGGTTCCCGAAAGTGGAGGAGCAGGAGGTGGTAGGCCTGGGGGCACCGATTGGGGTGGACGAGGTTATTAAGGGACTGGGAAGCATGCAAGCAGGGAAGGCCCCGGGACCAGGCGGGTTCCCGGTGGAATATTACAGAAAATATGTGGACTTGTTGGCCCCGTTGATGGTGAGGATGTTCAATGAGGCCAGGGAAGGGGGTCTCTACCCCCGACGATGTCGGAGGCGACGATAT
Source organism: Scyliorhinus torazame (assembly GCF_047496885.1). Classification (NCBI taxonomy): domain Eukaryota; kingdom Metazoa; phylum Chordata; class Chondrichthyes; order Carcharhiniformes; family Scyliorhinidae; genus Scyliorhinus; species Scyliorhinus torazame. The sequence continues at coordinate 218,535,872 of NC_092715.1, forward strand.
CATTAATTTTGAAGAGGGATAAAGATCCGTTGCAGTGCGGGTTTAATAGACCTATTTCATTATTGAACGTGGACGCCAAATTGTTGGCAAAGGTACTGGCATCGAGGATAGAGGACTGTGTCCCGGGGGTGATGCACGAAGACCAGACAGGGTTCGTAAAAGAGAGACAACTGAATGTTAACGTGCGACGACTACTATGGGTGATAATGATGCTCCCAGTGGAGGGAGAGGCAGAGATAGTGGCGGCAATGGATGCAGAGAAGGCATTTGATAGGGTGGAGTGGGAGTATTTATGGGAAGTGTTAAGGAGGTTTGGGTTCGGGAACGGGTTTATTAGCTGGGTTAGACTTCTTTATGGGGCTCCAACGGCAGGTGTAGTTACAGGTCGACATAGATCGGAGTATTTCCGACTATATAGGGGAACAAGACAGGGATGCCCGCTGTCTCCATTGTTGTTCGCGTTGGCAATTGAACCTCTGGCCATGGCGTTGAGAGACTCCAGGAAATGGAGAGGGGTGATTAGAGGGGGAGAAGAACACCGAGTCTCGTTATACGCAGATGACCTATTGTTATACGTGTCGGACCTAGCGGGGGGGATGATAGAGGTTATGCAAATTTTGAGGGGGTTCGGGGAATTCTCGGGGTATAGGCTAAACATGGGGAAGAGTGAATTATTTTGATACATCCAGGGGACCAGAGTAGAGAGATAGAAAGCTTGCCTCTAAGGAAAGTGGAAAGAAACTTCCGATACCTGGGGATTCAGATCGCTAGGAGCTGGGGAACCTTGCACAGACTTAATCTGACACGGCTGGTAGAACAAATGGAGGAGGACTTCAAGAGGTGGGACATGCAGCCTCTGTCATTGGCGGGCAGGGTGCAAGCAATTAAGATGATGGTCCTCCCGAGGTTCTTATTTGTATTTCAATGTCTCCCTATACTAATCACCAAGACCTTTTTTAATAAAATAGACAGGAGCATCACGAGCTTCGTGTGGGCAGGGAAAGTTCCGAGAGTAAGGAGGGGGTTCCTTCAGCGTAATAGGGACAGAGGAGGATTAGCACTACCGAACTTGGGCGATTACTATTGGGTCGCCAATGTGGGAATGATACGTAAATGGATGATGGAGGGTGAGGGAGCGGCATGGAAAAGACTGGAGAGAAAGTCCTGTAAAGGGACGAGTTTAGAGGCGCTGGTGACGGCGCCACTACCGTTCTCACCTAAAAAGTTTACCACAAACCCGGTGGTGGCGGCAACTTTGAATATCTGGGGACAGTGGAGGCGACAGAGAGGGGTGCGGGGAGCCCTGGTGGGGTCCCCAATCAGGAACAACCATAGGTTCGCCCCAGGAAGAATGGATGGAGGATTTCAGAGCTGGTACCAGTTGGGAATTAGGAGGGTGGGAGATTTATTTATAGATGGGACTTTTGCGAGCTTGGGAGCATTGGAGGAAAAGTATAAGTTGCCCCGGGGAAATTTCTTGAGATATATGCAGGTGAGGGCGTTTACTAGACAACAGGTGAGGGAATTTCCGTTGCTCCCGACACAGGGGATACAGGACAGAGTGCTTTCAGGAGTGTGGGTCGGAGAGGGCAAGATGTCAGAGATTTACCGAGAGATGAGGGAAGAGGGGGAGGAATCGGTGGGCGAACTAAAAGGAAAGTGGGAAGAAGAACTAGGGGAGGAGATAGAGGAGGGTATGTGGGCTGATGCCCTAAGCAGGGTAAATTCCTCTTCCTCATGCGCCAGGCTTAGCCTGATTCAATTTAAGGTGCTACATAGAGCACACATAACGGGAGCAAGATTGAGCAGGTTCTTTGGAGTGGAGGACAAATGTGGGAGGTGTGGCGGGAGCCCGGCAAACCACGCACATATGTTTTGGGCGTGCCCGGCACTGGAAGGGTATTGGAAGGGAGTGACGGGAGTGATTTCGAAGGTGGTGAAGGCCCGGGTCAAACCAGGCTGGGGGTTAGCTCTATTTGGAGTTGCGGATGAGCCGGGAGTGCAGGAGGCGAAAGAGGCCGACGTTGTGGCCTTTGCGTCCCTCGTAGCCCGGCGTAGGATCCTACTCATGTGGAAGGAGGCAAAACCCCCCGGACTGGAGGCCTGGGTAAATGATATGGCGGGGTTCATTAAATTGGAGCAGATAAAGTTTGCCCTGAGAGGATAGGCTCAAGGGTTCACCAGGCGGTGGCAGCCATTTCTCGACTACATAGGGGAACGTTAGAGGGAAGACAGATGACCAGCAGCAGCAACCCAGGGGGGAGGGGGAGGGAGGGGGGGGGGGGGGGTTAGTTTAGTTAAGGTCAAAAGATAATGGGGTTTTGTTATTTGTGTATGTTAAAAACTTCTGTATTGTTACGTTTGTTTTGTAAGAGGGGAAAAATTGTTGTTTGGGAAAAAAAATTCAATAAAATATATATTTTTTAAAAACATAGCTGAACGACTGGGAGTATATGGGAGCAATGGGACTTGCCTGTGAGGATGAGATCATTGGAACATCCATGATGTGTACCAGATGTTAGGCTAGGAGCGCCAAGGTCTATTGATGGGTCAGTGCTGAGGCTGTGGTGTATTGAACAACATGAGAGGTTAGATGTGCAGTGCAAGTGGTGTCATTTGAAGATGCATTCAATGACCTTGACCACTCCAATGAGGTTGATTAACTTCTTCTGCCATTCTTGCAAGATCCTCAGGGCCGATTACTATGGGCGCAGGTGCTCGGCCCCCTGCTGACCGCTCAGGCAGACCAAAGCTACGAATGAAGTATGTTGTGGCCAATTAGTGGCTGCTCAACAGGAAGCTGACCAATTATAATTTTATAGGAAACATGAATACTTGAGCACAAACCTTTCCCCTTGCTCCTTTCCAAGCTGGTAATTAATATCAAGGTCAGCTTCCCATGTCTGCATTTAAATGCCAGACCATATTAAGCCCTTGTAACTTAGTTGATACAATAAATAACATAATGCTGCATTTTTGTTGCAGTTATATTTACTTTGTAATATGAATTAGTAACTTGGTGTGATGGTTTTGAGAAGTGGTACTGTAGGACATTGTGCCATGGGGCAGAGGGAGCAAGCTGCACTCTTGGCTAGAAAAGTAAACTCTCCCTGCTTTCAGAATCAGTCTAAGTTAATCAATTTGAAGGCACAAAAAATATATTTTTAAATTCATACCGACACTGCCACCATCCCCAGCAGAAACTGATAGTACTTTCAATATTGGTACAGGTGTCAGGCCTTGTGCCATTTCATTTCGGCTGGCCTAAAAGTCTTCCAAACAATTTTAGATAAAAATACCCCAATAACCCAAAAGGTAAAGTAGAACTGCAGCCAATGGAGAATCATCCACAATTTCTGGGGCTCCAAAAATGTTTATCCTTATAATATTGCTTGTTTATTAGTTTTTTTTAGAAATGACAGGCAGACTGCTGATTGCGGTGCCCTGGATTATTGGAGACTGGTGTGGTGACATTAGGTTTAACATCTAATGAATCACATCAGATTTTACATAAGTATGGGGCGTGACTGTGAGGGAGTTTAGGGAATGGCTGTAAGGGGGTTTGGGGAGTCGGTGTGAAGGGATTTGGGGAGTGGGTGTGAGGGGGTTTGGGGAGTGGGTGCGAGGGGTTTGGGGAGCCTGGGTGAGGGGGTTTGGGGAATGGCTGTGAGGGGGTTTGGGGAGCGTGTGTGAGGGGGTTTGGGGAGTGGGTGCGAGGGGTTTGGGGAGCGTGTGTGAGGGGGTTTGGGGAATGGCTGTGAGGGGGTTTGGGGAGTGGGTGTGAGGGGGTTTGGGGAGCGTGTGTGAGGGGGTTTGGGGAATGGCTGTGAGGGGGTTTGGGGAATGGCTGTGAAGGGGTTTGGGGAGCGTGTGTGAGGGGGTTTGGGGAGTGGGTGTGAGGGGGTTTGGGGAGAGTGTGTGAGGGGGTTTGGGGAATGGCTGTGAGGGGGTTTGGGGAGCGTGTGTGAGGGGGTTTGTGGAGTGGGTGTGAGGAGGTTTGGGGAATGGCTGTGAGGGGGTTTGGGGAGTGTGTGTGAGGGGGTTTGTGGAGTGGGTGTGAGGGGGTTTGGGGAATGGCTGTGAGGGGGTTTGGGGAGCGTGTGTGAGAGGGTTTGGGGAGTGGGTGTGAGGGGGTTTGGGGAGTGGGTGCGAGGGTTTGGGGAGCGTGCGTGAGGGAGTTTGGGGAGTGGGTGTGAGGTGGTTTGGGGAGTGGGTGTGAGGGGTTTGGGGAATAGCTGTGAGGGGGTTTGGGGAGCATGTGTGAGGGGGTTTGGCAATGGCTGTGAGGGGGTTTGGGGAATAGCTGTGAGGAGCTTTGGGGAGCGTGTGTGAGGGGGTTTGTGGAGTGGGTGTGAGGGGGTTTGGGGAATGGCTGTGAGGGGGTTTGGGGAGCGTGTGTGAGGGGGTTTGGGGAGTGGGTGTGAGGGGGTTTGGGGAGCGTGTGTGAGGGGGTTTGGGGAATGGCTGTGAGGGGGTTTGGGGAATGGCTGTGAAGGGGTTTGGGGAGCGTGTGTGAGGGGGTTTGGGGAGTGGGTGTGAGGGGGTTTGGGGAGAGTGTGTGAGGGGGTTTGGGGAATGGCTGTGAGGGGGTTTGGGGAGCGTGTGTGAGGGGGTTTGTGGAGTGGGTGTGAGGGGGTTTGGGGAATGGCTGTGAGGGGGTTTGGGGAGCGTGTGTGAGGGGGTTTGGGGAGTGGGTGTGAGGGGGTTTGGGGAGTGGGTGCGAGGGTTTGGGGAGCGTGCGTGAGGGAGTTTGGGGAGTGGGTGTGAGGTAGTTTGGGGAGTGGGTGTGAGGGGTTTGGGGAATAGCTGTGAGGGGGTTTGGCAATGGCTGTGAGGGGGTTTGGGGAATAGCTGTGAGGAGGTTTGGGGAGTGGCTGTGAGAGGGGTTTGGGGAGTGGGGGTGACAGGGGTTTGGGGAGTGGGTGTGAGGGGGTTTTGGGGAGTAGCTGTGAGGGGGTTTGGGGACTGGGTGTGAGTAGCGTTTGGGGAGTGTGTGTGAGGGGGTTTGGGGAGTAGCTGTGTGGGGGTATGGGGAGTGGGTATGAGAGGGTTTGGGGAGTGGGTGTGAGGGGGTTGGGGAGCGGATGTGAGGGGATTAAGGGAGTGACTGTGATGGGTTTGCGGGATGAGGTAGGGCTTCTGCATTGCCGTGCTACAACTCAGGCTCTGATTTCTAACAATAAAATCCGATCCATTTACACAAGTTACTCCAGCTATTCCACATGCTCCTCATTAAATCCTGACCAGAGCTCACACTACTTTTATTTATATATACTATGTCGGAAGTGAAAGAGATGAAACCTATTCAAGGTAAAATGTATTTTCATAGTCATTCTTTTTTAATTGATTTGCTTTCTTTTAAAGTTATAATGAGAACTGATGGTTGTTTGATCTTCTGGTGTCATTTTAGTCCAGTAGCTAAAACCAATTTGCTGTTTGTTTGCTCAGATACATTTGTTTACTGCATCTCATGGCAACGTATTCCCCTATGGGAGATATATTGGGCAATGTATACACTGGTGGAGGGGGTGTGTCTGCCTTAATCAGCCTCATCTGTCTTCTTAGGTGAGTGTGAATGATGCTGGGGGACTATGTGAAAAATGGCAGGAGGTTATCCCTGGTGTACTGGCCAATGGTCCCCCTCAATCAACATCACAAGAACAGATTATTTGGTCATTATCACATTTCTGTTTGTGGGATCTTGCTCTGCACAAATTAATCATTGAGTATCCTGCAACCCAATGGTGACTACACTGCCGAGGTATTTCATGGCCTGAAAAACACTTTGGCACACCCTGTGGTCATGAAGGGTACTGCATGAATGCATGTTTTTCTTTTTTTTAACACAGGATTATATATCAGGAGATGCCCAAACAATATCCAGAAGAAATCAGGAGTGAGGAAAACTTCTTCCAAGGCGGGAAGGAATAATTAATTTGAATACATGTACCCTGCTACTAACAAGGGCTGCAATGCAGGTGGGTAATAGCCATTTTACACCTTGCCAACTTCCACAAACAACAATGAGATTAATAACTAGATTGTTTGTTTTTGTTGGTGTTGCTTGAAGATTACACATTGGCCAGGACACTGGGACATTTTCCCTTTTCTTCTTCAAACAGCGACATGGAATCTTTAAATTCACCTTGATCTGTTGGGAAACAGGTTTAAATTTTCATCCAAAAGTTACACCTCTGCTGAAATAATAATAATCTTTATTAGTGTCACAAGTAGGCTTACATTAACACTGCAATTAAGTTACTGTAAAACAGCATGCCCTCAGTGTCGGAGTGGAATCTCCGACTAGCTTGCATTTCCAAGCCATGTCTTTCTGATTCAGAGTTGCAAGTGCTATCACTGAGCCAAATCCACTGATGTGGAAGTGCAGTAAGGTTTCTGGGTACCTTAATGTACAATCTCAAATTTATCCCGTATAATATCAGCAAAGGACACAGATTTTAAATAATTGCCAAACCAGGGAGGAGATAAAGTATGGTTTTTGGGGTGTCATCATTTTCGTTTTAGTATTTCTCTGGTCTCTGACTCACAAGTTTCTAAGTTCAAGTCCCACCAGACTTGTGGATAACAGTCAAGGCCGACTCTCCAGTTCAGTGCTGAGGAAGCATTGCAGCATTAGAGGTGCCATTTTTCTGACGAGATATTAAACCAACGACTCACCTGCCAGTTTATCCGTAAAGGAACCTGTGGCACTATTTCTTGAAGAAGAGAGGGGGATGTATCTCTGGAGCCCTAACTGGTCAATATTTATCCCTCAATCAACTTCACAGAAGAAACAAGGTTGTCAAGTCATTATCACTTTGTTATGCTGCAATTGTATAAGGTGTTAGTGAGGCCACACCTGGAGTATTGTGTTCAGTTTTGGTCTCCTTACTTGAGAAAGGACGTACTGGCACTGGAGGGCGTGTAGAGGAAATTCACTAGGTTAATCCCAGAGCTGAAGGGGTTGGATTATGAGGAGAGGTTGAGTAGACTGGGGCAGTACTCGTTGGAATTTAGAAGGATGAGGGGGGATCTTATAGAAACAGATAGAATTATGAAGGGAATAGATAGGATAGATGCGGGCAGGTTGTTTCCACTGGCGGGTGAAAGCAGAACTAGGGGGCATAGCCTCAAAATAAGGGGAAGTAGATTTAGGACTGAGTTTAGGAGGAACTTCTTCACCCAAAGGGTTGTGAATCTATGGAATTCCTTGCCCAGTGAAGCAGTAGAGGCTCCTTCATTAAATGTTTTTAAGATAAAGATAGATAGTTTTTTGAAGAGTAAAGGGATTAAGGGTTATGGTGTTCGAGCCGGAAAGTGGAGCTGAGTCCACAGAAGATCAGCCATGATCTCATTGAATGGTGGAGCAGGCTCGAGGGGCCAGATGGCCTACTCCTGCTCCTAGTTCTTATGTTCTTATGTTCTTATGTTGTTTGTGAGGAGAAATTGGTTGCCACCTATCCTGAATTACAACAGTGACCACAATTCAAAAAATACTTAATTGATCGTAAAACACTTTGAGGTGGTCGTGGAGCAAGCTATATAAACACAGGTCTTTCTTTCTTACACAGTAAGTATTATGATTTGGAATGTACTGTTTATTGTGGAGGAAGCAGATTCGATAGTAACTTTCAAAAAGAATTGGATCTAATACTTGGGGGAGATATAATAGCCGGGTGATGGGGAAAGCAAGTGAGTAGGGGAGAGCCTAGGTGCAGATATAATGGGCTGCATGAAGTAAAAATTTAACACAAAGGAATCTATCAGGTCAGATTCAGAATTAGTCCAGCAGGATCACAAAATAACCTTGGATTATGCAGTTGTGAAAGATTGAAGACAAGCTACAAGACAGCTGACAATTCCAATGCACTCCGTCAGCTCATACATTCTCACAAGCTTTGTGTGGATAAGGTACTTGATTTTCAGGCTAGCTATGCATGGGACTGTAAACATATGCTGTTGTCCAAAATAAACAACTGATTTAAGGTATATTTTTTCAGCCCTTTTAGAAAGTGACTGCACCCAACAGAAGGTAGAGAGGATAGATGGATAGAGGAGCAAATAGATCAGTTCTTTCAGCTTTTTCAAGTCTCATTGTTACTGATGGCTGGGAGGTTGCACATGGTATGGACAATTGAGGAATCTGACAAGCACGGCAGAGGCACGGATATATAACACCCAGAAGCAAGCTATCCAGCCCACTGGGTTTTGTGGTGATATGCATCACTGGAATTACACAAGGGGTTAATGCAAATACACTAAGACTAAATAAACACTAGAGGGAGCACCAGAGACACCATGACACACAGACATTCAACCAATAGGTCAGTAAGATAGGACACGACCAATGGGCAGTCAAGCCACCCTTCTGCACTGTAAATTCTATGATCTATGATCTAAGTCTGAACCTTCCTTTGTCAGAGTATACATCAAGGAAGCAGCTTATGCTACATGAAGAAGCATAACACAACAGGTTTGTGTCATCTTTGTTTGCTGGAGTCATCCAAAATAATCCCAGTATCCTCCACTCTCTCAAAAACCATGTATCTTCCACAACTTCGAATATTTACCCTGTTTACACTTAAAACACGTCTTGCGCACCTTACCTAGACCCACTCCTCCATCCGATCCCTGCAACCCCAAAAACCTCACCTAGCCTTTGGACACTAAGGGGCAATTTAGCATGGCCAATCCGCCTAACCTGCACATCTTTGGATGTTATGACAATGTTTTGATATATTTCTTTATGGAAAGGTTGACAAACAAAAGGAAGTAAAAAGATCTTTTGTCAAAGCGACTGTGACTGCGTGATATGTTTGTCAAAAATAGAGCTCTGGTCCCGTGTCTGAATCTCATCCAGACTAACGGGATGAACGCCTTTCTTCCTCTGATTGAAATATTTAAGTGAAAGAAATGTGGGCTATCTCGAACAGTTTCTAATGGGCCCAGGCACAAAATATGCAAATGTTTTGCTGGCAAAAGTACAGTGGAAATTATGCAAGTGGAGCTGGGAATTTGGGTATTTAGGAACGTGTTCTCATTCCTTTTCCTTTGCATTTCACATAAATTTCCTGACAGCTGCCGGTTGATGACAGGTTCACATTCAATAAATATGTGGGGCTTTCATTTTAAATTCACACACAATGCAAATCAGCAGTTACATTTTCTAGCCCTGGCATTTGAGACTGGAACATTACAAACCAAGTGTTCAGATGTTTCACAAGCAGTCACCCCCAGATGGGCCACAAGTGTGCACTTAACTCCCACTCATTTGTGAGAGGGGAGGAGGGAGTGCGAAAAGGGCTGCAGCTGGATATAAAAGTTGCACGTGTTTGTTTTCTCTCTATGCTCAAAGAAAGTAGAAGGCAGGAAAACCTGATAACTTCCATTATGTAGCCACCTGGGATGGCCATGTCCCGATTACAAAATGAACATTTGCAAAGAATGCAGGGAAAATTGGACAATGCTAAGAAACAAGCAGGTGCAAGGTCTGTCTATTGATTAGAACCTTAAACTCTCAGACAGGTCAGAAACTACCAAACGATCTACATACTAATGAGCCATCTCCGGGGACAAAAGGGAAACATTTAGATACACAATGTTAAGGCAGACACCCCGGCACCAGAAGAAGCTAAGACAAAGCAGACTGACAAGTCACCAGGACACGCCCAGCGATCAGGGAACCACCCCTCTATTGGAGGAAAATCGATACAGATGATTGGGAAAGACCCAATTAGTTGAGGTCAAATTCGAGGCCCGCCCAAAAGCACACAAAGCCCTTTTCAATATAAAAGGTATCCCCAAGGGAGAATCCTTCTCCTTTGGCTTTGGCTCTCACCGAAGAGAGAGACCTGCCCAGCAGCTGCACCAGACCAAGTAAGTCCCAAGTCAATGCACGCTACGAGATAGAGGCTCCTAGTTGCTACCCTGTAAACAGCTCAACCCAGCAGCCTCAGAACCGAGCAATGGCCATTGTTCCTCTGACTGAGTGGGCACCTGAAGCTAAGTATAGGCTTTAGTAGTTTTGACTGTGTATAAATAAATGAGCATTGCTTTTGAACTTACTAACTGGTGTATCGAGTCATTGATCAGTATTCGGTTCTGAACCTTATGGCGGTGTCGAAAGATACCTGGCGACTCTTGAGCAAACGTGATTAAACAGAGCCAAATTAAGAGCAAACCAAAAGTTAGCAACATTTACTGGCGACATCTAACGGGACTCGACTTAGAAGTGGCCTAACCACTCTGAGAGAACCCAAAATTTGAATTGAGAATCCAATTGGGAACAGAAAGAAAAACCACAAGCGTCAAAACAGTACTGATCAAGCCTCTGAGATTCGGGAGTGTGTTAATGCATGCGTACTAACAGGGATAGAAGGTAAACCTGAGGGATTTTGTTGCGTAAAACTGTTGGGAGTTTCGTAGGCCGGAAATTAGCATAAGCCGTACCCATGTTTACATCACCACTTTATCACCCCCTGTTCCATATTCAGTAGAGATCCTAGATAGAGAAAATGGCAATGAAGGCAATGGAACGCTTTATGAACCCCCAGGAATTTGAGGTCGCAGCGACCAGTAGAGTAGGACAGTGTCCCGTTTGGGAAGAAGAGATCAGGAAATATCTCAAAGAGAAAGGATGGCCCCTTTGGAGTGAATTCTGCAATAATGAGGAAACAGGACCCGGGAGTATCGGACATACTTGTTGGGAGAACCTGTCAGAGATCCACAAGAAGGGCTTGGGAAAGCTCGCAAGCTGATGGCAATCGTGTCCTGTTTGGCACAATTGTGACGCACAGAGGACGTCGTTAGGGTGCTCTGTAGAGAGATAGAGGAGAGAGACAGAACCAGTGAGGTAGACGTGAGTGAGGTAGAGAAAGAGAATCGAGATTTAAAAGAGCAGTTAGCAGCAAGGGACAAAGAGGTGGATGATGCCATGAGGGCACATCAGTCTTGTCTCACGCATTTGAACAGTTTTCAGACGCAATATGATACGGCCTACCAGGACACGCAACGTGCGATCTTGGTAAGACAAGAAACAGAACAGCAAGTTGAGAAATTGCAGAAACAGTGCAATGATTTAAAAGCAGCCCGACGAGCACTCCATACACATGGGCAGCACAGTAGCATTGTGGATAGCACAATTGCTTCACAGCTCCAGGGTCCCAGGTTCGATTCCGGCTTGGGTCTCTGTCTGTGCGGAGTCTGCACATCCTCCTCGTGTGTGCGTGGGTTTCCTCCGGGTGCTCCGGTTTCCTCCCACAGTCCAAAGATGTGCAGGTTGGGTGGATTGGCCATGATAAATTGCCCTTAGTGTCCAAAATTGTCCTTAGTGTTGGGTGGGGTAACTGGGTTATGGGGATAGGGTGTAGGTGTTGACCTTGGGTAGGGTGCTCTTTCCAAGAGCTGGTGCAGACTTGATGGGCCGAATGGCCTCCTTCTGCACTGTAAATTCTATGATAATCTATGATACTTCCACAACGGAACAAAGGCAGAGCTCCGTTGACCACACAAAATGCTGGAAGCAAATTGCAGAATTTCAATCTCTGCTGTCCGTGCAAAATGGATTTCAGGACCACAATTAGATCAAGAAAACGGCCCCGATTGGCAGGAATTGAACAAGACTGCCCGTAGATGCGTACATGGGACATGTACGCAGGAAAAACCCCAGAAAAGGAAAGCGCCCCAACCCCCAACTGAACAGGCAGAACACACCCCCATGAATCCTGTAACCACACACCGCAGGGCCGCAGGAGAAGGAGAAGCAGATTTCCTTTACACAACCCCGTTAACCGTGACCCAATTACGGGACGCGTGTGGAAAAATTATACCGTTCCTTCCCACTTCAGACCCCCACCAATTTTTCGCGCAAGGCAAACAACAAGCAACCATGTACGGCCTGGACGAAAAAGAGCAAGTGAAGCTCACAGTTCTAAGCCTCGACCGTTCAGTCGTAGCAGCCCTTCCCAACCCACAGAATGTAGGAGGAGGCACACTCCAAGATCCTTGATGCGATCGGCTTTAACAGAGGAGACCCCGTAGAAGGCCTAAATAAGTGTAGGCAAAAGGAGACAGAGCACCCCACAGTATTGGCTGGACGTTTGTGGATTCACTTTACCGCAGTTATTGGAGTTAGCCCGCGCCCATTTGTCCCCAGATAACATGGCCAAATGGACCTGAATTCTAGTCTCCCATGCCACAGAAGCAGGATGAAAAGCTTGCACAAATTATGACAGCTCAGATGAGGCCTTCAATGAAAAATGGGTTTTGAAGAGCTTGTCCTGCGCTTGGGAGCAACCAATTGCAGGCAAAACCGCATTTATAACACCCGATGAAGAGCAGGCAGAAATGAACCCAGTTAAAGCGCACCAGAACCACGCGTGGGTAAATGAGGGCAGGAACAGCCAACCCCAGCCAAAACCTCAAGAATGTTATAATTGTGGACAGCTAGGACACTTTGCACGAGAGTGCAACGCGCCCCAGAAGCAGCAGAGAAACCAACAGATAGGCACCCTAAACAGGAATAGGGCAAAGCCGATCTATAGCGTTAGCGCCCGTTCAGAGAGTACAGACATGAACGGCACCGACTGACGGTGTTCGGGCTCCCCAACTTGGGTCTGCGACACCCTTTGGGACAAGTCCGGTAGACTGGTAATGGCAGGCAAAGTCTGGGGACAACCCGTAGAATTTCTTTGGGACACAGGAGGGTCCTGCACCACACTCAATTCCTCCATGATGTTTCAGCGAGACACGTGGCCCACAACAGACACCATTACACTCAGCGGCTTTACAGGCCATTTACAACAGGGACACATTACAGCCCTTATAGCAATACAGAGAGGGAACATCGCAACCAAGCACCCTGTAGTTTTAGTTGATCTGCCCCAGACAGCAGAACATATCCTTGAGATCGATTTCATGAGCTCCCATAACCTTTCTTTTGTTCCAGTTAACACGTGTGTTTGGAAAATGGCAAAGACAGCACGAGCCCCCGCCACGCTCACAGTCGAAGAATACGTAAATAGGATTAGCTCAGTAGGAGACTTCTGGTTCGACACTCGAGCCATTAGTGCAGACAAACAGGTTAGGGCAGTCCTGCAGGAGCATAAAGGAGCATTTGCACAGCACAAGCACGACTGTGGCAGTTTGGCTGGCTTTGTGAACATGACAGGTCCCGACCCTAAACCCCAGACGCAGCACGGATTTCCCCAGGAAGCAGAGGGAGAAATCTCCAAAGTCATGGAGAGTTTGTTGGATCAAGGCGTACTCAGGTCAGTAGCCTCCACAAACAATGCACCGATTTTGCCCGTCAGGAAACCGGATGAATCATGGCGACTGACCATTGATTACCGGGAACTGAACAAAGTAACCCCAGCAGCAGCCCCCACCAGAGCCACGAGTCCTGAGACCATTCTCAAACAGGGACTCCAGTCAAAAGAAATTTCGGTTTTGGACATGAGTAATGGCTTCTGGTCCATTCCATCGGCTAAAGCGTGCCAGTACAAATTCGCCTTTACATTCCAGGGGCAACAGTACACGTGGACATGCCTTCGATAAGGCTTCCACAACTCCCCCTCCATTTTCCACCGACAACTTGCAAATGGTTTAGCAAAGTTTTCCCGCCCCGATTGTCTGGTCCAGTATGTAGACGGTTTGTTACTACAGACAGACACAAAGGGAGAGCACATTGCGCTTCTTGCCAAGCTCCTAGCACTCCTAAAAGAAATTGGTTGTAAAGTCAACCCCAAGAAGGCCCAAATTCTGAAAGAAAAAGTGATTTACTTGGGAACAGTGATCACTCATGGTCAACGCGAGATCAAGCACAAGAGAATTGACTCGATCGTCAAATTGCCCCTTCCCCACAATGTCTCAGCCCTCCGGTCATTTTTAGGACTAGTTGGTTACTGCCGAAACCATATTGACGGTTTCGCCACTTTCTGAACTTCTCAAGAAGCAGGCACCTTGCTTCCCGTACCAGCCTCCCCAAACAGGCGCCGGACTGTGGCAACCAGGGGCTTTTCACAGTAACTTCATTGAAGCCTACTTGTGACAATAAGCAATTTTACTTATTATTTATTTATTTATTGGGAATGGCTTCCTCAGCATACAGATGCCGTGGACGCTTTAAAAAGAGCACTCAGCACAGCCCCCGCACTACAGATCCCAGATCCACATTCCCCGTATGCAATCGAAGTTGCAAGCACCGACCGAACCCTTTCAGCCATGTGCCTCGAGGAACGCCACGACCAGTTACGCCCCATAACATACGCCTCACGAATGTTAGACTTCGTAGAGCAAGGATTTTCTGCCTGTGAAAGGCACTTGCCCGCAGTTTTTTGGGCAGTACAATACTTCGCCTACATTACAGGACTCAACCCCATCACCATCCTCACAGAACACACAGCGATTGTTAGACGGCCGACTTAAAGATGGCGCAGTCTGCCATATCCGCACAGCCCGATGGACCCTTCTTTTACAGGGACGGGACATCACGGTAAAGAGAACCAAAACCCACACATTCCTTGCCTATAATTTGCAGTATGCAGGCATCCCTCATGAATGTGAGATCATCACCATGAAACAGAACACAGGTCCATTTATTCCCAAAACACCCCCCAGGAAAACAGTTAGTACACCCCAGAGACCCCAGCCCACAGACATGTGCGCACCCCTGAAGATATATGTGGATGGCTCATCCACAGTGTTAAACGGAGGGAGAATTACCGGTTGCGGTAGGGACGCACCCTGGATGAAATTTCCTTCAAGTTGCCAGGACACTTAGGCTCGCAGGCAGCAGAGCTGGCAGCGATTGCATGTATTGTAGACCCCCCAGACTCGTTCCCGACCCCAGCAGACATCTACTCAGACAGCTTGCATGTCTGTAATAGTTTGACAGAATTCTTACCACTCTGGGAAACGAGAGGATTTGTTTCCGCGGACGATAAACCCCTACGCTCAGCCCTATTACTCCGCCATATTTTAGAGAGAGCAAAGGATAGGAAATACGGAATAATTAAGGTTCACAGTCATCACCGTTCTTCCCCTCCTGGTAATGTTGAAGCAGACGCCCTAGTGAAGGCAGGCTCCAGGCATGGTTATTTTTGGACCCCCCCCCGAAAGCACCCCAGTACACGCAGTTCAGGTCTCACAGACCAACATTCAGGATTTAGTGAAGGCCCAGAAAGAGGACGAGAAAGTCCGGGGAGTTTTAAAGGGAACCTTCCCAGCCCCGTATGACAAGTTTAAAAACTCAATAACCACACACGACGGTGTGATTTTAAAGGATGGCATTTATATAGTTCCCAGCCAGGCCAGGAACCAGATCATTTGTCAGTTCCATGACAATCATGGACACCAAGGAATTGAACCCACCCTAGCCCACCTCTGACCGCTTTGTTGGTGGCCTGATTTAAAAACCGATGGATGTAACACACCACATAGAGAATTGCTTAATCTGTGCCCAGAACAATCCGGACAGATATGCTAAAACGGGTCAACTTATCATACCCGCCCCGTTAATGGACCCTGGACAAATCTCCTGATAGATTATATAGGACCCCTACCCCCATGCAGAAATGGTTACAAGTATGTGTTGATGGTCATAGACACCTTCACAAAATGGGTGGAAGCATTTCCGTCAAGAACTAATACGGCCAAGACAACGGCTAAGATATAAACACACCACATCTTTACAAGATGGGGCCTCCCCCGCAGTATAGAGTCCAATCAAGACTCCCGTTTCACCGGACGTGTAATGATAAACGTCCTCACGATTTTCGGCATTAGACAAAAGTTCCATATTGCATACCACCCCCAGTCAAGTGGTATTGTAGAACAAATAAATAGGACATTGAAAGCTACCCTCAGGAAAATGGTACAACAAAATAATAGCACCTGGGATTCAGTTCTCCCATTTGCTTTGATGTTTTTAAGAAACACGGTATCTACATCCACAGGATACACCCCCCACACCCTCATGACCGGATGCCCCATGAAAGGCACTGAGTATTTATTAGGACTGGATTTGGCCAGCCCCGCAGTTACAGCCCTCACGCATGAAAATGCGGTTACACAACTAGTACAGAACATAAAGGCAGCCCAACTCGCCGCAGCAGTGAGACTTGGAACAAGGAAGTAACAGAGCAAGGCTTGTTTTGACAAAACAGTACACGCCACTGAGTTTACAGTAGGACAACAAGTTATGCTTTCCCTCTACAACCCCAGTTCATTCTTCTCCCCAAAATCTTCCAGACCGTATTCCATTTCCGACAAAGTCAGCCCCTCAGTATACAAAATTACCTATCCAAGTGGTAAGTCTGCGTGGTTTCATATAAACCAGCTCAAGGCTTACGGCTCACAGAATAACCACACACACCACATCCTGCTCACAGCAGCAGGCGATCACGCCCCGCTCACAAGGAGGGAGTGTAGCCATCTGGGATGGCCATGTCCCGATTACAAAATGGACACCCGCAAAGAATGCAGGGAAAATTGGACAATGCTAAGAAACAAGCAGGTGCAAGCTCTGTCTGTTGATTAGAACCTTAAACTCTCAGACAGGACATAAACTACCAAACAATCTATATACTAATGAGCCATCTCCGGGGACAAAAGGGAAATATTTAGATATACAATGTCAAGGCAGACTCCCCGGCGCCAGAAGAAGCTAAGACAAAGCAGACTGACAGTCACCAGGACACGCCCAGCGATCAGGGAACCACCCCTCCAATGGAGGAAAATCGATACAGATGATTGGGAAAGACCCAATTAGTTGAGGCCAAGTTCAAGGCCCGCCCAAAAGCCCTTTTCGGTATAAAAAGTATCCCCCAAGGGAGAATCTTCCTCCTTTGATTTTGGCTCTCACCGACGAGAGAGACCAGCCTAGCAGCTGCACCAGACCAAGTAAGTCCCAAGTCAACGCACACTACGAGATAGACACTCCTAGTTGCTACCCTGTAAACTGCTCAACCCAGCAGCCTCAGAACCGAGCAACGGCCATTGTTCCTCTGACTGAGTGGGCACCCGAAGCTAAGTATAGACTTTTAGCAATAGGGGTAGTTTAGATTGTCGAGGTTATGCATGAGTAGATTTGACTGTGTGTAAATAAATCAGCATTGCTTTTGAACTTACTAACTGGTGTATCGAGTCATTGATCAGTATTCGGTTTTGAACCTTGTGGCAGTGTCGAAAGATACCTGGCGACTCTAGAGCAAACGTGATTAAACAGAGCCAAATTAAGAGCCAACCAAAAGAACAAAGAACAAAGAACAAAGAAATGTACAGCACAGGAACAGGCCCTTCGGCCCTCCAAGCCCGTGCCGACCATGCTGCCTAACTAAACTACAATCTTCTACACTTCCTGGGTCTGTATCCCTCTCTTCCCATCCTATTCATGTATTTGTCAAGATGCCCCTTAAATGTCACTATCGTCCCTGCTTCCACCACCTCCTCCGGTAGCGAGTTCCAGGCACAAGTTAGCAACAATTATCAGAAATTGCTTGAAACGTGTGATTTCATAGATTTCATAGAATTTACAGTGCAGAAGGAGGCCATTCGGCCCATCGAGTCTGCACCGACACTTGGAAAGAGCACCCTACTCATGCCCACACCTCCACCCTATCTCCATAACCCAGTAACCCCACTTAACACGAAGGGCAATTTTGGACACTAAGGGCAATTTAGCATGGCCAACCCACCTAGCCTGCACATCTTTGGACTGTGGAAGAAAACCGGAGCACCCGGAGGAAACCCACGCGCACACAGGGAGAACGTGCAGACTCCGCACAGACAGTGACCCAAGCCGGGAAGCGGACCTGGGACCCTGGAGCTGTGACGCAATTGTCCTAACCACTATGCTACCATGCTGCCTACCATAGGGTGGTGTGGACGTTATTGGAGCAATTTTCAGAAGCGGGAGTTATACTATCCAACATTCAGAGGAGCTGGATGCAGTTTAGGGATAAAGAAAGCTGCAATCATTAGAACATTTACTAATATAAGGCAACTCAGAAATCCTCAATCCCACAATGGTGGCACGTGCCACATCCTTTCTGTCGCCACGTGCAAATCACATGGACAACGCTGCTAGCTCACAGGAATTGTCACACCACACAGGGTATGTATAATGTGTCTTCAAATAAAGAACAAAGAACATGCAACACAGGAACAGGCCCTTCGGCCCACCAAGCCTGTGCCGATTTAGATTCCTTATTTTCACCTCCTACTTATTGCCCAAACAATCTGTATCTCTCCAATTCCCCGTCCGTTCATCTGTCTGTCAAGATACATCTTAAATGTTGCTATTGTACCTGCGTCCACCACCTCCACTGGCAACACGTTCCAGGCACCTACCAACCTCTGCATGAAAAACTTTCCCAACACATCTCCCCTAAACTTTCCTCCTCTCACCTTGAACCTGTGTCCCCTTGTTAATGAGTCTTCCACCCTGAAAAAAAGCTTCTGACTATTCACTCTGTCTCTGCCTCTCGTAATAATTTCCAACATCTGAACATCACTCCTGCGCTTGCAACATAAAAAATCATATTTAGAGACAGGACAAAATGTCCATCTTAATAATTATAATCTTTATTATTGTCACAAGTAGGCTTATATTAACACTGCAATGAAGATACTGTGAAAATCCCCCAGTTGCCAGACTGCGGCACCTGTGCGGGTACACTGAGGGAGAATTCAGAATGTCCAATTCACCTAACAGCGCGTTTTTCGGGGCTTTTGGATGGAAACCGGAGCACGCGGAGGAAACTCACGCAGACACGGGGAGAGCGTGCAGATTTCACACAGACTGTGACCCAAGCTGAGAATCAATCCTGGGACCCTGGGGCTGTGAAGCAACAGTGCTAACCACTGTGCTACTGTGCTGCCTACTTTTACCTTCATAGTTTTAGCGAAGGTACTCTGTAAATCCTGGGGCATGACAGCACTGATGGAGCAGAGTAGGATGGGGCTGGATGCCTGTACAAGACAGATGTATGACAGTCCCTTTGCAAAGTGATTTGAAAATGGACCAATGCAGCTTAAAGTCCTGGCCCCAAGATATGTATATTGGAAACTGCTCTGTTAGGAGGTGGAAATCGGAGCACTAGACATTTGATTTTAAACCTTCAGGTGATTTCCGACATCAACCTCTGCTGCCAGAAGAGAATTACTAATGACAATGTGACCCAGTGTAGAAATCTTATAGTGGAGATTGGAAAGAAACATCTCAAGCATGCAAATAATCTTGCAGGTGAGCATTTTGTGAATAAACAATGTGTAATTTCACTGCTGTCAGTACAAAAAGATTTTTACATAGAAACTGTTAACAAATGTTCTATTTATAACCATTGAAGCAGGAGCGGTGTTACTCCTCAAAAGGTCTGTCATAGGAGGAAAGCTGGTTGCTACACAAAAGTATTATAATCATTGTCATGATATCCAGATTAGCATATCATGGTGCAATCACACACACACACTGATGGACAGGCAGTTAGACCAACCAGCACACACATAACATCGCAGCCAATCACCAGTGAAAGCACACGCACTATAAAACAGGGAACACCACAGTTCCTGCTCATTCTACCAGGAGATAACTCAGAGCACAGAGCTCACAGCGCGCCACTCAGATATAGACCATGTGCTGAGTGCCTCACTAAGATAGTGCTAGGGCTGGGTCCACAGGTTAGCTGGTGAAGCACGTACTCAAGCCAGCAGTTAGTAATAACCGTTGTTAAGATAATAAAACAGAGTTGTACCATCTACAGCCGTGTTGGATCATTTGTGCTGCAGAACACCCAACACGACAATCATTACAAAGAACAAGCTGTTAGAAGTTTGAGCAACAAACAACATGACGACAAGGGCACGAACCCCACCTCTCCTGCCCCATTAGTTGCTGGGCTGCAGAGATGCATGCTGATACTGTTGCTAACTTTTGGTTGGTTCAATTGGCTCTGTTTTATAACCTTTGCTCTCGAGTCGCCAGGTATCTTTATGATACCGCCACGAGGTTCAAGTTCAAGTAATGATCAATAACTCAATACACCGATTAGTAAGATTCAAATCAAAGCACATTTATTATACACAGTAATAGCTACTCATGCACAAATTCTACTTCCAAGCTACTTCTACGACTAACAGGTCTATACTTAGCTTCAGACTGGCCCACCAGGTCAGGGGAACAAATGGCCTTTCGTTCGGGTTCTGAGTCTGCGGGATTCGAAGTTGGTACGGATTGGTAGCTAGGAGCGCTTATCTCGTAGCGAGCATTGACTTAAGACTTACTGGATATCGGTGGCAGTTGAACCGGTCACGGGCAATGTTGGTTCACGTTGCTGAGTGACCCGGTCAAGAAGAACGATTGAACTTGGGGGCTTAACTTTATAGTCCCCAGGGGCTTCCCCTGGACTTCGTTCCAATCGCTTGGTTCGATTTCTCCAATACTGGAGCGGTTCCCTGATCGATGGGCGGTCTTGAGGTATCGGTTAACCTCTTTTGTGTTGGCTCCTGCTGGCGCCGGGGAGTCTGGCTCAGCTTTGTTTGTCCCAAATGTTGCGATTGTTCCTGGGGATTGCTTATGAATGAAAAAATGAAAATCGCTTATTGTCACAAGTAGACTTCAAATGAAGTTACTGTGAAAAGCCCCTAGTCGCCACATTCCGGCACCTGTTCGGGGAGGCTGTTACGGTAATCGAACCGTGCTGCTGGCCTGCCTTGGTCTGCTTTCAAAGCCAGTGATTTAGCCCTGTGCTAAACAGCCCCTGTTAGTATGTAGATGGCTGCTACATTATTATGCAGATGGCTGCTTGTATCGATTCTGTCTGGGCTTTTGCAGAGTTTAATACACAGTAACTTGCACCAGCTGGTTTCTGCCGAAGTTGGCTGAATTTCCCTTCAGCCTTTGCTATTCTCCATTTTAAATAGGGAGTTGGCCAACCCAGGTGGCTACAATACCCCTCACTGTGCCATTGTAACAAATGCTACACTCAGAGAAAGAAAATAGCTGTCAACATATTAGCAATCTTGGGGTGACTGCCTGTATGGAGTTTGCATGTTCTCCCTGTGTCTACGTGTGTTTCCTCCAGGTGTTCTGGTTTCTCCGAGGATGTGCAGGTCAGGTGAATTTGCCTTGCTAAATTGTCCCTTAGTGTCAAATAGTTCGGTGGAGCTATGGGGTTACGGGAATAGGGAGGGGTGTGGACTTGAGTAGAGCGCTCCTTTGGAGAGTCGGTGCACACCCGATGGGCTGAATGGCCCCCTTTAGCACTGCAAGGATCCTATGAAAGTGGACATTACAAAAATGAACACAGTACACAATTTCTCTACTGTTTGAGGATCTTCTAGTAGTTCACCGACTTTATAACATAACTCCTGAATGGTAAATACATTGCTGCTATCATTGCAGGATGTAAAAGTTAATTTTTAACATACGCAACAAGATAACTGTTACGTATTGTAACCAATGCCTCTCTGTCAGTAAGTCACATGATGACGTGACGACACCATCAGAGGCACTTGGTTGATTTCCCTCACTTCCATCTTAGACATTGAGCAATCAACATTTCTGTAAATAAACTCTGACAATTGGTTAAGTAACCAACAGTTTGGCAACCTGTGAGTAAAAGCAAAACACCGAAAACATAACTTTATTCAAAAACAATGCTGGCGATGAGGATATATTTCCCGTAGTTGTCAGAAGAAACTACAACAACTCAAACCTGGCACTCAAGTCTCGGGAGAACACCATCCAGAAATGTGCGGTAAAACAAGCTTTGGGGACAGGGTTTTTGGCCGTGCTAGGAATGCATGTTAATATTGGACGTGATGGAATGTCCTCAGGCTTTTTCTTGAACTTTTTTCTGCCAGCCACAATCCGTGAGTTCTTGCGGAGTCGGAGGCAGGAAAGGAGAAGGTTTTTTGGAAAGAGCACAATTGGTGGGCTCAGAGAAAGCCAGGAAATAAGGGGAGGGGCTGAAAAAAAACCCAAGTTATTTATCGTGCTGGAGGGATTTTCCAGCTGCGCACCTTCAACTACAGTATTAGATCCTTCAACTCAGAGAGAGAGAGAGAGAGGCCTGCTTTTGGGAAAAGCAACTGGTCAACAAGGAGAAATAACGCAATAGTAATCAAGATTAAATGAATTACAGCTGGAATTTCCTGTTTTTATAACAGATTGATGTTTGCCAAAAAGAAATTCCTGAGGTCAAAGTCCAACTAAGAAAAGAACATTATTAAAAGAAAAGCAAAATACATAAGACAAATTAAAAAACGGAAATTAGAGGGGAGAACACTTTAAAGAAAGTACTACAACTTAAGAACTTGTAACTATGATGCCAGGAATAGGTGCCACGATGGAATCATTCGTTGATAATGTGGAAACAGGGTAGCACCTTGGCGGAGTGGGTTAGCCCTGCTGCTTCACGGCGCCGAGGTCCCAGGTTCGATCCTGGCTCTGGGTCACTGCCCGTGTGGAGTTTGCACATTCTTCCCGTGTTTGCATGTGTTTCGCCCCCACAACCCAAAGATGCGCAGGGTAGGTGGATTGACCATGCTAAATTGCCCCTTACTTGGAAAAAAATAATTGGAAACTCTAAATATATTTAAAAAAGAGAATGTGGAAACCTGGATTTCCTATGAAGAGCGATTCCAATACTACCTTGCTGCAAACAGGATCCTGGATTAATTTAAAGTAGCTTCTTTCTTGAGTGTAATAGGACATAAAACATCCACCCTGTTACAAAGTTATGTCCATCCTGCAAAGCCTGTACAATAATTTACAAAGAATTAACTAAGACCCTTGAAGTACATTTCTCGCCCAAACCATTAATCATGGCAGAGATTCAGATTTCATCAACGTAGTCAAGAAGAGAGTGACATGCTACGAGACAGATTTGTGTGCGGTTTGAGATATAAGACAATCCAGAGACGATTGCTGACATAAAGTTCTATAACAATCAAACTTGCTATTGAAATAGCAGCGTCTATAGAATTGGCAGCAAAAGAAGATTTGGGGGTCTATCCGAAACTAAATGGGAACTGAAGTAAAATGGAAGTAGATACGAGAGCTGTTTTATATCTCTTCTCTCTGAAAAATTACATCAACCAAAGTTCAAGAACGTACCATTAAAACCATCTGATATAATCTTGAGAACTTATGTAGAAGAGGTGGTTCCAGTGAATAGTTTTATCTTAGTGCAAGTTGAAGTGAATGGTCAATCTGAAAAAATGCCATTACATGTGGTAAAAGGAAATCTTGCTGCACTTTTCGGATGAGCATGGCTGACCAAAATCAAACTTAATTGGAAAGCTGTGAACCAATTAGTTGATGGAAAGAACACATTACATCAGCTCTCAGAAAAGTGCAAGAAGATATATGAAAACACTTTAGTGAAATGACTGGGTTTGAGGCACGGCCCAAGATGAAACCTGATAGCACCCCTAAATGCTTAAAGGTAAGAACTGGGCAATGTGCTACCGAACCAAAAGTCGAAGTAGAACTTGACAAATTGATCAAAGATGGAGCGATTGAGAGTATGACAACAAGCAATTGGGCAACCCCAATTGTTCCAGTTATCAAGCCAAATGGTTCAGTAAGAATCTGGTGAATTTAAAATGACGATAAACCCAGTATTGTGGGCTAACCAGTATCACTTACCATTAATAGAGGATCTATTTGCTAGATTCTCGGGTGAACAAAAGTTCAGTAAGATATATTTATCCCAAGCATACCTCCAGATGAAAGTAGCAACTGAGTCGCAACCTGTTCTAACCTTTGTAGCACACAAAGAACTGGCCAGGTACAAACAGCTACCATTTGGAATAATGTCTGCACCAGCCTTACTTCAAAAGTCCATGGTCCAAATCTTTCGTGGCCTCAACAGTGTTAAATGTTATTTGGACGGTATTTCAATTACCAGCAGGACTGAACAGGAGCACCTAAAGAATTTAGAATACACATTGGAGTGTCTTCAAAGGCACAATCTTTGCACCAAGAGAGAGAAATGCAAATAGATATGGATGGGCTCCACAGAACCTAACAAGATAACTGCAATTTTAGATGTGCAAAGGCCGCAGAAGAGATCTTTTTTAGGACTCATCAATCACTATGGAAAATTCATTCCAAATCTCGCTAGCATATTGAAACCACGCCATACATTATTAAGTGCAAACCAACAAAGGGCTTGGACAAAACACTGAGAAAAGGCAAATACTGAAATCAATAATGTGCTGAAGAAATCGGAAGTCATTTTGGCGATAAATTGAAAATACAACTCGCATGTGACCTATGGGAAGGGTGCTGTTGTCGTTCATATAATGCCAAATGGAGATGAAAGACCAACAGCTTTCACTTCAAGAACTTTGACAAACGCTGAACAGCATTTTGCTTACATGGAAAAAGAAGCCTTGACTATAATATTTGGAGTCAAATTATTTCATCATTACTTGTATGGAAGATATTTACTTTGTCAACAGTCCACAGGCCTTTCACAATGATATTTGGCCCTGCAAACAAATAAACGGTCTCTTGTTGCGGGTCATTTGCAGAGATGGTCCCTCATCTTATCAGTGCATTAAATCCAGATGATCGGAGCAACATGTGAATGCCGATGCCCTGTGGCGTTTACCAATGCGGGCCTAAGTCAAATAAGAGGAGAACGATGTGAACTATGTGTACCTTTCGCAGGTGGATGGTGTATCTATTACTGTATCTCAAGTGCAAAGACACACGAGGTCAGACCCAGTGATGGGGGAGGTCATGGAAATGAGATTGAAAGTGGTTATTCTTCCACTGGATAAAGATGAGGAATCTGGAATTCAAGTCATACTGAATAGGGGAACTTGAATTACTGGTACAAATAAAAGTGCTTATATGGGGGATCCGAGTCATCATTCCTGCAAGTTTGCAGAGTCGTATCCTGGATCAAATCCACGAAAGACATTCAGGAATTCATATGAAAGAACTCACAAAGAGTTATTTCTGGTGGCCAGGACTAGATTCACAGATTGAAGAAAGAATAGGTCAATGTCAGTCTTATGCTAGTATATGAAATACTCCACCTCTTCAATCACTTTACCCTTGGGACTGGCCAAAGCAACCTTGGCAAAGACTGCATATCGATTTCACGGGGCTAATTGAAGAATATATGTTCCTTGTCCTCGTGGATGCATATTCCAAAATGTCCAAAATAATGATAAAGAAGCCGTCAACTATGGAAGAGACAATTGAACGTCTGGATGAAGTATTTGCACGGCTTGGCAAACCAGAACAAAGAGTTAGCAATTTCCTACAGAAACATTGCCCATGTGAGAACCCAAAACTTGCCGGCAATATTGTTTTTAAAATGGAAGTTGAAAATCAAATTTGATTTGTTCTTACCATCTGACATTATTACAATTGTACAGTGACAACAACAAAACCAAATTACTTGCCGTGAACAGATGTTGAAGCCAAAATGTTTAGAGTAAGGAAAAGGAGTTTTAACAAGAAACTATTCATGTGAGAAGTAGGTACCTACCACAATACCCACAAAGACAGGGTCTATTTCTTATACTGTGCAACCAATGACGAGAGAGCTTGGAGGAGACACAACGTTCAAATCCTCGCTTCAAAAAAAGTATTTGCAGAGTCAGTATCTGAAAGGCCAACATCGGACACTCAAGGTTTTTGAACTCTATAAACCTATGATCTTGACCGAGTCGAATTCAGATTCTACAACAGATGAACCAACAGGATCCATGGAAGCTGAAGAAGAACTAATTTTATGAGATGATGTGCCTGAGTCAAGTGTGGAGGAGCTTACCGAGAGTGTGAAAACAAAGACTCCTGAACGGTGGATTCTGCTTAAGCAGAATTGATGTCCACCCAAAAGACTCTCATAATGATGTGTATATATGAAATGAAATGAAAATCGCTTATTGTCACAAGTAGGCTTCAATGAAGTTACGTATGATTGTACAAAAAAATACTTGGTTCAATCATCACTGTTCACCATGAGTAAAAGTTAATATTTGTTGTCGCATTACAGTAGTGAAGGGGGAGGGATGTTATGGATTGTAACCAATATGTCTCTGTGTGGTATATCACACGACTATGTGGTGACATCATCAGAGGCACTTGGGAGATTTCCCTCACTTCCATCTTAGACTGTGAGCAACCAACACCTCTTTGAATAAACTCTGACAACTGGTTAAGTAACCCACAGTGTGGAAACCTGGATATCCTTGTCAATACTGTGAGTTTGAAAAAAAACACCTTAAAACTTAACAATAAGAAAGATATTGGGTGGATTCTCCATTGGCGGGATCCTCCTCTTCCCTGGCAGCGCACTCATGCCCACAGATTTCCTGACGGCGTGGGAGTGGCCACAATGGGAAACTCCATTGGCTGGCTGCCGGGACGGAGGATCCCGCTGCTGGGGGGGGCGTGCCGCACCAGAAAACAGGTCTGGTGGGACGGAGAATCCCACCCCTTGAGTATCATGTCACTAGAAATTTTGGGATATCATTACTACTGAATGTGACAGAATTTTAAGGGTTAATGTAATTGTAAAATCGAGTCAAATTTTGTATTTAACTTAAATTGAAGTATCTTGTAGTCTTGGTCAGTGATAACCAAGCTGCCTGAAAGTGGTAGCTGCACAGTTAGTAAGTTAGGTGACTAGTTAGAGCTGGTTACTTCGAGCTGACTTGGGTCTTTGGAATATTTGCTAGTTTAACTACAGCAAGTCCTTGACATTGCCTCAATATCACAGTCTTGTGTTAACATTGTTAATTAAATGTCAGTCTATCCATTTAACATTGTGAGTTACACTTCAATGTTGTTTTCCACAGATTTCCCATTCTGTGTCTTGCATGCTCATTTGGACATTCTGAATTCTCCCTCTGTGTACCTGGACAAGCACCGGAATGTGGCGACGAGGGGCTTTTCACACAGTAACTTCATTGCAATGTAAGCCTACTTGTGACAATGAAGATTATTATTATATGCTCACAAAACCATTCCCCCAGCAGCTCTGCTTTAGCCCTCAGCGTCTGTCCCCCCGCTGCCACCCTTGCTCTGGGCCATCGCTTCCTACCCACTGTTCTTGACTCAGCACCTGGAATCTGCTGTACCTCTCCTAGTTGCTCACTCTGCTGCTGCCTGCACTCCTGGCTTCACCCGTGTTGCACTCCCAATGAAGCCCTGCCCTTTATCTAATGTCAGTGCAGATAGTTCTCGGAGATCAGCTGCTACATGTACTGACCAACATCTGCCACTGGATGGAGCCTGGTTAATTATTGCACAGTCCAGTGACTTCAATGGTAAATGTGTTTTTCTAAAATTGTATGCTGTGTTGTATTTCTTTTATATTTTAATTTGCAAGTTATTTCAACTGGGAATGCACAGTGCTGCACATGTATGGTACAATATTTCAACTTGTGCATGTTTTATCCGGGTGAGAAATACCTAAAGGATCCTTTCTGAGCGCGATTCAGAAGATTTAAGATTCCTTTGATATTTCTCACCCGGATAAAACATGCACAAGTTGAAATATTGTACCATGCATGGACAGCACTGTGCATTCCCAGTCGGGTGTGTTTAGCGGGGTGTTTCTCAGCAACTGCAGCATTGACAAACACTCCACTATTCAACGGCGATTTGCTATTTCTTTTGACCTTGGGGAGTTTCTCTCCACCATTTTGATTAACAGCCCCAATCATCTTTTCCTGCCTCCCCCTTTAATTCACCCTACACTTTATGGACCCCCCATCACCCCCTACCTTGGCGTGGCAGCTCAAAATCCCTCCTCACCCTCCTCTAATTGGCAAGGCCCCCCTGGGCATGATTCCTGGTAATGCCAAATTGCCACCGAGACATCTTGGCACTGCCAGCCTGGCACCTTGACAGTTCCCATCTTGCAATCTGGCAGCGTTCCTGGCCCATGGGCAGTGTCACCCAGGCACTGGGTACCCAGTGCCCAGCTGGCACTGCCAAGGTCCAGGCTCAGTAAGAAGTTTTAGAACACCAGGTTACAGTCTAACAGGTTTGTTTCGAATCACTAGCTTTTGGAGATCAGCTCCTTCCTCAGGTGAGACGGTGAGGATTCACCTGAGGAAGGAGCTGCACTCCGAAAGCTAGTGATTCAAAACAAGCCTGTTGGACTTTAACCTGGTGTTGTAAGACTTCTTACTGTTCCCACCCCAGTCCAACGCCAGCATCTCCACATCAAGGTGCCCGGGAGACTATCAGGGTACCACCCTGCCCTTGACCACCCATGAGTCTCCAATGGTCTGCGAGAACCCCTAAGGTGCTGTTACACCTGATCCATGTTTATGTGGACCTGTACTGAACACCGCCCTGGCAAGGTCTCCCAGGCACGGCTGTTGAGACCCACGCACCTGGTGAATTCATTAGGCTCATTTAAATATGCAGATCTGGATCACGCCCAGCAAGGGGGACATCCAGATTGCACCAGGCGGAGCGAGTCAGATGATTTGCAGTCGGCCCGGCGCGGGGCCCGATTTGGGCCTCTCGTGAGTCACCTGTTGTGCCCGGTGCAGATCACTGAATCACGCCCTCTGTCTTTAGCATTTCTTCCTATGGGAACCTATGATTAACAAAAAAGTAATTTCACGTAAAATAGGGATTTTCAGGAATGTCATCACAAATTTAAGTGAGGAGATTTTTGCTCATGTACAAAGTAGGTAGGAAAAAGTCCTGTTCAACAGTCTACTGCTTTGGCAGTGTACTTAACTCTGGAAATTTGCTAAGTGATTTTGCTTTGGACTTTTACAAAACAAGGAGTGGACATATAGAATGAGCTGGAGCCAGTGAGCTGAAGTCTGGAAATAATAATTGGATAAATAGGCAGGTGATTGGTTGGTAAATTTTAAGATTTTTTTTACTTTGAACTAGGCAAACAGGAAAATCTCTGTCATCAGGCATGCTCTGAGAATGGGAGAGGCCAGTTATTCCTGTTAACTAAATGTAAGGTGAGTTCCTCGTTTTCACCGAATGAGAAAGCTCCAGGATGATCATGTGGGTGTCGAGGTCTCGAGAGGTCGGGGGCATGAATTGAGTTTGTGGCGCCTTGGGTGATGGTGCTGCAGAGCAGTGGAAGGTTGTGATTAAAGTGAGGACAGGCTGCTTGTGATGAATGGTTACTGTAACACTGTACCCTTGTCATTATGTAAGGTGATGTCCCCTTTAAGACCGGGCTTGAAACCCTGGGGAACTCCGCCTCCGGCTCCGCCCATCTGGGAGCCGTATACAAGGGGCCGCCTTATGGGCAGTGCAGCAGTTAGCACACGTCTCGGCACTAGTCTAGTTCTTAGTTTATTAAAGCCTTCTTTACTGTTTACACTCTAAGCGTCGTTATTGAGGGTACCACACTGCTATTAACTATTAGTGGTGAGTTTGACACATTCAATCAAAAAACGGACCCAAACCCCAGAATTCCAGCTCAGAGAGAATTATGGTTTGTAGAGTGGTGGATGACAGAAATGTTATTATACGATCTTCAATTCATAACTGAACTGGTCAAACTACTTGAAAAAAGTCCAAATAATAATTGAATAAATACATTAATCAAACAAGGCAAATCTAAGATCCAAGCGAGCAGCAGATTGTGTACCTGAATTGCTGAATGTGGATGTTTGTGAATGTTGAGAGTATATTGAACAAATATGTCTACAGGAGATGTTTCTATCTAGAATCTCTCCAGCCCAGAGTGATTCAGCTGTAATGCAAGTCCAGAGACTCTGACACATAAGGGAATGGGAGGGGTTTCTGGATCGTTTTATCTAGATTATAGTCACACTCCAGATGAATACACAGGACTGGATTTTATGCCGAATTTGGGGGGGGGGGGGGCGGGGGGGGGGGGGGGGGGGTTGGGAAGAGCACAATAGAAATGTGGTCATAATTGGGCTCTCTGATTAGTGGCATAGATAATGTCCTTTGGACAATAACTTTGAACGTTGTGCAGCCTACTTGGTGACAGAGTGAGACATGTTTCACAGCAGGTGGGGAGGAAGTAAGTTGCCATGCTACATGTTGGAACTAATAACATAAGTTGAGACGGAAGATGTCCTGCTGAACGAGCATTGGGAGTTAGTTATAAAATAAAACCAGGACCTTGAGGGTAATAATCTCTGAATTATTGCTCAAGTCACATGCGACGTGCCATAGAACCAGACAGGTCAGACAGGTTCATGTCGCTAAAGGGCAGTTGTGGGAAAGTAAAGTTCCTTTTCATGAGATATTGGCATAGGATCTGGAACAGATCAGAGTTGTACTGCCAGGATGAACTCCTCATAAGGTAGAATGGAACCCATGTCCCAGTGGAAAGGGTAATAGGGTAGCAGAAAAGGCCTTAAACTAATAGGATGGGGGATGGAGGGATCTAAAGGAAATGTAAACAGCTTAAATAAAACAAAGCCAGACAGGGCTACATTGGAAAAAGATAAAGGGAGAACATTAATGTGAATGAAATAGGTAGTATTATAGAACCTCTCATGTAACATGAGAGGATAGCCTATTAAGTAGACATTTCTATACAGTGACAATAATAAAACAGGGGATCTGGAGGCAATCATGGGTTGGGAAGAATATAGCAAGGATTACTGGGGCATGGCTACAGAAAAATCAGGACTGGGAATTAAACATTGCAGAGTATAACATATTTAGAAATGATAGAAACGGATAGTGGCATCATGGAATAGCTGTTCTTATTAGAAATGTCATAATAGCAGCAGAGAAAAGGGGTGCACCTATCTACAAGACAAAAAGAGAATCCATGTGGATAGAGATAAAAGGTAATGAAGGAACTAGGTGTAGTTCTGCAGAGTACCTAATAGTGAATAGGAGATGGTGGATCAAATACGCAGTCAAGTTAGGCAATTGAGTAGAAGTTTAGAATAATTATCATGGGGGATTTCAACTACTCTGATATTTATTGAACAGAAGAGGTCGGTATAAAGGTATGGAAAAGGAGTCCCTACAATATGGTCTGGACTCTTTTCTAACCTATTATGTAAAATGATCAAGAGGGACGATTCACTGTTGAATTTTGTCATGGAAAATGAATTAGACCTAATAATTCAAGTAAAGCTAGGGACATCTAGGCAATAGTGATCATAATATAATGCACTTTAGATGATAATTATGGCATAATTAGGATGAAAACTGGGTTAATAAATTGGAGAAAAGCTGATTTTGAGGGATTTTGGGAATAGGACTTGGAAAAAGAAAATGGGCAATTTTACAATGTAGAACAACAATGGGAATATTGCAAATATACAATGTAGAACAACAATGGGAAATATTTAAAATTGTGTTTAATGAAGTACAAGGAACAAGTATTCTACTAAAAGTAAAGAACAAACTAAACACATGCGAGTGTCCACAGGTGAATAAAAACACGTGGGAAAAAATAAAAGTTAGTGTTATGGGCCAGGGTTTAGAAAATTCCAAAGTATATCATGGAGTTCACCTGACCCACAACTTTTAATAGATTTGGGTTATGGGGGCACAAGGGTCCACTCTCCAGGTGTTACGCAACAGAGACCTTAAGTATTTTTAAAACAAAACAATGTTTATTCTATGAATCCAGTTAACATTTTCTAAACACATAGTAAACATCTTTCAACTACCAACACACGTAAGCCCACAGATACAATACTCTATAGGTAACCCTTAATTCCCAGCAACATCCATAAGTTAAACCCTTTTTAAACAAAGACAGTAGGTTTGCATTCCTTACAGAAACAGGTATTACTTCGAAATCATCAAGTGATCTGGAAACATTCTTTAGATTTCAGAGAGAAAGATCAATACGCACATCTGCTTGCTTTTAATGCAGCTCTCCAATTCAAAGCAAAACTAAAAACAGAGCCACAAAGCAGCTTTACAGCTGAAAATGAAAGTAAAAAGACAGACAGACAGACAGCCCAGCTCCACCCACCCACTGACATTACTGCAGCTATTTGATAAACACTCATTTCTTAAAGGTACATCCACCTGACATTAGGAAAGAGGCAAACATTAACAACAGAATAGTGCATGATATGAACAAATCTTAAGAGAACAGGAAAAGAGTTCAACAACAATTCTGGAGATAAAGAGGAACCATAAAAAAATATATTATCAAAGAATACAAAATAAAATGTCACTTGGTAGCACAGAACTTGAATATTGGTGCAAAGAGAAACATGTTGCTGAAGCTTTCTCTGGAACTCATCAGGACAAATGCAAAAAATTCCAAATTGCAAACGATTACAATTTAGAACACAGGGGAAAAGATTGCTGATTCGTTGCCAAATTGCCTGATTGATGAGGTGTCGCTATTGTTATTGAAAATATGGAAAGATGTGTTATTTGAAACATGGAAGTTTGGAAATATCTGGTCTGAGAGAAACATGAGAGAATGTAGGGCAAGATCCCACAAAGGGTTAACAGCAGCTGCAAAGAGCAGGATTGTAAAATGCAGATATCCTTGGTCAAGACAAACAGGATTTTGAATGAAGCCAAAAACAATGGCTCACACCTTCATTGAAAGTAACTATCTTAGTAAACATCTGGAAAAGCATGGATGAGGTTCAGTTGAATTTGGTGAGAATTCTAGATGTGTAATTTTGCTAATACCAGGTAAATTAAAGAAAACTGGAGACGATCAGTCTACGAGAAACATAATTTAAAGCCAAAATCAAAGTCAAAATTATGAGCTGAGGACACAATTGGAAAATAAAACTATAGAAATGACAGGAATTAAAAGTAACACCTCTTGAAGTCAAAGCATTTTTGAATATCACAAAGGACACAATGTAATCAGATCTATGAGATGAAGTCATGTCAAAATGAATACTTAGTTGGATTAGAAAGTTTAGATCAAAGATACTTTTTACAATCAAAGAAAATAAGGGTTACTTCACAATAAAGTCATAAAAACTGGATAACTGTTAGAAAAATATATAAACCCGAAGAAAGGGGATAGCAGGCAGAACCAGAGCCAGAACTCAGAGAGAGGCGGAGAAGCAGGGTCAGATTACAGTCAGCTCGGCCATGGGAAAGGGACAGGGCAAAGCAGCAGAGCTAAAACAGCTAATACATCTAAGGAAGACTAGAATTTAAAGAGTAGGCAGAGTCAGCTCAGAGATAGCCAGCAGAGTCAGCTCTCACAGCTCGGTACATGGGAAAGACAGGACACAGCAACGGAGCTCATCAGCGAATACATCTAAAGAAGACCAGACTTTAAAAAGATTATTGATTGTCAAGGTGGGCCTGAAGGTCCCTTCAACCAACCAGAAGGATCCAGAAGCAAGATCTTGTTAACTTTCCGTAAAGACGGTAATTGCAGCTTTTAAAAGAAAAAATATAATAATAAAATAACTTAATCTAACCTGAAATAGTGGTTATTCCAAAGTCTACTTTACTTACTTAGCAATGCGGGGCCCAGGATCGATGCTACTAAGTGGTAAGTAGATGAAATCTTCGGTGAAGGTATGGGTTATACCGGGGGATAACTTGAAAACATAGTTTGACCTGAATAGCACCCACGGAAGCCTGTATGGGAGTCAGGGAGTGAGAATCCCTGTTCACCATTTAGAATGTCGGCCCTTTTCGGTATTAGGGGGACTTCTAAGAATAGTGGTGAGTTTTCAAAAACACTATGCAGAAAGCAATGGGGAGCTATAAGCTCCCCAAGCTCCTTGATAATTGAATAAAAAAGTCAGATTTGAACACATTCTTTTTGGTCACAGAGAATGGATCCTTCCATTTGAATGTGTGTCACTTCTGGCAGGAATAAATGAGCTATGTAAAAAGCTTGACTGCTTATCTTAACTTTGTTGTCAATGTGGGTGTTAGCATATTCAGGATTGTCCAGTAATTGTTGTCCAGTCATGGAATCCCATCTAAATGTAGATATTTAGTTTTGTGTTTGGAAGCATGGGCTGGTCGAGTACCAAACGTGTGGCACTGGATGCAATGGTATCTGTCACAGTCAGCCACCAGGATACCATCTCCTTCAGAAGACTCAGGTTTATGTAGGTGTACCTGACCACCCCCCTCCCCCACTCCCCCGTCAGTCTTGTTCTGCGCCATACAGTTATGTGCCACCCTGTACTGTCGAGAGAGAAAAACATGTCAATGAATGTGTTACAATGTGCCTGGATGATGTGATACATTGAGCAGCATGAAAGGCTGGCGGTTGCATTGGGGAGGAGATACCATTGAAAACATGCCTTTATTGACCATCCGGCTAAGTGTGAGGTGAAGAATTTGGGCAGGCCAAGCAAGGCAAGGGAATGTATGATGAACATCAGGACCCTGGGAGGCATTGAACATCAGAGGGACCTTGGTGTGCATGTCAACCGGTTTTTGTGTTCTAGACTTCTATGTGAGGTCATTAAACTTCTTGTAGCAGCTTTGCCAGGTGCCTGGGCTAGACCTTGAAAATTGACCTCACTACTCACATTCCCTTCTCAGACCTTGCCTTGAGGGTCTCCTGATTCCCTGCAGAATCTTTCAGCAAAATTCTCCATTTGAGAGGTTCAGTGCTGATGCCGGAACTGAATCAAGAGTGTTCTACATTGACAAAGACGGTGCCGGTCCGGGAACAATTCAGGACCTGTTAATCGGCTAGCACCGCCGCCAATGTGGAACTAGTGCAATTCCAATGGCTGACAAGTCGGGATCAGCACTGGAGAGTCTGACAAGCTGCAGCCGTATATAAGCTCTCCACTTCCACACACCCTCATTTCAGCCAATAATAATATTAATAATCTTTATCAGTGTCACAAGTAGGCTTACAATAAGATGATACCTCAAAGAGCGGCACCCCGTTTCGCTGGTCATAGAATCGTAGAATTTACAGTGCAGAAGGAGGCCACTCGGCCCATCGAGTCCGCACTGGCCCCCGGAAAGAGCACCCCACTTAAGCCCACGCCCCACCCCATCCCCGTAACCCAGTAACCCCGCCTACCCCTTTTTGGAGACGAAGGGGCAATCTGGTAAGCCAATCCACCTAGCCTGCGCATCTTTGGACTGTGGGAGGAAACCGGAGCACCCGGAGGAAACCTTCGCAGACACATGGAGAAAGTGCAAACTCCACACAGAAGGTGACCCAAGCCGGAGCTTGAGATCCTGCTGGATGCCCTGGAGGAGAGGTGGGGCACCTTGTTCCCCAGAGTGGGAAGGCGGCTGCCACCCATGGATGTCAACCAGGCCTGGGCGCAAGTGACAGAGGCTGTGAGCATGTGGGCCTCCCCGGGATTCTCCGTTCCCGCAGCCGGCAAATGGGCTTCCCACTGCGGCCACCCCACGGTGCCAGGAATTTGCAGGCGTGAGTGCCCTGCCGGCGAAGCGAAGGATCCCACCGACGGAGAATCCCGCAGCAGTTCTTTGAGCAGCATTTTCTCATTTTTTAACTAAATGTCAATTCAAGTGGGAAAGTGCTGTGTTGCCTGCCAGCCTCATTGCTGGCTCGTCCTGCAATTTTTTATTATAACTTAGGTCGAAGGATGTTGGAGACGGGTCTTGTGGTGATACACAAGTGGGATGGACGCACAGTGAACCCGCCCCATCAGCAACCTCAGCCTTCAAGAGATTGGGATGCCTTTTAATAAGGCTGCTCCGATCGAACAGAAATAAAAATAAAAACAATGATCCCCCACACATACTGGGAGATCTCTCCCACATGCACACGAGGATGCCCCCCACTCCTACATAAGCAGGGAACCCCCACCCCCCCCACTCCCACAGACACGCACACGAGGAACCACCACCCTCACACACTCGGGGAACTCCTTCCACCAGCCAGGTAAGTACAGACCCCAGAGGGTGAGGGTCATGCCCATGCAGTGCGTTCTGGGTCTACCCGGGCAGTGACCTTGCACTCCGCCAATGCTAGAGCACCACCCGGGCATGACCCTCACCTCTGGGGCTTGTACTTATCAGTGCATCCCTATAGGGTGATGTGTTGGGTGTTCTGGATCACACACAGGTCACCAACACTTGAAGTAGTGCAACACAATTTTATTAAAAGGTTAACTATTTAAACATAATTGAACTGTGTGTAAATACAAGACCTTTGCCTTGTCCTAACCAGTTGATGCACTCAGCACATGGTGAATGTCTGTGTTGCAGGTTGTGAGCTCTGTGCTCCTAGCTAGCTGCTACTCGAATGAGCAGGAACTCTGATATTCCCCTGTCTTTATAGCGCGTGTGCTCTCACTGGTGATTGGCTGCGATGTTGTATATGTTGATTGGTCCCACTGTGTGTCCATCGTGAGGTTATCCGTGGGTTTGCGGTAAAGCGAAGTGCTGAGGTGACCGTCCTTGATGGAGACGAGTGTGTCCAAGAATGCAACTGATTTTGGAGAGTAGTCATGGTGAGTCTGATGGTTGGATGGAACTTATTGATGTCATCGTGTAGTCGTTTCAGTGATTCTCCAACTGATGAATCTGGCATTGACGCGACTCCTGACGGCTTGAGCATACATGTCGAGTTTAGGGCAGCGGCCTTCCGGAGGGGTCCAATTCGACTCTTTCCTCTTTGGTTGCCGCACCGCAGATCTCTCGGTCTGCTGTTCTGGTTCATTGATATTCTGCTTGGGTTCGCTGTTGGCCTCTTGGGGTCTGTGGAAGAATTCCCGGAGCCTCATCCGCATGATGAATTCATCTGAGGAAGGAGCAGCGCTCCGAAAGCTAGTGACATCGAAACAAACCTGTTGGACTTTAACCTGATGTTGTAAAACCTCTTACTGTGCTCACCCCAGTCCAACGCCGGCATCTCCACATCATGGCTACCATCGACACCACAAACTGCCGGCTCAAAGTGGAGAGGATCTCCAGGAAGATCGTGCATATAGACACTGACATTAAGTTTCTACAAAGATGCAAGAAAGCAGACAAGATCCCGAAAGGGCTACAGATCACAAACCCACTCAAGTCGACCTACAACACAGACTACGCTGAGAGACTCTGCCGTCGCACCTCTCTCACACTCCTCAACCACCTCGTATGCCAGCTCTACAGCAGACGATGCAACCTGGAAACCAAGATAGAGGCCATATTCTCAACTTGCGCTCGGGACGCAGCAGACCAGCTGCGGAACACCGCCAAACAGATGAGACAACAATACTACGCCACCTATATGCACACTAAGAACAGGAAGCTTGAGAAACTCGGCATCACCACCAGCAGCAACCAAGCCATCCCCGGTACCACAGTAGAAAACAATACGGGGAAATCTATTGTCAACTTGTCAGACTACACCCTTCAACCAGACGAAATCGAAGTCCTCAGCAGAGGGCTCAATTTCTGCACCGCCACCAAAATGGACCCCATCAGTCTCGCGGCAGACACAGATGAATTCATCAGGCGAATGAGGCTCCGGGAATTCTTCCACAGACCCTAAGAGGCCAACAGCGAACCCAAGCAGACTATCAATGAACCAGAACAGCAGACCGAGAGATCTGCGGTGCGGCAACCGAAGAGGAAAGAGTCGAATTGGACCCCTCCGGAAGGCCGCTGCCTTAGACTCGACATGTATGCTCAAGCCGTCAGGAGTCGCGTCAATGCCAGATTCATCAGTCGCATTCACAAGACAGCCCCGAACGTCATCCAAGCACAACGCAATGCCATCCGCGCTCTCAAGACCAACCGCAGCATCGTCATCAAACCAGCAGACAAAGGAGGGGCCACTGTCATACTGTACAGAACGGACTACTGCAAAGAAGTATACCGACAACTGAACAACCAAGAACACTACAGACAGTTAC
The DNA here is from genome assembly GCF_047496885.1 of Scyliorhinus torazame. Lineage (NCBI taxonomy): Eukaryota > Metazoa > Chordata > Chondrichthyes > Carcharhiniformes > Scyliorhinidae > Scyliorhinus > Scyliorhinus torazame. The sequence goes on from NC_092715.1 coordinate 218,573,630, forward strand.
CCGCAGATCCGACCAAGGAACACATACGCCAACTTAACAGACTGATCAAGACCTTGGATCCAGATCTTCAGAGCACCCTACGTGCTCTTATCCCACGTGCTCCCCGCATTGGAGATCTCTACTGCCTACCGAAAATACATAAGGCCAGCACACCAGGCCGATCTATCGTTTCAGGCAATGGGAGCCTGTGTTAGAACCTCTCTGACTACATCGAGGGCATCTTGAAACCCATCGTACAAGGTATGCCCAGCTTCTGTCGCGACACGATGGACGTCCGACAGAAACTCAGCACCCATGGACCAGTTGAACTAGGAACATTCCTCGTCACAATGGACGTCTCGGCACTCTATACCAGCATCCCCCATGACGACGGCATTGCTGCAACAGCCTCAGTACTCAACACCGACAACTGCCAATCTCCAGACGTAATTCTGTAACTCATCCGCTTCATTCTGGATCACAACATCTTCACCTTCGACAACAAGTTCTTCATCCTGACACACGGAACAGCCATGGGGACCACATTCGCACCCCGATACGCCAACATCTTCATGCACAAGTTTGAACAAGACCTACTCACCGCACAGGACCTTCAACCGACGTTATACACCAGATACATCGATGACATTTTTTTCCTTTGGACCCACGGCGAAGAATCACTGAAACGACTACACGATGACATCAATAAGTTCCATCCAAACATCAGACTCACCATGGACTACTCTCCAAAATCAGTTGCATTCTTGGACACACTCGTCTCCATCAAGGACGGTCACCTCAGCACTTCGCTTTACCGCAAACCCACGGATAACCTCACGATGCTCCACTTCTCCAGCTTCCCCCTAAACACATTAAAGAAGCCATCCCCTATGGACAAGCGCTCCGTATACACAGGATCTGCTCAGACGTGGAGGAGCGTAACAGACATCTACAGACGTTGAAAGATGCCCTCGTACGAACGGGATATGGCGCTCGACTCATCGATCGACAGTTCCAACGCGCCACAGCAAAAAACTGCACCGACCTCCTCAGAAGACAAACATGGGACACAACCGACAGAATACTCTTCGTCGTCCATTACTTTCCCGGAGCGGAGAAACTACGACATCTTCTTCACAGCCTTCAACACGTCACATGAGTGCGGCCTCAACCGGGACCTGGGATTCATGTTGCATTATATTCATCCCCCATTATGTGGCCTGCGAAATCCTACCAACTGTCCTGGCTTGGCACAATTCACACCTCTTTAACCTGGGGTTACCCCATCTCTGGATCTGTAAAGATTGAAGCACCTGCTAATGCTCGCATTCCAAGCATTGTCTGGCATCTTTGAATCTGTCTCCATATATGTTTCTGGAACATACCTCTTCATTCACCTGATGAAGGAGCAGCGCTCCAAAAGCTAGTGACATCGAAACAAACCTGTTGGACTTTAACCTGGTGTTGTAAAACTTCTTACTGTGCTCACCCCAGTCCAACGCCGGCATCTCCACATCATGTTCCAGTAAAGACAGGCATCCAGCAGAGGGCAGTAGAGCGGAGCTGTTGATTGGCTGTTGCGGGGGCAATTTGCATACATCCGTGTCCTCACCCTAACCTGAAGGTGTACCTGAGCAAGAGACCCTAGCTGTTCAAGTGAAGACAAGCATCCTGCAGAGGGCAGTAGAGCAGAGCTGCTGATTGGCTGTTGCGGGTAAATTTGCAATAGTCCGTGTGCAAACCCTAACTTGAAGGTGTACCTGAGCAAGCGACCCTAGCTGTTCAAGTGAAGACAAGCATCTAGCAGAGAGCAGTAGAGCGGAGCTGCTGATTGGCTGTTGTGGGGGAAATATACATACGTCCGTGTGCTCCCCCTAAGTTGAAGGTGTACCTGAGCAAGAGACCCTAGCTGTTCAAGTAAAGACAAGCATCCAGCAGAGGGCAGTAGAGCGGAGCTGCTGATTGGCTGTTGCGGGGGAAATTTACATACGTCCGTGTGCTCACCCTAACATGAAGGTGTAACTGAGGAAGAGACCTTAGCTGTTCAAGTAAAGACAAACATCCAGCAGAGGGAGGAAGCAGTCAGTGCAGGCATCTCCTATGGTCGTTCCCCTTAGTAACAAGTATACCGCTTTGGATACTGTTGGGGGGGGGGGACTTACCAGGGGTAAGCCATGGGGTACAGGTCTCTGGCACACAGTCTGTCTCTGTTGCTCAGAAGGGAAGGGGGGAGAGGAGTAGAGCATTCGTCATTGGAGACTCCATAGTTAGGGGGATAGATAGGAGATTCTATGGGAATGAGAGAGACTCGCGGTTGGTGTGTTGCATCCCAGGTGCCAGAGATCGTGATGTCTCGGATCGTGTTTTTGGGATCCTTAAGGGGAGGCGGAGCAGCCCCAAGTCATGGTCCACATAGTTACCAACGACATAGGTTGGAAAAAGGATAGGGATGTAAGGCAGGAATTCAGGGAGCTAGGGTGGAAACTTAGATCTAGGACAAACAGAGTTATTATCTCTGGGTTGTTACCCATGCCACGTGATAGCGAGACGAGGAATAGGGAGAGAGAAGAGTTTAACACGTGGCTACAGGGATGGTGCAGGAGGGAGGGTTTCAGATTTCTGGATAATTGGGGCTCATTCTGGGGTCGGTGGGATCTCTACAAATGGGATGGTCTACACCTGGATCAGAGGGGTACCAATATCCTGGGGGGGAAATTTGCTAATGCTCTTTGGGAGGTTTTAAACTAGTTCAGCAGGGTCTTGGGAACCTGAATTGTAGCTCCAGTATATAGGAGGTTGAGAGCAGTGAGGTCATGAGTAAGGTTTCAAAGTTGCAGGAGTGCACCGGCAGGCAGGAAGGTGGTTTAAAGTGTGTCTTCTTCAATGCCAGGAGCATCCGGAATAAGGTGGGTGGGTTGGTACTTGGGACTACGATGTTGTGGCCATTTCGGAGACATGGATAGAGCAGGGACAGGAATGGTTGTTGCAGGTGCCGGGGTTTAGATATTTCAGTAAGCTCAGGGAAGGTGGTAAAAGAGGGGGAGGGGTGGCATTGTTAGTCAAGGACGGTATTACGGTGGCAGAAAGGACGTTTGATGAGGACTCGTCTAATGAGGTAGTATGGGCTGAGGTTAGAAACAGGAAGGGAGAGGTCACCCTGTTAGGGGTTTTCCATAGGCCTCCGAAAAGTTCCAGAGATGGAGAGGAAAGGATTGCAAAGATGATTCTGGATAGGAGTGAAAGCAACAGGGTAGTTGTTTTGGGGGACTTTAACTTTCCAAATATTGACTGGAAACGCGATAGTTCGAGTAATTTAGATGGGTCCGTTTTTGTCCAATGTGTGTAGGAGGGTTTCCTGACACAGCATGTAGATAGGCCAATGAGAGGCGAGGCCATATTGGATTTGGTATTGGGTAATGAACCAGGACAGATGTTAGATTTGGAGGTAGGTGAGCACTTTGGTGATAGTGACCACAATTCGATTACGTTTACTTTAGTGATGGAAAGGGATAGGTATATACCGCAGGGCAAGAGTTATATCTGTGGAAAAGGCAATTATGATGCGATGAGGCAAGACTTAGGATGCATTGGATGGAGAGGAAAACTGCAGGGGATGGGCACAATGGAAATGTGGAGCTTGTTCAAGGAACAGCTACTGTGTGTCCTTGATAAGTATGTACCTGTCAGGCAGGGAGGAAGTGGTCAAGCAAGGGAACCGTGGTTTACGAAAGCAGTCGAAACACTTGTCAAGAGGAAGAAGGAGGCTTATGTAAAGATGAGACGTGAAGGTTCAGTTAGGGCGCTCAAGAGTTACAAGTTAGCTGGGAAGGACCTAAAGAGAGAGCTAAGAATAGCCAGGAGGGGACAAGAGAAATATTTGGCAGGTAGGATCAAGGATAACCCTATACCTTTCTATAGATATGTCAGGAATAAACGAATGACTAGGGTAAGAGTAGGGCCAGTCAAGAACAGTAGTGGGAAGTTGTGCTTGGAGTTCGAGGAAATAGGAGAGGTGCTAAATGAATATTTTTCATCAGTATTCACACAGGAAAAAGACAATGTTGTCGAGGAGAATACTGAGATTCAGGCTACTAGACTAGAAGGGCTTGAGGTTCATAAGGAGGAGGTATTAGCAATTCTGGAAAGTGTGAAAATAGATAAGTCCCCTGGGCCGGATGGGATTTATCCAAGGATTCTCTGGGAAGCTAGGGAGGATATTGCTGAGCCTTTGGCTTTGATCTTTAAGTCATTTATGTCGACAGGAATAGTGCCAGAAGACTGGAGAATAGCAAGTGTTGTCCCCTTGTTCAAGAAGGGGAGTAAAGACAACCCCGGTAAGTATAGACCAGTGAGCCTTACTTCTGTTATGGGCAAAATCTTGGAAACGTTTATAAGAGATAGGATGTATAATCATCTGGAAAGGAATAATTTGATTAGAGATAGTCAACACGGTTTTGTGAAGGGTAGGTCGTGCCTCACAAACCTGCTTGAGTTCTTTGAGAAGGTGACCAAACAGGTGGATGAGGGTAAAGCAGTTGATGTAGTGTATATGGATTTCAGTAAAGCGTTTGATAAGGTACCTCACGGTAGGCTACTGCAGAAAATATGGAGGCATGGGATTCAGGGCGATTTAGCAGTTTGGATCAGAAATTGGCTAGCTGGAAGACAAAAGGTGGTGGTTGATGGGAAATGTTCAGACTGGAGTCCAGTTACTAGTGGTGTACCACAAGGATCTATTTTGGGGCCACTGCTGTTTGTCATTTTTATAAATGACCTGGAGGAGGGCGTAGAAGGATGGCTGAGTAAATTTGCAGATGACACTAAAGTCGGTGGAGTTGTGGACAGTGCGGAATGATGTTACAAGTTTCAAAGGGACATAGATAAGCTGCAGCGCTGGGCTGAGAGGTAACAAATGGAGTTTAATGCAGAAAAGTGTGAGGTGATTCATTTTGGAAGGAATATCAGGAAGACAGAGTACTGGGCTAATGGTAAGAGTGGATGAGCAGAGAGATCTCGGTGTCCATGTACATAGATCCCTGAAAGTTGCCACCCAGGTTGACAGGTTGAGAGGGTTGTTAAGAAGGCGTACGGTGTGTTAGCTTTTATTGGTAGAGGGGTTGAGTTTCGGAGCCATGAGGTCATGTTGCAGCTGTACAAAACTCTGGTGCGGCCGCATTTGGAGTATTGCGTGCAATTCTAGTCGCCGCATTATAGGAAGGATGTGGAAGCATTGGAAAGTGCAGAGGAGATTTACCAGAATGTTGCCTTGTATGGAGGGAAGATCTTATGAGGAAAGGCTGAGGGACTTGAGGCTGTTTTCGTTAGAGAGAAGAAGGTTAAGAGGTGACTTAATTGAGGCATACAAGATGATCAGAGGATTAGATAGGGTGGACAGTGAGAGCCTTTTTCCTCGGATGGTGATGTCTCGCACGAGGCGACATAGCTTTAAATTGAGGGGAGATAGATATAAGACAGATGTCAGAGGCAGGTTCTTTACTCAGAGAGTAGTAAGGGCGTGGAATGCCCTGCCTGCAACAGTAGTGGACTCACCAACACTAAGGGCATTCAAATGGTCATTGGATAGATATATGGACGATAAGGGAATAGTGTAGATGGGCTTTAGAGTGGTTTCACAGGTCGGCGCAACATCGAGGGCCGAAGGGCCTGTACTGCGCTGTAATGTTCTATGTTCTATGTGTATGGTAATGACGATCCCAACCTTTCATGGCGGCAACTGCATTACATTATTGGCGGTGTATTGGGGTTGATAGGGACAATCGAGCGGGGAAATGATGTCGGCATGAAAGTCATTTTGAAACTCCCCCCTCAATTCTCTCCCCCGGCGTTATTCCCGCCCACCAAAAATAGGGGTGGAAAATCCCCCCCCCCACATTTTGTATCTCAAATTAAGAACTGGACTACTGTGCTAATATAAACAGATAGAGTGTCATCTGAGATTTAATCCCAGGGCTCAGATCAATGAGGTGTCAAGTCCTTGAGACACAATACAAACCCACCACAAGAACACTCAAGCATATAGTTAAGACTGGTGCTGCATATGCAGGCATACATTTGATTTTTACTGCTTCATTTGTCATTACAGCAATACGACTGTAACACTAAAAATCATGTGGTCGTAAATATTTTCAGTAACACTTGCTCCACCATTGTCATGTAAAATAGTATCCATTTCACAGCTGTTCACCAGACCATTACAAGTATAATGAAGCATGCTAAAGGTGTTTGAAACATGTCCATTTGTTATACAAATGTGACAGCTTGCACTTTCAACTTGATAACATGTTCAGAATGCGTGCTGCAAGCTATTCATAAAGCAAGGGAGATCACAATAGTGGTGGAAAAATGGAATTGAATTCCATTTTATTTGCTAATTTAATGTCTCCTACTCTGTGGATATGAATTTAGGCGAAGACCGTGTTATAATATTGCTGTGTATCTTGCAATTGGTGGAAGTTGCTGAAAACTTTATATTGTTTGTCGAGTGGTTGAATAAGCAGTATTTGCTCCTCCTTGTATGCGTGGAATAACACATTTTAAATGGTGAACTTTACAATATTTCCCCCTCACTTATCCATCCCAAACTCATAGTGGTGCGATCCCTCGAAACCTCTGAATTATCTCCACATGGACACTTATCAGGAAGGAGAAACACCACCTGTGTTTGTACTCAGGCAGCCACTAGCACAGAAGTACTGTGAGGTTTAGATTATGTGTTGTGGCTTCGGTGAAATGGAGCAAAAGAAAGATATATGCACAAGGTTCAACCCATTGTCGATTGTTGTAAAAACCCATCTTATTCACTAATGTCCTTCAGCGAAGGAAATCTGCCATCCTTACCTGGTCTGGACTACATGTGACTCCAGCCCCACAGCCATGTGGTTGACTCTAGCCCCACAGCCATGTGGTTGACTCTAGCCCCACAGCCATGTGGTTGACTCTTAAATGTCCTCAGGGATGGGTAATAAATGCTGGCCCAGCCAGCAATGCTGACATCCCATGAACAAATTTTTAAAAAGCTGAAAAGCAAGTGTGAGGTATGAAATAAATTGAAGGTAAGTATGACTTTGGGGCAATTCATTGAACAGTAATGAAAATAGTCTGGCTGTATAATGGGCAGCTGATCCATTGTCACCCACTTTACACTGTTGCTCAAAGTCAAAATTATCCCCATTGTGTAATTCAAGATAAATGAGATTAAGTTTTAGAATTAAGCCAGTGTATAAATTGTCCAATTATGACCCTTCAGTATGAGATCTCACTTTGTTTCAGCATGCATTAGACCAGCCCTGCTGCATTTCACTCAATATCTGCGGACGCTGATAAAGGTTCTTGGTATTTGCGTGTATTTTCAAAGGATTAGGCATTGGCTCAAATTTAAAAGCATTGCTCTTTCAGGGAAAGGAAGGCCACAAGGAATCCAGTATGCTAAATGAGACAGAAAAGTCTTGACAATGACAGTACTTGACAAGAGTCGATCTGGATTTAGATACTCGTTCATTCAAAGAAAACCCAGCACTTGAAAAGCTAAGTAGCTTCAAGTATAATGGATGAAAAGGGCAGAACACTGAAGTGCTATTTCAACATTTTGGCAGGCTGGAATATCCGAAGAGGCGTAGACCATTCAATGGTAGTTAATTCATTCATATTCTTTTGTTAAAAGTCCAGTTGGATCTTTCTACTCACTGTGACATTTGTTATTGAGTTCAATTAGTAACAACCTAACAGAGACTACAGTGATTTAAAACATGATAGAATAAAAAATCCCAGAAAATGGGTGCAGGGATGCACAAGGATCCCCGTGGCCAGTGATTAAAAGGCAGGCAGGTTGCCAACATTGCAGAGCAAGCCCATTGTAATAATTCCTGAATTTAACCAGCAATAAAGCAGGTTTTGAGCTTTTGGATGCTTTTGGATGTCTTGGTGGAGGAGGTGGAAAAGATAAGAGATGTTCTATATCCGCAGGGGGAAGGAAATCCTCAGCGACATGGGCTCAGATTTTTGCAGAGTCGTTCCAACTCATGACCTATCGGAAAGAGTGTTGAGATGCCGAACCGAAGGTCCGGGCCCCAAATCCGTCATGAACCATTTTTGCTGAGGTGGGGTGGGACGGATTTCACACATCCTCATTTCTGGAATTGGAAGCACATTTAAAAGGGCAGCTGGCTGCAAACAGAGGCAATATTCACTATTGGCATTTCCAGCAGAGGCCTCGAGTAACTTACAACTTTGTGCAAAAGTCATACAGCTAGTGGAAGGTCATTGGAGAGGTCAGGTATCATTTTCAGAGGGATCAAGTACCCTTTCGGAGAGCAGTCAGGTACCATTTTTGAGAGGTCAGGTACCCTTATGGAGAGGTCAGGTATTCTTTTGGAGAGCGCATGTCCCCTTTTGGAGAGATCTGGTACCATTTTGGAGAGTCCAGGTACCATTTTGGAGAGATGTGATGCCTTTTGGGAGAGGTCGGGTATTGTTTTGGAGAGGTCAGGTGTGCTTTGGAAAGGTCAGGTGTCCTTTTAGAGAGGTCAGATGCCTTTTTGGAAAGGTCCGGTGTCCTTTTGGAGAGGTCAGGTGTCCTTTTGGAGAGGTCAGGTGTCCTTTAGGAGAGGTCAGGTGTCCTTTAGGAGAGGTCAGGTGTCCTTTTGGAGAGGTCAGGTAACCTTTTCGAGAGGTCAGGCACACTTTGGGAGTCTCAACATTTTTCAAGGATTTCTACAGAACTTGAACCATTTGAATCACAGGCATGTGACTGACACTCGGGGGAGTTGGAGGGTGGGGCTGTTATCTTGTAAGGATCTATATTTTTAAAAATCCTTGTTCATGGTATCTGGATGTTGCTGGTGAGGCCTGCATTTATTGCTCATCCCTAATTGCTCTTCAGAGAGTCCATGTGATATAGGTACACCCACAGTGCTGTTCGGGAGAGAATTCCAGAAGTTTCCAATGACAATGAAAGTACAGCGCTATATTTCCAACAACAAGATGGTTTAAGGTTTGGGGGGGAATTCCCGGTGGTGGTGTGTCCATGCATATGCTCCCTTGTCCTTCTAGGTGGTTGAGGTTACGGGTTTCAAAGGAGCCTTGCTGAGTTCCTACTGTGGATCTTGTAGGTGGTACACACAGTTGCCACTGTGCATCGGGTGTGGAGGGAATTGAGTATGTTTATGGTAAATGGGGTCACAATCGAGTGGGCTGCTTTGTCCTTGCTAGTTTTGAGCGTCTTGAGTGTTATGGAGCTGCACTCATCCTGGCAAGAGGAGAATATTTCATCACGTTCTTGACTCCTGCCTTGTGGATTGAGGGCAGGCTTTGGGGAGTCAGTACCCCCCCCCCCCCCCCCTCCCCAGGGTGTTGATAGTAGGGGATTCAGCGATGGTGATGCCATTGAATATCAATGGGAGATAGTATAATGACTCCCACGCAGCCCACGGGGATTCCCTGATTGATCTCCCGTGGGACACATGGAAAATTAGCTTTCCCGCTAGTGGGCAGAGGCTTGCCCAGCTGAGGCTCATAAGAAACGAGTATAACGGCCGGCCCAGACAAGGACCGGCATGTTGCTTGTCCCAATCGGACTGTACTGTGTGAATAGAGTTGTGACCTTGATTAAAGCCAACGTTCACTTTACCGCTCGGTTTCCTGAGTCTTAATAGTTAAATTGCCTCTTGGTGGAGATGATCATTTCCTGGTACTTGCCACTTACCAGTCCAAATTGAATATTGTCCAGGTCTAGCTGCATTTGCATGCGGACTGCTTCAGTATCTGAGGAGTCGCAAATGGTGCTGATCATTGTGCAATAATCAGCAAACATCCCCATTTCTGACCTGATGGTGGAAAGAAGAGGTCAGTGATGCAAAAGCTGAAGACGGTTGGGCCTCAGACACTCCCCTAAGGAACTCCTACAGTGATATCCTGGGACTGAGGTGATTGACCTCCAACCACCACAGCCATCTTCCTTTTTGCGTGGTATGACACCAACCACCTGTTTTCCCCCTGGTTCCTGTTGACTCCAGTTTTACTAACGTCCCTTGATACCACACATGGTCAAAATGTGAATTCAGTCATGTAATATCTGGGCAGTCACTCTCGCCTCATCTCTTGAGTTCAGCTCTTTTGTCCATGTTCGGGTCAAGGAGCTGAGTGACCCTGGTGAATCGCAAGCTGTGTATCAGGCTATTGCTGTGTGAATGCCGCTTGACACCACTGTTGATGACATTTTCCATCACTTTGCTGATGTTCAAGAGTAGACTAATAGGGTAGTAATTGGCCGGGTTGGATTTGTCCTATTTTGCAGACTGTATATAACTGGGCAATTTTCCACATTACAAGGTAGATACCAGTGTTGTAGCTCCACTGGAACTGCTTGGCTAGGGGTGCAGCTAGTTCTAGAGCACAAGTCTTTAGCAGTATTGGAATATTATCAAGACCCAAAGCCTTTGCAGTATCAATTGCTTTCAGACATTTCTTGATAGCACATGGAGTGAATCGAATTAGCTGAAGGTTGGCATCTGTGATGCTGTTAACCTCTGGAGGAAGCAAAAATGTATCATCCACTTGGCACATCTGGCTGAAGATGGCGGCAAATATTTCAGCCTTATCTACTGCACTAATGTTCTGGCTTCCCCGCTTCCCCATCATTAAACATGGGGTTGTTTGTAAGCCTCCTCCTCCTGTTAGTTGTCTAATTGCCCACCACCATTCACAACTGGATGTGGTAGGACTACAGAGCTTAGATCTGATCCATTGGTTGTGGGATCGTTTAGCTCTGCCACATGCTGCTATCACATATGACAGTAAACAAGTGCAGAAGAAGCAGAAGAAGGCTCGAAGTAACCTGCAAATTGGTTACCGAGCTGGATGCCATGGTGCAAAAAGATGTGGCACCTCAGTCTGCAGCGCAGTGTGCCCTGCCAGTGGCACCTGGGTTCACAATGGCTTTCAATTTTTATGCTGCCGGCTCTTCCCAGGGGCTACAACCTCTGCGGCATTTCACAATAACCTGTACACAGATGCATCAAGGCAGCTACAGAGGTCTTCTTTGCTCGAGTTGGGCAGCATATAAACCTCCCAATGGATGTGGTGTCACAGATACAAAGGGACAGGGGCATGTGGAAATAGTTCCTTTAAGTGCAGGAATCGACTGCACCCATGTTTCCATTAGGGCACCAAGTCATGAACCATACAACACCATAAACAAAAAGCTCTTCCACTCCTTGAATGTGCAGGTGGTGTGTGACCACACCAAGGTGTTCCTGCAGTTGTGTGAGCGCAATCCTGGAAGCTGCACGATTGTTTTATGCTGGAGAATTCATAGCTGCCTCAGCTTCTCCAGACACCAACACAGGACTGTGTTTGGCCTTAGGGGGACACTGCGCCTTAAGTGCCTTGACCACTCTGGAGAAGCATTTCAATATTACCCTGTAAGTCTCTCCAGAATAGTCACTGTGCTGCATGCCCCATAACATGGTGCTGTCGAGAGGCCTACAACCAGAGGGGAAGAGGCCAGCCCTATTGTTCAGACATCTGAGGTGGAGCATGATGTGGAGAAGAAGGAACAGTCATGGAAAAAGAAGGGGCAATGCAAGACCATCTATGGGGCAGGCCCATGAGGCTATGGCTAATTCTTTACAAGAGGGGGTCATCACCAGAAGCTTCATAATTCAGAGCAAGATTCCCTGGGCTCTTGAAATGCCACCAATTCAGTCAGTCCAGTGAACAGCTTCCATATAATTCATCTTTAACATGGAAACAACACTTCTTCAGGAAAATGCCCATCCACTACAAGAGAGAGGAATAATAGCGCATACTGAAAATCAGTGTCTTCAACATGGCTGAAATCCGCCATGCTGGGACCCGATGCTGAGAGTGGAGCAGGCCAGGAGTAGGCAGGGCCAGAATATCCTGACCTATGACCATCATAACCGTTGACATCAACATAGTGCACAAATACACCTTCACAACCTGGCCTGTGCAAATAATTGTTAGAGGTCGTCAATGAGATGGAAAAAATGCCACCTCAATAAGCCATGCTTAGTATGCCAAGAGCGCCAGTAGGAAGCATGGCTTTAGTTCCACGATCTTCAGATATGATTGTATGTGGTGACAGTACTTCTGCGACTACACATTGTGCAGGATAATGTTACACATGTGTTCACTAATCCTCCTACGACCCCTCCCCCCCACATGATCAACCCACCAGTGTCCAGAATGCATGACATCTGCAGAATGCTGCCAAAAACCTCAGCTCCCTGTGACCCTGACTCTACCACCTAGCGGAGAAACCACCCAAAACATATACATGGAGCAGACATGGCAGAGTCCAGTAAAGTCACTGTGTAACACTCATATGCAGGTGGCTGCCTTCAACACAGCATTCATGCTTAAAGAGCAACTGATCATTGAGTCTGATCATTAATCCTCCCTTAAAAACAATCATTGGTGGACAAGAAATGGTGAGAGGAGTATCTCAATCCCCTACGTTATCTGAAGGTCTGGAGAAGAACACAGCCTTCCACCGTTGGAAATGCATTGACACACCATTGCTCCTGATGGTGTCAATGAGAGATGAACCTCGGCATGTAGTCTTTCGTGCCAGTGGTAAGAAAAGGCTGCTGAAGGTTGACGTCACACACTGCTTTCCCGCATAGGATTCAGCTGAGCACTTCAACAGTGCAACCTTCAGAAGAACACTAATTGGTATGCACATCAAAATGTTTGGTGCATTGTGAGCTGAAAGAAAGCCTGCATTCAGAGTTAAGGAGCCTTGTGAAGACCAGTAAAAATTTGGCACAGGGCTTTGTAAAGCGCGTGGAGCTCACCCTTTCCAGTCAACTCCATTCACACACATGTTGAACTATCCATGATGCATCGTCTGAGGGCTGATGTTCCAACTTCCCCTGTAGCATAAACCACAGCCACCCAGTGGCTGAATGTTTCAGTCAAAGCTCAATTTGCTGCAATGGGTGGTATTATCATAACTAGCAGCATTACAAAGGTTAATGTAGTGTCAACAGTAGCCACGAGAGGGAGCTTCAGATACAACCATATAAGGCAGTGATGCTAAACCTTAGGGTAGGGGTTTGTGCCGAAGATAGCTAGTGAAGGTCATAAGAGCAGTTAGTATGAGAAGGTCAGATTATAGTTTATACCAGTCGTGAGATAGCAGTAGATGAGTGTAGTTAGATGTTATTGATCAATTCTGGATTCTAAAAGGACGAAGTGTCGAAACCCAGTTTAGTAGTGTAAATAAAATTATAGCTTTGTTTAAGTAAAAGCTATACTGTGGTCTTTGTGGAAAACTACTAGGGCAGCACGGTGGCACAGTGGTTAGCATTCCTGCCTCACGGCGCCAAGATCCCAGGTTCGATCCCGGCTCTGGGTCACTGTCCGTGTAGAGTTTGCACTTTCTCCCCGTGTTTGCGTAGGTTTCGCCCCACAACCCAAAGATGTGCAGGGTAGGTGGATTGGCCACGCTAAGTTGCCCCTTAATTGGAAAAAATTAATTGTGTACACTGAATTTAGAAAAAAAAACTACGCCAACCATCCTAAATAAGCAACACAAAGAACACCAGACAATGAAAGATGAGAAATAGTGTCAGTAAGGTTGTGGATTTCAGTGTGTCAAGGATTACAAGGATTGTTGAGAGCCCTCCATGAGAGATTGGCAGTGGTTCTACAGACCATGAACTTGCTGCTCTCAGAATGACAGCATTTGTACTCCCTCTCCTGCCACTCTGCCAGTTGCCTGTTGCCTGCCAACCTGCCAAGCCAAACTGTTTGACCATGAGATGGTGCTATCTGCAGCTGGGCCTTCTAAACCCGGAGATACTCAAGATTCTTCAAGGCCATCTGCGGCATGCACAACTGAAGGTCAGTAGCCTTCCATCAACTATGCTGCAGCCACTGGGATTGCACTATATTAGGAGTATTAGGAAAGGCAAAGACAAATGGGAGACGGACACTAAGAGAAACCATAAGGTTGATTAGTTTGCATTTGAATGCAATATGGTATGATTCCCTTCACAATCTTGAAGCTTGCAATTTACGGAAAGCTATGTGTTTGTTCCGTCTGCTGGTTTCCAGCAAAGGTTGTCGTTACTACTCTTGGAATAGAGACACCGTGTGATCTCAGTGAACACCAACATCAGATCAGCTATCTTGATATGAATTAAATGGAGGGGACCATCTCTGATTAACCCGCAGACAATTTGATGCACTAAGAGACTAGGAGGAGACAGAGAGACAAAAGCAATTGGCCAGGTTAGACATAAGGTAGCTTGTTTCATGTTAGAAAAAAACAGTAGGTCTTGTTTTCTAATTTGCCTTTACCTTAACAGAAAGCTTGAGATCGGCAGAAGTGGAGGGGAACAGTTCCAGTCCCCAGAGTCAGCATGTGTGCAGGAAGTGTCTCCAGTTACAGCTCCTGGAAGCTCGGGTTTCAGAGCTGGAGCGGCGGCTGGAGACACTGTGGAGCGTCCGCGAGTCGGAGAGCATCGTGGATAGCACGTCTAGAGAGGTGGTCACACCGCAGGCTCAGACTCTGCAGGCAGGAAGGGGATGGGTGACCACCAGACAGAGCAAGAGAGCGAGGCAGGTAGTGCAGGAATCTCCTGTGGCCATTCCGCTGCAGAACAGATATACCGCTTTGGATACTGTTGAGGGGAATGGCCTCTCAGGGGTGTAGCCATCCGGGATGGCCACTTCCAATAAGGTACAGAGAAACTCACAAAGCCTGGTGGGTAAAATGGACAAGCCAAGATTCAGGCAGGCTCAGAGCCTGAAATGCATATTCGTAAGCAAGAAGTCCAGACGGTATCGAAACTCCATCCAATTAGCATTTTAATGGGGCCGATTAGCATTTGATGGCCCATCTTCACCAAAACAAAGGACTGGTACTCAAACAACCGGGACAGTCCCAGACATTTCGGCACCACTACCTGTTCAAGGGAAACACAAACAACAGGGTCAATGATCGCTTGGGACACGCCCAGCCATCCAGATCCCCGCCCACCTATTGGCTAAGGAATCGAACAGAGTGATCAGGGATCACCCAATTATAGAATTATCATAGAATTCACAGTGCAGAAGGAGGCCATTCAGCCCATCGAGTCTGCACTGGCTCTTGGAAAGAGCACCCTACCCAAGGTCAACACCTCCACCCTATCCCCAAAACCCAGTAACCCCACCCAACACTAAGGGCATTTTTGGACACTAAGGGCAATTTATCATGGCCAATCCACCTAACCTGCACATCTTTGGACTGTGGGAGGAAACCGGAGCACCCGGAAGAAACCCACGCACACACGGGGAGGATGTGCAGACTCCGCACAGACAGTGACCCAAGCCGGAATCGACCCTGGAGCTGTGAAGCAATTGTGCTATCCACAATGCTACCGTGCTGCCCCCAATTAGTAAGGCCCAAATCGAAGGACCGCCCAAAAGAGCGCGAAATCCCCCGGAGTATAAGAAGAAGAGTTCGCCATATGCTCGCTCTCTCTTGGTCTTGGTACCCCGGTCACGGCCATCGCCAATCGCAGCAACATCAGAAGTGAGTCCAAGTTGAACGCCCGCTACCAGACGGATGAGCCCAGCTGAGCAGCAGTTACTCCTTCGAACCCAAGAGATCCAGAATTGAACAGCGGCCACTGTTTTCTGACCTAAACCGGGTGCCCGAAGTTAAGTACAGGTTGTCTTAGTCGATAGGTGTAGTTAACTAGTAGTGTTTATGTTGCATGACTCATTGTGTGTAAATAAAGTACCCTTGACCTTCAACTAACTAACTTGTGTTTGGCTCTTTGATCGATAGCCGGTTGAAACTTGTGGTGGTATCACTTGATACCTGGCGACTCTAAGCATTAAGACAGAGATAACACAGAAAGTAGGGCAAACTCACTGATTGCCATAATTGGAACAGATCCACAGAAAAGACAAATCAAAAGAAATGCGCATCTGGGGAAAACAGCAACAGCCAAACTCGTGGCACCACGGTTGGTTGTGCTGCAGAGGGGAGGGGTGATAAGTGTGACAGTGCAATAGTTATAGGGTATTCAATTGTAAGGGGAAGAGACAGGCATTTCTGTGGCCGCAAACGACATTCCAGGATGGTATGTTGCCTCCCTGGTGCTAGGGTCAAGGATGTCTCATAGCGGGTACAGGACATTCTGGAGGGGTAGGGTGAACAGCCAGTGGTCGTGGTACACATCGGTACAAACGACATAGATAAAGAAAAAAGGGATGAGGTCCTAAAAGCAGAATACAGGGAGCTAGGAAGGAAGTTAAGAAATCGGACCTCGAAGGTAGTGATCTCAGGATTACTACCGGTGCCACGTGCTAGTCAGAGTAGAAATGACAGGGTGTACAGGATGTATACATGGCTGAAGGGATGGTGTCAGGGGGAGGGTTTCATATTCCTGGGGCATTGGGACCGGTCCTGGGGGAGGTAGGACCAGTACAAACTGGACGGGTTACACCTGGGCAGGACTGGAACTGATGTCCTAGGGGAGCTATTTGCTGGAGCGGTTGGGAGTGTTTAAACGAATGTGGCAGGGGGATGGGAACTGATGCAGGAAGTCGGAAGGTAGTAAAACAGGGGCAGAAACAAAAGGCATAAGGGGGAAAGTGTAAGGCAGAAAAGCCATAATCAAAAATAAAAAAAGGGCGACAGTACAAGGTACAGTGACTGAGTGGAGCTCAGTGAATAGGCCCAGTAATATTAAAAGAAATAAAATGGGAAGTAAAAACATAAATGGAAAGCAACGCAGCAGGTTGTTACATGAAGATATGGGTTCAACGACAAGGAAAATTAGCAGAAAAGTTAAGAGGAAAAATAACTTAGGAGAGGTTACTGATCAAGGTGTTAAGATTCAAAACAGAGGTATAAAAGCCAACATAAGTGTACTTTGCCTGAATGCTTGTAGTATTCGGAATAAGGTAAATGTGTTGATGGCGCAAATCATCGTGAATGACTACGATTTAGTGGCCATTACTGAAACATGGTTAAAGGATGGTCACGACTGGGAGTTAAATATCTAAGGGTGTCAAACTATTCGGAAGGACAGAGTGGATGGTAAGGGAGGTGGTATAGCTCTGTTATTTAAGGATGACATCCGGGCAATAGTAAGGGATGACATCAGTGCTATGGAGGATAAGGTTGAATCCATTTGGGTGGAAATCCGGAATAGTGAGGCGAAAAAGTCACTGATAGGAGTAGTCTATAGTCCACCAAATAGTAACATTATGGTGGGGCAGGCAATAAACAAAGAAATAACGGGTGCATGTAGAAATGGTACAGCAGTTATCATGGGGGATTTTAATTTACATGTCGGTTGGTTCCACCAGGTCGGTCAAGGCAGCCTTGAGGAGGAGTTTATAGAATGTATCCACGATAGTTTCCTAGAACAGTATGTAATGGAACCTACGAGGGAACAAGCGGTCGTAGACTAGCACGTGGCACCGGTAGTAATCCTGAGATCACTACCTTCGAGGTCCGATTTCTTAACTTCCTTCCTAGCTCCCTGTATTCTGCTTTTAGGACCTCATCCCTTTTTTTTATCTATGTCATTTGTGCCGATGTGTACCACGACCACTGGCTGTTCACCCTCCCCCTCCAGAATGTCCTGTACCCGCCATGAGATCCTTGATCCTAGATCTGGTCCTGTGTAATGAGACAGGATTGATTAATGATCTCATAGTTAGGGATCCTCTTGGAAGGAGCGATCACAATATGGTGGAATTTAAAATACAGATGGAGGGTGAGAAGGTGAAATACTAGTGTTTTGTGCTTAAACAAAGGAGATTACAATGGGATGAGAGAAGAGGAGGTAGACTGGGAGCAAAGACTTTATGGTGAAACAGTTGAGGAACAGTGGAGAACATTCCAAGTGATTTTTCACAGTACTCAGCAAAGGTTTCTACCAACAAAAAGGAAGGACGGGAGAAAGAGGGAAAATCGACCGTGGATATCGAAGGAAATAAGGGAGAGTATCAAATTGAAGGAAAAAGCATACAAAGTGGCAAAGATTAGTGGGAGACTAGAGGACTGGAAAATCTTTAGGGGGCAACAGAAAGCTACTAAAAAAGCTATAAAGAAGAGTAAGATAGATTATGAGAGTAAACTTGCTCAGAATATAAAAACAGATAGTAAAAGTTTCTACAAATATACAAAACAAAAAAGAGTGGCTAAGGTAAATATTGGTCCTTTAGAGGATGAGAATGGAGATTTAATAATGGGAGATGAGGAAATGGCTGAGGAACTGAACAGGTTTCTTGGATCGGTCTTCACAGTGGAAGACACAAATAACAGTGACTGATGGAAATGAGGCTATGACAGGTGAGGACCTTGAGATGATTGTTATCACTAAGGAGGTAGTGATGGGCAAGCTAATGGGGCTAAAGATAGACAGGTCTCCTGGCCCTGATGGAATGCATCCCAGAGTGCTAAAAGAGATGGCTAGGGAAATTGCAAATGCACTAGTGATAATTTACCAAAATTTACTAGACTCTGGGGTAGCCGCGGCGGATTGGAAATTAGCAAACGTGATACCACTATTCAAAAAAGGAGGTAGGCAGAAGGCGGGTAATTATAGGCCAGTTAGCTTAACTTCGGTAGCAGGGAAGATGCTGGAATTTATCATCAAGGAAGAAATAGTGAGGCATCTGGATGGAAATTGTCCCATTGGGCAGACGCAGCATGGGTTCATAAAGGGCAAGTCGAGCCTAACTAATTTAGTGGAATTTTTTGAGGACATTACCAGTGCGGTAGATAACGGGGAGCCAATGGATGTGGTATATCTGGAGTTCCAGAAAGCTTTTGACAAGGTGCTACACAAAAGGTTGCTGCATAAGATAATGATGCATGACATTAAGGGCAAAGTAGTAGCATGGATAGAGGATTGGTTAATTAATAGAAAGCAAAGAGTGGGGATTAATGGGTGTTTCTCTGGTTGGCAATCAGTAGCTAGTGGTGTCCCTCAGGGATCAGGATTGGGCCCACAATTGTTCACAATTTACACAGATGATTTGGAGTTGGGGACCGAGTGCAATGTGTCCAAGTTTGCAGACGACACTAAGATGAGTGGTAAAGCAAAAAGTGCAGAGGATACCGGATGTCTGCAGAGGGATTTGGATAGGCTAAGTGAATGGGCTAGGGTCTGGCAGATGGAATATAATGTCGACAAATGTGAGGTCATTCATTTTGATAGGAACAACAGCAAAAGGGATTATTATTTAAATGATAAAATATTAAAACATGCTGCTGTGCAGAGAGACCTGGGTGTGCTCATGCATGAGTCGCAAAAAGTTGGTTTACAGGTGATTAGGAAGGCAAATGGAGTTTTGTCCTTC
Source organism: Scyliorhinus torazame (assembly GCF_047496885.1). Classification (NCBI taxonomy): domain Eukaryota; kingdom Metazoa; phylum Chordata; class Chondrichthyes; order Carcharhiniformes; family Scyliorhinidae; genus Scyliorhinus; species Scyliorhinus torazame. The sequence goes on from NC_092715.1 coordinate 218,592,968, forward strand.
ATTGCTAGAGGTGATGGAGTTTAAGACTAGGGAGGTTATGCTGCAATTGTATAAGTTGTTAGTGAGGCCACACCTGGAGTATTGTGTTCAGTTTTGGTCTCCTTACCTGGGAACGGACGTACTTGCGCCGGAGGGTGTGCAGAGGAGATTCACTAGGTTAATCCAGATCTGAAGGGGTTGGATTACAAGGAGACGTTGAGTAGACTGGGACTGTACTCGTTGGAATTTAGAAGGATGCGGGGGCGGATCTGATAGAAACATATAAATAATGAAGGGAATAGATAGGATAGATGCGGGCAGGTTGTTTCCACTGGTGGATTAAAGCAGAACTAGGGGGCCTCAAAATAAGGGGAAGTAGATTTAGGACTGAGTTTAGGAGGAACTTCTTCACCCAAAGGGTTGTGAATCTATGGAATTCCTTGCCCAGTGAAGCAGTTGAGGCTCCTTCATTAAATGTTTTAAAAATAAAGATAGATAGTTTTTTGAAGAATAAAGGGATTAAGGGTTATGGTGTTCGGGCCAGAAAGTGGAGCTGAGTCCACAAAAGATCTGCCATGATCTCATTGAATGGCGGAGCAGGCTCGAGGGGCCAGATGGCCTCCTCCTGCTCCTAGTTCTTATGTTCTTATGAATCAAATTTGAGACTGAATATATATTAGAGAACAGTTGATAAACCAGTAATAGAGGGACAATCCAAGACTAAAATTGCAGAAAGAATAGCAACCAGCGCTTGTGAGGAGCCATTGATATTATGTACAAGTATCGGCACTTAAATATCACACCGCATACTTCCATTCTGTTCGTTGAAGAGAGAAACATTTTTCAGACATTGGGCTGGATTCTCCGGTCCGCCTGCTGGGCGTTCCTTGGCCGCGTACCATTCACTGGCGATGGGATTCTATCTTCCCACTGATTGTCAATGGGATTTCCCATTTTAACCACGCCACACCACTGGGAAACCCGCTGGCAAGGCTATGCTGCCAGCTGGAAAATTGAATCGCAGCAACCATGGAATTCTAGTCATTCTAGAAATTGAAGAGGAGGGAGGAAAATGCGTATTAATAGAAAACAAATTAGAAAACTGGAGGGTGAATGTTTTTATGCAGTGTGTGCTAATAAATGACCTGGAACCCGCTGCCTATGAGGGTGGTGGAAGCGGAGATGATCAATTATTTCAAAAGGAAATTGGATGGGCATCAGAGCAAAATAAACTTGAAGAAATATAAGGGTAGAGTCAGAGAATGGGACTGACTGGATTACTCTATAGTGAGTCAGCATGGACTTGAATGGGCCGAATATCCTCCTCCATTATAACTTTATGATTCAATAACAGTATAGAATAGTGAGCAACACTCCGGGAGTTCCTCTAGTCTTAATTGATTTTATTTGGACAAAATTCAACATCACATTATATTTACATATCAAAACTAGATGGACTCCCTGATGAAAATTTGCATTTTCTACTTGAAATAAGAATGCATGTATTATATAAATATCAATTAGCTTAAATGTCACAATAGATATCAAGTAAATATTCTGTCATAGCTTATGCTGGATCCCATTGAAAATATCCTCTCCAACACTATTCATTTGTAACAGCATAAACCTATATTAAAAATTCATATTATATTAAATTGATTTGAAATGGCCTCTTACAAGCTCAGTGTTATAATGATTTCTTCCCTATCACTCTCCCATTTCATTCCATTATTTATTGCAGAAGGAGATGGATTTTAAAAATCTATCAATGATTCCCACATTCCATTAAACATTACAAACCTCCTTGTTGAGATTATAAATGGTATGTGCCAAAGCCAATAAATCGAATAATATTTTCAGCCGTGTATTAAATGATGATGTTTCTGATTTTTTTTTACAAATGAGGAAGACTGTTCATTCCATCGTAATTCATCCATCTATCCATCTGTGTAGTCATCTCATTGTAGTATCTAATGGCTTCTCAAATGATTATTGTTTTTACCACCAGTGCTTTATCTGCGAGTCCATCCCATCTGGTAATCACGCTTTGGTTGAAGACTAATTTCCTTGAATCAGTCATGAATGGATATTTTATTATATTGACTTGTGATCACCTTGTCCTACTTGAAGGTAATATTTTAGAATTATATTTCCCTATCCTTAACTGTATTGTATATCCATAAAAGATTAACTCCTTCCAGGATAAAGAGCTCATGTTACTCTGTTGTTACTCCATTACGCAGGATTCTAATGCTAGGATTCATCTTCAAGGTTTACCTCTTCACTGCCTCGATTATCCGAATGTACTGAAATATTGGAGATGGTGACTGATGAGAGCACTAAATAATTTGAGCACAACCTGGGCAGCACGGAAGCACAAGTGATTAGCACTGTGGCTTCACAGCGCCAGGGTCCCAGGTTCGATTCCCTGCTGGGTCACTGTCTGTGTGGAGTCTGCACGTTCTCCTCGTGTGTGCGTGGGTTTCCTCCACGTGCTCCAGTTCCTCCCACAGTCCAAAGACATGCAGGTTAGGTAGATTGGCCATGATAAATTGCCCTTAGTGACCAAAAAAGGTTAGGAGGGGTTATTGGGTTCCGGGGATAAGGTGGAAGTGAGGGCTTAAGTGGGTCAGTGCAAACCTGATGGGCTGAATGGCCTCCTTCTGCACTGTACGTTCTATGTACTATGTACCTCCTGTGATTCTGTGATTCTATTCTACTTTCTATGCGAGTGGCATGGTGGCACAGTGGTTAGCACTGCTGCCTCACAGCACCAGGAACTTGGGTTTGATTCCAACCTCAGGCAGCTTTCTGTATGGAGTTTGCACATTCTCCCCGTGCCTGTGTGGGTTTCCTCCAGGTCCTCAGGTTTCCTCCCACAATCCAAAAATATGTTAGTTAGGTGGATTGGCAATGCTAAACTACCCCTCAGTGTTCAAAGGTTAGGTTCGGTGGGGCTACAGGGATTGTGTGTGGATTGGGTCTAGGTAGGCGGGTTAGTGCAGACTCAATGGGCCAAATGGCCTCCTTCTGCACTGTAAAGATTCTATGATTTATATTCTCTTATGTTTAAGATTCTGCTGGCTTTAATGGTTGTTTCTCTGTACTTGTTTGACATGTTTAATGTTAAGCCACCTTCAATTTCTCACACAAAATATGAATATAAATGGTATATGACATACGTATTTTAAAATTATGCGCAGTTCATTTGTTTTGCTTACTTTGTCCTTCCAATGTATAGTACTTTACATTTACTTGTATTTTGCCCATCATTCATCAGTCCACCTCACTGTGTAACATCTGAGCTTACTTTTCCAATTCCATCTCCTTATCGAGCTAACGTGTCTACTCTAAATCAGTTTCTGAGTCCAATTCATTGATGTAAATGTGAAACAGGCACAATCCGATGCTATTGATCTGTCTACATACATACTATGTCCACCATCACGATGATGAGACATGTGCATGGATATTAAAACAATGGCTTTCCAGCACCTGGAAAGTTTCGATGTGGAATTCCAATTCCAATTTTGCCATTTGAACTGCGACCTAGCTAACCACTTAAAAACACAAAGGTGAAGGTGAAAAACAAACAAACCTTCAGACCCATCGAAAGGCATCACTGTCAAAGGAAGAGGCATTAAAATGCAAAGTGCTGGCTATTGAAACAACGGCTGCCACAGGCAGACACACCCAAAACACCCTTGGAAATGTACAATGGGTAAAGTAGAAAAAGCCAGGCTACAGCCACTGCAGAGAGATTGCAAGTGACGCAGGTGGTATCAAGAAAGTTTTCAGCAGAGTAAGCAGGATGAAAAACTTCACTCTCCCCCCTCCTCCCCTTATTCTTTTGAGAAAAGTGTGTGTCACCTATCTCGAGAAATCAGTTAACAAAAATCTGCCAGAGAACTGACATCTTGTAATAATTGTAAGATTTTCTACACCTACAAGACTGCATACTGCAAGAAACCAGTTACCTTAAATCAACTACAACGGTTAAAATGCATGCCTCAGGGACAAGCAAAGGGCACTTAACTGCATGTTCTGTTAATTTTTTGATTGGACTCTAACTTATTTCTGATAACCTGGGTGTATGAGATCATGTTTTCATTATTTCTTTATCATGTTTCATGGTGAATAAATGTTCCCTGTCTTTACTCAAGGAAACCTTGTTTGATTGGCTTCTTATGCTTAAATAGATAAATATGTTCTAATTTGAAAAATGCATATTTTTGTGAAAAGTAAACTTAAACCTCTATTGTTAGCATTTCTACCTCATAGCGCCAGGGACCAGGGTTCTATTCTGGCTGTGGAGTTTGCACTTTCTCCCCATGTCTGCGTGGGTTTCCTCCGGGTGCTCCGGTTTCCTCCCAGAGTCGAAAGATATGCTGGTTAGGTGGATTGGCCATGATGGTTACGGGGATAGCGTGGAGGAGTGGGCCTAGGTAGAGTGCTCTCTTGAAGGGTCGGTGCAGATTCAATGGGCCAAATGGCCTCCTTCTACCCTGGATTCTTCGGAGAAGACAGAATCCCTTCTCACCTGATCATAACACTCCTTAACTCAGTAGTATCTGAGTTCACTTTTCAAATTCCAGCTCCTTATTAAGCTTGGTATTATCAGCAAATGTTTCTATATTGCAGTTTCTGAGTCGAAATCATTGATGTAAATGAGATACAGATGCTGTCCCTACCATACTGATCCATCTGCTTACTTATTTTGCCCACTGTCACGATGATGTGACTTCTGCATGAGTGATACAGCTGTGACTAACTGGTCTTGAGATTCCATTATTTGAGCTGAAATTGAAATCAGTCCTCAATAAAAGATCAGTTGGAGAGGAGATTGTGCATCAGGAAGGAACAAAAAGTGGTTAAAAAAAAGAACAGAATGTGATAATTAGAAAGAAATAGTCAAATAGAGAGAGAGAGGAAAAGAGAAAATGCAACAGACCTGAAATTGAAAGAGAGATTGCAAATAAAAGACTTTGATCTGTCAGTTGTGAGATATGGAAAGCAAGTCTGCACAATGAGCTCCAACAATTCCACTGTGCTGATTAAGGGTCTTCTGTGTCTTCTGCCTGCCATTATTTGCAGATTCTTTAGTGCCTTTTATCTCTCTGCGCCATTTCACTGATGATCTTTCAAACTATCTAATTGTCTGCTATTAAGAGCTTCGCAGGATAAATAACCCATCAGTTCTACCTATAGTGCATTTGTTTATTCTCTCCCTTCTTTCCTCTATGTTCTCCTACTTAGTAAACTACTTGTTCAGGCCTTTAATGAAGGGTATGCATTCATCATTTCATAACATGGCTTTTCTCTTTACAGATGTCAGCTGACCTGCTGTGTCCTTCCTGCTCTTTAAGTTTTAATTGATGTTTGACGTCATCTTTCTTTGGCAGCTAGAAGTCTGACTTATCTTTCCCTTTCCTGTCCATTGACAGTCAGAAAGCATTTAGGGGACAGTGATCATCGTATATTGAGATTTAGGCTGTTGGAAAAGGACAAGGAATGATCCATGGTAAGAATGAAGAACTGGGGGAAAGCCAACTTCAATGGGAGTAAGAATGGACCTGGGCCGAATAAATTAGAGTCAAAGGTTGGCAGAGAAAACGATGGCTGAACAATAGGCTAGCTCCACCAAAGATGTACTTCGGGCACAGTTAATGGGTGGGATTCTCCATCCCGCCGCACTCATTTTCTGGTGCAGCGTGCCCCCTCCGGCAGCGGGATCCACCGTCCCGGTAGCCGGCCAATGGGGTTTGCCATTGTGGGCAGCCCCACGCCCTCGGGAAATCCACAGGCATGACTGCGCTGCTGGCGAAGGGGAGGATTCCACCAACAGAGAATCCAGTCCAATACAGATTTGCTTGAAAGGGAAAGGTAGAGCAAACAAAGGCAGAGCTCCCAGGATGACAGAGGTATAGAAATCAAGATCAAGAAGAAAAAGTGTGTTTATGACGGATGGCAGGTAGAAAATGCGATTGAGAACCAAGCTCAATAAAAAACATTCAGAGGGGATAAGTCCACCAACTATAGGTCAGTCAGTCTAACTTTTGTCGTGGGGAAAAACAAAATAAGTAGTCACATGGGCAAATGTGGGTTAAAGAAAGTCAGCATGGATATCTTGAGGGAAAATTGTGCTCAACTAACTTGTTAGTTTTTTGATGAGGTGACAAAGAGGGTTGACGAAGGTAATGCAGTTTATGTGGCACACATGGGGCTGGATTCTCCAACCCTGCAGCTATGTCTGCAGGATCCTTCTGGTCCTACGACCAGAAAGCCGTCGCTGCCCCCGCACCCGTCCTCCGCCCGGTGGGCTGTGCATGTGCACGGTGGGGACCTGCGGCGGCCGTGCTGTGCAACATGGCGCCGGCCGCGCGAGGACCCGGCCTGCCAAAAACTGCCCCCCCACCCCCGTAACCAACTTTGCCACCACCGGACCACACCCTACCAGTCCCCCAAGCCCCTGCTGAAGCCCCCCCCCTGCCAGTAGAATGTCTCCCCCACGACTGTGGCAGTACTGAACTCAGTCCGCAGCCGCCACGCGAGGTCCGCAACGGTGTGAGCACACGTGACCGACGCCATCGCGGACTCGACCCAGCGAGGCCGGATCATCGGGGACGTCCTGAGGCTGTCCATACGGCTTGCACCGCACTCCCCGAGTACGTTGCTCTTGAGGGGATGGAGCATCGGCGCGGCCCCCGATTCCAGCGTAAACGGGGATTCTTCGGGCGATCGCCGAATACAATTTACGTGTCGGTGATGGGAGAATCCGGCCCATGGACTTCCAAAATAATTTGATACTGTGCCGCACAACTGACCTATGAGCAAATTTACAGCTTATGAAATAAAAGGGATAGTTGCAACCTGAATGTGAAATGGGCTGAGCGACAGGAAGTGGCGTACGGATATTTCTGATGCCAGTAGAAGGTTTGTCGTGCAGTTTCTCAAGTGTCAGTTTAGGGAGCCTTCCTTTTCCTGATATATGTTAATGACTTCGAACAGGATGTTTAGGACACAATTTCAATGTTTGTGGATGATCTGAGTGTTACATTGAGGAGGATAGTGTAGAACCACAAAAGGATAGGCTCAAGGTGAATTACTTGTTCGTAAGCCTTTGCAGAAAGAATGAATCACATAGCATCCTCCTGTGCTGTAACATTTCTGTGTTCCTGTTGTTGCTCTTTTTAATGAGTGGAATACGATCCCACCAGCGTCACCAATAATGTTGCCATTCGTAACCAATAATGTTGCCAAATTAACTAGATATGGCAGTTATTAATGATAATATTGCTTTTCAGAGTCGCCAGGTTTCAAATGATAACACCACAAGGATTTACCGGATATCGATCAAAGGATCAAACAACCAGGTAGTCAGTTCAAGTTCAAAGATAGTTTATTTACACACAAGGATTACTTCGACATGCAACTTAAAACACTCCAAGTTAAACTACACCTAACAACTACAATAACCTATACTTAAATTCAGGGCAACCGGCTCTTTGCAGATGAACAAGGCCTTTGTTCGGATCTTGCGTGGCTGGGTGGAAGAAGTGGTTTCTTTTTATCCCTCTGGGATTTCGCACTCTTTGGGGCGGTCCTTAGCTTTGGACCCCATAATTCGACAGGCTTCAATCACCGCCTTCGATTTTGGCCAATAAAGGGGCGGGTGCCTTGATGGCTGGGAGTGTCCTGAGCGGTCATTGACCTTGGCTGTTTGGGCTTTCTTAGCAAAGGGAGTGGAGCCGGTTAGTCTGCATCTGTATCGGTTACCTGAGTACAGTCCTTTTGTTCTGGGGAAATGGGACATTAGAATGCAAACGAGCGGGGGTTTCGATCGCATCTAGCTATCTGGGTTGCAAATACACACACAAGCTCTGAATGTGTCTAAGTCCTGGGTTGGCCATAATTCCCATGGTCGTTTGCAGATGCCCATCTGAGATGGCTACATCCCATCCTCTTGATCCTGAACGCAAAGCGTGGTGGATCACACTGTTGATCCCTCGTCCGTCCTTGGTGTATCGCTTACCCTTGGTCAAGGACAGGTTCGACACTACTCTGTCCTATGTTTTTGGAGCATTTACCTAACATTCTTATTAACACATGATACATTCATAGTCTCTAAGGGGTCATTATAAAACATTCAACTATTACACATTTAACTTATTCGCACAAGGGAATATATAACTATCATTATCTAAGCTACTCTCATGCTGCTGGCAAATATAAAAAGGAACTTATATACAATACAACATTTTTAAACCAACGACAGCATTACATTTCTACTTAACCTATCAACGTTACAGAGGTGTACAGTCTTTATTTTTATCGGTGGTTACATTGTTTGTTGGGTTGGGTGAATTCCGAAGAAGGGGGCTGGGAGTGTATATATCGGGGAGTGGGAGGCTCTTTTTCGCCATTTGCGGAGTCTAAGTGTCTGGATGACAGTGCAGATTATCACCATCACCAGAAGGGCCTCTACTGTGTATGAATGGGGGTACCATTTAACAATGTTTTTTGCACCAAGTGGGGGTATCAGTGTTTATCTCTATATGTGGTGTGGTATCCGGGCTAGGAGTATCATGTTGTGTGGTCATGTTCGGAGCTGCTGTGGTGTGGGGTGCAGAGGCTTGTATCGCGTGCAGTTGTAGGAGTCCAGCGATGATCACAATGTAGGTCATCAATCCTCTCTTCATCTTGTCTTCTGTTCTTCGTTCTTCATATATTCCTGGGGTTGCAAGCATAATATCTGTTATTATCGTTGGTTAACATCTCGTTTTGTTTGTCTTTCTCTCCTTAACTTCAATTACCCATTAGAATCGTCACCATGTGTGACTCCCTCATTTTTTTGTTTTTAATACTATTTTGGAGGGACAAGACATGCAAATTTCTAAAGTACAGAGACTCTCGCAGCTTGTGGTCGATGCTGGGAGTGGGTGGACAATTTCTTCGACCAGTCTTTTCTTAAATCACAACCATGGGAGGTTGAAGCTTATCTTAACCAGCCGAATTTTGGGGCGGCCAGTTTTATAAAGTTTCTTTGTCCCAGAGTCCAGAGGTAGTTCGCGTATGGTAGCATATATGTGGCAACCAAGTGTGTCAAACATGTAAATAGCAGGTGGGGAAGTGACCAAAGAGTTGTGGAAGGTAAAGAGTTGAGCGTACAGACTGTAGCAAAGGGTATTCTTTAAACCACAATAAGAGCAGAGAAGGGAAAACTAAGAATTTCCAAAGACAGTAAAAAGTGTAAAGAACCATTCCGGAGTACTCAAAGTGATGGGAACATGAGTTGCGTGTGGGCCGCGGCAGGGCAAGAATGGGTGGGATCCCCGGGTAGGGCGGTGATCAGTGTTGTTGCTTCACTGCCTGAGCTTAGCTGACCGAATGCATTTGGGGTTCTCAGGCAGGGTGGGGATCAGCGCCATTACTCCCTACCTGGGTGACCTAAATGAACGGAAAGAATTTGTAACACATGTGAGATCCAACAATTGTTCCTTTAATGGCCATTGGTCAGTAAATGGCGTCGGAAGAGTAGCTATGACTGTATCAAGAAATTTGGTGTCAGGCAGACATTCATTAAAACCATGTAGCAATAAGAATGAAAGGAGGAAATAAAAGGCGGGCAGGCTCCATCAGTAAGTAGGACACCGTAAATCTCGTGCGGTTCCTTTTACTCATCAGCTGGACACCTCAGGGTTCTGTATCGAAAAGCATTGTGAAAGGGTTACCGTAATGGGAGTCAGACACGGAATCGTCACCATCTCTCAGTTGCCAGACTCATGCCTGCCGTTTTTGTGCCGTGGCCACGTGGGCCGTCGTGGAATCCGAATCGTCACGTCTTACCAATCTACAAGAGTTGTCGCAGTGCCAAAAAGGGGTTCGTTTGTCATGGTGGCAGTGAAGAGCAAATTACTGTTGTCGGGGGGTGGCGGTGGCTCTGGCTGTGGAAGGGGATATTGGAAGCCAAACATGTCCTGGTTGTGGTTCCAGGGGCTGGAGTGACTGGAGCCAGGGAGGTTGTACCAGTGGTCAGTGATCGTGGTCAATTCGGAGGCTGGCGTTATCGTCTGAATCAAGCTCAAGGTGGAAAGTCGTACTTGTGGGCGGAGAGAAGGATGGGTCTTTGGGCGTGGACGTGCTGTCATGGCTGGGGGAGGGTTGGACTCGGTTGTCGATGGGCGGGGCGGGATCATCTGTTATTGCCAGGGAGATGTGGTGGGAGTGGCTACATTGAGTTCCATAGACTTTGAGCTGGTTGATGTGGAACCAACCAGTTTTACCATTGGAGCACGTTATCTTGTACACAGAGGGGCTCACTTTGTCCAAAATGGAGTAGGGTCTTGCACATTTTGGGGAGAGGAACGAACTGGGGATTGTACAGGGAAATCATCACTTGCTGACCGACTGTATACTCTACAGGATGGACTGTTTTATCAAAGCAGGCCATACTCTGCTTTTCCCTGTGCCTAGTCGGACAGCTGCAGTGAGCTGTGCTGCTTTAATATTTTCCATGACTTGTTGGACTGCTTTCTCATGGGCGAGGGCGGTGAGTGTGGGGCTTGCCAAATCGAGACCTCATAAATATTCAGTTCCTTTCATAGGCCGTCCGGTCATGAGGGTGTGGGGGGTGAAACCTGTGGAACTGGATACTGTGTTCCTAATAAACATAAGGGCGAATGGGAGGACTGTGTTCCATGTGGTGTTATGCTGTTGCACCATTTTTCTAATGGTCGCTTTCAAGGTGCGATTCATTCGTTCAACAATGCCGCTGGATTGGGGGTGATACGCTATGTGAAATTTTTGCTTGATTCCAAAAGTCGTTAGGACATTTTGCATGACTCCCGCCAGTGAAATGGGAACCTTTGTCTGACTCAATGCTGCGGGGAAGACCCCAGCGTGGAAATATCTGTTTGGTCAAAATCTTAGCTGTGGCTTTCGCTGTGTTCGTCCGGGAGGGAAATGCTTCTACCCATTTTGTAAAGGTGTCAATTACTACTAATACATATTTAAAACCATTTCTGCAGGGGGTAGGGGACCAACGTAGTCGAGTTGTAAATTTGTCCATGGGCCATTACAGGTCAGGTGTGTCTCAATTGCCCTTTCTTGGAGTACCTTTCAGGATTGTTCTGTGCACAGATTAAACAATTCTCAACATAATGCGTGACGTCTGCTTTTAAATCGGGCCACCAACACAAAGGTCTTAAATGGGCAATGGTACTGTCTATCCCCTGATGTCCATGTCTGTCATGAAACTGGTAAATTATCTGGTTTCTGTCCTGTGTGGGGACCATATAAATTCCATTTTTCAAAACTATACCGTCCTGTACCATCAGTGAGTCCTTGCATTTGTCGTAGGGGGCTGGGAAGTTACCGTCTAAAACTTGCTTAAGAGTGTCGTCTGCCTTTTAGGCCTGGGCTAAATCTTCGATATTGGTCTGTGAAACCTGGACTGCGTGTATCGGTTCTCTTTCGGGGGTTTGCCAAAAGTGTCCATGGCATGACCCTGACTTGGCTAAGGCGTCTGCCTTTACGTTACCGGGTGGGGAGGAACGATGATGGCTTCTCACTTTGATTATGCCATATGTGCGGTCTTTTGCTGTCTTATGGATATGCTTCAACAATGGGGCTGAGGGTAGGGGTTTACCATCAGTGGATACGAATCCTCGAGATTCCCACAGGGGCAGGAATTCTGTCAAACTATTGCAGACATATAAACTGTCCGAATGTATGTCTGCAGGGGTTGGAAAGGAATCGGGTGCTGCACTACATATGCTATGGCTGCTAGTTCTGCTGATACCTGCTCGTGTGTGTAGTGATTTCGGACTAAAGCGTCCTGTGTGGTGCTTGGCTGCAATGATCTGGCACTCATGTGGGGTTCCTGCATACCGAAGGTTGTTCGCTAAAAATGTGTGGGTCTTTGTACGTTTAACTGTAATTTCCCTTCCTCGTCCAGTGAGCTGCTCTAATCTGGCACACTGAACTGTCCTTTAACCTACTATCTAACAGTAGCTGCGTTGGGGTGTGCTCGTTTAAAATCGTTACTGGGTTAAGGCCTGTAATATATGCAAAATACTGCACTGCCCAAAAGACTGCGAGAAAGTGCCGCTCGCAGGCTGAAAATCCTTGCTCTACGGGATCCAAAATTCGTGAGGCATAGGCTACGGGTCCGAAGCGGTCATGCCTTTCCTGTAGGAGTACTGCTGATAGGGTTCGGTTGGTGGTCGCTACTTCTATGGTTTAGGGCGAGTGTGGGTCTGGAACTTGCAAAGCGGGGGCTGTGCCTCGGGCCCGTTTTAATTCATCGAGGCGTCCGTGTGCTGAGGAAGCCATTCCCATGGGACGTTCTTTTTAAGGAGCTCTGAGAGTGGGGCTGCTTTTGTGGCAAAACTATCTATTTGGTTCCTACAATATCCAACTAATCCTAAGAATGACCGGAATATAGTGACATTGTGGGGCAGGGCCAATTTAACTATCGACTCAATTTGTTTGTGTTCAATCTCTCTCTTCCCATGAAAGAAGCTTAACATGCTCTTCCTTTGTGTCCGTCTGTGGGAGTAAGCCATCTACATACTGAATAAGGCATTCAGGGGTGAAAAATTTGGAAAGTCCGTTGGCCAATTGTCGGTGAAAAATGGAGGGGAAGTTGTGGAAACCTTGCGGGAGGCATGTCCACGTCTACTGCTGCCCTTGAATTGTGAACGCGAACTTATATTGACAGGCCTTATCTAAGGGAATGGACCAGAAGCCATTGCTAATGTCCAGCACTGTGAAGTACTTTGCGTGTACTCCCTGTTTGAGCATGGTTTTGGGACTCGTGACAACGGTGGGGGGTGACCTTGTTGAGCTCTCGGTAGTCAATAGTTAATCTCCATGAACCGTCGGGTTTCTTTACGGGCCAAATTGGGGCATTGTTTGTTGAGGCTACGGGCCGAATTACTCCTTGATCTAGTAAGCTGTTGATGACTTTTGAGATCTCACCCTCGGCTTGCTGTGGGAAACTGTATTGCTTCTGGGGCTTGGGATCGGGGCCTGAAATTGTGGCCATGCCTGGGATCTTCCCACAATCGTGTTTGTGTTGGGCGAAGGATGCTTTATGTTTTCTGAGGACCTCTCTAATAGTCTGGTCTGTACTAATTTTTTGTGGATCAAACCAATAGTCTCCGACTGAGCAAATCCTATGTTCGTAGTCCCCTACTATGAGCATAGCGGGGCTCTCGCTGTTTTGCCCATTTTCCATACACATCTGTTCACAGGATCAAATGAAAGGTTGTGGGAGCTCATAAGTCGATTTCTAGAATGTGCTTGGCTGTTTGGGGCAAGTGGACTAAAACAACGGGGTGCCTGGTGTTTATGGTTCCTATTTGAATATCTACGGGGGCTGTAATGTGTCCCTGCTGTACATGTCCTGTAAATTCACTAAGGGTGATGGTGTCTCTGGTGGACCATTTGTCACGCTGAAACATTGTGGAGGAGTTTAAAGTGGTGCGGGACCCTCCTGTGTCCCAAAGGAACTCTACTGGATGTCCCCGGACTGTGCCTGTGACTACTGGTCTGCTTGATTTGTCCCAGAGTGTGTCGCAGACCCAAGTTGGGGAGTCCGAACACCGTCAATCTGTGGTGTTGATTACTGCATTATCTGTTCGGGCGCTAATGCTATGTATGGGCCTAACATTGTTCCTAGGTGGGGCGTTCGATTGCTGGTGCCGTTGCTAGTGTAGCCACCTGGGTTGGCCACTTTCTGACTTAAAATGGAGATCCGCAAAGAATGCAGGGAAATGCAGTCAAGCCAGGAAAAACTAGCAGGTGCAAAGTTTCCGGTGTATTAGAACTTGCAGAAACCCAGACAGCACTGAAACCAACAGCCATCTGAATATTAATGAGCGATCCCCAGGAACAATTGGAAACATTTAAGGTAAATAAGGCCAAGCCAGACTCCTCGGCGCCAGCAGGAGCCAAGACAAAGGAAAGCCAAAGGACACTCTGGAACCGCCCAGCGATCAGGGAACAGCTCCAGTATTGGAGAAATCGATCCAAGTGATTGGAACGTAGTCCAATCACGTTGAACAAGGAACGGGGTCAGCCCTGAATGGCGCAAAGCCCCTGGGGACTATATAGTAGAGTCCCCAAGTTGAATTCGTCCTTCTTGGCAGGGTCACTCAGCAGCTTGAAACAACCCTTGACAGTGACCTGCCTAGCTGCCGCATCAACCAAGTAAGTCTCCAGTCTATGCACGCTATGAGATAGGCGCTCCTAGCTACCAGTCTATACCAGCTTTGAATCCTGCAGACTCAGAATCGAATGAAAGGCTATTTGTTACCCTGACCTGGTGGGCCAGTTCCAAAGCTAAGTATAGGCCTTTTAGTGTTAGAGATAGTCTAGTAATTAGAGTTTTATGCATGAGTAGTGATTGACTGTGTATAATAAATGTGTTTTGATTTGAAGCTTACTAACTGGTGTGTTGAGTTATTGATCAGCGCTTACCTCATGGTGGTATCATAAAGACACCTGGCGACTCTAGAGCAAAGGTTATAGAAACAGAGCAAATTAAGTAAAGACACAACGAGCAACATTTAAGAGCCAACCAAAAGTTAGCAACATTTGCTGGCGAACTCTGACGGGACCCAACTGAGAAGAAGTCTCACCACTTCAGGAGAACCCAAAATTTGAATTGAGGATCCAATTGGGAACAGAAACATTCACAAGTGTTCAAGCAGTTCTGATCAATCCTCATAATTCGGAAGCGTGTTAATGCATGCCTAACTAACAGGGCTATAAAGTAAATCTGATAGATTTTGTTGCGAAAAACTGTCGGGAGTTTGTATTCCGGAAAGTAGCGAACGCCGTACCCGTGTCTACAGCACCGCCTTAGTACCCCTCGTCAAAATTTTAAAAAAGAGAGCATTCAGATAGGAAAAATGGTAATGAAGGCAATGGAACGCCTTATGAACCCTCAAGAATCTGTGGTCGCAGCGACCAGCAGCAGAGTAGGACAGTGTTCCGTTTGGGAAGAAGAGATCAGGAAATATCTCAAAGGGGAAGGATGGCCCCTTTGGAGTGAATTCTGTGATAATGAGGAAACAGGACCCGGGAGTATAGGATATACTTGGTGGGAGAACCTGTCAGAGATCCATAAGAAAAGCTTAGGGAAAGCTCGCAAGCCGATGGCAATCATGTCCTGTCTGGCACAATTGCGAGGCACAGAGGAGGTCGTTCGGACGCTCTGTAAAGAGATAGAAGAGAGACATCGAATGAGCAAGGTTGATGTTAGTGAGATCGAGAGAAAAAATATAGAATTAAGAAGGAAGTTGGCAGCAAAGGACGGTGAGGTGGATGATGCCAAGCGGGCACAGCAGTCTTGTCTAGCGCATCTGAGCAGCTTCCAAACCCAATATGATAAGGCCTATCAGGACACGCAACGTGCAGTCCTGGTAAGAGAAGAGACAGAGAAACAGGTAGACACATTGCAAAGGCAGTGCAGCGATCTAAAAGCAGCGTTAAGAGCACTCCATGCTGCCACCACGGAGCACAGACAAAGCTCAGTGGATCATGCAAAATGCCGGAAGCAGATTGTGGAACTGTGGAGTCTTTGCTTTCAGTGCAAAATGGGTTTCAAAGCAGTTTTGGATCCCAATTAAATGAAGAAGACGGCCCTGATTGGCAAGAACTCAACGAAACCGCGCATAGATATGTACAGGGAACATGTGCGCAAGGAAAGCCCCAAAGGAGAAAAGCACCCCAATGCCCCACAGAGCAGATAGATCAGGCACCCATGAATCCAGTAACTACCCACCGCACAGTCACATCAGAAGGAGACACGGAATTTCTTTACACCACCCCTTAACCATGACCCAATTACGGAACGTGTGCGAAAATATCACACCGTTCCTCCCCACCTCTGACCCCCACCACTTCTTTGCTAGAGTGAAGCAGCAGGCGACCATGTACGGCCTGGATGAGCGTGAGCAAGTGAAGCTCACAGTTTTAAGCTTAGACCCTTTTGTTGTAGCAGCCCTTCCTGACCCACAGAATGTAGGAGGAGGCAGCCTTGCAGAGATGCACACGGCGATCCTAGACGCGATCAGCTATAACAGAGGTAACCCAGTAGAAGGCCTGAATAAGTGCAGGCAGAAGAAAACAGAACACCCCACAGCGTTTGCTGGACGCCTGTGGATCCATTTTACAGCCGTTTTCGGAAACTTGGACCGTGCCCATTTGTCCCCAGACAACATGGCCAAATGGACCCGCACCCTTATCTCCCATGCCACAGAGGCAGGACAAAAGGCTTGTACCAATTATGACCCCTCGGAAAAAGCGCACAACGTAAAGTGGGTTTTAAAAAGGTTGTCCCGCTTCTGGGAGCAATCTGTCCACAACAAACCCGTGATTAGAATTCCCGAAGAACAGAAGGCAGAGGCAGACATCCAAGCGGTTAAAGGGCACCAGAACCCCGCATAGGTGAACAAAGGCATGAACAGCCCCCCACAGAAACCACAGGAGTGTTACAACTGTGGACAATTCGTTCACTTTTCACGAGAGTGCAATGCCCCACGAAAGCCACAGAGAGCCCAGCAGGCAGGCACTCTGAATAACAGGACGAAGTCCATACATAGTGTAAGCACCCGTTCAGACCAGACAGACATGAACAGAACTGACTGATGGTGTTCGGGCTTCCCCACTTGGGTCTGCGACACACTTTGGGATAGGTCTCGCCGACCAGTCGTTGCAACGAAAATACGGGGACAGCCCATCGAATTTCTCTGGGACACAGGAGGGTCCCGCACCACAATTAATTCCTCCACCATGTTCCAAAAAGACACGTGGCCCACTACAGCCACTATCACCCTCAGCGGCTTTACAGGCCACTCACAACAGGGACACATCACAGCCCCTGTACCCATTCAAATTGGCAACATTACAACAAAACACCCATAGTTTAGGTCGATCTGGAACACACAGCAGAACACATTTTGGGCATCGATTTCATGAACTTCCACAACCTTTCATTTGACCCAGTAAATCAATGTGTCTGGAAAATGACAAAGTCAGCAAGAGCCCCCGCAACGCTCACAATTGGTGAGTATGCTAATAAGATTAGCGCAGTCGGCGATTTTTGGTTTGACCCAACCACGATTAGCACAGACAAACAGGTTAGGGCAGTTCTTCAGAAGAACAGGACCGCATTTGCAAATCATAAACATGAATGTGGCAGGGTGGTTGGTTCGGTTCAAATAACAGGACCTAACCCTAGACCCCAGAAGCAATATGGTTTCCCCCAAGAGGCAGAGGGAGAAATCTAAAAGGTAGCTTATTAAAACAAGGCGTACTTAGATCAGTAGCCTCGACTAATAATGCCCCGATTTGGCCAGTGAGAAAGCCCGATGGATCATGGCGACTGACCATCGATTACCGGGAACTCAACAAAGTCACCCCCGCAGCAGCCTCCATGGTAGCCACAAGTCCCGAAACCATGCTCAAACAGGGACTCAACTCACGATATTTTACGGTTTTGGACATCATAGAACATAGAACATAGAACATTACAGCGCAGTACAGGCCCTTTGGCCCTCGATGTTGCGCCGACCTGTGAAACCACTCCAAAGCCCATCTACATGATTCCCTTATTGTCCATATGTCTATCCAATGACCATTTGAATGTCCTTAGTGTTGGCGAGTCCACTACTGTTGCAGACAGGGCATTCCACACCCTTACTACACTCTGAGTAAAGAACCTACCTCTGTCATATGTCTGCTAGACATCACCATCCGAGGAAAAAGGCTCTCACTGTCCACCCTATCCAATCCTCTGATCATCTTGTATGCCTCAATTAAGTCACCTCTTAACCTTCTTCTCTCTAACGAAAGCAGCCTCGAATCCTTCAGCCTTTCCTCATAAGATCTTCCCTCCATACCAGACAACATTCTGTTAAATCTCCTCTGCACCCTTTCCAATGCTTCCACATCCTTCCTATAATGCGGTGACCAGAATTGCACGCAATACTCCAAATGTGGCCGCACCAGAGTGTTGTATAGCTGCAACATGACCTCATGGCTCCTAAACTCAATCCCTCTATCAATAAAAGCTAACACACCGTAAGCCTTCTTAACAACCCTCTCAACCTGGGTGGCAACTTTCAGGGATCTATGTACATCGACACCGAGATCTCTCTTCTCATCCACACTGCCAAGAATCTTACCATTAGCCCAGTACTCAGTCTTCCTGTTATTCCTTCCAAAATGAATCACCTCACACTTTTCTGCATTAAACTCCATTTGCCACCTCTCAGCCCAGAGCTGCAGCTTATCTATGTCCCTCTGTAACTTGTAACATCCTTCCGCACTGTCCACAACTCCACCGACTTTAGTGTCATCTGCAAATGTGCTCACCCATCCTTCTACGCCCTCCTCCAGGTTATTTATAAAAATGACAAACAGCAGTGGCCCCAAAACAGATCCTTGTGGTACACCACTAGTAACTGGACTCCAGTCTGAACATTTCCCATCAACCACGACCCTTTGTCTTCTTCCAGCCAGTCAATTTCTGATCCAAACTGCTAAATCACCCTGAATCCCATGCCTCTGTATTTTCTGCAGTAGCCTACCATGGGGAATCTTATCAAATGCTTTACTGAAATCCATATACACCACATCAACTGCTTTACCCTCATCCATCTGTTTGGTGACCTTCTCAAAGAACTCTATAAGGGTTGTGAGGTACGACCTACCCTTCACCAAACCGTGTTGACTATCTGTAATCAAATTATTCCTTTCCAGATGATTGTACATCCTATGTCTTATAAACCTTTCAATATTTTTCCCACAACAAAAGTAAGGCTCACTGGTCTATAGTTACCGGGGTTATCTCTACTCCCCTTCTTGAACAAGGGGACAACATTTGCTATCCTCCAGTCTTCTGGCACTATTCCTGTAGACAAAGATGACTTAAAGATCAAGGCCAAAGGCTCAGAAATCTCCTCCCTAGCTTCCCAGAGAATCCTAGGATAAATCCCATCCGGCCCAGGTGGCTTATCTATTTTCACACTTTCCAGAATTGCTAACACCTCCTCCTCATGAACTTCAAGCCTTTCTAGTCTAGTAGCCTGAATCTCAGTATTCTCCTCGACAACATTGTCTTTTTCCTGTGTGAATACTGACAAAAAATATTCATTTAGCACCTCTCCTATCTCTTCGGACTCCAAGCACAATTTCCCACTACTGTCCTTGACTGGCCCTACTCTTACCCTAGTCATTCTTTTATTCCTGACAAATCTATAGAAAGCTTTAGGGTTATCCTTGATCCTACCTGCCAAAGACTTCTCATGTCCCCTCCTGGCTCTTCTTAGCTCTTTCTTTAGGTCCTTCCTAGCTAACTTGTAACTCTCGAGCACCCTAACTGAACCATCGTGTCTCATCTTTACATAAGTCTCCTTCTTCCTCTTGACAAGTGTTTTGACTGCTTTAGTAAACCACGGTTCCCTCACTCGACCACTTCCTCCCTGCCTGACAGGTACATATGTATCAAGGACACGCAGTAGCTGTTCCTTGAACAAGCTCCACATTTCCATTGTGCCCATCCCCTGCAGTTTTTCTCTCCATCCGATGTATCCGAAGTCTTGCCTCATTGCATCATAATTGCCTTTCCCCCAGATATAACTCTTGCCCTGCGGTATATACCTATCCCTTTCCATCACTAAAGGAAACGTAATCGAATTGTAGTCACTATCACCAAAGTGCTCATCTACCTCCAAATCTAACACCTGTCCTGGTTCATTACCCAGTACCAAATCCAATATGGCCTTGCCTCTCGTTGGCCTATCTACATACTGTGTCAGGAAACCCTACTGCACACATTGAACAGTAACGGATTCTGGTCCATTCCATTGGCAAAAGCGTGCCAGTACAAATTTGCCTTCACTTTTAAAGGTCAGCAGTACACATGGACATGCCTCCCACAAGGATTCCACAACTCCCCCTCCATTTTCCACTGACAGCTGGCCAATGGTTTATCAAACTTTTCTCGACCCGAATGTCTGGTCCAGTATGTAGACGACCTATTACTGCAGACAGACACCAAGGCAGAGCACATCGAGCTTCTGTCCGAACTTCTGGAACTCCTACAGCGAATTGGATGTAAAGTGAACCCCAAGAAGGCCCAAATTCTGGAAGACAAAGTGGTATATTTGGGAATGATTATCACGCACGGTAAACGCGAGATTGAGCATAAAAGAATTGACTCGATTGTCAAATTGCCACTTCCCCAGAATGTTTCCCCCCTCTGGTCATTTTTAGGACTGGTTGGCTACTGCCGAAACCATATTGACGGTTTCGCCACCAAAGCAGCACCCCTCTCAGAACTCCTAAAGAAAGGAGCCCCTTGGGAATGGCTTCTGCAGCACACGGATGCTGTACACGCTTTAAAGCAAGCATTTATTGCAGCCCCCGCACTACAGGTTCCAGACCCACTTTCCCCCTATGCTATAGAGATCGCAAGCACAGATCGTACCCTTTCGGCCGTGCTCCTCCAGGAATGGCAGTTAAGACCCGTGGCTTACGCCTCCAGAGTTTTAGATCCTGTGGAGCAGGGATTTTCAGCCTGTGAAAGGCACCTGCTCGCAGTTTTCTGGGCAGTTCAATACTTTTCATATATCACCGGACGAAACCCCATCACAATCCTCACGGAACACCCCCCCATCCAACGTTTACTAGACGGATGACTTTAAGACGCTACAGTAAGCCAGATCAGAGCAGCCAGATGGACCCTTCTTTTGCAGGGACGGGACACCACTCTTAAAAGGACCAAGACCCACACTTTCCTAGCCGACAACCTTCAGTACCCAGGCACCCCCCACGAATGTGAAATCATCTCACCTCACCACAACACAGGCCCCTTTATAGCAAAACACCCCCAAAAAGATAGGTAGTTCACCCCAGAGCCCCCTGCACACAGACATGTGCGCATCCTTGAGAATATATGTGGATGGATCTTCCACAATATTAAACGGGAAGCGCATTACAGGATGCAGCATCTATGTTGAGGACGCACAGGGACACGCCCCAGAAGAAATCTCATTAAAACTGCCAGGACACTTAGGCACGCAGGCGGCAGAACTAGCAGCCATTGCATACATCATAGATCACCCAGATTCCTTCCCCAGCCGAGCAGACATATACTCGGACTGCCTCTATGTCTGTAACAGCCTCACAGAATTCCTACCCCTGTGGAAAGCAAGAGGATTTGTTTCCGCGGACTGAAAACCCCTCCCTTCAACCCCATTGCTCCGGCACATTTTGGACTAAGCACAGGACAGGATATTTGGTATCATTAAAGTACGAAGTCACCACCGTTCCTCCCCACCTGGAAATGTAAAAGCCGACATACTGGCTAAAGCAGGTTCTAGACATGGACATTTTTGGAACCCCCCCCCCGAAAGCACCCCAGTGAATGCAGTTCAGGTCTCACAGACTAATATCGAGGATTTAGTGCAGGCCCAGAAGCAAGGTCGTAATCTCAGGGAGATTTTAAAAGGAAACTTTCCAGCCCCATACGATAGGTTTAAAAATGCACTGATCACACATGACGGTGTGATCCTAAAAGACACCCTTTATGTGGTTCCTGAACAGGACAGGAATCAGCTTATGTTTGTTTCATGATAGTCATGGGCATCAGGGAATTGACCCCACTACAGCCCATCTCAGGCAGTTCTGTTGGTGGCCGAATTTAAAGGAAGACGACACGCACTATTTGGAAAATTGCCTTATATGTGCCCAAAACAATCCAGACAGATATGCGAAGAAAGCTCAGCTTAGCCACACCATGGCCCCTGGACTAACCACCAGATTGATTTTTTAGGACCATTGCCCCCTCGCAGGAATGGTCAAAAGTATGTGTTAATTGTGATAGACATATTTACAAAATGGGTAGAAGCATTCCCATCTAGAACAAACACGGCAAAGACTACAGCACAGATTTTAACCCACCACATCTTTACGAGATGGGGACTCCCCCACAGCATTGAATCCGACCAAGGTTCCCATTTTACGGGACGTGTCATGAAGAATGTCCTCACGATATTTGGCATTACCCAAAAATTCCACATCGCACACCACCCCCAGTCAAGTGGTATCGTGGAGCGAATGAATCGGACCCTAAAAGCAACCCTCAGGAAAATGGTCCAACAAAACAGCACCACTTGGGATTCAGTCCTCCCTTTTGCACTAATGTTTTTGCGTAACACTGTTTCGACATCCACAGGATACACCCACACACTCTCATGACGGGATGTCCCATGAAAGGCACAGAATTTTTATTAGGGCTTGACTTGACCAGCCCCGAAGTGACGGCCCTCACACACGAGAACGCAGTAAAACAATTAATAGAGAATGTAAACACGGCTCAGCAAGCAGCCGTAGTAAAATTAGGCACCAGGAAGAAACAGAGAAAGGCCTGTTTCGACAAGACAGTGCATGCGACTGAGTTTGAAGTAGGACAGCAGGTCATGCTCTCCATTTACAACCCCAGCACGTTCCTGTCACCTAAGTACTCAGGTGCGTACTCCGTTGCGGACAAAGTAAGCCCCTCCATTTATAAGATTAACGACCCCAACGGGAAGACCGCGTGGTTTCATATTAACCAGCTCAAGGCATATGTCTCGCAGTCTGACCACGCACACCACATCATGCTCAACACAGCAGACCACGCCCTGCCCACAGCCAACGTATCCCTCCTCTCAGTTACTCTCAGAATTTGACGCCTCATCTTCCCTTTGCTTCATTACTAACAAGAGCTCATGCTTTTTCTCATCTCCTCTAACCCAATACTTCTTTAATATGTTCACATGACACAGTCTGTTTGGTGTGTATCTTTCGTGACAACACTGAACTTCATGGATACTCTGTCAGTGACAACCACGCAGATTCATACATGGACTCAGAGAGATCCCACATTAGCGAAGCTTCACTGCATTATTTTCATGGTGGATTACAGAGGAATCCCCGAGCAGCCCTACATGATGAAGCAGCAGGAGCAGAATGTGGAGGATGGCATCCTCCTGTAGTGAGCTTGCATGGTCATCCCACAGCCGTGCCCTTGTCGATCCTGCAGGACCTGCATAATGGGCACCCAGGGTCTTCGAAAATGAAGATGCTGGCGAAGAGCTATGGCTGGTGACCTCAGTCGATGGCAACATCAAGAGAGTGGTGAAAAGATGCTGGCATGTCAGGAGCACCAGAAACTCAGTGCGTCGGCCTGGCTTCATCCTTGGGAACGGCCAAGGCGCCCCTGGGTGCGGTTACACACTGACTTCGCCGATCCTTTCATGGGGTTTTTGCTTTTAGTTCTTATAGATGCCCACTCTAGGTGGCTGTATGTGCTCCGGATGACATTCACCACCACGTGAACCACTAACAAGAAATTACGATACTCATTTGTGGGCAAAGTCTTGGAAAGGATTGGAAGAGATAGGGTTTATAATCATCTAGAAAGGAATAATTTGATTAGGGATAGTCAACAAGGTTTTGTGACGGGTAGGTCGTGCCTCACAAACCTTGGTCGCGATTCTCCGACCCCACGCTGGGATGGTGAATCGCCGGGGGCTGGCGTGAATCGCGCCCCCTCCGTGTCCCGAATTCGCTGCCATCAGAGAATCGGCGGGGGCGGAAATCGTGCCGCACCAGTTGGCGGGCTCCCCCCGGCGATTCTCCGGCCCGCGATGGGCCGAGGTCCCGCCGCTCTCAACCCTCGCCAGCCGGCGTGGATTGAACCACCTACCGTACCGGCGGGAGCAGATGGCGCGGGTGGGCTCCGGGGTCCTGAAGGGGCGCGGGGCGATATGACCCTGGGGGGAGCCCCCACGGTGGCCTGGCCCGCGATCGGGGCCCACCGATCGGCGGGCAGGCCTCTGCCATGGGGGCACCCTTTTTCTTCCGCCTTTGCCATGGTCTCCACTGTGGCGGAGGCGGAAGAGACCCCCTCCACTGCGCATGCGCGGGGATGCCGTGAGCGTCCGCTGACGCTCCCGCGCATGCGTCGCCCGCCGAAGTCCTTTCGGCGCCGGCTGGCGTGGTGCAAAAGGCCTTTCCCGCCAGCCGGCGGGGCGGAAATCACTCTGGCGCAGGCCTAGCCCCTCAAGGTGAGGGCTTGGCCCCTAAATGTGGGGAGAATTCTGCACCTTTGGGGCGGCCCAACGCCGGAGTGGTTCCCGCCACTCCATTACGCCGGATTCCCCCGCCTCGCCGGATAGGGGAGAATCCCGGCCCTTATTGAGTTCTTTGAGAAGGTGACCAAACAGGTGGACGAGGGTAAAGCAGTTGATGTGG
Organism: Scyliorhinus torazame; assembly: GCF_047496885.1. Classification (NCBI taxonomy): domain Eukaryota; kingdom Metazoa; phylum Chordata; class Chondrichthyes; order Carcharhiniformes; family Scyliorhinidae; genus Scyliorhinus; species Scyliorhinus torazame. The sequence continues at coordinate 218,617,262 of NC_092715.1, forward strand.
TGTCTATGGATTTCAGTAAAGCGTTTGATAAGGTTCCTCGCAGTAGGCTATTGCAGAAAATACGGAGGCATGGGATTGAGGGTGATTCAGCAGTTTGGATCAGAAATTGGCTAGATGTAAGAAGACAGAGGGTGGCGGTTGATGAGAAATGTTCAGACTGGAGTCCAGTTACTAGTGGTGTACCACAAGGATCTGTTTTGGGGCCACTGCTGTTGGTCATTTTTATAAATGACCTGGAGGAGGGCGTAGAAGGATGGGTGATTAAATTTGTGGATGACACTAAAGTCGGTGGAGTTGTGGACAGTGCGGAATGATGTTGCAGGTTACAGAGGGACATAGGTAAGCTGCAGAGCTGGGCTGAGAAGTGGCAAATGGAGTTTAATGCAGAAAAGTGAGAGATGATTCATTTTGGAAGGAGTAACAGGAATATAGAGTACTGGGCTAATGATAAGATTCTTGGAAATGTGGATGAGCAGAGAGACCTCGGTGTCCATGTACATAGATCCCTGAAAGTTGCCACCCAGGTTGATAGAGTTGTTAAGAAGGCGTACGGTGTGTTAGCTTTTATTGGTAGAGGGATTGAGTTTTGGAGCCATGAGGTCATGTTGCAGCTGTACAAAACTCCGGTGCGGCCGCATTTGGAGTATTGCGTGCAGTTCTGGTCGCCGCATTATAGGAAGGATGTGGAAGCATTGGAAAGGGTGAAGATAAAATTTACCAGGATGTTGCCTGGTATGGAGGGAAGATCTTATGTGGAAAGACTGAGGGACTTGAGGTTGTTTTCGTTAGAGAGAAGAAGGTTAAGAGGTGACTTAATAGAGGCATACAAGATTATCAGAGGATTAGATAGGGTGGACAGTGAGAGCCTTTTTCTTCGGATGGTGATGTCCAGCATGAGGGGACATAGCTTTAAATTGAGGGGAGATAGATATGGACAGATGTCAGAGGTAGGTTCTTTTCTCAGAGAGTGGTAAGGGCATGGAATGCCCTGCCTGCAATAGTAGAGGACTCGCCAACATTAAGGGCATTTAAATGGTCATTGGATAAACATATGGATGATAATAGAATAGTGTAGATGGGCTTCAGATTGGTTTCCAGGTCGGCGCAACATCGAGGGCCGAAGGGCCTGTTCTGCGCTGTAATGTTCTATTCTATTGTCTATTGTCATTTTGTACCCATTGCATATCAGACATAATAATCATAGATAACGATGAGTTCTTCAAGTTTGTGCATGCTAACAGGGTAAGACACATCCAGACAGCCCCACACCACCTGTCACTGAATGGCTTGGCAGAGTGGGCGGTTCAAGTGTTTAAGTGAGGCATTCAGAAGCAGGCCACAGGCTCACTGAATACACGACTAGCAAGATTAATTTTCATTCTCGGACCATGCCACATGTCACAACAGGGCAGCACCAACAGAGCTGCTGATGGACCGGCACCTCCAAACCCAATTGAGTCTGACTTTCCCAGGCCTTGGTAGAAAGATTGAGTTAAAACAGGGGAGGCACAAAAAATATCCTGGCCACAGGATGCCTGGGAGAGGTTTCCAACTGGGGGTTGCGGTATATGTCCGGAATTTCAGAGATGGCACCCATTGGCTCACAGGAATCGTGTTGGAGAAAACAGGGCCCATATATTACAAGATCAGAACCCAAGGGAAAACCGTATGTAAACATATGGACCACCTCAAGGGCAGAGAGCCCACCTCGAAGGAACCGCACTAGGGGAGGTGATACCTCCATCGCCTATGGGACCGTGATGTAGTCAAGGATTACAACCTGCCATGGTCCAATGTCCGGACAGTCAGGCTTGGAGATGGACATGGAATCATATTCACTCAGGGATGACACAGTAGTCGGAGTGTTCCTCCATTGTTCGTGTCGGGAAAGGTGATCAGCCAATCGCTACATGCCACCCGACTCAGACCCACCGCTGTCAGAAGCACAACCGAGTGCAAAGCAGCAAAGAAAGCCTCCTCAGATGGCTACTGAAGGGTAGCATTCAGGGGGGGGGGAGGGGTGTAATAACCCCCACGAGGCCCATGGTACCCTAATCGATCTCCCCATGGGACTTGTGGAATGCGAATGTCCGCAGTAGTAGGCGGAGGCCCGCCCAGTTAGGGTTCATAATTAACTGGTATAAAGGCCGGCCCAGACAGGGTTCGGCATGTTGGAAGTCCTAACTGAGCCTGATTCGGTGTGAATTTGTTGCTGTTGCAGTCGTTTCTATCGACCGTGAATAAAGTAGCATTCAACCAACTACTTGGCCCCCAGTTTCTTTATTACAGCAATGCAGTGTTCATAATAAGAGCAGAAGGCAATCATGTGTTGGAGTACTCAGACATAAGGGTTACTGAGGCTTTGCTACAGAAAACTCAGAACTAAGAATTAAGCATTGCAGGGTATAACACATTTAGAAAAAATAGAAAAGGGAAACAGGGAGGGACAAGACCTGCTTATATTCAGTGTAACATGATGGCAATAAAACAGGGGGGCACAGCTATAAGCAAGCCAAAATAGAACCCCTATGGCTAGAGATAAAAGGGAATAATAGGTCAATCACACTGACAGATGTAATGGACAGAACACCCAATTGTGGAAAGGAGATTGAGGAAGAAATATGCAGGTAAATTCGGGAACCGAGTGAAAAACAGAATAATAATCATGGGGAATTTCAACTAGCCTGATATTATTCGATCAGAAGAGGTAGGTAAAGGGGATAAGGGAATGCAGTTCCTAGAATGTGGACTGGACTACTCCCTAATACAACACAGGAAGATTTACTGTTGGATCTAGTAATGGGAAATGAATCAGAGAAGGGAAGACAGGACCTGCTCGGCCAGTGTTTTTCAAACTATCTTCCCGGGACCCAACTGATGACCTTCAGGACCCATGCCGGACGACCTTTCCGACCCATGCCGGCTGACCTTCCCGACCCATGCCGGCCAACCTTTCCGATCCCTGCTGGCTGACCTTCAAAATCGACGCCAGCCGATGCGACAGGTTGGCCTTCTTGGTCCTCACAATCTCACGCACTTTGTTATGCAATGTTACATTTCTGCTAAAGGCTTCAGCTGATGGTTTAAGTTCTTGCTGCATCCTTTGAAAAAAATCAAGTGGTTTGTCCTCGAACTCGCAATGCCTTCAAATGCCTTTGAAGTTTTTAAACTCTCATTTGCCAGTACTTCCCTGCACATAACACACAGGGGCTTTGCATCCTGATTTGCACTTGCACAATTAATAGAGCCAGACCTCAATCAATCATTGCTTTCTTCCTGCTTTCTTCCCGAATTCAGATTTTTATTTGTTGGCTGTTCACCACAGGTCCTGACGCTCTGTATGGAGCTAACACTAGCACTGCTTTGCCCTGCCATAGACTCTCCTGTGCAGCTCTCTCCAGCAAATTTAGATGTGAGATTCTGGCCTTTTGTGTCTCTGGCCCTCTCTTCCTTATAACAAAACAATCCATCTTCAGTTCTTCACAGTCCTGTTGCCTTGCTTGCTCACAGCTAGAAAATGGAGAAATGTCTCCCCCATGATTTTGCAGCAAAGGCACAGATGTCCAGGGCACATGACGTCAGTGTATGTGGCCTGCTCTCTGCCACCATTTCTGACTGAAAGACTGCATCATTCCATTTAAAATTCAGTCGCAGTCAGCATTCTCAATTTAAAATCAGGTTGCAGACATTGGGCGCTTCTCCCATGAATGGGAATGCCTCAACCGATCGGTCCATGACCCGACACCCGCCCCTGGGTTCCCCTGGGTTGTGACCTGCAGTTTGAAAATCCCTCGTCTAACCAATAGTGACCATATCATAATATGATGCTTTGATGATAGAGAAGGACATAAGTATGCCAAAGAAAATAGGTGAATAAATGAGAGGAAAGCTGATATTGACAAGCTGAGACCTTAGGAAAATGAAATAGGCAAATATATCATAGATTATCATAGAATTTACAGTGCAGAAGGAGGCCTTCGGCCCATCGAGTCTGCACCGGCTCTTGGAAAAAGCACCCTACCCAAGGTCAACACCTCCACCCTATCCCCATAACCCAGTACCCCACCCACCACTAAGGGCAATTTTGGACACTAAGGGCAATTTATCATGGCCAATCCACCTAACCTGCACATCTTTGGACTGTGGGAGGAAACCAGAGCACCCGGAGGAAACCCACGCACACACGGGGAGGATGTGCAGACTCCGCACAGACAGTGACCCAAGCCGGAATCGAACCTGGAACCCTGGAGCTGTGAAGCAATTGTGCTATCCACAATGCTACCATGCTGCCCTTGAATAACAATGTTGAACAACAATGGGAAACATTTAAAACAGTGCTCAACAGAGTACAGGGAGAATACTTCCCACAAAAAGAAAAGAACAAACAAAACACCAGTGAAGCTCCATGGATGAATAAAGAAATAAGGGAACAACTGAGGGATAAAAGGAGGCAAATACTGAGTACAAGGACAGCAGAGGAGTGAATGATAAGAGAGTAAAAGAAGAGATGAGGGGAGAAGTAAATAAAAAAACAATTAGGAAGGCAAAGAGAAGCAGTGAAATGTAATTATCAAGGAACAAAACCAAATTAGTAAAATATTTTCTAGGCATATCGATAAAAAGGAAGGTTGTGATGACAATAGAACCATTAAGAGAGAGACAAAATAATATACAGAGATGCACAACATTAAATAATTATTTTGCATCGGTTTTTACCAGAGAGATAGAACAGGTGAACATGAATGAGCAATAAGTACATTTAAATGAAAAAGGGTATAGATTGAACAAACTAAAGAAACTCAAAGAGGACTCTGAACCGGATTTTAAAAGAAGCTAGAGAAATGATAGCACTAGAGACACCACTATTATTTAATAATTCAATAGAAAAAAGTGTAGTGCCAGCAGGCAATAGATGGATACAATTTTGTGTACAGGTGGTCTCCTTATCTGAGGAGGGATGTAGTTGCATTGGAGGAAGTTCAGAGGAGGTTCACTAGATTGATTCCAGAGTTGAGGGGCTGGATTCTCCGATTTGAAGACTAAGTGCTGATGCCGGTGTAGGAACAGTGTTGATTTATGCCAGAAAAAACGGCGCAAAAGCTGCACCGATCCTCCGTCTGGTGGGAGGCTAGTAGCCACGCAGCGTAAAGCCCCCAGAGAATTGTTGGGTCGTGGCCACGCATGTGCATGGTGGCAGCCTGCGGCGGCCGAGGCATGCAACATAACACCTGCCACACTGTCCCCCAGCAAACCCCCCTCGCCACATCAGGACCACCTCCCACGAGTGCCCCTAGCCTCTGCCAAAGACTTGTATCAAAGTATCGTCTTGTACCTTTGACTTTGTCTATATGTATGTTTCTGGAACCCACCTCTTCAGTCACCTGAGGAAGGAGCTGTGCTCTGAAAGCTAGAGATTCGAAACAAACCTGTTGGACTTTAACCTGGTGTTGTGAGACTTCTTACTGTGCTCACCCCAGTCCAATGCCGGCATCTCCACACCAAATTGGAGAGCAGAATCGATACCAAACAAGACTGCAACAAACTACAAAAGGACATTAATAAACTTGCAGAATGGGCAAGTAATTGACAAATGAAGTTCAGTACAGATAAATGTGAGGTAGTTAGTTTTCTTAATAACAATAATCTTTCTTAGTATCACAAGTAGGCTTACATTAACACTGCAATGAAGTTACTGTGAAAATCCCCTAGTCGCCACATTCCGGCGCCTGTTTGAGTACATGGAGGGAGAATACAGAATGTTCAATTCACTTAACAGCACGTCTTTCGGGACTTGTGGAAGGAAACCGGAGCACCCGGAGGAAACCCACGCAGACACGGGGAGAACATGCAGACTCCACACAGACAGTGACCCAAGCTGGGAATCAAACCCGGGACCCTGGTGCTGTGAAGCAACAGTGCTAACCACTGTGCTTCCCTTTTGGTATGAAGAATAGGCAATAAAAACATATGAATTGGAAAGCACAAGTCAGTTGAGGTAAAGGATCAAATACAAAGGATACAAACACATCAATCATTAAATGTTGTGACACAGGTTAGTAAGGCTTTCAAAAAAAGCAAATCAACTGCTAAACTTTATTTCTAAAGGGGCAGAAATTAAAAATAGGAACACTGTATTAAATCTGTATCGAACCTGACAATACTTTGAGTTCTGTGCGGTCATCATATTATGAAAATGATATAGATACTTGAGAGGGTGCAGAGACGATTTACATGGTTGATACCAGCAATGCATGGGTATATACACCAGAAGAGAATTAACAGGCTCTTGAGAAAGGATGGCGATGGGGTGACATTCCTGAGGTCTTTAAAATTATGCAAGTTTTTGATAGAGTAGATACATTGACAATATTTACTCTTGTGCTGAAGAGCATAACTGAAGGTCATCAATATAAGAATAGTCATCAAAAAATCTGATAGGGAATTCAGTAAAAACTTCTCTGTCCAAAGGATGGTAAGAATATGGAACTCACAACCACAGGTGATGGTTGAAGTGAACAGTATAGATGCATTTAAGGCAAAGTTAGGCAAACATGTGTGAGAAGGGAATAGATGGTTATGTTGTAGATTTAGATGAGAAAAATGGGCGAAGGCTTAAATGAAGCATAAATAAAATGGACTAGTTAGGTCGAATTGTGGTGTTACCGTGCTACATATCTCATGAAATCCTATATAAAGTATCATCTTCCACTTGCACACACCGGCATTCACCTTTTGGTCACAAATATGCCACACTGTTTCGTTTATTATCTTCGTACTCTTTATGTACTTATCGATGAAAAACCAAAAACATTTTACTTTAATGACCAATAATTTTTATTCCCTTTCTTTAGTTTTCTAATGTCATTTTTAGTTTCACTCCTGCGCTTGCTATACTCCTCTAGGCTTTCCGAGGATTGAGCTCTCAGCATCTGGTATCAACTTTCTTTTTGAACCTTTTCTTCCCTGTATACTTCTTGAAATGCAGGGAGCTCTAGATGTGCCAATTCCACCCATTTTCTTTGTGGGAACACATTTGCTCTGAACCTTCACTGTTCCCTCCTTGAAAGTCTCCCACTGCTCTGAAATGATTTGCCAGCACTCCTTTACTAAATCACATTTCTGCTTAGTAAAATTGGCCTTTCCCTACCTGAGAATATTTTGTTTCGGTCGATCTTTGTCCTTTTCCATGACTACTCAAAATCGAACTGGATTATAATCACGACCACCAAAATGTTTTCCACTACTGCCCCTTCCACCTGCTTCATTTCTTAAAAGTAAGTCCAAAACTATCCTTCTCATCTTGAGCTTGCTACATAAACCTAAAGAGCTTTTCCTGGATGCTTTTTGAGAATTCTGTGCCTTCTAAACCCTAATTCTATCCCAGTTCATGCTGAGCTAGTTGAGCTCGCTATTGTTTCATACTGTTGTATATGTACTTGTCAGAAATGTTTCCACCTATTGCTCTATTATTCCCTCTAGCAGTTTGGGCTTCCATACCACACTCCCAGCAGTGTGATTGCCCATTCTTTGCTCTTCTTCTCAACCCATGTGGTTCCATTTGATAGAAAAACACAGCAGGTCAGACTGCATTTGTGACAATCTTTTCAACATACTATCCCTCTTCAAATGCAATTTTAATTGTTTTTCCTTTCACTAATATTGCAAAATCCTTTCTTTTTGATTATCTCATCTAAAAACCTAGCCAGCAGGAATGTTGAACTGCCATTACTGCTCTTTTAATGCTTGAGAAATAACTATGATATCACACGTCCAACCAATCTCTCCCCTCAGCTCAACTTCCTTATCCATTAGACTCCCTGCATTGAAATACAAACCAACATGCACTGCCAAACTACTTTGTTGTCCATTTTCTAGCCTTTTTTCCCAATTGTCTTCTACATTTGCTTACTAACTTCCTGCTGCCCTTTTCAAACTTTGCTTCTCCATCCTCTGATTTCATGCTCAGTTTCATATCCCTTTGCCAAGTTAGTTTAAACCTTCCCCAATGGCACCAGCAAACATCTTTATGATAATATTGTGCCTGGCCTGACCATGCTGACGGTAACCCATACAGGATGTATAATTTGCACCTCTCAAAAAACAGTCTTAATGCCCCCAAATCCAAAGCTCTTTGTCTTGCACCATCTCTCTAGCCATATATTCACTGGCACTATCCTCTTTTTCCATTCACTCGTCCATGGCACGGAGAGTAAACTGGAGATTGTGGGCACAATTTTCCCTTTTAGAGTCTATGTGCTCCCGCTAGTTGGGAATTGGGAGTGTTTGCTGCTGGTGCCAGGAGCGCTGCTCACATTCAAGTAAAATCGAGGGCCAGCTTTACCCTGGCCTTGAGCAGGGCGGGGCCTAAATTCACTGACAGGTCCTGCTCCTCAGAAAGATTTCAGAATAATCTTGAAGCCCTGCCCAATTGCGGACAACATCCCCACCCCCAGTTGCTGGCAAAGCTCACCCTGCAACTAATCGCTTATAAGGTTGCCCCCGCACTCCCAAGTGAGCAACAACCCATTATGGGCTCACCACCTCGGGGGACAGGAGGGGTGGGTGGGATGCAAGTACTCTTTCTGAGCGCTGGCGCCATACCTGTTCTTTCTCGGAAGCTCTTCAGAACAAAGAGACAGCCTCTTAATAAAACTGTGGTTAGAAAGAACACCTGCTCAAGACAAGAAGAGCCTCAGGGTTAATGAACCATTGCAGACCTATAAAAACAAGCAATGGTATTCCCTCCTTTGAAGTAGCTTGGACCTATCAATCAAGAGGCTTGGCAAACATAATGGAAGGTGAAATTGACTGTAAACGGTGCAAATTAAAGCTTTTAGGTTTCTAAGCATGCCCAGTGGCTTGAAAAAGTTAAAGGGAACTTAGGGCCATGGGTCATATAGGTGTCCCCCCAGGTCGCCCCCCTAGGTGCCATCTGGTCCCAGCTGACCCATCAACTGTATGGACACGCTCCACACAACCAGTGCCATCTTGTTTGCTGGGATGATTGTGTGTGGGGATTGTAATGTGTATATGTGGCTGCAGTTTGTCAGCCTGCCGAGTGTCAATCACAGACTTGGCAAATCCCGCACCGTTTTTCATTGGAATTGATTGCTCCCCAGTTGCTGAATTGATCCAGGTTGGGTGCCAGTTTTGCTGTCGTGAAAGTCCACGAATCCTGTGTCGGCCTCAATGCTGGCTCTCAGAAACGGAGAATCCCACCCATGTTATATATTTTACACTGACAAACGGAGTCTGTCACATTCGAATAATGACAAACTGATGTTTCACGTAACTGGTCCGATAAAATCCCGTGTTATTTCTTCATGGATATTTTGTTCAGTTAGTGGAAAGTCCTGCTAATGTGGGATTACTGTCAGTGGTTGTGTACAGAATCAATGTTAATTGCATAGGAAGTACTGTGCTGCACCTTGAACAGTCCAGCTATCACAACAACCTGAGTTACATGGGGTTACTTCACATCAGTCTGATTGAAATGACAATTTGTTCCAGTTTGAGTTACTGCTGCTGAAATTATGCAGTGGATATGTTATTTTAGCACTTCCTCAACTATTTTTGTGGATCAATACATATTTGGGCTCCTCGCACCCACTTTAGGTTTGAAGTGCACTGGCTGCCACACAGTGGCACATTACAGGATGGCTCAGGAACCGAGCAGGAATATGTATGGCTTCTCAGTTGCAGCACCGCAAGATCCTGGTTGAGGATGTCCAGAGAAAGTGGGATGTCTTGTGCACGGGGGAAGAACACCATCTTAGCTTTCTCATCTTTCTGTCCTTCCGGATGCTCACTCTTGCAGCAGCCAGGATGTTTATGTCAGGGGTTTCAGCAATGGTTATGTTTCTGAATGTCACCGGTGGGGGGCTGGGGGGGGGGGGGGGGGGGGGGTGGAATCAGGTGAACATTGTTGGGCCTGTGGAACTCGTGCAGCAATATCCTGTGGGGTGGGATGATTAGTGGAACCCAGATTGGGCATCCATGAGCAGATTATTGAGAAAGTCAAGAACATCTTTCATTACTTTGCTGATGACTGAGATGACAGATTCAAAAACAACTTCTTCCCCACTGTCACCAGACTCCTGAATGACCCTCCTATGGACTGATATCTTCACACATCTTTTCTACTGAGTAGTACTATACTCCGTATGCTTCACCCAATGTCTGTGTCTATGTATTTATATTGTGTATACCTATGTTTTTTTTCATAATAATAATCTTTATTATTGTCACACGTAGGCTTACATTAACACTGCAATTAAGTTACTGTGAAAATCCCCTAGTCACCACACTCTGGCGCCTGTTCGGGTACATTGGAGGAAGAATTCAGAATGCCCAATTCACCTAACAGCACGTCTTTCGGGATTTGTGGGAGGAAACCGGAGCACCCGGAGGAAACCCACGCAGACACGGGAGTATGTACAGACTCCGCACAGACAGTGACCCAAGACGGGAATCAAACCCGGGTCCCTGGCACTATGAAGCAACAGTGTAAACCATTGTGCTACCATGCCGCCCATGTATGGAATGATCTGCCTGGACTGTATTCAGAACAATACCTTTCACTGTACTCGGTACATGACAATAAAACAAAACCAAATCCACAAGTAGATTGATGAAGCTGTAATTGGCTGGATCGGATTTATCTTGCTTTTTGTGGACAGGACTTGGGCAATTTTCCACATTGCTAGATCTGATTCATTGTTTGTGGTGTTTCTCTGCTCCATCTGTCACATGCTGCTTTTGCTGATCAGCATTCACTGTTGTTCAGTGTTGTTGCTTCACCAGGTTTCTAGATATGCCTGGTGCTGTTCCTGGTATGTTCCCCCCATGCTTCATCCAAGTAGTGTTCAACATGGAGGAGCACTGATTTGTCAGTTGAGGGTAAGCCAAAGACTAAACAGGGGGGGGGGTTTCCTTGTCTATGTTTGATCTGTTACCACGAGGCATCATGGGGTCTGGAAGCAATGTTGAGGATTCTTGAGTACATTTCCTCCCGACTATGTACCCTGTGCCATTACCTCTTGTCTCACGACCGTACGGACCTAGAAATGATGAATGTGGTAACTGCCTGTATTGTAGTCAGTGAGGAACTCTGAAAAGGTAAGTTAAAAGTAGTTTATTTCCGACTCACAGTTCGAAAATACAGCAACTAAGCAACACTCCAAGTCCCAGCCCAGACCATCCCGAGATGTCATCTCCGACTCGGGGAATTAATGACCCCTCTGTCGTGTTGGGTGTTCTGCTGCACAGACGAACCAACATGGTTGCAGATGGTACAACTCTGTTTTATTACTGAGGAATGGGCCTGGCCACAGGCAACAGAGGAATAGCTCCACAAAGTCGACATCAGGAACAACGGGCGTCATTCTCCGACCCCCCCAGTGGGTCGGAGAATGGCCGTTGGCCGCCGTGAATCCCGCCCCCGCCGGTTGCCGAAGTCTCCGGTACCGGATATTCGGCGGGGGCGGGAATCGGGCCGCGCCAGTTGGCGGGCCCCCCCCGCTGGATTCTCCGGCCCGGATGGGCCGAAGTCCCGCCGATAAATTGCCTGTCCCGAAGCGTAAATTAGAGTACCTATTTACCGGTGGGACAAGGCGGCGTGGGCGGGCTCCGGGGTCCTGGGGGGGGGCGCGGGGCGATCTGACCCCGGGGGGTGCCCCCACGGTGGCCTGGCCCGTGATCGGGGCCCACCGATCCGTGGGGGGGGGCCTGTGCCGTGGGGGCATTCTTTCCCTTCCGCCTCCGTAACTGTCTCCACCATGGCAGAGGCGGAAGAGACTCTCCCCACTGCGCATGCGCGGGAAACTGTTAGCGGCCGCTGACGCTCCTGCGCATGCGCCGCCCCGACATGTCATTTCCGCGCCAGCTGGCGGGGCAACAAAGGCCGTTTCCGCCAGCTGGCGGGGGGAAATCCCTCTGGCATCGGCCTAGCCCCTCAATGTTGAGGCTCGGCCCCCAAAGATGCGGAGCATTCTGCACCTTTGGGGCGGCGCGATGCCCGTCTGATTGGCGCCGTTTTGGGCGCCAGTCGGCGGACATCGTGCCGTTTGGGGAGAATTTCGCCCAACAGGAGGGCGTGGCACCGGTGTATGATCACGTAGCGAGTGCGGAAGCAGGCGAAGAGCCCGGCGATTATGCCGGCAAATGGAGCCATCAGGCATGCTGTGATAAAGCCGGGGAGTCCAACTAGCTTCTTAAAAGTCCTTTTTTTTTCAGTAACAGCATCATCCATGCACAGGGCCCGGTGAAAGGGTTCATTCCTTTTTAGCTGGCTCTACAGCTGCCTGCCTTTTATGCTAGTGTTGGGTTAACTCAGTCCAATTGAACACGGGGAACAATCATCCCCAGGTGGATGAGTCCTGTGCAGGTTATTACACCCCTCCCCCTCAAAAGCCCGAAACCCCTCACAAGGGCGGCCATTTAGGAGGAGTGAATAGGAAAGGACCAAACGGGTGCAAACCCCACAGTGACCAGACAACAAACCTTTAAAAAAAATTGGTTGGGATAAGGCTCCACCGAACGGGGAAGCAGGACGGCAGGCGTGTACTCCACCCAGCATTACGTCGGGCCCAACACCCTCACCAGTCACACAGGGGGCAAAGCTGCCAACAGCCGAAGCCGGGGACGGCGCGCGCCACAGCATCGGACCCATTAACCCAAGGCCCAATCAGTGTGGCATGCCTTCCAGCCACAGAGGGAACAGGAGGGGGGAAACAGCAGACAACGTCCACCTCAACATCCCACCTCCCAAACTCCCCTTAATTTTTAATATTGGGCACTCTAAATTCTACCCCAAAAAATAAAACACCGACCAAAATGCCCAGGGAGCTGTCGCCCTGACATTCTTACAATACACAGGCAAATAAACACAGCGCAAATAAAAAAAACAGCAGGGTTCCATGCCAGCTTCCATAGGACCAGAAGTCACATGTGGAATATCCAGTCAACTCCACACCAGAGTCTCCAGGCACAAAACCTGCAGTCGTACAATAACTGTCAGGTCGCAGGCAAAACATCACTGTTGCAAATCCCACAGTCCAAGCAGCCGCAGAACAGTCTTCCAAACACAACGCTGCACTCACGACCAGAATGACGTTCCAAAACAGCGGCAGCAACTCGAGAACGGACTCCCTGGTGGACCGCTCTGCCAGCATCAGGAAACAACAGCAGACAGAGATGGACGAAACACTACGCGATCCACATCAGAATGATACCGCATCTGGTACTGCCGGACACATCAGACTCCAGATCACTCCCAGCGGACACACTTCACAAGCCAGCAGAAAAAAAAACTCGACCCGGCTCTCGCCTTCCATAACATTAGAGGCTCTAAAAAAAAACACAGAAACAAACTCGGTACTGTAGTCCACTCTTTAAAAAAAATAATTCCTGGGAAGTAGCTCAGCCGAACAAGCAGCATGCCGACACCTCCAATCCCATCTTCGTCGCCAATATGATAAAGCCAGGGGAGTCCAACTAGCTTCTTAAAAGTCCTTTATTTCAGTAACAGCATCATACATGCGCAGGGCCCGGTTCCCTTTCACCGGGCCCTCATTCCTTTTTAGCTGGCTCTACAGCTGCCTGCCTTTTATGCTAGTGCTGGGTTAACTCAGTCCAATTGAACACGGGGAACAATCATCCCCAGGTAGATGAGTCCTGTGCAGGTTATTACACATGCGAACCAGGAACGAGCGGGAGCCACGCATCGGAGAACTTCGGCAGTTGCCGACCAGCCACCCTCTAGTAGGTGGATGCGGACGTTGTCTCCAGGCGCCAAGGAAGGAAGATCAATTGCCCGAGTGTCATGTGCCACCTTCTGCTGAGCACGCTGCTGTCGCATCCTATGCAGTACTGAAGCATGGTCGGGTGTAGGAACAAGAATGGATGGCACAGTGGTCCTGAGGGCGTGACCCATCAACAGCTGGGCTGGTGAGAGGCCAGTGGATAGTGGGGCCGAATGATAGGCCAGCAGGGCTAAGCAGAAATCCGATCCGGCATCAGCAGCCATGCAGAGGAGCTGCTTGACGATATGGACGCCCTTTTCCGCCTTGCCATTTGACTGGGGATGCAGAGGGCTGGACGTCACGTGTGTGTGAAGCCATACGAAGCAGCAAAAGAAGACCATTCTTGGCTTGCAGAACAGGGCCCATTGTCCGACATGACAGTAAGCGGAATGCCATGGCGAGCGAAGGTTTCTTTGCATGCCCTGATGACAGCGGACGATGTCAAATCGTGCAGGCGTATGACCTCTGGATAATTCGAAAAGTCTTCTATAATGATGACGTAGTCCCTGCCGAGCGCATGAAAAAGGCCCACACCACCTTCGCCCAGGGGGACGTAACCAACTCATGGGGCTGAAGCATCTCAGGGGGTTGCGCCGGCTGAAATCTTTGGCAGGTGGGACAATTGAGCACCATGTTGGCAATGTCGTCGCTGATGCCCGGCCAGTATACAGCTTCTCAGGCCCTCCGCCTGCACTTCTCAACCCCGAGATGGCCTTTGTGTAATTGTTCGAGGACCAGCCTGTGCATGCTGTGTGGAATCACAATCCAGTCCAACTTTAGGAGGACACCGTCAATGACGGCCAAGTCGTCCCGGACATTGTAGAATTGTGGGCACTGTCCTTTGAGCCACCCTCCCGTCATGTGGCGCATCACACGTTGTAGAAGGGGGTCAGCCTCAGTCTCACAGCGAATACGGGCCAGACTCGAATCATTGCTGGCAGATTGGCCGATGTGAAGGCCACATGCGCTTCGACCTAACATACGAACCCCTCCGAATCGGGCGGTGTGCTCACTGCTCTGGACAGAGCATCCGCGATGATGAGGTCCTTTCCCGGGGTGTAGACCAGTTGGAAGTCGTACCTCCGGAGCTTGAGCAGAAGGTGCTGGAGGCGAGGGGTCATCTCATTCAGGTCCTTTTGTATGATGCTGACCAGGGGGCGATGGTCGGTTTCCACGGTGAACTGAGGGAGACCATACACGTAGTCGTGGAACTTATCAATGCCGGTTAACAAACCCAGGCACTCCTTCTCGATCTGCGCATAGCGCTGTTCTGTGGGTATCATGGCCCGCGAGGCATAGGCGACCGGGGCCCATGATGCAGGAGTACCGCCCCAATGCCGGACTGGCTGGCATCAGTCGAGATCTTTGTATCTCGAGAGGTGTCGAAGAACGGCAATACCGGGGCTGTGGTGAGCTTAATCTTGAGCTCCGCCCATTCCTTCTGGTGTGCAGGCAGCCACTGGAACTCCGTGGTCTTTTTCACTAGGTGGCGAAGAGCCGTTGTGTGGGAGGCAACATTGGGAATGAACTTCCCCAGGAAGTTGACCATCCCGATAAAGCGTAGCACTGCCTTCTTGTCTGCCGGCTGCAGCATGGCTGTAATGGCGCTCACTTTGTCTGCATCCAGACGCACTGCTGACCGGGATATGTGGTCCCCCAGAAACTTTAGCTCAGTTTGGCTAAAAGAACACTTGGCTCAGTTGAGGCGCAGGCCGTGTTCTCGTATCCGAGCAAAGACACGCTGGAGACGACTGATGTGCTCCTGTGGTGTGGTGGACCAGATGATGATGTCGTCAACATAGACGCTCACCCCTTCGATGCCCTCCATCATCTGTTCCATGATTCTATGAAATATCTCGGATGCCGAGATGATGCCAAACGACATTCTGTTGTAGCAGCACCTGCCGAAAGGAGTGTTGAAAGTGCACAGTTTCCTGCTGGACTGATCCAGTTGAATCTGCCAAAAACCCTTTGAGGCATCAAACTTTGAAAAGATTTCGCTCGTGATCTCTTCCCGTTTTGGTATGGGGTAGTGTTCCCTCATGATGTTGTTGTTCAGGTCTTTCGGGTCGATGCAGATCCTGAGTTCGCCAGAGGGCTTTTTAACGCACACCATGGAGCTGACCCAGGGCGTGGGCTCCGTGACCCGGGAAAGCACTCCTTGGTCCTGGAGATCCTGCAGCTGCTGCTTGAGGCGGTCTTTGAGTGGTGCTGGGACTCGACGGAGTGCGTGAATGACCGGGGTGGCATCAGGTTTTGAGCCGTATTCTGTAAGTGTAGGGCAGTGTGCCCATGCCTTCGACAGCCTCCTGGTTGTGGGCGAGGAGCGAGTGGAGCTGTGCCCTAAATTCTGCATCCGGGAAGTCGGCCGTGCCTTCTGGAGACAATGTGTGTACCCGCTGAATGAGGTGGAGAACCTTGCACTCCTGTACGCCTAGCAGGGAGTCCTTCGATGATCCAACTATCTCAAAGGACAGTGTGGCTGTGTATGCATTGTGTGTCACCTGGAGCTGGCAGGATCCCATGGCCGGGATAACATTTACGCTGTAATCGACCATCTGACAGCGGGATGGCCGAATCGGTGGTCTGACCTTCAAGGCGTAGAAGGCTGACCATGCTATAAGGTTGACGGAGGCACCAGTGTCTAAATGGAATGTGATTGGTGATCGGTTGACCGTTAGGGTGGCACACCATTCATCACTGGCATCGGCTGGTGGGTCCTGCTTGGGGACATCCGGTTCCTGTCAATGACCGAGACGCAGAGGGCTTCCCGGTCGTCGGTATCACCGGTCTGTACATCTTCAGGGTATGACTCGGTGTATGTAGGCTGAATGGTCCGCACATCCCTGCGAGGCTGGCGGAATTGGGGAGCGTTGGCAGGTTGAGCTTCTCGACAGCAGGCAGCGTAGTGGCCCATCTTGCACAGCATTGTCGATTCTTTGCTGGACATTGCCGCTTTAAATGTGCGGATCCACAGTTGCCACACGTTGTGACGTCATGGCATTCATTGCGCCATCGCGCATGCGCAGTTCGGTCCTGCGTAGAGCGCGCCTGCGCGTCGCGTCCCTCTGCGTCAACGTCTCTTTTGGCACGTACGAGGCCGTGAAAAGCACGCGAAATGGCCGCCCTCGTCCGGGCCGCGGGCCGGGAGGAACTCAATCAACTGGACCCGCTCAGCCTCGTAGGAACCCTGCCGTGCCGATTCGGCCGCCTGGAATTGTGAGTACCGGCTGGTCGCGTTTTCATGGAGGACGCAGACTTCGATGGCAGTGGCTAAGGTGAGCCTCTTAATTTTGAGGCGCTGCTGGCGTAGGGTGCCCGAGGTGACCCCAAAAACTATCTGGTCCCGAATCATGGAATCGGAGGTGGCCTCATAACCGCAGGACTGCGCGAGGATACGGAGGTGTGTCAGGAAAGATTGAAAAGGCTCATCCTTACCCTGCAGGCGCTGCTGGAAGAGGTACCTCTCGTTCACCTCGACGCTGAAGTGCTGCTCGAGTTTAAGAAGGACCGTCTTGTACTTCGTCTTGTCCTCACCGTCCGCGAACACCAGGGAGTTGTAGATGTGGATAGCGTGTTGCCCTGCCGTGGAGAGGAGGAGGGCGATTTTTCTGGTGTCCGAAGCATACTCCCTTTCTGTGGCTTCTAGGAAGAGCTGGAAGCGCTGTTTAAACGATGTTTTTGGTGCAACATCATGGGCCGAAGGGCCTGTACTGCGCTGTATTGTTCTATGTTCTATGTAAACAGCTTCCAGTTGACGCCGAGGTTTCCAGCGAATTGGAGCGGCTGCTGCGGGCTGATGGTGTCCATGGCGCAGGATGGCGGATCCCTGAAGATGTGCAGGTAGGTCTCACAGTTGCTGGGTTCCAAGCCTGGTACTATGCCGTGTTGGGTGTTCCGCTATATAGATGAACCAACACGGTTGCAGATGGTACAACTCTGTTTTATTACTATCAATAACAACATCTGTAAACTTATGACTGTGGTTCGTTCTTTACCCTTTAACCTGTGGACCCAGCCCTTACACTATCCAAGAGAGGCACTCAGCACATGGTGTATGTCTGAGTGGCTTGCTGTGAGCTCTGTGCCCTGAGCTGTGTCCTGCTGGAATGAGCGGGAACTGTGGTGTTCCCTGTTTTATAGTGCGTGTGCTCTTGCTTGTGATTGGCTGTGATGTTGCGTGTGTGTTGATTGGTCCGTTGATCTGTCCATCAGTGTGTATGTGTGTTTGCACCATGATGTTTATCTGAATATCATGACACCCTCTGTTGGGCCTCTGCTTCTCGACGGTGGAGCTCATATTCCACGAGCCTCATGGGGAGATTAGTCGGGTAGTTACTTGGCTAGTTAATGGAACAACTCTCCCCATTTTGGCACAAGTCCCCAGATCTTAGTGAGGAGGACTTTGCATGGTTGACTGGACAGAGTGGTCTTTTGTTGTCTTCGGTATCTAGGTGACAGGTGGTCCAGCCACTTTTATTCTCTTTTAACCTTTCTGCAGAGATTTTGTACAGCTGAGTTGTTTTCCAAGCCATTTTATAGGACAATGAATAGTCAGCCACATGTCTGTTGGTCTGGAGTCCTCTGTAGGCCAGACGCTGTGAGGACGGCAGATTTCTTTCCTTAGGGAAATTGGTGAACAGATGGGTTTTTACAACAATTTGATCATTTCAGTGACATCACTAATGAGGCAAAGCCTTTTGTTCCAGATTTAAAAAAATAAAATAATTGAATGTAATTGTACCAATTGCTATGCTGGGATTTGAACTTGTGCACCCAGAGTATTATTCCAGGCCTCTGGATTACTAACATTACCACCATGCTACTATTCTCATTGAAGAGAACAAAATGAGTGAATAGTTCAGGTTGGGACCCTTAAACAAATTGCACAATGCATAATTAAACGGTTGTCAATTCATCAGTTGGCACTCGATGTCGAGGCTCACAGGTGATTAAAGGCTATTTCTGTCAAACAGGGAGCATGGTGGCTACAAGTGGCATCACACTTGAGTTCTGGAGGAGAAAAATGGGGAGAATTTAAAGAAAAGGTAAGGTGCATGCCCTTGACCGTCAGAACACAAGAGATAAAAACCTACTCCTGCCAATTCCAAGGGCTGAACCCACCTGAAAAAACCTTGCCGTCTACAGAACACCACCTTTAAAATGGCAGGGGCCTTGAGCTGCATTGGTTCAGCCACCTGCATTAAGGTAGGTATCTTCAGGCTGAATGCTATATGCATATCAAGCAAAAACATGGCAACATAAATTGTATTGTCAATTAAATTGTTGGTGCCACATTCAAAACAAGAACAACCAATTTATTTAGAGAATCATTCCGTTCATTTGGAAGTTGAATTATTTTCCACCTCTTGTCAGCTTATGAATATGTATAATGCAGCGTTTCTACCTGGCCAAATCATTTTCCTTTTTACATTTAGCATGCAAATCCTGATTTATTATCACTGTCACATACAGATCAATAGCAACCTCCAAAGACCTACAAATGCATGATTTGCTTGTTACGCTGATTTAAACTACTATTGCAATGAAATCCTTGTCTAAAGTGTTTCACCGGCGCACAGGAGAAAACGTCTATTGCCTGTCGAAAGTACTTATATCTTGTGCCCACTTTGTGGCTCTCCGAGTGACCTTTCCTTCATTGGTATTCACGTCATGGCACACAGATGCCTGCCTCAGCTGCCAGGATCCAGTGAGCAGGTGGAAAAGTGACCAGTTGAAAATGAGTTGTTGAGCTTGTTACAATAAAAAGACTGGTGCAATTAGATTTCCATTACATGCCATCACCGCAGATCCTAATCAGTTTGGATTGTTCTTCTTTGCTTCTGAAATGAAATGCAAATTTCCCTGGACAAATGGTAGCTGAAATTGTTAAGATCCTCGCTGAATCTGCTAAACAGACTCTCTAGCTTTCATCATATTGGAAATCAAAGGGACAGCTGGAAATATTTACTATCTAGAAAGAGGTGGTCACAAATTGCAGCTCTGATATAGTACACCATTTGCTAGGGAATAAAAAACAATCAGATTTTTTTTGTGGTTGGGATTAGAACTAATAATTCCAATCTGGAAAATCAAAGTTCCTACACCTACAGGGATCGATGTAATTTGCAGACAAATGTTTCTGGAAAAAAAAGAATATTTGTCGGCTAAACACCTTGAGAATCAACAGGTTGTGAGCCTGTTTTCTATCCAATATAAGGGGAAGGAAAAATGCAAAATGCTTCAGTTCAGGCTGAAACAAAAGGATAATTCCCAATCTCGAGGCAGCACCTGCTCCACCAAAATCTGAAAAGAATCTTGGAGCACTGAAGCAATACTCACTAATAATTCCAACCAAAAGGTCGTCTTTGAAAATTAGGCAATAGTATCAGCGTGGATAGTATTCACAAATCCCCTTCACTATGTAGCAAAGAAATAGATTTCCAACAAAACCTACCAGGGTGGATTTACAGTGGACAAGAGAGCAATTGCAATTCACCAAGTGACTTATTCCATGATGTCTTGCCCAGGTCCCACCATTTTCAATTTTGACCAGAAGTTATGGATAGATGGTTCAGTTATCTGCTTAAAGTCAATGGAGTTCTTCCTTAAATACGCAGATTGTGATCCTATGAGAGGGAAAGCAATGGCAGCTTGATGCCAAGGTGAATACCCATTAGAAGAAGATCCAAAGCAGCATTGCCCACTTAATGTAAGTTTTTTTTAAAAATTCCTTTGGAGCAGCAGAAGAGACAAGAGTGCATCTGTAGGCCCTAGAGGGCATGAACTCCTCTTGTCCCAAAATCCCCTCATTGCCTGGGTGTCTTGGCCCCATGCTGACTAGAATGTCAGCAGGTGGCCCAAATTTCTAAAGACTCAAAGTCACTTTCCATTGCTTGTGGCCAATCGACCACAGTGTATTTACAAGGTTAGATGGCTAACAGTGTTATAATCCACAAGGGCAAGAAATTAACTCATCCAGTACTTCAAGCTGAAATATATTGCACTATGAGAATTAGAACTAAATTATTTGCTTAAATGCCCAATGTCTTAAAGTGTATTTATTATTCTCTAATATAATCCATTCAGTACAGTCATTCCCAATTAGATAAGGAAATTTAAACAATTTTAGGTATAAAACTAATTTGAAAATACCGTGTTAAATGTATCTACTTTTGAATTATTGTCTCAATAGTCGAAGCTAGCCTTTGCAGTAATAGGGTCTGATACATACAGGGTTAAGGTTGCACTGAGTACAGTACCGCCCACACAGTGATATAAGAAAGGACATGACCCAGAGCCAGGGTCAATCTAGAGATGGAAGGGATGTGTAAAGAACTCAGATGGAGTCAGCGCTCGGCCTGTACCCTCTACTGTATATATGTATATAGTTATGAGTTGCGAATAAAGACTTGCTGTTATTATAATCAATGCTATGAAACCTAATTCATGTGTCCGATGCAGGATTCTTCAATCTTGAATTCAAGTTTTCACTTTACTTTTCATTGTCTGACTGCAATTCCCAGTCTTGCCAAATTGTGATTAAGTCTGATGCTGTTGACTCTTACTCAACGGTGAATTGACTTGAGGCTACCTAAACTAATTTTTTTATTGGAACTTTACAGCTACCAAAGGGAAAATAATTTCATCCCATTAGCTTGGATGAAACAACCAAAGCCCATGCACCACCTCAAACGTTCTGGGCTTTTCTTTGGTGATTTGAAATACATATAGATCAGGCAGCCATTTCCTTACAGCTAGTACAAACAGCACCTATTGATGGGTCAGCATTACGTTGATGTTATACCTTCTCATGAAGTTCCAAGTTCTGAGTGCCAAACACACCATTTTAATGATCAATAGTTAAGTTCCCAGGTCTCAAGGAATATCATTCAAACAACAATAAGGACCACTTTCACAGCATAAATCTTTATTTAGTAATCACACTGTTGCTTAGAATACATCACAGGCTCTTGGAAGGCGAATGCAATGTCACATACATTTTAAGTTTGATGGTTTGCAGCCATGTACAACAATATTGTACATACTTTGTTCCTTCACTCAATATTTATTTTGAGAAAAGTTAATTGAGACAGTTTATTTTCTTTCTACATCTCACCCGTAAGAATACTAAAAGAAATCTACCAATCATTAGTCTAATGTCATTAATTTAGAAGCAAACTTATCAGGTTTCATGCACCAGGCATAGATACAGATGAAAGAGAGAAAGACTTGGGGCAAATACTGCTTTGCATTTATTGTATTATTTAATTAACCAGCTCTTAATAGATAGGTAAATCTGCATTCTAATTTCTATATACTTTATTTTTATGTCAAGTAGCCCAAAACGCAAGTGATAATTGAATTTCATCAAATAGGTTGCATACTTAACGCATGCCTTAAATACATATTCAAGAAATCATTTACATTTCAAATAAATTAAAAAAGGAATTGATCACAACATTTTCGCTTGATATAATTTTCTGAGGAGCAGTTTGATTGGTAGCCACGAGTACGTTCAACAAACACGTTAAACGTCTCATTTGCACACGAACTACGGATTGCTTCTGTGATTGTAAAGGATGGAGCAGAATATGCTGGTGAGGAAAGAGGCAAAAGTCAACTGGAAACTGGGTTCAAGTAACAGTCCAAACTCAATTGTTGGTTCAGGCTCATTGACTTGTGACATTTGTGATCAGCTTCAGATTGCAAGAATGAGGTATTGTCCAGCTAGTTCAATTCTCGGAATGGGCAGCAGTCATGGGCCCCGTTTTTAAACCCGACAAGACCATCCACTTTTGTGACCATTATAAGCTAACACTTAATCAGGCCACCAAACTTGAAAATTATTCAGTCCTGAGAATTGAAGACCTGTACAAAAAGCTGGCAGGAGGTCAATCTTATACAAAACTGGATATAAGCCAAGCATTGGAGCAACTCAAATTAGATGATGCTTCCCGGATGGGTATGTCACTATAAACAAACCAAAAGGCCTATTCCAATACACCCGCCTGCCTTTTGGCATGTCATCGGCATGTGCAATTTTCCAAAAGACAATGGAGAGTCTGCAACAGGGGCTACTGTGGGTTGTAGTGTAATTTGGTTATGTCCTTATAACTGGATCGACGGGCAGCACGATGGCACAGTGGATAGCACTGCTACCTCACGGCACCGAGGTCCCAGGTTCAATCCTGGCTCTGGGCCACTGTCCGTGTGGAGTTTGCACATTCTCCCCATGTTTGCATGGGTTTCGCCCCCACAACCCAAGGTGTGCAGGTTAGGTGGATTGGCCACGCTAAATTGCCCTTTAATTGGAAAAAATGAATTGGGTACTCTAAATTTCTAAAAAAAAATAACTGGATCGACAGAGGCCGAGCATCCAGAAAACTTAGGTGAGGTGTTAAAGAGGTCTCAGAAGGCTGGAGTTCTTTTCAAGAAAGAGAAGTGCAACTTTCAAGCCACTGAGGGTGATCTACCCGGGGCACCGTGTAGATGCACAAGGATTACATCCAATGGAAGACAAGGTCAAGGCGATAAAGGAAGCGCAGGCCCCACAAACACAAATGAACTCAAATCGCTTTTGGACTTGGTAAACTACAATGGAACTTGTTTGCCAAACTTATCAACTCTATTGGCACCCTTGTATATTCTGCAAAAAAAACATCATTTTTGGAAGGTTCTCTAGGAGTGAGGTAATTGCTGCTTTCCTCAAACCTGTCAGTACAATTTGACCTGTGACCCCCCTCCCCATTCAGTGCAGTGTTGTACCATAAAATGGATGAGAGCTCAGAAAGGTTGATAAGGTATGTATGAAGAACCCTCTCAGAGGCTGAAAAAAGCTATTCACAAATCAAAAAGGAATACAAGAACACAGGATTAGAAACAGGAGAAGGCCAGCAGACTCTTCAAGCTTGCCCCACCATTCAATAAAATCATGGCTAAACTATGCCGACCTCAACTCCTTTTCTGTGCCATTTCCCCACAGCCCTCTATTCCTCAGTCGATCAAATATTTATCCACCTCCACATTAAATACTTCTAATGATCCAGCCTCCAATACCCTCCGGGGTAAAGAATTCCAGAGATTTACCACCCTCTTTGAGAAGAAATTTTTTTGGACATCAGTTTTAAATGACTGGCCCTTTATCTTGTCACTATGTCCCCTTGTTCGAGACTCTCTCACTAAAGAAGACATCTCATCATCTACCCTGTCAAACCACTCAGTGTCTTATATATTAGAAGGACGATCAATAATTTTTGGCATTGTTAAATTCCACCAGTATTTACACTTTACCGTCATTGCCGATCACAAATTACTCTTGAATCTCTTCAAAGAGGGCAAGGCTATCCCATCAATCGCCTTGGCAAGAATTCAATGACGGGCATTAATTCTGTTCACCTATGAATATACTTTCAAGCACTGACCTGGATTACACATGGAAAATGTAGATGCTCTTAGCCTTGCAACAAAGTATCACATGTACTCCAGCACCACAAGAAATCATCATGGCATTAAATTGTTTAGAAACATTGCAAGTCTGGCAAAGCAGATCAGGAACTGGAACAATCGAGATCCACTTCTGTCCAAAGTGAGAGACAAAACACTTATAGAGTGGGTAAACGAGGCAGTTTCTGGGGAAATTAAACCCCATTGACTGGCCAGCGTAGCGGAGCATCCCACCGGCAGGGTGAACCTGAAATGGGGCGCGTCACGGCAGAAAATCCAGAAATTCTCCCCCAACGGCGCGATGTCCGCCGCCTGGCGCCCAAAACGGCGCCAATCAGACGGGCATCGTGCCGCCCCAAAGGTGCGGAATGCTCCGCATCTTTGGGGGCCGAACCCCGACATTGAGGGGCTAGGTCGGCGCCGGAGGGATTTCCGCCCCGCCAGCTGGCGGAAACGGCATTTGTTGCCCCGCCAGCTGGCGCGGAAATGACATCCCCGGGCGGCGCATGCGCGGGAGTGTCAGCGGCCGCTGACAGTTTTGCGCGCATGCGCAGTGGGGAGAGTCTCTTCCGCCTCCGCCATGGTGGAGGCCGTTGCGGAGGCGGAAGGGAAAGAGTGCCCCCACGGCACAGGCCCGCCCGCGGATCAGTGGGCCCCGATCGCGGGCCAGGCCACCGTGGGGGCACCCCCCGGGGTCAGATCTCCCCGCGCCCCCCCCCAGGACCCCGGAGCCCGCCCACGCCGCCTTGTCCCGCCGGTAAATACCTACTTTAATTTACGCCGGCGAGACAGGCAATTTCTCGACGGGACTTCGGCCCATCCGGGCCGCAGAATCGAGCGGGGGGGGGGGCCCGCCAACCGGCGCGGCCCGATTCCCGCCCCCGCCCAATCTCCGGGACCGGAGACTTCGGCAACCGGCGGGGGCGGGATTCACGGTGGCCAACGGCCATTCTCCAACCCGCTGGGGGGTCGGAGAATGACGCCCATGGTATCTGACAATGGAACTGTATTCACAAGTGCTGAGTTCCAAAACTTCACTGCTCTCATAGAAACATAGACAATAGAGCAGCAGTAGGCCATTCGGCCCTCCGCTTGCTCCGCCATTCATTATGATCATTGGCTAGTCATCCAACTGAGTGACCTGTTCCTGTTTACCCCCGTATCCTTTGATCCGTTTAGCCCCAAGAGCTATATCTAACTCCTTCTTGTTTTGACCTTAACTGCTTCCCATGATAGCGAATTCTACAGGCTCACAACTATCCTGGGAGAAGAATTTTCTCCTAATCTCACTCATAAAATATTTATCCCATATCCTCAGACTTTGACCCATGGTCAGGACACCCCAACATCGGGAACATCCTTCCTGCATCTACCCTGTCTAGTCCTGTTAGGTTTCTATGAGATCCGCCCTCACTCTTCTAAAAGCATCATATATCCACTGACCGGATATTCCTTTCACTTTTGCGCTTTAATTTGATCAACCTCCTCATTCTGTATTTGGCATTTGTGTGTATGTGATCCTCTGAGTTAGTGTATGTGTGTGGAGGTTGGTGTGTATTGAATTCTTTTATCCACACCAGTTTAAGTGCAATAAAATTAACCTTTTTTTGTTAAACTCAAGAGAATTTGTTCGATTACAAATGTGAGGTCATGCATTTTGGAAGGGCTAATACAGGTAGGGAATATACAGTGAGTGGTAGAACGCTCAAGAGTATTGACAGTCAGAGAGATCTAGGTGTACAGGTCCACAGGTCACTGAAAGGAGCAACACAGGTGGAGAAGGTAGTCAAGAAGGCATACGACATGGTTGCCTTCATTGGCCGGGGCATTGAGTATAAGAATTGGCAAATCATGTTGCAGCTGTATAGAACCTTAGTTAGGCCACACTTGGAGTATAGTGTTCCATTCTGGCCGCCACACTACCAGAAGGATGTGGAAGCTTTAGAGGGGGTGCCGAAGAGATTTACCAGGATGTTGCCTGGTATGGATGGCATTAGCTATGAGGAGAGGTTGAATAAACTCGGTTTGTTCTCACTGGAACAAAGGAGGTTGAGGGGCGACCTGATAGAGGTCGACAAAATTATGAGGGGCATAGACAGAGTGGATAGTCAGAGGCTTTTTCCCAGGGTAGAAGGGTCAATTACTAGGGGGCATAGGTTTAAGGTGCGAGGGGCAAGGTTTAGAGGAGATGTCCGAGGCAAGTTTTTTACTCATAGTCTAGTGGGTGCCTGGAACTCGCTGCCGGAGGAGGTGGTGGAAGCAGGGACGATAGTGGCGTTTAAGGGGCATCTTGACAAATACATGAATAGGATGGGAATAGAGGGATAAGGACCCCGGAAGTGTAGGAGATTTTAGTTTAGGCGGGCAGCGTGGTCGGCACGGGCTTGGAGGGCTGAAGGGCCTGTTCCTGTGCTGTACTTTTCTTTGTTCTTTGTTCTTTCTTTGGTTCTTTTATGATCACATAAATAGTGAAACACTTACATAATCGGCAATCAAGGCCTTTTAAACATTGTAGCCCTCATGATTAAAGGAGGAGTGGGAAAAGTGGGAAAAGAGGCATGTTTAGAGTGTTAAAAAAAGCTTGCTCGGGTCATAGGCTGACATGGAGAGTATCGCGGTCCACAGGGGCTGGGTACAGGGGCATAGGTTGGAAAAAGAGCATGTGGGCCCTGGGGGATGGGTATAGGGGCATAAGGTGTCATGGAAGGAGCATGGGGAATGTGCGTGGGGGAGTTGAGAGGTGAGGGCTGGAAAGGTTTTTAAAATATTGTTTCTTTCAATCTTTTACACAATGTCTTCCAGCCAGTCCACCTCTGCAATCAACAGCCTTTGGACTCATTCCAGGAGTAGTGTTCCAACTCTTGCTTCCTCTTCCGCTCTCATGGAAGAAAGATCCCAACTTCTGAGCATATTTTTTCTGAGTTGGCTTCATGGGGCCTGAAAACATCCCAGATCTATGCTCCTGACATGGCATTGAAAATCCGGGCCAATGTCAAGAGATTGGCGGGGGGCGGGGGGGTATTCTCCCTCTGTTTGCCGACGGCGATATCGTAATCGACGATCGGGCGGAGAATCCATTCCAATGCCCAAATTGGGGCCAGTTTGACACTTGTAAGCCATGCTCCGCTCCATCGGAAATTGTGGAATCATGTTGTGCGTCATGCACCGTTGCAACACCATTGGTGTGTCTTTAGCAGGCCCTCCCGCGATGCTCTGCACCAAATGGGCCGTGTTCCCGACGGCGCGAGATATGTGTGGTCTCCACGGTCTAGAACCCGGTGTGGCGGCTGCGGACTGTGTCCTGCGTCGCCACACTCGACCGGGATCTGTGCCACTGGCCGGGGGGTCTTCCACGAGGGTTGGAGGACTGGTGGGTGTGGACAGGGGGTGGCCACGGGTGACCTGTGGGTTTGCGGAAGGCAGGTTGGGTCCATGCATGGCTGCCGGCATGTTGTACGGTGCGACCACCGTAGGGCATCGGCTTGCGCATTCTCTGGCCGTTTTTGGCGCGGGAGCCGAGTGATTCACCCGGCACCACTGTTAGCCCCCACCGGTCCCGGAATCAGTGAGCGGTCGGCGCCAATTTGTTGGTCGTAGAATTCCCGTAAATTCTTTGTTCGCGTTGGTACTTAGCCGCTGAAACGGGGAATCCAGCCTGGATCTTTTAAGACTCACCTCATGCCCAATAATCGGCCACAGCGATGTTCACTTTTATCTCCTTAGCCTGCACCAAGGCCACCATCTGCTGACAGTGCATGTTAAGCCTAATACAACAATTCCATAATTTCCTGTCACAGTTGCCAGCCTGTAGATGCATCAGCTAATTGTGCCAACTGCCTTATGCTAAATATCGAATGCCAGGTGCAACCACTTTTCTGACTTGAATAACTGCAATTTGTCAACCATTACACATAATTCCCCAGACATTCATGTTCATTGATACGGTATGCATGCATCACACTTGGCTCCCTTGCATCTGGCTCTGTTCATCTGGAACTGTGGGCCCTGGTTTTCTTACACGTTGAATGGCTTCTTTGATACACATTGCTAAAGATAACAGAAAAAGGTGTTTTTGTGTCTAATCTCAGGTGTTCTACAAGACCAGCACTCACTTCCTTCAGGCCAGCGTCAGAGATATTGAAAGCGTTTCATTTGCTCTGAACTTCTATCCTCAAAGGCTAAAGTAATATGAATTCAGAGCTTAATTCTTGATGTTGAAAGCAATTAAGCATCATAGTTGTAGACAGCCTTGCTATCAGCCTGGATTCAGTGATAGTACTTTTGCCTCTAAGTTAGAAGGTTGTGGGTTGAAAGCCCACTTAAGGAACTTGAATATATAATCCAAGCTGACATTTCATTCCTGAAAGAAAACTGCAACGTCAAAGGAACTGCAATCTGGTGAGATATTAAAAAGCACCTTACTTGCTGTCTCAAGTCGATGTGAAATATCCTATTGTGTGAATCAAAACCAGAGAAGTTGTCCAATATTTAACTTGACTGAAAAACAACAATGAATTTTGATTGTGGGCCCTTGTGCAATATTCTCCGCCTAGTGACGCCACAAACGTGAACCGCGATGAGGCGGAGAATCGGGCATCCAGCCAAAATCAAGGTCTGTGCTTGGTGCTGAAAAAGGCACCGTGCTCCGATCCCTCCCTGGTGGCGATTACGAGGTTCGCTCCCTGGCATTTGCATTCATTTAAATGTGATTAGCCGGCTTAACCCACTGTGCTCTGGCCTCCGCGATGCACCTCCCCGCTCAGGCGGAAGCCACACGGGCGAGTTTACTACAGGCATTTACAAATGGAGACTGGGCGCCATAGCTGAGGGGGAGAGAGAAGGTAAGCAAAGTTTGAAAAAATTTTAAAGATAGTACTGCTTGCTGAGGGATGGCTGTCAGGGCCGGAGGGTGTAGTGTGGAGCAACTTCCTGACTTCTCCATGGTTTCAGGGTGTCCCTTTTGGGATCAGGGTGGCCTGGCTCAGACCGCCATTGCTGCAGGATGGTGCTCCTTGATGGTCCTCATCAGGGGGTGCCTACATCAATCAGAAGTGCTTCCACTCCCTAAATGTGCAATTGGCGTGGGACCACCAGCTGCATATCATGCACGTCTGCACCTGATACCCAGGCAGCATGTACGACGCATGCCTCTGGTGCACGCGTCGGTTCCTGGCACCTTCGTGGCACTCCCTCTGGTGAGAGGTTGACTCTTGGACGACAAGGGTTACCCACTGAGGTCTTGACCAATATGCCTGACCAGAGGCCCCAGATCGATGTGGAGAACCACTATAATGACGCCAATGGAACAATCAGGAGTGCCATTAAGCGGTGCATCGGCGTCCTAAAGATACACTTCCGATGCCTGGACCACTCTGGTAGGGCGCTCCAATATAGCCCCAAAAGGGTTTTGAACATCATGCTGGAATGCTGCATCCTGCACAATATCATGCAGCAGAGGGCGGACGGAAGAAGAGGAGGAGGAAGAATGCCAGAGCTCATCTGATGAGCAAGCTGTGGAAGGTGGCCAGGAAGAACTGGGTATGGAATCCGGGCTGACACGGCAGGCCGGCCAACGTGTGATCCAGGGCTGCCGCACACGGGATAACATCATCACTTCCAGATTTTCCTACTGGAAGGCCTAGCTACCGGCAGCTCTGCCACCCTGTCCCACCTCTCCATAGTCTCACCACCTCCCCACCTCTTTCCAAGTGGTGCCGCCTTCCTAATAGATGCTCATATCCTCCCCATCTTTCCTCCATTCACTCCATCCCACTACCTAAGCTCCCCTCCCCCTCTGAGGGTCTGAGCAGCATCACCATAGGGTGTTGGCCCTGGGTTGACAGTATCTGTCAGTCTTCTCCATGGGGTGGAGGGTGATGTTGACTCACTTTGAGATGAGCCCTGGTGCTTCTCATCATTTGACAAAGTCTGACTCTTGCCTTCAGGATCACCTTCCACTGTCTGTCTGGGTGTTCCCTGCATGTGTTCTGGCCATCCCACCTCAAGGGCTCATTCTTTGGGGTAGCAGTGGGGTGGGGGTTGGGGTGGGACACTTATGGAGATGGTGAGCAGTGATGTGATACTTACCAGGTAAGCTGTTCTACAAGGTGCCCTCATATTTCTGGCCCAATTCCCTGCCGCCTCTGAGGGTGACTCCAGGTGGAATGGTTGGGGACCCCGCCCCATTCTCTAAAACCGACAACCAACACCACCAACTTCCCACAACCCCCATCCGGTATACCTTCTACACCCAAAACATCGCTCCCACCCTTCAAACAGAGGATTGGTGAAAATGTGTTTAATAGTGACAACATACATGATTGTGCCCTGACCCCTACCTCTAACCTATGTGCTAAACTCATGCCAACTTAATTGGTGTCTAACTTCCTTATTTTACATGGCCTATCGCTCCTTCTAGGTGTGACCCCAGACAGCACATAAGATGTGGGGGTGGCCTGCTGAATATCTTGCCCTCTGACCTGAGATGCCTTTGGCAGCCGTCCGCTGGAGGGCCTGAACCTGGATGGGCCTGGCTGATCTTTGGGTGACAAGGTGCCACACTGTGCTGCCCACTGCCCATCAGATGTGCCAGTGTTAGAATAATAGAACATACAGTGCAGAAGGAGGCCATTTGGCCCATCAAGTCTGCACCGACCCACTTAAGCCCTCACTTCAACCCTATCCCCCTAACCCAATAACCCCTCATAACCTTTTTGGACACTAAGGGAAATTTATCATGGCCAATCCACCTAACCTGCACGTCTTTGGACTGCGGGAGGAAACCGGAGCACCCGGAGGAAACCCACGCAGACACAGGGAGAACATGCATACTCCACACAGACAGTGACCCAGCGAGGAATCGAACCTGGAACCCTGGCGCTGTGAAGCCATAGTGTTATCCACTATGCTACCGTGCTGCCCAAAGGTGGGGGGATTCAAGAGCGCTTAGGTGTGGGAGGTACCAGCATGGGCCCCATCAATTGTTCATCCCTCGGGGTGCTTTATGGCCCCCGGGCTACTCCATGGGATGGACTTGAGACCGGAGTGAGTTTCGGAGGTTTCACCGTCACCTGGAGCTGCCAGTCATGGAGGCCCATGCTCGTCTCAATGAGAGTCTCGATGCCCTCAACCATAGAGCACAGAGACAATGCAACATTCCTCAACGAGTGAGTCATTTCTCTCTGTGACTCGGTCACGTCTCTGTGATTGGCCCAACTCAGTCAGCACCGAGCCAACACTCATGACACTCTCAGCCATGACCCTTTGTAAATGAGCCAATTCTGGAGCACCACAGTAATGTCAATGTAGGCCTGATACATGACTGTCTGTGTCAGGGCTCCCTTGTCCTGTGCCTCAGCCATCGACCATGTATCCAAACCTTGGACGTCTTGACCCATTGACCCATGCCTGTGATTTTCTAACCCAAGGCTTCCACCGTGGACGCCACTCGTTCAATGTTGGCACGGATACCACGAACTGCTGGAACAATCTCTTGCATCTGAAGGCCATTGGACTTCTCCAACTGTGCCTGCAGGCGCTGGAAAGTTGGTGACCACCCCGCCTGTAAATCCTGGCCCTGCAACTGCATCTACACCAGCAACGGGATCACACTTTCCAGAAGCACGATACTTGCCCGAACTACAGCTGGTACTGGGATCGCCAAGCCCTCCGTCAGCCACACCCTCAGAGTTCCTATCTCCACCTGCTGTCCTGCAGCAAGTGTGATGTATGCACCAGAAGGTGACCCAAGAGCCTCTTCACTAAAATGCCACACCCAGGTGATAGTCACTGCATTGGTGGAGAGTGCAGATGAATGCGATACCGAGAAGTCAGTGTCTTCCCCGGACTGGTCCTCCGGGGTGTACTGAGGATGTCTCTGGAGGTGAGATACCCCAGTCAGGCTGGCCTGGTCTGATGATGATCCTGCAAGACAGAAGACAAGACACATGGTGGCATCTTGGGAAGGAGTGGTCTGGCCGAGAGGGGTGACTCACTTAATCTAATAATCTTTATCTATCTTGTCACAAGTAGGCTTACATTAACACTGCAAAGAAGTTGCTGTGAAAAGCCTGTAGTCGCCATATTCCGGTGCCTGTTCGGGTACATGGAGGGAGAATTCAGAATGTCCAAATTACCTAACAGCATGTCTTTCGGGGCTTGTGGAAGGAAACCAATGCACACATGGGGAGAACGTGCAGACTCTGCAGAAACAGTGACCCAAGCCGAGAATCGAACCTGGGACCCTGGCGCTATGAAGCAACAGTGCTAACCACGGTGCTACCATGTCGCTCACTAGGGGCTCATTTGGTTGTTGCATGCCAACCTCTGCCTCAGAGATAGCCCTCTCTTGCATCACCTGGATAATGCCATCGGCCTCTGCTCGGCCGGCGTGAGAGCCCCGAGGTCTGGGAATTTCCCTCCAATCTTCTCCTGCTCTCTCCTGTTATGGGCCGTCTTTTCCGAGAGTACACATAAAGGACATGGTGAATCACATGGAGGCGGGTTACATGGTGGTCTGTAGCTGGGGCATGCATGTGCAAGGCACTTGGCCAAAGAGGACAATACATCCTGGGGTTTGGTGCAGGGTGGGATGTGAAGGAACCGCAGGCAGGTATGTTTTGATTGGTCACTATGGGAGTGGCGGTGTAATGTGAGGAGTGAGGGACAGGAGTGATGCCAGGGGAACAGAAGTGGTGGCTCATCCGAGCTGCCCTAAGGAGGTTGTTCATTTTCTTGCAGACCTGCGTGCCAGTCCACCTAGTGAGGCTACCTCATCAAGTGCCTCAGACCTCTCCTCCCAGGGCTGGTTGTCGACTGCTGGCAATAGCCGCCCACCCACTCTGGGAAAGAGGGTGTCCCGCATCTCCTCGACCTCTCTCGAACTCTGTGTCAGTGAAACAAGGTGCTGCTTGAAGTGTTGGGTGCTCTGAGATACAGACGAACCAACACGGTTGCGATTGGTACAACGCAGTTTTATTCCTTTAAACTATTTATATAACAAACTTGGTACTCAGCACGTGGTCCTTTAAACTATTTATATAACAAACTTGGTACTCAGCACGTGGTGACTGTGTGAGTGTCTGGCTTTGAGGTCCTTGCCCTGTGCCGTCTCCTGATGGACCGCCCAGGAAGTGTCGTGTTTCTTGTTTTGTACTGTGTATGCTCTTATCTGTGATTGGCTGTCATGTTATGTGTGCTAATTGGTCCGTTGCACTGTCTATCATTATGTATGTGTGTATGTGCTGTGATGTTCACTTGAATATCATGACACTGCTCTTTATGGAAACATCTTCTAATAATCTAATAATAATTTTTATTATTGTCACAAATAGGCTTACATTAACACTGCAATGAAGTTATTGTGAAAATCCTTAATCACTACATTCCGGTGCCTGTTTGGGTACACTGAGGGAGAATTCAGAATGTCCAATTCACTGAATAAGCACGTCTTTCGGGACTTGTGGGAGGAAATCGGAGCACCCGGAGGAAACCCACACAGACACAGGGAGAAGGTGCAGACTCCACACAGACAGTGACCCAAACCGGCAATCGAACCTGGGACCCTGGCGCTGTGAAGCAACTGTGCTACCGTGTCTGGAATGAGTGTGTGTGGAGAGTGGAGTGCTTATAAGCAGCTCCTACATGTCAAGCATGCCAGCGCCAATTCCGGCACCAATGATTCCGATGGCAGCGGGAATGAGAATTGCTCCGCATTCATGTGGGCAAATTTTTGGTCCATTAGCGTGTCCTGAATTTCTCCCGAAAGAGTGCCGCAATGGGAACGTGAACCACAGACAATTCAGCCTTGATGTCAATTCTTTATCTCCCATACGAACAATTTCACCCCTTGTTGTGTGAAAATTGAGAAGTGTTTCCCTGACATCACCACGGTGCCTACACTTCACCGGACTGTGCCACACAGGATGTGAAGTGCTCAAGGAATCCTGTGATCACGAAAGTTGAGATTTAAATGCAGGACTAATTTTTTTCTTTCTTCTGTAATTACCAACATAATTTTTAATTGAGCTGTTCACATTTCTAGGCTTGCAGTAGTCAAGGAGATTCTGTAATTCTGTGTACAAAAAGCATTTTGGAAAATAGTTGATTTTTGAAATGTGCACTTTTGGCAATTGTGTCCTCCTTTTAAATAATTAGAGCTTCAGGTCAAATCGGATTTTATCTAAGGCTCCAACCAATTTTAACTTGGTGTAAGTGAGTAGATTTTGAATGGGGCAATATCAGATCCTTGTAAATCTGCAAATTTCCGTTAACAGTGAATCCATTGCAAAAGTACTTAATTGGCTGTGAGGCACTTTGGAATCTCCAGAGGTTGTGAAAAGCGCGACATAAATGCAAGTCTTTCTTTCATTCTCTTAACCTCCAGATCTGTACTCACTGTAGTCATACCATGCTACTCCAACGTTGGACCTTTTCAATCCATGATTTAACCCTTTTGTCCTCCAGCACTCTATGACGATGAATTAGGATGTCACAGAATTGTTACAGTGTAGAAGAAGGCTATTCGGTCCATCCTGTCTACGTCAGCTCTCTAAATGAACATTTCACCTCGCTCCATTTTCCCATCTTCTCCCTGTAACCTTGCACATTCTCCCTTTTTGAGCAACAGTTGAATTCCATTTTGAATGCCTTGATTGAACCTGCCTCAACCACACTCTCACATCATGCATTCCAGACATCAACCACTCGCTGTGTGAAAATAAATGTTTTCGTATTGTTTTTGCTTCTTTGGACAATTAGTTCAAAGTTGTCCCCTTTCATTCTCGATCATTTCATGACTGGAAACAGTTTTATTTTTCAATCTACTCTTTCCAGACCCTTTGCGATTTTGAACACCTCTATCAAAGCTCCTCTTAGTTTCTCTTCTCCAAGGAAAACAATCCAAACTTCTCCTATCTATCTTCATGATTGAAATTCCTCATCCCTGGAAATATTCTTGCAACATTTTCTGCACTTTCTCCAATGCCTCCACGTCCTCTCTAAGGTGCAGTGCCCAGATCTTGACCAATGCTCCAACTGGGGCTGAATTAGTATCTTAAAAAGTTCCAATTAACCATCTTGCTCATGTATTCTATGCTCTGACTAATAAAGCCTTGGGCAGTGAAGCAGAGGTGAGCCATTTCTCCGTGAAACAGCGCACACAGTAGTCTCTAACTTCCCTATGAGAGGTAAGTCTAACGTTAAGCCCGTCCAGCTTGTTTTCGACCGCTTCGACATTTGGCAGGAATATGCTGGGGAGAGGAGTCTTGAAACATTGTTTTAGTCTCACCTGCAGACTGCCGTGTTTCCCTCGCTTTGTCGGTCGGCGGCTGCTTCTGGATGGTCCTGGGATCCGATGGAAGAAGTCTGACCTTGCGGAAGGTACGTGGTTGTGCCTGGCAGGGTCCCAGGTGATGGTTGCGGTTTCGGGGTGGCGCCTGGCAGGGTCCCAGATGCTGGTTTTTCTTAATCAACTCTCGTTTCACCATGCAACTATTACTTTTCTCCCAAATTATTGTTTCTAGAAACTTCCCCATCATGGAGGTTAAACTGACTGGCCTTTTGCTTGTGGGCTTATCTTTATCACTGTTTTTGAATAAGAGGGTTTAAAAAACATTTTTTTATTCATTTACGAAATGTAGGTGCATTGGTTAGGCGAGCATTTATTGCCCATCCCTAATGGCCCTTCAGAAGTTGGTGGTGAGTTGCCTTCTGGAACCGCTGCGGTCCTTGTGGTGTAGATACATCCACTGTGCTGTTAGGGAGGGAGTTCCAGGATGTCGACCCAGTGACAGTGAAGGAACGACGATATATTTCCAAGTCAGGATGGCGAGTGAATTGGAGGGGAACCTCCAGGTGGTGGAGTTCCCAGGTATCTGCTACCCTTGTCCTTCTAGATGGTAGTGGTCGTGGGTTTGGAAGGTGTTGTCTAAAGAACCTTGGTGAGTTACTGTAGTGCATCTTGTAGATGATACACATGGCTGCCACTGTTCTTCAGTGGTGGAGGGTTTGAATGTTTGTGGAAGGGGGAGCAATCAAGCGGGCTGCTTTGTCCTGGATGGTGTCCAGCTTCTTGAGTGTTGTTGGAGCTGCACTCATCTAGGCAAATGGAGAGTATTCCATTACACTCCTGACTTGTGTCTTGTAGATGGTGGACAGGCTTTGGAGGTGAGTTACTCACCATAGGATTCCTAGTCTTTGACCTGGCCTGGTAGCCACAGTATTAATGTGGCTAGTGTAGTTCAATTTCTGATCAATGGTAACCACCAGGATGTTGAAAGTAGGCGATTCAGCGATGGTAATGCCATTGAATGTCAAGGGGATGTGGTTAGATCCTCTCTTGTAGGAGATGGTCATTGCCTGGCACTTGTGTGGTGCGAATGTAACTTGCCACTTGTCAGTCCAAGCCTGGATATTGTCCAGGTCTTGCTACATTTGGCCATAACATAATGAAAATATAATAATTTTTATTGTCACAAGTAGGCTTACATTAACACTGCACCAAAGTTACTGTGAAAAGCCCCTAGTCGCCACATTCCACCACCTGTTCGGGTACACAGAGGGAGAAGTCAGAATGTCCAATTCAGCACGTCTTTCAGGACTTGTGGGAGGAAACCGGAGCACCCGGAGGAAACCCAAGCAGACATAGTGAGAATATGCAGACTCCGCACATAGAGTGACCCAAGCTGGGAATCGAACCTGGGACCCTGGCACTCTGAAGCAACAGTACTAACCACTGTGCTACCGTGCCACCCTGGACATGAACTGCTTCATTATCTGAGGAGTCACGAGTGGTGCTGAACATTGTGCAGTCATCCAGAAACATCCCCACTTCTGACCTTATGATGGAAGGGAGTCAATGATGAAAGCAGCTGAAGATGGTTGGGCCTAGGACACTACCCTGAGGGTAATATTTGCAATTCTCCAGTCCTCTGTCATCACCTCTGAGTCAAAGGAAGACTGAAACGTTGATCAGTGCATCAATAACTGAATGCATGTATGAACAAAGGTTGTACATGTTGTTCTTTACGCGTTAATTAATATTAGTGATGGAAACAGCTTTAACAGCAGAGACAGCAAATAATTCAGGTCGTTACATGACCCCACACCACTGAGCACACACACTTCAAATGCAGCCAACACAGTGTGTGTAGATGATATTCTTTGATATACTAATGTTTTCCCTGTTGTGCTGTGGACTTACTGACATGAAGATGTGGGTGACTATCTTCAAAAAATTGATGCGAAGGAAAGTAAGCATTATCGGTTCTGAACTAACCAGGGAAGAGGGAAGTGTTTGAAAGTTACAGATCAATGAGGGAACATATCAACAGCTATACAAACATTCGAATACCTGAGCTGCTGTAAAGCAATTCTGTCAGTGAGTGGGAAGGTTTACGTTGTAGTGTTGTGCTTCCATAATTCTATCCATTTACCTGCGAATGAAACATTCGACTTGTGAGAGAACTGGTATCGGGTGGATTGGTACTGTAGTAAATAAAACAGAAAATGCTGGATAATCTCAGCAGGTCTGACAGCATCTGAGGAGAGAGAACAGAGCTAACATTTCGTGTCTGGATGACACATTGTCATAGCTTTATGAAGTACTGTAATAACGTGGCTCCACCAGTTAGGTACAAACAATAAATGTTTATTTGCAGAACATGCTATTTACAGAGTACTGCAGTCACGATGCTGCTAGTCTACCTTCTGGATCAAACTGAGCAGAATCCTATGTCCTGCTCGAGTGATCCTGCATGCTAGCTACCGATTGGACGAGTGGGTCACATGGCCCTTGAGAAGATTGCCCCTTAAAGAGGCCAGCTATTACATCCCTTCCCCTCTACGTTCCTTATTACATAAAATGATATTTAACTTATACGGTTCCCCATAATTTACAACAATTAATATTTTGAATCAGTCCATCAAAAACTCAGTATCTCTGGTGGCTTTCGCTTCCTCGTAGAGTAACACACCGCCAACGAATGGGTGCTTCTGTTGGGGTACTTTCTGTGGACACTGTCACACTTGGTCTCTCTTCTGGAACTGAGGCTTCAACCTCCTCTTTTTCAGTGGGAACAATACTCTCACCTGTCACAGGCTGATTGGAAATGTAATTTCCTGGGCAGCCAACATCACCTCTTGCTGGCAACAACAAATCAGGTTGTAATAGTGCCTCCTGGGACAACTGTCATTCACGCAGATGGTTCACGTGTTTCCTCTAAATCCTGTCTAGTACACGCGCTTTGTAAGATAATGGTCCTGTCTTGGCCACAACAATTCCTGGAACCCAGCTTGGGCCACTCCTGAAATAGCTCACATAAACTGGGTCATCTATTTAGAAAGATCTTGCATCTTTAGGCGAATCATGGTTCCTCTTTTGGTTTCACTGCCCTGTCGCTACCCTCTCTGATAAATTTGGGAATACCAGGTTTCACCTGGTCCTTAAACAGTGGCCTATCAATGTTCTGCTGGAAATATACCAGCGGTCAAATGCGGGATGGGCCTGTACGCCAAGAGGAACCGAGCAATTTTTGTTTCCAAAGATGCAACTGCTGTTTCTTTAAGCTGGCCTTGCGAGTCTGTGCTGCCCGCTCAACCAGTCTCTTGGCTGAGGGATGATACATGTAAGAAACCTCTTCAATATCCTTGTCTGACACTTGTTTCCTTTTTAATTTCTGTTCTGCCGGCTGTTTCAATTCTGCAGATGGTGCTTTTAACTTTTGTATCTTGACGATTACTGAAAACACACCCAGTGTGCTATTTGAACTGGCCCAGGCACTCCCCTCGGTCTAGTGTGCTATGTGGCATAGTCTAGTGATGTCATTTGGCTAGCAGCCAATCAGCTCCTCTGAAATTCCAGGACTTATCCCCTTCTCAATTTTGATTGAGCGGGCAGTTTTGATTGGTAGAGTGTTTCAGAAGCTTTTGGAAGAAGGAAAGCAGTCTCCATTTTGAGACAGTTCTTTTGAGACCTGGAAGGCAGCACAAAACAGGTTTTGTCACCATCTCTGTCAGCTAAGGCTGGCGATTTAAAATACTCTCCAGTCAGGCCTGTGAAAGTTTAACCTCTGATTAAAAGGCTACAGGCGTCTCTGTAGCTAGGCTTGTGAAAGCTTAACCTGTGTTTGAAAGGCTGGGGAAGGCACAGTGCTGATAGCTCTCTAGAGACATCGAGAGGTCTGGAAGAATCAACTCTTTTTCTCTTTCACTACAGTTAATATTGACCTGCAGAAAGAGCTGACACGTCCGAGTGGTGAAGTGGACAGAAACCCCAGGCAAAGAATTCTAAGATTGTCTCAGTAAGACTGAGAGCCAATCTGGTGAAGGTCAGTCAAGTGAAAGTGACTCCCCAGAGGAAGACTTACAGCCTGCGGATTATAATTGGCGGTTCCGAACAGATGTTCCAAACCAACTGGTGATTTCAACAATTTGCGTCCTGAGAAGATCATCGCTTACAAAGGCCTCAACCTCAGCAGTGGAGATACGCACCTCTTATTCCCAGTTTAATATCTGTTATTTTGCACCATCCCTACCCCGACTGTTTGTCTTGTGTGTGTGTGTGGTTGGAGGGTTAGACAGTGTTAGGGAAATAATTGGATTAGCAGACCATTGTTCTATTATCACCATTAATTGTTTATCTCTTTTCCTGGTATAAATAAACAGTTATTAAGTTTGGTGCCTGTACGTCTTTGGAGCAGTCAAGGATCAAAGATCTCAGAAAAATATAGAAATTTTGGTTAATTTACTTACGTTGGGACCCTGGGTCCTGTGGGGGTCCTGTGGGGCTGGAATTGACCGTGCACGAGCCCAGGGTGTCATAACATACAGTGCAGTTTGACATGCTTTATCCCATTGGATGACATGAAATGTGGAATTTTGGTGCTTGTAAAAACCATTCCATTATCTGATCCGAGCATTTTAGGTAATCCGTGGATCACAAAACACTGGTGAAGCTTCTCGACTGGCTTGTGCGGTTGTGGAACTCATTTCAAATACATCCAGCCATTTGGAATTGGCGTCTACCGATCGTAAAAACATCTTACTGATAAATGGTTCTACATAATCTCTGTTGACACACACCCATGGCCGACCTGACTATTCTGAAGGGTGCAAAGAGGATGTAGCAAGTAACTTCTGCTGTAACTTGCATTGATCGCAGTGCTTCACTAATCTATCGATATTGGCATTGATGCCTAGCCACCAAACATAGCTTCTGGTGAGCATGTTCATTTTGTGACATGCCCGGATGGGCACTTGCAACTCTGTAAGGAGCAATCCCCTCCCTAACAAAAGGATGATTCAATTATTATTCTCACACTGATCGGATGATGCTGTCTTCACAGTTTTGCTCATCATTCCTAATGTGGTATGACTTCAAATCTTCAGAAATCCTCGCATTCTGCCAACCTACTAAAATTCTGTGTCTTATCTTTAATTTTTTTTCACTTAAAGTGCCCAATTCTTTTTTTCCAATTAAGGGACAATTTAGCATGGCCAATCTATCTACCCTGCACATCTTTAAGTTGTGGTGTTGAGACCCAGACAGGCACAGGGAGAATTGCAAACTCCACACGTACAGTGACCCAGGGTCCTCTGTGCCGTGAGGCAGCAGTGTTAATCACTGTGCCACCATGCCACCGTGTGTCTTATCTTTGATAACAGTGGGTCTTTGCTGCTACACAATTTCATTTGCTGTGCTGACACTGGCAAAGTGTCTCGGATTTCTTGAGGTGGGGGGGTTGGGCGTGCGAGGTGTACCCTCTGGCAGTGGAAGGAGACTAAGGGCATCAACTTTGGCTATCTATGTCCCTGGTCATCTAACTCCAACTGTTAATATGCATGGCTCATATCCAATTTCATTTTTGAATGCTGTCCGGCTAGTCTTAATACAAATCCTTTATATTTGGGCCAGGATATCTGTCCAAATTGCTGCTTGGTTTATTGTTAATTTATATTAATTTGCAGACTGTTTGATCCAGTTTTGCCGCAGGCACTATGGGAGCTGCCCATTCCCAAAGTGGACTTGTTGGATGATACCCAGTCCCTCAAGTCTTTTCAGCATGGGCTGAACTTTCTATGACATGCATAAGGCATTAGTATAACCCTGAAAAACTTTGGTGCAGCCTCTGGGTCTACGTGAACTTTTACCTTTTAGCCTATAATTTTTCCAAGTTCATCTTGAAAAACATCCTGATATTTCTGGATTTCTTCATGCAGGCTCCCGTTCTTAATTCTGAAAATTTCCAGCCAGTGAAGTTTAAATTCTTGGAGCCAGTTAGCGCCCATTAGGCTTTGTCCTTGCCCAGACACCACAATTAATGGACGTTGGTCAGATTGTTGCCAATAATTTGCAGGCGTTTTGGTCATCCCTACTACCGTAATGGTCTCCCCTGCAGGTAACCAATCTAGATGAGGTGTCCTGCAGCCTCAGAGGCTGAACCCCTTCTCGAAGATATCTGGACATTTGCTCCCCTACAATATCTCCTGAATATCTCCTGTTGCACCACTCCCTCAGTGCTGCCCAGATTACATTTTAAAAATCTGCTGTAGACCTCCTCGATTCCCAGTCTTCTTCCATCGGGTAGGAGGCAAAAAGTCTGAGAACACGCACGAACAGATTCAGAAACAGCTTCTTACCCGCTGTTACCAGACTCCTAAATGACCCTCTTATGTACTGACCTGATTCACACTACACTCCTGTACTCTTCACCTGATGCCGGTGCCTATGTATTTACATTGTGTACCTTGTGTTGCCCTATTATGTATTTTCCTTTCTTTTCATGTACTAAATGATCTGTTTGAGCTGCTCGCAGAAAAATACTCTTCACTGTACCGCGGTACACATGACAATAAACAAATCCATCCGGTCCTCTGGTTCAGAGGGGAACATAATCAGCAACCAAGTCAAGTCAATCCATCATAAAAATTCCGATTAGAAGGAAGAGAAGGTGTTCAGAAAATGAACATGTGTAATACCAAAGAACAGGGGCGAGATTCTCCGACTCCCCACCGGGTCGGAGAATCGCCGGGGGCTGGCGTGAATTCCGCCCCCGCCGGTTGCCGAATTCTCCGGCACTGGATATTCGGCGGGGGCGGGAATCGCGCCACGCCGGTTGGCGGCCTCCACCCTGCGATTCTCCGGCCTGGATGAGCCGAAGTCCCGCTGCTAAAATGCCTGTCCCAACGGCGTAGATTAAACCACCTACCTTACCGGCGGGACAAGGTGGCGCAGGCGGGCTCCGGGGTCCTGGGGCCCACCGATCCGCGGGCGGGCCTGTGCCGTGGGGGCACTCTTTTCCTTCCGCCTTCGCCACGGTCTCCACCATGGCGGAGGCGGAAGAGACTCCCTCCACTGCGCATGCGCGGGAATGCCGTCA
Source organism: Scyliorhinus torazame (assembly GCF_047496885.1). Lineage (NCBI taxonomy): Eukaryota > Metazoa > Chordata > Chondrichthyes > Carcharhiniformes > Scyliorhinidae > Scyliorhinus > Scyliorhinus torazame. The sequence continues at coordinate 218,659,887 of NC_092715.1, forward strand.
TGGGCCGCTAACGCTCCCGCGCATTTGCTGCCCGGAGATGTCATTTCCGCGCCAGCTGGCGGGGCACCAAAGGCCTTTTCCGCCAGCTGGCGGGGCGCAAATTCGTCCGGCACCGGCCTAGCCCCTTAAGGTTGGGGCTCGGCCCACAAAGATGCGGAGCATTCCGCACCTTTGGGGCGGCGCGATGCCCGACTGATTTGCGCCGTTTTGGGCGCCAGTCGGCGGACATCACGCCGATACCGGAGAATTTCGCCCCTGAACTTTCTGCCCAGAAAGTCAATAAATTGAAGAAAATGTATAAAATCCAAGAGGTAAATAAATCCACATTGGGGACTGAGACAGGAAGAGTATATAATACGGAATGAACTAAAAGCATATTATTGATTAAAATTGCCAAATGTGTATTGCATATGATATATTGGAGGAATTCTTAAACAGAAGCATTCCCTGACACCTTTTTGCATTAAAAATTTAGTTAATTTGTTTAGTATTCTTCCCACATTAATTAATCATTTTGATGGGTAAATAATAGTTGGAAACTTGCATGACCTACTAGATATATGGCATTGCACTTGTGTACCAAAATACTGTGTCACATACAGTCTATTATTCCCTAAGTACACAATCAGATAATTGAATCTACAAATATTAACCCCTGTGTTGATTTCTTGGGAATGGAAGCCAGCAAGAGCTACCAAAATGGAAACCACCTCAGGACAGCAGCAGCCAGAGTTCCACCAGATGTCTAAAACCTTTGGTCTTCGATTCACCAATACAAACTGCAGCATTAAAATATTGATATTATGTTTGCTTAACCTATTAGATTTCCAGCTATTGTGATCAATAATGTGTTCCTCAGGGCTATTTCCAATGTTTGTAACATTCAAAGACCAACTATTGTGAGGTTTGTTAATCAAAATAGAGTAGAGAGACTAGAAAATGATGAACTATTATGGTTATGAACTTTTTCCACATCTTAACCTCGTTCACATTTGTAATATAGTTCCCATTATGTTGTTTTCATGTTACTACACCCTGGGCTAGTGCGTGGTCTCAACACAATCGAATTAACCAATAAGATAAATACCAGAGGATTTTGGCCCTTGGCTTCCCAATAATTACAGTCCAGGATTTTAAACGCAAACACAATTACTTTGTATTTATAACAAGAACTATAATGAAATATGCAGAAAATACAACTAGTTAACCATTATCTAATTCCCCCACTTTAACTTGCCCCCACCCTGCACACACACACACAGGACAGACAAACACAGAGGGAAGGAGAGGTGTAAGTAAAATGAAAAAGAGACATTGTTACAGATATTTGTCTTTAAGCAAACGTTCCTTCAAAGTAAGCTTTCGGATCTAGGTCGCTGGTTGCAGTAGTAATTGTTTCACTGTAGATTAATTCATTCAGGTTATCTGTAGGTTCAGAAACACATCAGCTCACAGCATTCCTGGAGAAAACACGAGGGCGAGAGAGAAGGGCCTTAACCTGAGTGTCCAGGATTCAAATTGAGTTCCTGGGACTCTGAAAATCATTTCACTCGAGCAGGACCCAATTACTCCCTGTTACTGGGCAGAATATAGCCTTCTGGTCAAATCATTGGTCCCCAGACACCCAATCTAACCGAGTACCCACCTATTCCTCGGGTGCCAAGAAATCTGGGTTTTGCTGTCCAATCCAGCAGCACCATTTACTATGTTGCAATTTCTTAAATTCCTCCTTCTCTCTGCTGATTGACTTAAAGATACTTGTTCATTAAGCATCCATGGATTAAAATGATCACAGCAAAAATAAAAGAAAGTAGTAAAAAGAGAATAAACAGGAAGGGCCCTTACATTTATCTGAAGGAAATTAATTTTCCAAATGTTTTTTTCAGTTAATTTTAAGGAGCTCATATAAGGGGCGAAATTCTCCGGAAACGGCGCGATGTCCGCCGACTGGCGCCCAAAACGGCGCCAATAAGACGGGCATCGCGCCGCCCCAAAGGTGCGGAATGCTCCGCATCTTTGGGGGCCGAGCCCTAACATTGAGGGGCTAGGCCGACGCCGGAGGAATTTCCGCCCCGCCAGCTGGCGGAAACGGCCTTTGTTGCCCCGCCAGCTGGCGCGGAAATGACATCTCCGGGCGGCACATGCGGGGGAGCGTCAGCGGCCGTTGACAGTTTCCCACACATGCGCAGTGGAGGGAGTGTCTTCCACCTCCGCCATGGTGGAGACCGTGGCGGAGGCGGAAGAGAAAGAGTGCCCCCACGGCACAGGCCCGCCCGCGGATCGGTGGGCCCCGATCGCGGGCCAGGCCACCGTGGGGGCACCCCCCGGGGTCAGATCGCCCCGCGCCCCCCCCAGGACCCCGGAGCCCGCCCGCGCCGCCTTTTCCCGCCGGTAAGGTAGGTGATTTAATTTCCGCCGGCGGGACAGGCAATTTATCGGCGGGACTTTGGCCCATCCGGGCCGGAGAATCGAGCCGGGGGGCCTGCCAACCGGCGTGGCGCGATTCCCGCCCCCGCCGAATATCCGGTGCCGGAGACTTCGGCAACCGGCGGGGGCGGGATTCACGCCAGCCCCCGGCGATTCTCCGACCCGGCGGGGGGGTCGGAGAATGTCGCCCAAGGTTTTATTACAAAATATTAACACTGATCTTCTCTTCCTGCTGTAATGTGCCTTGAGAGGATGACTGCATGACATCACTAGAAAGAAAGTGCGTCATGCAATCAAGTTTTAGTTTCACTTTTATGTTCAGACACAAAGCTCTCAGGCTCTGGCGTCTTCAAAATTTCTGTCCATTTATCAATATCCTTTTGTGCCTTGTCTCAGTAAATGAAAAACCGAGAGGTAAATCTTTAAGGTAAATGTATTCAGTCAAACTTATTGTCAGTTTAATTTCCCAACTAAATAGATCGTAAAACATCTTAACAGTTCAAGTCAGCTATGCTAGTTAGTGGACAAAATGTACAAATGAACATACAGATTATGAGCAGGAGTAGGCTACTCGGCCTCTCGAGTCTGTTCCGCCATTGAGTAAGATCATTGCTGATTTGATTGTAACCCCAACCCCATCTTCCTGCCTAACTCCAATAACCTTTCATTCCTTTGTTAGTCAATAATCTATCTAGCTTTGGCTTAAAAATATTCAAAGACTGCTTCCACTGCCTTTTGAGGAAGAGATTCATGACACTCTGAGAGAAAAGAAAAATCTCCTCAACTCTGTTCTAAATGAGCAACCCCTTATTATTAAACAATGTCATCTGGTTCTAGATTCACTAGCAAAGTAAGTGTCCACTCTCCATGCAGCCTGTCAACACTCCTCAGGATTTTAAATGTTTCAATCAAGTCACCTCTTACTCTTCTAAACTCTAGTGGATACAAATCTAACCTCTCCAACCTTTTCCTCATAAGACAACCCGCTAATTCCTAGTGTTAGTCTAGTCAACCTTCTCTGAACTGCTTCTAATGCATTTACATCTTTCCTTAGAAAAGGAGACCAGTACTGTATACAATTGTCCAGATGTGGTCTCACCAATGCCCTGGACTGAAGCACAACTTCCCTGTTCCTATCCCCTCATGATAAATGATAACATTCTATTAGCTTTCTTTCTTACTTGCTGTTCCTCTGCCTTTTGTGATTCATGCACCCGGCCACCCATATACAGTGAGGGCTTAAGTGGGTTGGTGCAGACTCGATGGGCCAAATGGCCTCTTCTGCACTGTATGTTCTATGTTCTATGTATGGCAGCATTGGGGAGTAAAGCTACTGCTGCTGCTAATTGTAACCTTTTCTATGTTGAGTTCCCTGGGAATACTAATAAGGAAATTCTCACCTTTAGACCTCAATTAAAAACCAAATAGTTGAAGAGAATCTTGAGTCAATCTTTTGCTTTTGTTCAATTCCATTAGATTGGTATTTTAATATTTTTTTGCTTGAAGTGAGTACAGATGACAATAGTTGTAACGTTGTGCAAGGTTGCTGAGGTTAGTCGTGTGAGAGATGCAATTATTTTAAATAATTGATGTTGACTGACCCTGTTTTTCTTTGCTGTAACATTACTGATGTTAATTTTCCAATAGTTCCAATGACCTCGTCAAGCTACAACTCCAAACTCACTCATTACGCATGATTTCTTTTTTAATTGGCAGATGAAACAAAAGTCATTGCCAATCACAATCAATTTTGATTTTGCAACTATTTGCTTTTTACATTATACTCTGGGGTTTACGTTACACTCCAGACATTTGAGCATAATGTCTTGGCTGACAGTCCAGTGCAATATTGAGGGAAGTCTCCAACATTGAGGTGCCATTTTTGTTTGGTTGAAATGTTAACCAGAAGCGATGCCTGCTCTCTCTGATGTGTCATTTGTCTATTAATTGGATTTAATTGCATGCAGGTGGTAAGTATTAACTGGAGATTCCCTGGACATACAGACAGACTTAAACTGTTATTGGGTTAGGAGGAACATATTTGGAATGTGTAATTCTGTAAATAAGTGCAAAAGCATGCAAGAATTGGCTCTATTTTTCACAGCTGGCTGTTTGGAATAAAACAAGATGGATGGAAATGTTCCTATTACGCTATTTTAAAGAAGAGTAAGGTTGTCCTGCCTGATGTTCCGTCTGAAACTAATCGCTCCATTATTTTCTCCAAAACTAGATTGATGTGCGCAAATTGGCTGCCATGTTTTCCAACTTCAGAGCAGTGACGACACGTAAAAGTATTTGATTGACAGTTAAGCACCCTTGGACATCTTCGACCAGATTTTCACATGTCAGCAGTATCATGATCTTGTGTGGGCATGATTTCAAAAACATGGTTCTGGGTGTTATGTCAGGATCCCAAAGCTTCTGGGGAGAGTTTGACATTTTCTGGAAACCCACTTGCCTCCAATTAACGGCCCCTTCAGCTCTTTTATGAGCTTGGTAAGGGGTTGGAGAGGTTGGCATTGCAATTTGTAATGGCAATTTCATTGAACCTACGGGTCTGGTGCTTGTTAGTAGACATTTGTTGGGTTCCCAGCAGGCTCAAAGAAAAGATTTTCTTCTAACGTCGCAAATTATCAGGCCTCAAGAAATCTGCACTGAAATGTCCACATTAACTCTGGCCTGGTTGCCCTGAATGTCATACATTTATCCTCTTGTGCCTCAGTGGAGCTGTCTACTCTCCTCGCCAAGGCAATGGCAGTCGCCAACATGGCTGCCATCTGCCTCTGCCACTCAAAAACTTGGCACCATTAATTGGGTGGTGAGCTCTTTTCCTGCTCATTTCGGGCATTTGCATTTACAGAGTTGTGTGGCATGAGCAAAACAGTTGAGCAGTGGAGTTGCGATTCGTTCAGCGTCAGGTTCCCAGCCCCACTTTGAAAATTAGGACCCCCATGTTCATGAAAGCACGGTAGCACAAGTGATTAGCACTGTGGCTTCACAGCGCCAGTGTCCCAGGTTCGATTCCCCTCTGGATCACTGTCTGTGCGGAGTCTGTACGTTCTCCCGTGTCTGCGTGGGTTTCCTCCGGGTGCTCCGGTTTCCTCCCACAGTCCAAAGACGTGCAGGTTAGGTGGATTGGCCATGATAAATTGCCCTTCGTGACCAAAAACGGTTAGGCAGGGTTATTGGGTTGCGGGGATAGGGTGGAGGCGAGGGCTTAAGTGGATTGGTGCAGACTCGATGGGCCGAATGGCCTCCTTCTGCACTGTATGTTCTGTGTTCTGAAAGGTGCTACATGAATGTAAGTTCTTTCTGTTTTTTCTTTTCTGTCCCCGATTCTAAGCCCAGAAAGCCTGACATTGAGAAGGTACGTGGCAAACTTGTCCCAGTTTGGTGACAATGCTTTATTGACACTCTTTCCATAGGTAGCAGAAAACTATCAATCCACAGTAGATCATTTATATCATTAGGATGATACCAGGCAGTGAAGGATTAAATTAAATTACAAGGATAGATTGGATCAACTTGCTTTTCATTCCTTGAGTTTAGAAACAAATTGAATTGCTTTAATGCCACCCGAAGGGTCAGCGGCATATCTCCGCTGATGCTACCTGCCTTGCAGTGATTTCATGCTCCAACAAGCTCCAACTGGTTGGAGAGAGCACTTTCAGAGAGCACTTCCAGAGGAAGTTCCGCCGTAAAGAGCTGCTGGTTAATCTGATTGGCTGGTGGCTCGTTAATGCATGTAGTGTCAGGGCTGGGATTGCGATCAGTCCCCAGAGCTGAAGTCCCAGGACTCCAGCACAGATATGTTTTGGGGGGTCTCAGGACAGAGATGGTCAGGATAGCAGAGGGGAATTGGGGTGTAGGTGGAAAGACAGGGGGAAGAGAAAGATTCTATGGTTACTGTACCTTGAGCCAGGTATCCGAGATTAAAAGGGGGCTCTTGATAGAGGTATTTTCCCCACACTCCCTCCCGTCTGAGGCCTGAATCCAATTTTCACAAGGTAAACAAATATTAAAAGAAAAACACAACTTTTGGGTTTGGTATCACAAAAAAAAAGGACTGGATTCTCTGTCGGCTGATGCCGGAATCGGGATACGCGATTGGGTGGGTAATCAGTTTTGATGTCGAAATTGTGGTGGGTACCCTTTCACGCCAAATTGAAATTCTCCAGTGATTCGTCAGAGGCGTCAATGCATTCCACTCCGCACTACAGTAAATGCCCTTTGTATAGCATTAGCGGGCCTGACCCAGTATTCTACGGGTCCTCCGCGATTCTCCGGTCTAGCAGGGCGAATTTCCAATGGCACGGTTCACTTATGTTTTCAACAATCATGAAACAGGCGCCAAGGCTACTGAAGTACTGAGGGGGACGGAAAGTGTCCAACATCGCTGTAGTTTGCTGACAGTTGTGCCGCTGGCTGTGATGCTTCTGAAAGAGCCGGCGGGAGTAGCATGGGGTGGCCAGGAGGTGGGCTGCAGGGTCAGGATGGACTGGCACTGAGCACCATTGCAGCAACCTGAAAGGCAGTCATGCAGCTACACACGCCGCTGACTGTCCACAATGAACTTAGGGCCACAGGTCGTATGGGTGTCCCCTAGGTGGCCTTTGGTCCCAGCCGACCCATCAACGGAATGGGCGGGCTCCAGTGCAACCAGTGCCACCTTGTTGACTGGGATGAGTGTGTAAACGGGGCTGAAGCTTGTCAGCCTCCTGAGTATCAATCGCGAATTCGGCGAATCCCGCACCGTCTCTCATTGGAATCGATTGTGTTCCATGTGGCGTCGGTGCTAGCCCCTCAACGGTCGCTGAATTGGTCCAGGTGTTGCGTCAGTTCTGCTGTCGTGTCGCCCTTTTGGAGAGGTCAAGTGTGTTTTGGGATTATTAAAAGTTGACAATCCTATTGGAACTGTCAAGGAATCTGTCAAGCTGCCAAAGCGATAAAATCCCTCCACCCCTGCTCTCCCACAAAAACATAAGGGATCTGCGAGTGGCACAAGATGTAACTGATGTGTTATCTGAGTTGGTTTAACATTGACTGAAACTGGATGCTGTGCGACTAGAAACGGGGGCGTCATTCTCCGACCCCCCGCCGGGTCGGAGAACGGCCGTTGGCCGCCGTGAATCCCGCCCCTGCCCCCGCCGAAGTCTCCGGTACCGGAGATTGGGCGGGGGCAGGAATCAGGCCGCGCCGGTTGGCGGGACCCCCCGCACAATTCTCCGGCCCGATGGGCCGAAGTCCCGCCCAGAAATTGCCTGTCCCGCCAGCGTAAATCAAAGCTGGTATTTACCGGCGGGACCAGGCGGCGTGGGCGGGCTCCGGGGTCCTGGGGGGGGAGGGCGCGGGGCGATCTGACCCCGGGGGGTGCCCCACGGTGGCCTGGCCCGCGATCGGGGCCCACCGATCCACGGGCGGGCCTGTGCCGTGGGGGCACTCTTCCCCTTCCGCCTCTGCCACGGCCTCCACCATGGCAGAGGCGGAAGAGACTCTCCCCACTGCGCATGCGCAGGAAACTGTCAGCGGCCGCTGACGCTCCCGCGCATGCGCCGCATTTCCGCGCCAGCTGGCGGGGCAACAAACGCCATTTCCGCCAGCTGGCGGGGCGGAAATCCCTCCGGCGCCGGCTTAGCCCCTCAATGTCGGGGCTTGGCCCCCAAAGGTGCGGAGCATTCCGCACCTTTGGGACGGCGCGATGCCCGTCTGATTGGCGCCATTTTTGGCGCCAGTCGGTGGACATCGCGCCGTTGGGGGAGAATTTTGCCCCAGGCTTCCGACACAGGAGATGGTCCAACATTGTTTTATTGAACCTGCTGGTTGCTGCACATAATCTGCTGTGGGTTGACACTCTATTAATTTAAACTGATAACCTCTGACTGGCTTGACTAGACTAGCTCTCTGTCACATGGAGACGGTGCTCACGGCCTTGTGCCTTCTAACTATCTCTGTAGCTGTATCCTGTGAGAAGAGGGAGAGTCTTAATGCCTTGTGTGTTTTATAGTGGTAGTGTCCTATCTGGTGATTGGTTGTTCTGTGTCATGTGTGTTCATTGGTTATCCTATGTGTCAATCACTGCCTGTCTGCATCTCATTATATACATGAGTGGATATTATGACAGTAACTATTATGGTTCATGTTAAGGTAGAGCTGTTCTTGGCGCCCGCTGAATATTCAGTGTGGGGGGAAGTTACGGAGTGAGTGCTCGCTAATGTATTAAAATGAGCTGCCCATACTTCCATGACATCATTCACACTACTCCACCGGTGACGGGGATGAAAATCGCAAATCCCAATCCCAATGAAGCGTTTTCCGATTCTCTCCGTCCACCCTGCATTTCTCACTGGTGGCTAGTGTGGTCTCAAAATCGCTCCCATCGTGCGGCTCTGAGGGAACTTGCAGGTGGTGCTGCTCCCTTGGATCTGCTGCCCTTGTCCTTCTAAGTGGTAGAGGTTGTCAGTTTAGATGTTCCTGTCAAAGGAGTCTTGGTGAGTTGTAGATGGTACACACTGCTGCAACTGTGCAACATTAGTGGAGGGAGTGAATGTTTAAGGTGGTGGATGGGTGCCAATTAAGTGGCTGCTTTGTCCCAGAAAGTATCAAGCTTCTTGAGTGTAGTTGAAGCACTCTGTCAGGCAAGTGGAGGCTATTCCATCACACTCCTGACATGCGCCTTATAGATGGTAGTGTTGGTGTCTCTGCTGGCTTCAAGAATGCAGGCAAAACTGTACACTCACTGCCAGTTGAATTAATACAAGTTTATTAAAGCTGTTTGTTCATTTAAAGACTTACATATGTTTCAAGACTCACAACTTGAATCAAAAATATACTACCCAATTAGAGAAAACTGGGCCCTGTTTACTTTGAAGGGCACGTACTGGTGAACGTTCAAACTGGTGTCAAAGAACAAAGAACAAAGAAAAGTCCAGCACAGGAATAGGCCCTTCGGCCCTCCAAGCCTGCGCTGACCATGCTGCCCGTCAACACGAAAATCTTCTACACTTCCGGGGTCCGTATCCCTCTATTCCCATCCTATTCATGTATTTGTCAAGATGCCCCTTAAACGTCACTATCATCCCTGCTTCTACCACCTCTTCCAGCAGCGAGTTCCAGGCACCCACTACCCTCTGTGCAAAAGAACTTGCCTCGTACATCTCCTCTAAACCTTGCCCCTCGCACCTTAAACCCATGCCCTCTAATAATTGACCCCTCTACCCTGGGAAAAAGTCTCTGGCTATCCACTCTGTCTATGCCCCTCATAATTTTGTAGACCTCTAACAGGTTGCCCCTCAACCTCTGTCATTCCAGTGAGAACAAACCGAGTTTATTCAATCTCTCATCATAGCCCTCCATACCAGGCAACATCCTGGTAAATCTCTTCTGCACCCTCTCTAAAGCCTCCACATCCTTCTGGTAGTGTGGCGACCAGAATTGAACACTATACTCAAAGTGTGGCCTAACTAAGGTTCTTTACAGCTGCTACAAGATTTGCCAATTTTTATACTCAATGCCCCGGCCAATGAAGGCAAGCATGCCATATGCCTTCTTGGCTACCTTCTCATCTGATGTCTTGTTAATGTTGTTCCAGGGCTAATCACTGTGCATCTTGGAGGCCACTGTGTTTTATATGGTTTAAGTACATTTAAACAATGCATTCAGCTTCTAGATGTCATTCAAGCCTTGTTCTTGATGTTCCCAAGGCAAACGTGTTACTAGTGCGGTTGTTGTCTCGGTAAAATCATTCTGCAAAGAACTGCAGTTTTCTCACACAGACTCATTTATTGGCATCTTTACCATCATGTTCTATGGCCCAGTGTTAGCCAGTGTTCTCTTTGACTATCATGCCTTTTGGCTCAATGTTGGCAATTGTCCCACTCAGTAGGAGTCAGGATTTGGGATGTCATGAGGTGAGTTACACACGCAGAATTCCCAGCTTTGGATCTGCTTTTGTAGCCACAGTATTTATATGGCTTGTCTAGTTCAGTTTCTGGTCAATGATGATCACAAGGATGTTGATGGTGGGGGATTCAGTGATGGTAATGCCATTAAATATCAATGGGAGATGGTTAGATTCTGTCTTGTTGGAGATTGTCATTACTTGCCACTTGTGTGTTACAAATGTTACTTGTCACTTAGCCCAAACCTGGATGTTGTCCGAGTCCTGTTGCACCTGGACACAGATTGCTTCAGCATCTGAGAAGTTACGAATGATGCTGAACATTGTGCAATCATCAGCAAACATCCCCACTCTGACCTAATGATGGAGGGAAGTTCATTGATGAAGTGGCTGAGATGTTGGGACATAGGACACAACCTAGAGGAATTCTTGCAATGATGTCCTGGGAATGAGATGATTGACCTCGCAACCACAACCATCTTCCTTTGTGCTAGGTATGTCTCCAACCAGTGAAGAGTTTTCCCCTATCCTATCACGATAGCATCCTATCATTACAGGATTGATGCTCCATGACTGATTTCACAACCTATCATTATTATAGTGGAATGCCTGTCAGTTCAGTTTGATTGACAGCGCTAAGTGTTTATAAAGTCTTTGAAGTGGGATTATGAATACAATTGCTTACTGTTACCAGGGCTCAAGTAGTTTAAGGGATTTAAATTGAAAAGATGTTTTTCATCAATGAGAATTCTTTTTCATTTTGAAGTTAATACTTCAAACTTTATTTTCTTCTTAGTAGGGATCTCGGTTGTCTGCCCATGGTGGATACTATGTGAGTTGGCATGAGGGGGTAAGGGCAAAGGATGATGGGTTGGGGCATGGGTTGGCTTGAGCTGGCACTAATTTAGTCTATGAGCTGTGTAGGGACATGGGGTGGTTTGGGGGCATAGGTTGGCATGAGGTACATGAGGAGCCATGAGAAGGGTGGGTGGGGCATGAGATGGCATGATGTGGTATGGATGGGGCTCAGGTAATGTGTAGAGGGTGAGGGAGTGTGAGGGGCTAAGAACTAGAGGGCAGTGGTATTTATTTTTTTACACTTTGCCATCCATGTGAACCAGCAACGATGCCTTAAGTTTTACATTATATCCGACTGGGGTTTGAACTCACTGATTCAGAGGCAAATGTGCGATGTGCTGTGTCCGGCTTCCTCCTTCAGCACTTCATGAGTTTTGGGTGTAGTTTGGAACCAGATAAACAGCAGTCATAAATAAAGCGTAAACCAGGACTATGTCTATCCATTGATACACATGGTACAATATTTTCTGAATCCATCACAGTTCAAAACAGAGACATTGAAAATAAGCGAAGAGCTGAGACCCATCGAGCAAGACACATTGGAAAGAATACACGAGGAAGCAGGTTAAATTATTGTTAGATTATCATTGTTAGGCTGCCATACAATGAAGTCCAGTACTGTCACCATTGTGACGATCAAAACTCATTGCTTCAATTTAAAGTTAATGAACTGAAAGTGTTCACATGTACACTAGGCAGAATTCTGACCACTCATAGAATCCCTACAGTGCAGAAGGAGGACATTCGGCCCATCGAGTCTGCACCGAACCTCCGAAAGATCATCCTACCCATATCCACTCCCCTGTCCACCCTGCCCTATTCCCGCAATCGAACCTTTTTCTTTGTCTTTTTAAAAATAAATTTAGCGTACCCAATTCATTTTTTCCAATTAAGGGGCAATTTAGTGTGGCTAATCCACCTACCCTGCACATCTTTGGGTTGTGGGGGCGAAACCCACGTAGACACGGGGAGAATGTGCAAACTCCACACGGACAGTGACCAAGAGCCGGGATTGAACCTGGGACCTCGGCGCCGTGAGACTGCAGTGCTATCCACTGCACCACCGTGCTGCCCCCCCCCCCCCACTGAAACCTACTAACCTGGACACTAAGGGCAATTTAGATTGGTCAATCCACCTAACCTGCACATCTTTGGACTTTGGGAGGAAACCAGAGCACCCGGAGAAACCCATTCAGACATGGGCAGGACGTGCAAACTCCACACAGACAGTGACCCAAGGTTGGAATTGAACCCAGGTCCCCGGTGCTGTGAGGCAGCAGTGCTAACCATTGTGCCACGTTGCCACCCACTCCTGCTGAAACAATTCAGAAAACGAATAGATCTAATCTAATAAGCAATCCATGCTTCAAGACCTTTTATCTCACACACGGGGCGCGATTCTCCACTGCCACGCCGGTTGGGAGAATCGCCTGGCGCATCATTTTTCCATCGACGCCGGTCCGACGCCCTCCCGCGATTCACCCAAGTGGCGAGAATGGCCTCGTCAAGTTCTGAGCGGCGCAGGCCGGAGAATCGCCCGGGACAGCCAAAATGGTGATTCTCCGCTACACCCACTATTCTCCGGCCCGGATGTGCCGGGCGGCCTGCCCAAAACGACGGCTTCCCGCCGGTGCCATCCACACCTGGTCGCTGCCTGCGGGAACAGCGCGGGAACGCTGGGGGGGCGGCCTGTGGGGGGGCGGGGGGGATCTTTCACCGGGGTAGGACTCAAAAGGGGTCTGGCCCACGATCGGTGCCCACCGATCGGCGCGCTGGCCTCTCTGAAGGAGGACCTCCTTTCCTCCACTGCCCCGCAAGACCCATCTGACATCTTCTTGCGGGGCGGCCACGGGGAGGATGGCAACCGCGTATGCGCGGGTTGCCACCGGTCAACCCGCGCATGCGCGGATGACGTCATTTATGCGGCGCCGGCCCTGTCATTTACACGGCGCCACTTTTACGCGGTGCCAAGGCTTGGCGCGCGTAAATGACGCGGCGCCGCTCCTAGCCCCCCCGGGGGCGGGAGAATCGGGGTCTGGGAATGGCCTTCGACGCCGGAGTAAAACACTCCAGTTTTCACTCCGGCGTCAGCACTTAGTCTCCAGATGTGAGAATTGCGCCCATGATATTTTGTTGCTTAAAGTGCATTCACCTGCTGTCATGCAAGCCTTCCAGGCTAATGTGAGCCACTGTACATTAGATTACTTATTCTGGGAATAATTAATCCATTAGGACTTCTCCAGCAAACAAGCATTATCAATATGAGTTTATACCTGTGCTGGCCGAGAACGGTTCATTGGTTAAAAAAAACTATTTTTTGTGAAAGATCAATGGATTTCTCCACTATCTTTAGCCCTGCTTATACTGTTTGGTCCCATCAGTAGCTGGCAACATAAACACTGCCTGACAAACCAATCAGACTCCACTGATCTGTTGTAAAAGTAAAATTGAAAAGGCAGACAAAATCTATTTAGCAGTGAATGTTTTTCGGACTTTTATTATAAGTACTGATTTCCCCAGTCAAATTAGAATTCCCTTTGGAATTTGTAGAACCATAAATATGTAAGTATTAATTGTGTAACGCTGAACATTTTCTTTATGCCGTATAACTTCTTGTGTCCATTTTTCTTTTAAATGAGTAACTGCAGGAATTAATAACACTGCTGGCTTCTAAAACTGTGCTACTTGCTGATAGTTTGTGCACAAGTTGGAGTGGTATGGTTCGAGTGTGGTGTTCTACTCCACTGAGTTTCCAAATATTCCTAAATGTTTATCTCTTACCTGTTTCTTTCACTCACATATTCTTTAATAAAGGAGAGAGAATTTGGAGCACTGGTTTCACAGTTCATAATCAGGATAGAAATGTCTACTTGCCCACAGCTGCTCCCATAGATCATTTTCACAGACTATCTGGAAGCATTTAAATCAGCAGGCCTTTCAAACAGAGTTTTATGCTTTCACTGACCTGGCTGGAGACATTGAAGGCAGAAGTTACTTCCCCAGGCTGACTGGAAGCATTCAAATTGCCAGGCCGAAGGCTGATTGAGAGAGAGAGTCTTGCTGTGTGCTGCTTTCCAAGTTTGTACAGAACTGAGGGACAAAAATGGAGCTGGCCTGGGTTTTTCCCCAAATTTTTCTGTAAGGCGTCACCAATCCCAATCAAGAACAGATGATGTCTCAGAATCTCCGAGGCACCAATTGACTGCTTGCCAAGTCCATCAAAATGACATCACGGGCCATGTCACAGAACATCGGGGGGGGGGGGGGGGTCCTAAGTCTATACATTAGACCAAAGGTGTTTTCAGTTTGACCAAATTCTGAAGTTCAAACCAAAATCTGCAAGGTTGTAGGACAGGAATTAAAAAGACAAAAAGAAAATAGACAAGGATTTAACAGGTTGCTTACAACATGCAGCTGCATGTTGGCATACTCTCTTCTGATTTGTGGCAATTAAAAGCACAGCCAAGTCCACTGGCTCCATCATCCTCACACTTCAAGACTGAAAGGGTGGAAACAGGTCTGTGGGCAATGAAGAGACCTGTCAATGCCCTGACCCATTTCCCGGTCAAGACATGAGGCATCCACCCATGCACATTCCCCTATGTGAGCGCCTTTCCAATTTTAACTCCCTTACTCTCTCACACAATATTCGTGTCCCCACACGAACCTCTTCCAACCCCGTCTGACAAATGGGCATCTACCTTGGATAGCCTTAGTGGCCCGGGGAACACCCACAAGGCTGACGACTGAGGGCACTTGCCTTTAATGACTTTACCTGTGTGCTGACTTCCTAAGGGGGGGGCTTGTTGCTCTTATCAGCCTTAGTTTTAATTCTGTCACCTTTGCTCACGAGTCACCAGGTATCTTTCTGATACCGCCACGTGGTTCAAGCTCTAGTTATGATTAATAAGACAGCACACCGCCTTGTAAGAGTAAAATCAACGGTCATTTATTATATACAGCAATAAATACTTATACAATAATCCTACTTTCTAGACTACTACCTACCACTACTGGCCAATACTTAACTTTTGGGAATGGCCCGCCAGGTCAGGGAAACGAATGGCTTATCGAATTGGGTCTGGCCTGCGGGATTCAAAGGTTGATACAGGTCGATGGCTAGGAGTCTCTATCAGGTAGTGATCGCTGGAGTCAAACTTACGGTTTCTGGTCGATGGTTCTTGCGAAGGTTGCGAGCAGGAGAAGAAGGGAGAGAAGGGTCGATCTGTACTTGGCCCCTATGTTTATAGTTCCCGGGGGCTTCCCGCCTCTCGGGGCGGACCTTGACCCTGGTCCCAGGTGATTGGACTTGTTCCCAATCACTGGGTTCGATATGCTCCAATAATGGGGCGATTCCTTGATCGGGGGGTGGTCGTTCACCTTTCTTTGTCTCGGCCACTGCTGGCGCCGAGAGGTCTGGATCGGCATTCAATTGCTAATATGTTGCAATTTTTCCCGGGGATAGCCGATTAAACTGCAGATGTCTGGGTTGATGTGCTGCTAATGGTCGCAGGTATCGATCTGGGCCGACTTCCCCAGAGCCAAATACGCTGTTCTGTCTGCAGCTGTCCGTTTGTGCCCTGTTGGCTGCTTTTCCCATCAGCCTTTTCGGTTAGCCATTTTATATCGGGTTTTGGCCAAATTAATCGGGAATCAGCCATTTTAGGTGGCTACAGGCTGCAACACTGACACAACATTTCTCATTTCAGGGCTGCCTGCTGAGCTCCTATCTTTGCCTCTTGTTTTGGGGGTGAAACATGGGTCACTTCTCTCTCTCATCAAGAGGTGAGTGCAAGCCATGGAGTTCAAGGACTTGGGGAGCTCATTTCCCAAAGGCTTAACTAATGGGTGCCAATCAGTGGCACAATCATGCATTATCACCCTAACCTGATGGGCATAATTGACTCGTCAAGGAAGGGTCAGGGATGTTATTCGGGAAGTAGCTTCCTCCTTTGGCAGGCGAGGCTCACCTCATTCATTTCAAGACTCCAAATTACACTCAGCCTGATTCTTTACTTTATCCTTCATTCCCCCAGCTCTCATGGGTTGTGGATCATTCGAGCTTTCATCCTGAACAGTCAGCCACCCATGATAACATGCTTGTATCCTGGACTCCAGGATTATTGGCAGTACCCTTCCATACCCCTTATGCCCTACCGCTGTCCCTTGCAGCCTGTGGGTAGGGGGGATAACAGTGACTAGCCTCTTTGTCCCCTCTGTACCAGGGCCCTCTTGCCCTTATGGAGCAAATCACCATTCCATGTCAGAGACCCATCGTGCCCATGCAGCCTGAGGTTTCACCTGACCCCACCCCGGGACCTCATAGTCACTCCCTGTGCTGACCCTGTTAATTTCCCCGCTGCCATCCACTACCAGCTTGTATTCCAGAAAGGCTGTCCCTCCAAGGAACCTTCGCTTAGACACCCGCAAGGGACACCAGAGAAGCGCAAGGTCCACACCTTGTGACAGACCCCTTGGAGACCGATAGAACCACAATAATGAAGGCCTACAAACACTGTGAGCAGCAAACCCTCCCCCAACCCACTGCCTTGACTCAACCACTGCCCCCACCCCTTTCCCCCTTCACTGAGAATGACTTAGCTGGTTCCCCCTTTTGGGTGCCCCCACTTCCGGGTGGGTAATGGTGATCTGTACTTTCATCTCCAATATTCCTTTCAGAGGTGAGTGTTATATTACCGTACGTAATATAGTATACTACTCTTTGAACCAGCCGAGTTGATGAAATGAACAATAGTCTTCTTGTAAAGATTAACTAATTTATTGAGTAATATAAATAATATTTGTGAGTCCTTTGTACTTAATACTCAACTAGTAAAATAAATAAAATACAGCAAAGATAACTAATTATACAATGTAATAATGAAATAACTTATAACCTCTCTCTCTAGCTATTTCATATCTTGTTTGTTCACTCTCCTGAAGCACACTCTCTCAGAAAGAGCGGGAAAGTCCTTTTTATACCATATAATAGTGAGAAATCTAGTGTTGAATTGACTGTACTAGTTCTACATACATTGATCATGCATATTGATATACAGAGATCACTACAGTGAGGTCACCAACGTCATGTATTTACAGAGCTATTGTAATCCACTCGCTCGTGATATTACAATGAGGTTTCCGAGGAACCTCGTTACGTCACGGCGAGGGGCGTGGAAAATCGGGAAATTAGATCTCGCTGGTGAAAATCTTGTTTCCCGACTCTCGCGAACTTTTGGGACTGCATCACAGTTTATGCTGTCGGCTAACGCAGGCTCAAAATTCCACCCATGGTATATATCTTCCTCCTCGTAAATTGATAAGTTATTTGCACATTAATAACCATGTGTATATGAAACTTGCTGTTACTTTTCCAGAGAACCCTGGGCCATAAACCTTTCTTCCATCAACTGGAAAATGCCTCAGAAAAATCTGCGAATCGCGTACCAAAATCCTAATGTTACAATTCCCACACACACGCACACTTTTATTTTAATCTGGTACATTTGGAAATAATCTGAGGCAGAAGAATTGCCCCCAGTTCATTTACAAACTATAAAACACTGATGAAGAAGCATGATCATTTAAACTCTGCCTGTCTTTACAATCTCAGCTGGTTGGCATTTTCACTTGGTCTAATAACATGCTGCAAACTGTGAGACAGTCGCTCTGTGCTGACAAGCTAATCTGAAGCCATCAGATCAATGCCTCCTGCATCCTTTGAATGCCTCAGCAGACAATTGTCACTGGCACCTACGTTAATTGACACCACCTGACAGAAACCGGGCTTGTGGACAATTGAATTGATGGCCTGGATTTACCCACTGCAATCTCGGTATTAATCTGCTCATTTGAGCAGGTGAGCATCTAACCCCACTGGCCCCTACCCCACAAATCCCATCCCCATTCAAATTATAAACTATAAACACTACTGAAAAGGGAAATACCATGCAAACTGACCGTATTGTATTTTCAGCCAGTATCTACAAAGTTGTTGTCATGTTGGTAAGTGGCTGCTGTCTGAAGCAGCAGCATCAAAGGTAAGTGCAAATGCAATCAAGAGTGAGGAAAAGATGTGACACAATATGCATCGATCTTCGATAGTTTAGAAAGTAAGCAATAGATTGCTTTGTTGTTATGAACAACAGGTCCCACTAAAATGACCAGAATGGGTTTCAGAAACAAATCACTATTCCAAACAATACCATTTATCTAGCTCATGTGTCCCATCGAATCCCTGGTTCATGGCTGAGTGAGGACCATGTGTCCTGGCATTAGTTATCTGAAGATAATTGTCGTGTGTAATCGAGTCACAAGCAAGGAAATGGCAGAAAGGAATATACAAAACTCTCCACAAATATGATCTTCAAAGCAATTGCTATAGCTACAATAGAACATTAGGGAATGTAGCGGTTCAAGAAGGCAGCTCACCACCACATTCTCAAGGGCAATAAGCGACAATAATTGCTGGTCAGGACAGCAGCACAAACATCCCGCAAATATTTTTAAAAAAAACGAAATAAAGCAAATGGGGGTGGAAGGGTAGCACAGTGGTTATCACTGCTTCCTCACAGCACCAGGAACCTGGGTTCAATTCTGGCCTTGGGTGACTGGCTGTGTGGTTTGCACGTTCTCCCCGTGTCTTTGTGGATTTCCTCCGGGTGCCCCGGTTTCCTCCCACAGTCCAAAGATGTGCAGGTGAGGTGGATTGGTCAGGTTAAATTGTACTGTAGTTGCGGGGGTACAGGGATGGGGCAGAGGGAGTAGGCCTAGGTAGGGTGTTCTTCCGGAAGGTGGGCGCAGACTTGATGGGCCGAATGGTCTTCTTCTGCACTGTAGGGATCCATGGATTCCAGGGAAAACTGAAAAAAAATTAGAAAATGCTGGAGATACTCAACAGGTCAGGTAGCATCTGTGGAGAGTGAAACAGAGTAAAGGTTTCAATGACAATGTCAGTATTTGGCTTCATATCTCAAGACCAGAGGGCATAATCTCAGAGTAAGGGGTCACTCATTTAAGTCAGAGATGAGGAGGAATTTATTCTCTCAGAGGGTAGTGAATCTGTGAAATTCTTCACTGCAGAGAGCTGAAGAGGATAGACCGTTGTATGTTCAATGCTGGTGGCGCAGTGGTTACTACTGCTGCATCACAGTGCCGAGGACCCGGGTTCGATCCCAGCCCTGGGTCACGGTCCATGTAGAGTTTGCATATTCTCCCCGTGTCTGTGTGGGTCTCACCCCCACAATCCAAAGATGTGCAGGGCAGGTGGATTGGCCACGCTAAATTGCCACTCAATTGGAATTTTATTTTAAAAAGTAAGTTCAATGCTGAGATAGACAGACTTTAATCAGTGAGGGAATCAGTTGAGGATTATCATATCAGATCAGTCATGACCTCATTGATTGGTGGGGCAGATATGATGGGCCACATCACCTACTTTTGCTGCTACGTCTTATGGTGTTATATACTATCTGGGAGTCAAGGAGGCAGCACAGTGGCTCAGTGGTTAGCGCTGCTGCCTCAGAGCACCGAGTTCAATTCTGGCCTTGGGTAACTGTGTGGAGTTTGCACATTCTCCCCGTGTTTGCGTGGGTTTCCTCCGGGTGCTCCTGTTTCCTCCCACAGTCCAAAGATGTGCAGGTTAGGTATATTGGCCAGGATCAATGCGCAGGGCTAAGGGAATCGGGTGGGGTTGTGGGCCTAGGTAGAGTCCTCTTTTGGAGAGTCAGTGCAAACTCGATGGGCCGAATGGCCTCCTTCTGCACCGTAAGGATCCTATGGATTCTAATAGCATCATGGGACCCTGATTTGCATTTATTGATAGGGTTCCCATCCAAATCGGGCAAATGCCTCAGCCACCCAGAGAAAAATGCCCAGTTCAAAGGGAAGCAGGGAGGAATGGAGCAGGAGTGGTTTTCTGAAACAATTTTCACTTCACGGTGTCCCTGATGGGATTTTCTTGGCTCACCTCCTAATGGTGGCTGGAAGGGGAAAATATTGCAGGACTAAAAAAATTAGTTTCCTGTTGGCATAAGAACAGGTTGAGATTGTCCACTCGGGCCCTCCATAGTGGTACGCTTTCCAGGTTGCACCATGCTGGGAATGCCATTTGAATACATTATGCCCCTGACTGACTCCTTGAGGGAAAGGGGCACCTGGAGTGAGTTTGCCCCAACACACTTACCATCCTGACTTGCAAACACATCGCCATTCCTTCATTGTTGCTGGGTCAAACTCTTGGTACTCCCTTCATAACAGCACCGTGGGTGTACCTACACTATATGGACTGCAGTGGTTCAAGAGGGTAGCTCACCACTACCTTCTCAAGAGAAATTAAGGATAGTCTAGCCAGGGTTGTCCACATCCCTCGAATGAATAGAAAAAAAACAATCTAGCTGCCCTGGTCCACCCTCACATAGACACTAATGGATGTCCCCAATGCCTATGGCGATGGAATGCAAATGCAGCAGCAGCATAGGCACTATGTCCTGAACCAAGGTCTTCTTGGCAGCTGTCATCTTACCAGTTGACCTCGGTGCACAGGCATTACCTCAGACTGAACGTGGACATGCACCATCATACGTTGCAATCTGTGGAAAGCAGTCGACAAACCTGCCTGATTTCTGTCATTGCACCTCCAACATGTGCCTTAAGACTGAGTCCTCAGGCACATCATCTGACTGGGACTTAGCAGCATCTGGGCCTCCAACAGGCCTCCGGGTGTTGGTGAACTTAGATGGCTCTGCCTCCACCTGAAGTGGACCAGAATCTGTGCTGTGCTCACCAGATGGTGATACTGAGCCAACTTTAGACCTAGGTCCCAGCGTGATGTGTGCCTCTGCACTGCTGGAGGGTGCGGGCAGGCACTGTGATGAGCCTCCCATAAATGAGTCCTCAAGATCCTTATCTGAAGTGTCTTTGCCGCTTTGGATGAGTAGTTGGCTCCCAGTGTCGCTGAGACAGGTGACTGTGGTGCTTCTGTAAAAGAGTAGAGGTGATTACTACATGGCAACAGAATCCAAGACATAAGATTGTACTCACAATCTCTCTGTCTGGAAGATCAGCTGATGCAAAACGTACGCCGCAGACCTCATGTCACCACAGGCAGAGGCCGGTCCTCCTAGGCCAGGTGTACTGCAGGCTCCTCATTGCTGGGTGAGGACCCTGATCTAAGGCATTATGACATTGGTCTGGGACCTCTCACTTTTATTATCGGTGAGCTTAGCCAGCATGAAGACAGATGGAGAGAATATGAGCAGGAAGCATGCCAAGGCAAGTTATAAGGATTCCTGCCTTGTGTGGCTGCTGAGTGGAGCCGTGTATGGTGATGAGGACACGGGCAGCATAGGATGTGAGCCCAAATGGAGTTCCAGGGTGTGTGTGAGACAGTGAGTGGTGATGTCCCTTGCTAGCAATGTGGGAGGTCCCTGTGGACTGTCATCCTGTGAATGTGTGGAGCGCTTGTGAGAGTGTGAGCTACGAGAGGGATGAGAAGGTTGACTGTGTGGATGAGATCATTCGTCCATTTGCGGTGCTGTATCTCTGCTCCTTCTGTGAGTTGAGTTGGCGCTCACTGCCCCAGACACCTTACAAGCCAGGTTGGTGACCTTGCTGGACCTCCTCTGGCCATTCCGGGGGTAGAGAAGATCATAGTGGGCCTCAAAGGCATTCAGGTGATCCAGTGAGGCATCACCAAACTTGGGGGCTGTATTTGCACTCACTCTTCCCGCTTTGTTGGGCCACCTCTTGCCTGGAGCAGACGTGGGCTGCAGGCATTGAACGATCTGTGTCTGGGTACAGTTTAAACGTAGCACGCGGAGTGAGGATCCACCAGGTCATGGCGGGCTGGCGATTCACAGGCGTTCGATGGTGAAACAATGTACTTCCAGCTGATGCATATTTAATGAGGTGGGAGGTGGACGTTTTGGCACAAAAACGTACCATTGTGGTTGGCAAGGAAAAATCGCTTTTGCCACCCAGCACTGCACTCAGTTCACAGAGGACAAAATCCCACCCCCCCTATTCTCACCAGGCAGGTGGGCTAATATTGTTGCTCAGGGTCAGAAGGCCCTGGGTTCAAGGCCACTTCCTGAGGATTGAGCAAGTAATTTTGGCAGACACCAGAACAGTACTAAAGTAGATGAGGCACTGTCAGTGGTGCTATCTTTCTGATCAAATATTCACCCTCGTGGGTGAAAAGAGCAGCTCTCCTGATATTACTCCTGACATTTATCTCTCAGCTAACATTGGTTATGCGATCGTGCTGCTCACAATTTGGTTCTGAAACAACCAAAACAACACTTCAAAAGTACTTCACTGACTGTAAAAAATCTCGGTGACGTCCTGAAGATGTGCGAGGCACGATGTAAATGCAAGTTGCTTCTTTTCCCCTCATTGTGCATTCGGATCATAAAAAAGAATACATGCACGTCATTAAAATTTAAATGGTAAATATTCATTTTAAATGGAATTGGAACCATTGCATAGTTTTCCAATCCAGTCCTCCCAATTAAAATGTAAATTTTCACTTGTAAATAATCATTGCTTCCCCACAGCCCTGATCTGAGACCAAGTGAAAATAGAATTGAATGTGCACTTGCCTTCAGTATTGAAATACTCAACACCACTGCCCTCCCCAAAGCGATGGGCGGAGGGAGGGACATTGGGCCACACAAAAATGACCATGAAAAAAAATCAATGTCTGCAAAAATGACATTTGCCTGGTTTGTTATATCTAATCTCAATTGCAAAACAAATGATTTATTCATTTACTTTAGAACCATTGCAAATTTTCAGCTTTGATACATCTTTCCATCAAAGCAAATGATGTGCATTACGAGCTGGGTATGCTGACTATGTTTTGGTCCAGTGTTCCAGGGCTCAGGTCAGACTGCAAGTTGGGAAACTGGATTAATTCCATCAGGGGATTTATGACTGGCATCATTAACGATTTAACCATGAAATCTGCTGGAATGCCATAAAATATCAACTGGATTTAAAATAAAAAGACCATACATCGCTTTGAGGAGAAGCGAGGTGCTGAGTATTCCGATTCTCTTTATGTTTGGCCTCAGATTAGAGCTATAGGAAAGCAATGAAATTTTCCCAGTGAATTTTTACCATTTAAATTTTCATGACGTGCATGTACATGAAAATCATCGAAACAAAATATATGATCGCCATTTACTGGTTCATTCCCCTTGACCAGAGTCAAGCTTTAAATTTTCAAACAATGCTTGGTAGTTAACTGTCAGTCACCATTAACTAATGCATTCTCCATGGCAGCACCTCTGCCAATCAGCGTTCACTTGCCAACCAATCAGCACTCTCTTCTCATACAGTAGAAATGATTGTTTCCAACGATATTGGTATTCTTGCGATTGTCCTGATAAGTGCAAGACAAAAGCTTTGACAAAATGGTGTGATGTACCAAACAACCAACTGCATGTTTCGTGGCGTTGGGGGCGGCCTGCCATTGGCCGGAGGCGGGATCTTCTGTCCTCGCTGTTGTCAACGTCGTTGAATGCAACCCCTCACCACCGGGAAACCCGCTGCGGGGGGAGGGCACTGTTGGCGGGGCTGGAAGATCCCGCCGGCATGAACGGATCTCGCCCCATGGCTTTACTTAGCAATAAAAATAAAAGCTTTACATGTGAAAACCGTGGGCGGAATTTTCTGGTCGCTCTCGCCCTCAGACTGCAAATTCCCGCCCTAGGCCAACAGACTTTTAAATGGTGCGTCAAATTCAACGGACCTACAAATGGTGCGTCAAACTTTCCGTTCCTCCTGCGATGATTCGCACAATGGGCGGGGCCAGAGAATGTATTCCCATCACAATAGAAAATGTTTGAAATACTCAGCGGGTCAGACAGCATCCAGAGAGAAACAGAAGTCAGTCTGTCAACAGATCTGGCCTCGAGACCCTGACTCGCATAAAGTCTGTTTCTCCAGAGGTGCTGTCTGTGTTGTTACAAGCGAGCACTATTCTTAGTTATCAGATCCTAGGCAGTCATTAGAAGAATAGATTCAGTGTTATTATAGACAATTCTATTGATGCTGATCTGAGTAGCTGGGAACGATGCCATCAATATGGTCAGGTCAAATATCATAAAAAGATATGTTTGGGGGACAAACTTCATCATTAAAAAAGTACTCAGTGCATCCCTTTAGTTTGATTGTGAGCTATCTGTCAAAATCCATTACTTCATGGCAAATATGTATCTATTGAATCATTTGCAAACTGACAGTACAGCTCTGCCAACTTTTCTCTCAATACTGCAGTTCAAAAGGGATCTTCTTTAACACAAGGACAACTGTGGCCTTGAGGAAATGTTATAATCCCCTTATGCTTGGAAAGATTCCGACCATTCTCTCTCTATCACTCACCTGCATTATACCTGCTGGCAATACATCTAAGCTTTCATATTTTCTTTCATTTTTTGTTCAATTCTTTCACTACTTTCATGAACACAGCAGGCAGTGCCAATGCGTTTGTGTATATAAGAATTGCATAGATTTCCATGTAAAAGAATGAATTTTAATATATACACTGAAACTGACAGGAACAGACAACTGCTTTGTTCCAAGACTGCGCTAACACTGCCACCATATGGAAATAATAGAGTATGACACCTGCAGTAGGACATTACTTCGCAAGACGTCCCAAAGTACTTTATTGCCAATTAAGTATGTTCTTCTGAAGTGTACTCACCATTTTAATGTCGAAAACATGGCAGTTGATCTGTGCACAGCAATAAGACAATGAGCAAATAACCTGTTTTGGCAATATTGCTTGAGGGATAAGTAACACAGAGAAGTAATTGCATGCGGCGGGATTTTCCGTTACTGAGACACAGGGCGGGATTCTCGAATTGCCGATGCTGAAATCGCATTTGGCAATCGGCCGGAGAATCTATTTCTACACCGAAATTGGGGGCGCCGCCATTTTTCTGATGCTCCGCCCCCTCAAAAACGCCATTGGGATGGCCTCAGGATGCCCTTCCCCGGAGGGCCAACTTCCCGACGACGTCGGCCGCGTGTCCTCTCAATGTTCATAAACCTGGCATGGCAGCTGCGGACTGTGTCATGCGCTGCCACAGTGGGGGGGGGGGAGGTGAGCCGTTCCGCTGGCAGAGGGGGCTTCGGAGGGGCCAGGGGGGACTGGTGAGGGGTAGACCGGAGGTGGCGAGGGGGGTTACAGAGGGGTAGTGTTTGACAGGCCTGGTCCGCTCGCAGCTGGCGCCATGGTGAACGCGTTGCGCATGTGCGGCCACGGACCTGCAGGTAAAGTCAGGCTTTACATGGCACAGCTGCTATCCCCCCCACCGGACGGAGAACCAGTGTGGGGGTGGCGACGACTTTTTGGTCGGAAGGCCAGACGCATCCTCTGGACATAACCGCAGAATCGGAGAATCCAGCCCTAAGTGCTGACGGCAACTCAGAATTCGTGAACTTACACAACAGGAAAATTGCCGCCACACCTGGACCGATTCCGCTACTGCTAAGGCGCCATGTGGAACACAATCGATTCTAATGAGAAGCAGTGCCGGATTGGCCGGCTTCGGAGTTGACACTCAGGAGGCTGACAAGATGCAGCCACATCCACACATTTCGCTCCCCACACACACGAGCCCAGCCAACAAGATTCCAGCGAGGAGAGCAACCCCGAGGTTCACTGATACCGAGCTGAAGACCCTTTTGCACGTGGTGAAGGAGTGGCGGATGACCCTGTACCCCTGCCCGGGAAGGAGGCTGGCAGCTGCCGCCATTTGCCGTGCCAGGGCGCAGGTGGCAGAGGCCGTGAGCACTGTCAACAACACCGTCCGGACCGGCCCGCAGTGCCGGAAGACACTGCACAATCTCTCCAGGGGGAGCCAGGGGGACCAGGGTGAGTAGGCAACACTGCCCCTGGCACTAACCCCCGTTTCGCACACCCGTAACCCGAACCCACCCCCCCACCTGGGGAGGGGGGGGGGCGAACACCCACACTGCGCCACATGTTGGTACCCATAATAGCCGCCATGGCTGGGTGCCCTGGCTACTGAGGCCACCAGCCACGCACCTCATGGGCTGCATAAGTCGGACTGTCAAACACTGTATTTTTCTGTTCCCACTCCCCCCCCCCCCCCCCCCCCCCCCCCCCCCCAAAGAGAAGACCGCGCACAACCGCCGAGTGGGAGAAGACAGGAGGGGGACCCCGGACCTGCCGCCCCTCACCATGGCCGTGCAGACGGCCCTGGACATGGGCCAGAGGAAAGGGAAGTCGCCAAGGTGGAGCTCGGCCGCTGGCAAGGAAGTGAGATCCTGCTGAGTTGCGGTTCCTTGTGACACGTGTGCCATCCCCGCACCACCCCAACGTCCCCCGCCACCTCCCTCACCCCCACACATGAGGGGTTGTCGGCGAGTATCCAGTACCTGCAGGTGCAGTTGGAGAAGTCAAACTGCGTGCAGCGGCAAGAGGTGATGCCAACAATGCGTGCCACCCAGTACAACACCACACGGGGGCGTCCGTGGCTGAGGCATTGGGGGCGGGCGTATCAGCATGTCCAAGGCCTGGGGCATTCTGTGCAGGTGTTGTCCGAGGCTCAGGACAGGGTCGCCGCCTCACAGGCCACCATGTCCCAGAGCCACCTGGACATGGCAGCGGCGCTCCTGAGTGTGGCCCAGTGACAGCAGGTCATGGCTGGGAACATCGGCAGCATTGCCCAGGTGCTGGCCAACATGGCGCAGACGCAGAGGGAAATGGTCCAGTCCCAGAGGGAGGTGGCGCAATGACTGGCTGATGTGACACAAACCCAGAAGGTGGTGGCGCAGTCGCAGCGTAATGTGGCACAATCCCAGATGGCAATTGTCCACTCCCTGTGCTCTATGGCAGTGAGCGTGCAGACCCTGGTCGAGACCAGAGCGGACCTCCAGGACTGGCAGCGCCAGGTGGCAGGGGAGCCTCAGGGGACAGCTCATCTCCCATCCCTGTCTCATGGAGTAGCCAGGGGCCATCAGGCATCCCCAGGGAGGTAGAGGTGATGGGGTCCGTGCCGGTGATGCCTGCAGGGGAGGTTCCGGAACACCATAGCACCTCGGACTCCCCCTCTCCTGCCCCGGCGCATCTGGTGGGCAGCGGGCAGAACGGGGTGGCACCACGCCACCCGGGACACCCGAGCAGCAACTGGGCTCATCCAGCCCCGGTCGGCCTAGAAAGCACCCGCCAACACCCAGGCTGAAGGGGAGGAATCACAGCAGGCCCCCTCCACTCCTGTTGTACCATCTGGGGAACCACCAAGACCGAGTGTTAGGGCCCGTAAGGCCAGAAAGTTAGATACTAGTTAGTTACCAGTTAAGTTAGCATGGGTGCAGGGCACAGTGTAGAGGCTTTCAATCAAGGAAAGCAAGCGCTTCAATCTACAAATATATTAGTACTTCTTGAGCGTGATTCAGCCAAAATATTTCTAAGTGTCATTTTGGACGAGTTTCGCGTCGGCTGCAATGGCGAGATCGCGGCCCGTATTCACCTGCACATAGTTCCAAAAACGAGCCCCCGTGTGAATCTTACCATTCCTAGTTCCCTCACTGTCTGATTCGCCCGACTGATGCCTCAGTTGCTCAACGCTAACAAGGGGAGCTGCTTTTAAACGCTCGCTCAGCACTCAATCCCAGACAAATAACGAGGGTGCAACAAGACTTGCTCCTTGGTTTGGGGATGCCAACCTGGCCAGGGTTCTAGACGTGGATGGAAAGCAGGGCAAAGAACCAACAGCAGGGTCTGCAAAGCTGCAAAGGAGGCGGTGGCAGCAGTAGTGAGTGCGGGCAGCATGGCCAGGAGGACTGCTGTGCAATATTGGAAGAAGATGAGCTGGACGGGTAAGTTACCACCTCTCTCATAGCATCATTCCCACCCGCCACCCCTCAATTTTGCAAACTCCACTTCCCTCCCCCCAATCCACTTTCTGACACCTCGCAACCCCCTCATCCAATTTTCAAGCTTGTTCCTCAGAACCCCCTCGCACCCACCAACACAACCCGTTCATGTTCAGGTGTGGTGCCTACATTGCTATAGAGCTCCCTAAGCCACCAAATGTGCAGCTCACAATGTCCTCTCTTTGTCCCCACAGGAGAAGATAGCCCATAATAAGAGGAAAAGGTTGAAGACGGGGGGAAGTGTTCCAGACATCCAAGTCCTCACCCCCTTTAAAGAACAGGCCCTGGAGATCTTGGGGTTGTCCAAGGAGTGAGCAGTGACTGACAGTGGGGTTGGCCTGGGTGAGAGAGGTGAGGATCCAATGCCATGCCTCAAGTGAGTTTCTGATATCCCACAAAATTATCTTTCCCTCTCACTGACAATATATCTATTGTCTTCACCATCTGAGGAGGCCGAGCCATCCGAGTCATACCCCCACCTTCCCCCCACCCCCGCCACTCAGTAGAACATCTCAGAGAAGGGCCCCGAGGGGAACACTGGTGAGGTGTCACAGCTATCACCCACACCTTCGACCAATGCAGAGACAAACACCTCGGTTGGCGACAATAAGGGACAGGCTCCAGGGGCACTATCTGGTGAGCACCACCAGCTGCTGATACACGTCAGGTGAAGGCAGGAACATCCAAGGGAAACAGCAGTCAGAGATCTGCTGGATCCCAGGACTCAGCT
The DNA here is from genome assembly GCF_047496885.1 of Scyliorhinus torazame. Taxonomy (NCBI): domain Eukaryota; kingdom Metazoa; phylum Chordata; class Chondrichthyes; order Carcharhiniformes; family Scyliorhinidae; genus Scyliorhinus; species Scyliorhinus torazame. The sequence goes on from NC_092715.1 coordinate 218,688,713, forward strand.
GAGTCCCAGTCAGATGTCGAGACGCTGGACATGGTTTTCCCATAGCTGATGCAGATGATAGGATACAGCCTGACATTGAGGATGGGGTGACAGTGACATTCCAGTGACCTCAAGGCCAATTGGAGGAGTCCCAATGCCTTCAGGGTGCAGGGGATGGTGCTTATAATATGTTGGGCCCAGGCCAACACTGCTAGGGTGGCGACCACAGTGGAAAACCTGGAGCGCAACGCCTGCTTCTTGAGGGTAGTGTACAAGGCATGCCTCAGTCTGTGACAACCATGTCTGAGGGCCTCGATATGATGTCCCAATCGATGAGGGATATGTTCCAGACACAGGTGGACATTGCCGAGGTACGGCAGAGCATGGTCCAAGCACTGGGGTGCATCGCTGAGGGCGTTGACACCATGGTGCGGACAATGGGGTGCCTATAGGACTGGCAGTATCGGATGATGCAGAGGCTTCTGGAGTTCACTCCAGCTGCTCCTCTGTCCCATGCAGTGATCTCGGCCCCTATGGGCACCCTCAGCGATCCCAACCCAGGCGCGGCCTTCCACCAAGGAGACTAAAGGTGGTCTTGAGTTCTTCTGAACCCCCGCCCCACACACACACCTCCTGACACCAGAGAATCCCAAGGGCAGCGGACCAGGTGAAGGTGATGTGGGCTGATGCCCGGGAATACAGAGTATCCGTGAACGGCAACGCCTGTGACACCAGGTCGGCCGATGTCCTCCGGCTCCAGGCCCTCCAGAGGACGACTGCCAGGGGTATCAAAGGCCACAGGGAATGGAAAGCAGCAGATTGCCTCAACCTCTGATGTGCATAAGAACATAAGAACTAGGAGCAGGAGTAGGCCATCTGGCCCCTCGAGCCTGCTCCACCATTCAATGAGTTCATGGCTGATCTTTTGTGGACTCCGCTCCACTTTCCGGCCCGAACACCATAACCCTTAATCCCTTTATTCTTCAAAAAACTATCTATCTTTATCTTAAAAACATTTAATGAAGGAGCCTCGACTGCTTCACTGGGCAAGGAATTCCATAGATTCACAACCCTTTGGGTGAAGAAGTTCCTCCTAAACTCAGTCCTAAATCTACTTCCCCTTATTTTGAGGCTATGCCCCCTAGTTCTGCTTTCACCCGCCAGTGGAAACAACCTACCCGCATCTATCCTATCTATTCCCTTCATAATCTTATATGTTTCTATCAGATCCCCCCTCATCCTTCTAAATTCCAACGAGTACAGTCCCAGTCTACTCAACCTCTCCTCGTAATCCAACCCTTCAACTCTGGGATTAACCTAGTGAATCTCCTCTGCACACCCTCCAGTGCCAGTACGTCCTTTCTCAAGTAAGGAGACCAAAACTGAACACAATACTCCAGGTGTGGCCTCACTAACACCTTATACAATTGCAGCATAACCTCCCTAGTCTTAAACTCCATTCCTCTAGCAATGAAGGACAAAATTCCATTTGCCTTCTTAATCACCTGTTGCACCTGTAAACCAACTTTTTGCGACTCATGCACTAGCACACCCAGGTCTCTCTGCACAGCAGCATGTTTTAATATTTTAACATTTAAATAATAATCCCTTTTGCTGTTATTCCTACCAAAATGGATAATCTCACATTTGTCAACATTGTATTCCATCTGCCAGACCCTAGCCCATTCACTTAGCCTATCCAAATCCCTCTGCAGACTTCCAGTATCCTCTGCACTTTTTGCTTTACCACTTATCTTAGTGTCGTCTGCAAACTTGGACACATTGTCCTTGGTCCCCAACTCCAAATCATCTATGTAAATTGTGAACAGTTGTGGGCCCAATACTGATCCCTGAGGGACACCACTAGCTACTGATTGCCAACCAGAGAAACACCCATTAATCCCCACTCTTTGCTTTCTATTAATTAACCAATCCTCTATCCATGCTACCACTTTCCCCTTAATGCCATGCATCTTTATCTTATGCAGTAACCTTTTGTGTGGCACCTTGTCAAAGGCTTTCTGGAAATCCAGATATACCACATCCATTGGCTCCCCGTTATCTACCGCACTGTTACTGTCCTCAAAAAATTCCACTAAATTAGTTAGGCACGACCTGCCCTTTATGAACCCATGCTGCGTCTGCCCAATGGGACAATTTCCATCCAGATGCCTCGCTATTTCTTCCTTGATGATAGATTCCAGCATCTTCCCTCCTACCGAAGTTCAGCTCACTGGCCTGTAATTACCCGCTTTCTGCCTACCTCCTTTTTTAAACAGTGGTGTCATGTTTGCTAATTTCCAATCCGCCGGGACCACCCCAGAGTCTAGTGAATTTTGGTAAATTATCACTAGTGCATTTGCAATTTCCCTAGCCATCTCTTTTAGCACTCTGGGATGCATTCCATCAGGTCCAGGGGACTTGTCTACCTTTAGCCCCATTAGCTTGCCCATCACTACCTCCTTGGTGATAACAATCGTCTCAAGGTCCTCCCTGTCATAGCCTCATTTTCATCAGTCACTGGCATGTTATTTGTGTCTTCCACTGTGAAGACCGACCCAAAAAACCTGTTCAGTTCCTCAGCCATTTCCTCATATCCCATTATTAAATCTCCCTTCTCATCCTCTAAAGGACCAATATTTACCTTAGCCACTCTTTTTTGTTTTATATATTTGTAGACACTTTTACTATCTGTTTATATATTCTGAGCAAGTTTACTCTCATAATCTATCTTACTCTTCTTTATAGCTTTTTTAGTAGCTTTCTGTTGCCCCCCAAAAGATTTCCCAGTCCTCTAGTCTCCCACTGATCTTTGCTACTTTGTATGTTTTTTCCTTCAATTTGATACTCTCCCTTATTTCCTTCGATATCCACGGTCGATTTTCCCTCTTTTTATCGTCCTTTCTCTTTGTTGGTATAAACCTTTGCTGAGCACTGTGAAAAATCACTTGGAAGATTCTCCACTGATCCTCAACTGTTTCACCATAAAGTCTTTGCTCCCAGTCTACCTTAGCTAGTTCTTCTCTCATCCCATTGTAATCTCCTTTGTTTAAGCACAAAACACTAGTGCCTGATTTTACCTTCTCACCCTCCATCTGTATTTTAACTTCCACCATATTGTGATCGCTCCTTCCGAGAGGATCCCTAACTATGAGATCCTGAATCAATCCTGTCTCATTACACAGGACCAGATCTAGGACCGCTTGTTCCCTCATAGGTTCCATTACATACTGTTCTAGGAAACTATCGCGGATACATTCTGTAAACTCCTCCTCAATGCTGCCTTGACCGACCTGGTTAAACCAATCGACATGTAGATTAAAATCCCCCATGATAATTGCTGTACCATTTCTACATGCATCAGTTATTTCTTTATTTATTGCCTGCCCCACCATAATGTTACTATTTGGAGACCTATAGACTACTCCTATCAGTGACTTTTTCGCCTTAATATTCCTGATTTCCACCCAAATGGATTCAACCTTATCCTCCATAGCACCGATGTCATCCCTTACTGTTGCCCAGATGTCATCCTTAAATAACAGAGCTACACCAACTCCCTTACCATCCACTCTGTCCTTCCGAATAGTTTGATACCCTCGGATATTTAACTCCCAGTCGTGCCCATCCTTTAACCATGTTTCAGTAACCGCTGCCGCTCCCTCCAAGGAGGTATACCACGAGCCCGGTGGTGGTGGCGGCCCTCAAAATTTGGGGGCAGTGGAGGCGGCATAGGGGGGAAGTTGGGGCCTCGGCGTGGATCCCATTAAGGGGGAACCACTGGTTCGCCCCAGGAAGAACAGGTGAAGGGTTTTCGGGGTGGCACAGGGCAGGGATACGAAGGTTGGGGGACCTGTTTGTGGATGGGAAGTTCGCGAGCTTGGGTGAGCTGGAGGAGAAGTACGGGCTCCCCCCCGGGGAACACCTTCAGGTAGTTACAGGTAAGGGCGTTTGCCAGACGGCAGGTGGTGGAATTCCCGTGGCTACTGCCACACACAGTACAGGACAGGGTGCTCTCGGGGGGGGTGGGTGGGAGTGGGGAAGGTCTCGGAAACTTACCAGGTGATGCAGGAGAAGGAGGAGGCCTTGGTGGTGGAGTTGAAAGGTAAGTGGGAGGAGGAGTTGGGAGAGGAGATCGAAGAGGGGACGTGGGCAGATGCCCTAAGGAGGGTGAATTCTTCCTCTTCGTGTGCGAGGCTCAGCCTCATACAGTTTATGGTGCTGCACAGGGCACACATGACCGGGACAAGGATGAGCCGGTTCTTTGGGGGTGAGGACAGGTGTGTCAGGTGCTCAGGGAGCCCAGCAAATCACACCCATATGTTCTGGGCATGCCCAGCGCTGGAGGAATTTTGGAAGGGCGTAGCGAGGATGGTGTCGAGGGTGGTAGGATCCAGGGTCAGACCGGGCTGGGGGCTCGCAATATTTGGGGTGGCAGAGGAGCCGGGAGTGCAGGAGGCGAAAGAGGCCGGAATTCTGGCCTTTGCGTCCCCGGTAGCCCGGCGAAGGATTCTCCTTCAGTGGAAAGATGCGAGGCCCCCAAGCGTGGAATCCTGGATCAGCGATATGGCAGGGTTCATCAAATTGGAGAGGGTGAAATTTGCCTTGAGAGGGTCGGTACAAGGGTTCTTGAGGCGGTGGCAACCGTTCTTAGACTTTCTGGCAGAACGATAGACATTGGTCAATGGCAGCAGTAGCTCGGGGGGGGGGGTTACTTTATTTTTGTTAATGTTATTTACACTGGAGGGTCTGAGGGGTTGTATATACCTGTTGTGCTAAGTCGGGGTGTTAATGCTAATTTATTATTTATGTACAGGGGTGGAGGGGTTTGGTGGGTTGCTTTTTTAGATTGTGTTTTGTACTTAACCCTGTTGGGTTCTTTTTTTTTTCTCATTTTGTTATTGATATTTTATGAAAACCTTTAATAAATTTTTTTTAAAAAAAAAAACATGTTTCAGTAATGGCCACTAAATCATAGTCATTCACGATGATTTGCGCCATCAACTCATTAACCTTATTCCGAATGCTACGAGTACACTTATGTTGGCTTTTTTACCTCTGTTCTGAATCTTAACACCTCGATCAGTAACCTCTCCTATGTTATATTTCCTCTTAACCTTTCTCCTAATTTTCCTTGTCGTTGAACCCACATCTTCATGTGACAACCTGCCGCGTCGCTTACCATTAATGTTTTCACTTCCCGTTTTATTCCTTTTTGTATTCCTGGTCCTATTCACTGAGCTCCCCTCAGTCACTGTACTGTCGCCCTTTTTGATTTTTGAGTATGGCTTTCCCCCTTACTGTCTTTTGTTTCTGTCCCTGTTTTACTACCTTCCAACATCCTGCATCAGTTCCCAACCCCCTGCCACATTAGTTTAAACTCTCCCCAACAGCTCTAGCAAACCCCCCCCCCCCTAAGATTCAGACATTGGTTCCAGTCCTGCCCAGGTGCAGACGCATCTTGGGGACACACGTAGAGGTATTACTATCTGTAACTAGGGGGATTGGAAATCTGTCACATAAACATTTTCAGTATTGAAACATTTGTTACATGTGAAGCCTCTGTCACTTTAGTCTTCACAGCAGGCCTGCCCGCAGCCCCACCCCCTGTTCCCAACTCCCCCTTCCTCCCAACATCCCTATTGGGAGCGGGCCAGGTGAATTGCAAACTGGTTCACGCGTGGTGCAAATCTCAATTTTGACCTTTCCTACTATTCACCCGGAGCATCCGGATCCACTCCAATGCAATGCGGTCGCTGAATTGCACCCTTTGATTCAACAAAAATATATGCTTGTGTGTGATGTATCACCGAATGGAATTGGGTCTGTATTATCCCATGTGATGGAAGGCGGGTCTGATGTGGAACAGGGATATTCACAGGTAGAAAACAAAGGCTTGGCCATCATTTATAGCATTAAGAAATTCCACCTATCGGCATCCGGCCGCCACTTCATCATTATTACAGCCGCTTTTCTAAGAAGAGAAGGTGTTACCCCCAATAACTTCAGTCCAAATTCAGAGGTGGGCATTGTTCTTAGCGGTCAATGAGTATACTTTTGAGCACTGACCCAAGGCTCGAAAAGTCAATGCAGATGCCTTAAGTCACCTTCCATTATCTGAAAGCACACAGCCGCCTGTCATAATATACACCAGTATATCATGGTGCAGACACACACACGCTGATGGACACACAATGGGACCAATCAACACACACAACACCGCAGCCAATCACCAGTCAGAGCACATGAACTATAAAGACAGAGGGCATCAGAGTTCCCGCTCATTCGAGCTGCAGCTTCCTAGTAGGACAGAGCTCACAGCCTGCAGCACGAGCGCGAATGGAGAGAACTCAAAACCAAACTCACCAGGGCCCCGGTCTTAGCTTTCTTTGATCCAGCAAAGGAGACCAAAATTTCGACCGATGCCAGCCAATACGGCATCGGGGCAGTGCTCCTGCAATGTGATGAGGCCACATCATGGGCCCCCGTTGCATATGCGTCACGCTCCATGGCCCCCACGGAGCAGCACTACATTTATGGGCACAATGTTCTTGCTGCTGCTGGATGCCCATTCAAAATGAATCAAGTTTTTCAAAATGAGGTCTACAATGCTCCACGCCATACTTGAGAAGTGCATCAATGCTTTGCAATCCATGGTGTGCCAGAGGTGTTAGTTTTAGACAATGGCGCAGCATTCATTATTGCCATGTTCCAAAGGTTCATGGCCTTCAATATCATTAAACACATTCGTATGGCAACATGCCATCCCTCATTGAATGGGTTAGCTGAACATGCTGTCCAAAAGTTTAAGGGTGGCATGAAGAAACAACAGCCTTCTCCGTTGGAGACTAAAGTGGCACGTTTTCCCCGGCTTACAGAACCACCCCGCATACTACGACGTGAATGGCTCCGGATGAATTGTGACTGTGCCATCATTTAAGGACCAGGTAAAGTCTCGTAGTCCCGAATTTGGTGGTGAGGGTGGAGACAAGGCAGAGCTGTCAAAAGAGGGACAATAATTTTTTAAAAATAGAGACGGTATTTGAGAGAGACGACCCAGAAAACTTTGGCAGCGGTCGAAATGAGATCCTTGGAGTTGTGGTGGCCAGAATGGGGGCCACTATTGTATGAGTGTGATGAACGGTTACTGTAACACTGTACCCTTGTCATCATGTAAGGTGATGTCCCCTTTAAGACCGGGCTTGGAACCCTGGGGAACACCGCCCATCTGGGAGCCATATATAAGGGGCCACCTTGTGGGTGGCGTAGCTGTTAGCACACGTCTTGCCACCAGTCTAGTTCTTAGTTTATTAAAGCCTTCTTTACCGTTTACACTCTAAGCGTCATTATTGAGGGTACCACAATTTAATAAACTATACTACATCAGGATGGACGCAGGCCTAAAACCAGAGAAGCTCAACCTGGAAGCACGGACACCGGAGGCAAAGGAAATTTTTACATACTGGCTCCGATGCTTCGAGGCTTACCTGGACTCCTCAGAGACTCCCATCCTGGGGACGCGCAAGCTGCGTCTACTCCACGCCCAGGTGAGTTACAAAATCTCCGCCACGCTCGAAAAGGCGCCGACTTATGAAGAGGCGGTCGAGCTACTCCGCAAGCGGTTCCTCAAGCCTATCAACGAGGTGTACGCCAGGCATTTGCTCTCTACCTGCCAGCAGCGCTTGGGGGAATCGCTAGATGGATTCGTCGAAAAACTCACCGCAGTTGCCAGGGACTGTGACCACCAGGATGTGACAGGGGAAGTCCATATGAACCTGCACATCAGAGACGCTTTCGTGTCCGGCATCCGCTCGACCTACATCCGGCAGCGGCTGCTCGAAAACGGGGCTAAAAACCTCCAGGACACGCTAACGCCTCCTCGCTGGAGGTGGCCTGACATAACTTGGGTACGTACCCCGTGGACTCTGTGAGCCCCCCCCGGACTTCCTCAGACTCAGCCATATTACAGGCCTGCACCACGCGGCAACCCGCTCATTATGGGGGCACACCGTGCTACTTCTGCGGGCAGGGCCAGCATCCACGCCCATGCTGCCCAGCCCGCTCCGCGATCTGCAGCGACTGTGGGAAGAAGGGGCATTTTGTGAGGGCCTGCCTGGCCAGACCCAGGGGCCAGAAGAACAAAGAACAGCCGGCCCGAAAATCAGGCTCTCAGGCCCTCAGGCCTCGCAATGTGGCTGTGCACCGACCCGACACATCCCCTTCTGACGCGTCATCAGCCTCATGCGATTCATGGGAGCGGCCAGCTTGTCGGCGGCCATCTTCTCGACCCGACACGGGCAGCCAACGGCAGCAGCCATTTTACGAGTCCGACTCGGCTGAGGACTCCGACTACCCACGAGTGGGAGCGATCACCCTCGACCAAACTCGGCCAAAACACCTGCAGCACTCTATGATGCAGATCCAGGTCAACCGGCGCGACACTGCATGCCTCTTCGACTCTGGGAGCATGGAGACCTTTATCCGTCCAGAAGGGGAGCGGCGCGGGAAGGGGCGTCTGTAGTGGCGAATCCAGCGGGTACCAGATCCCGGAGGGAAACCTTATCTTGCCTGCCGTCGGGGTTCTCGACGTAGGCGTAACTGGGGTTGGCGTGGAGTAACCGGACCTTTTCGACCAGTGGGTACGTTTTATGGCTCCTCGTGTGCCTCCAGAGAAGAACAGGTCCCGGAGCCATCAACCAAGGTGGAAGAGAGACCCCGGAGGTAGACTTCCCGGGGAAGACAAACAATCGGTTGTGAGGGGTCTGATTTGTGGCCGTGCAGAGGAGCGACATAATGGAGTATAGGGCATCAGGCAGGACCTCCTGCCAGCGGGGCCAGAAGGACAGCCTTCCACACTGTCGTGTTCTCCCTCTCCACTTGCCTGTTTCCCCGCGGGTTATAACTGGTCGTTCTGCTCGAGGCGATGACTTTGCTGAGCAGATACTGACGCAGTTCATCGCTCATGAACGATGTACCTCGGGTCGCTGTGGATATAAGCGGGAAAACCGAACAGAGTGAAGATGCTGTGCAGTACCTGAATCACGGTGGCTGAGGTCATGTCGGGGCAGGGAATGGCGAATGGGAAGCGGGAGAACTCATCGATAACGGTGAGGAAATAGGCATTACGATTGGTCGATGGGAGGGGCCCCTTGAAGTCCACGCTCAGTCGCTCAAAGGGCCCTGAGGCCTTCACGAGCCGAGCCTTGTCTGGCCGGTAGAAGTACGGTTTGCACTCTGCACAGATCTGGCAGGCCCTGATCATGGCCTTGACCTCCTTGGTTGAGTAAGGTAGGTTGCGGGACTTGATGAAATGGACGAGCCGGGTAACCCCTGGGTGGCAGAGGTCATTGTGGATGGCTTGCAGGCGGTCGTCCTGCGCGTTGGCACATGTGCCGCAGACAGGGCATCTGGTGGCTCGTTGAGCTCCCCTGGGTGACACTTGATATCTTACGTGTAGGTGGAGAGTTCGATCCTCCACCTCAAAATTTTATCGTTTTTTATTTTGCCCCGTTGCGTGTTATCAAGCATATAGGCGACCGACCGTTGGTCAGTGATGAGGGAGAACCTCCTACCGGCTAGGTAGTGCCTCCAGCGCCGCACAGCCTCCACAATGGCTTGTGCCTCCTTCTTGACAGCAGAATGTCGAACCTCGGAGGCGGTGTGGGTCCGGGAGAAGAACGCTACTGGTCTGCCTTCCTGATTGAGGGTAGCAGCCAGGGCGATGTCTGATGCATCGCTCTCTACCTGGAAGGGGATAGTTTCGTCCACCGCGCGCATAGTGGCCTTGACGATATCGGCCTTGATGCGGTTGAAGGCCAATCGAGCCTCAGCCGAGAGGGGAAAAGTGGTGGTCTTTATGAGTGGGTGGGCTTTGTCCGCATACTTGGGGACCCACTGGGCGTAGTAGGAGAAGAGCCCCAAGCACCGTTTGAGGGCCTTGAGGCTGCGGGGGAGGGGGAGTTCCTTAAGGGGGCGCATGAGGTCGGGGTCGGGACCTAGGAACCCGTTTTCCACGACGTAGCCGAGGATGGTTAGCCGGGTTGTGTGGAAAACGCATTTTTCATCATTATAGGTCAGGTTAAGGGCTCGGGTGGTCTGCAGGAACTTTTCGAGGTTTGCATCATGGTCCTGCTGGTCATGGCCGCAGATGGTTACATTGTCCAAGTACGGGTATGTAGCCCGCAAACCGTACTGGTCCACCATCTGATCCATCGCCCTTTGAAAGACCGAGACCCCATTTGTGATGCCGAATGGGACCCTGAGGAAGTGGAAGAGTCGGCCGGCTGCTTCGAAGGCAGTATAGAGGTGATCTTTTGGTCGGATGGGGAGCTGGTGGTAGGCGGATTTGAGGTCGACTGTGGAAAAGTATTGGGCGATCCGATTTACCATTTCCGATGCGAGGAAGGGGGTACGCATCAAGCTGGGTGAATCGGTTTATGGTCTGGTTATAATCCACGACCATCTGTTTCTTATCCCCGGACCGGACTACCACCACCTGTACTCTCCAAGGGCTGTTGCTAGCCTCGATGACCCCCTCTCCCAATAAACGCTGGACCTCTGACTTGATAAATGTCATATCTTGGGCACTGTACCGCCGGCTCCTGGTGGCGATGGGCTTACAGTCGGGTGTGAGGTTCGCGAATAGCGAGGGGGGTGCGACTTTCAGTGTCGCAAGGCAGCATACCGTGAAGGGGGGGCAAGGGTCCGCCGAACTTCAGTGTCAGGCTTCAGTGGCTGCACTGGAAATTCGGTCCGAGCAGTAGTGGGGCACAGAGGTGGGGAAGGATATAAAATTTGAAATTGGTGTACTTGGCACCCTGGATCAAGAGATCCGTGATACAGTATCCCTTGATTTGTACCGAGTGGGACCCGGATGCGACGGCTGTGGTTTGGGACGCGGGATGGGTGCGTAGGGAGCAGCGCCTTACCGCATTCAAAATGATGCAAATCAGGTTTGCGCCCAGGAAGCGTCATTGGGGAGAACTTGGGAAGATTGCAATCGGAAATCTCACTGGCAGAAAACCCATTTTGGCCTCTTGCGATATTTTGCGGCCATGATGGGATTTGTGTCGACAGATAATGGACCCGCAGAATCTTGCCCATTGCTGATTAAAGTAGCCTGTGTTGATATTACATTTAATACAGTTTCATCACACTGTGAAAAGTGAATATATAGGATTTTGCAATTTTACTGCAATACATCACATCAGACATGCATTCCGCAGTATTTTATTTAACATGACAAGTGAAGACATTTGCAAAAGAAAAGATTATGCATTTGATAATTGCTTCTTGGGAAACCTCCTGAGAGCCATTGAGAGGAGTAGGAAACATCACACAGGGAACAGTTGGCTGTCATTCAGGAAGAAGTCGAGAGATGCACAATGCTTCAGTCACTGGGGTTGGAGCAGCAAATTAGTAAAAGGGGGGAAATTAGGCATAAAATTACATTATTTCCAGCAAACATCTCTTTTCTGTGAAGCATTACACTTCCATAATCATCTGCTAACGTTTTCACTTTCTCAAATTTACAGTTTCCCTTTGCTTTACGCTTTTTATAAGAAATTATAGCTGCATTACTGCAATGGTCTGCAAAGCGGTGTTCCTATTGGTGGTCTTGTGCTGGAAGAAAACTCAATGGGCAGAATATTCCGGAAAAACGGCAAAGTGTCATTCGCAGGTGGAAAATCAGTGCAAATCCTGTCGGTTCCAGCGGCGCGATCCAGGTCGCAATCTTTAAGCACATAGAAAAAAAAATGTTTTCCCCCATGTTAAAAACATTGCACCTGAGGTGCAAAGCATCGGATTCATCTATCGGGAAGTCTTCTGAGCACTTCATTCAATGGGGCGCTGCATGTAAATGGCTCCACAGCACATGATCTCACCAAGCCAGGAAGATGGCAGCTAGACACCAGCTTCCAGATTTTCAGAGGGGGGCCCTTGCTCGATTGCTGGATACCGTGGAGGAGAGGGGGGGCCACAATTTACCCATGGGTTGGCAGGAGATCATAGAATCATTGAATTTATAGTGTAAAAGAAGGCCATTTGTTCCATTGAATCTACACCAGCCCTTGGAAAGAGCCCACACCGACATAGGCCCACACCCCCATCCTATCCCAGTAACCCCACCTAACCTTTTGGATACTAAGCGGCAAATTAGAACAGCCAATCCACCTAACCTGCGCATCTTTGGGACTGTGGGAGGAAACCGGAGCACCTGGAGGAAACCCATGCAGCCACGGGGAGAAAGTGCAAACTCGACAGGTACAGTCACCCGAGGCTGGAATTGAACATGCCAATTGTCCTCGAGGGTCCCCTGACCCTCCAGACATCTGCTCACTTTATCCCCTTTTGTGTTCCTGCAGGAGATGATAGTCCACAAGTGGAGAGAGAGAGAGAGAGGGAGATAGAAGGCAGGCGGTGGAATGCCTGACCTATGGATTCTGACTCCTTTCGAGGAGAGGCCCATGGAGCTTGCAGGGGGGGCCAGGACTGGGATGCACAGAGAACGAGGTTGGCCTGTGGGAGAAACGTGAAGAGCCATCGCTTTTTCATTTAGATGACCAGTCTGAAGTGAATATTTTGTTGCCCAAACCCTTGACCAGGCCATGTACTAACACAATGTTCCTTGCTTGGCAAGAAGATCAATCAATGAGCCTCGGTTATCAACCAGCAGTGTCCTCCTCGCTCACCCTTGACAGCACCCCGAGGTGATCTTGGAGGAGAACACGGTTGAAACGTAACAGCTATCACCCGCACCATCCAGCATTGCAGGGACAAGCACCTTGGTGAGTGGACTAGCAGACTGGCTTCTGGGTCACAACCTGGTGACCACCACACTTCTTCTGACGCACATCAGGAGGAGACAGGGACATCCCAGGGCTGGTTTAGCACACTGGGCTAAATGGCTGGCTTTTAAAGCAGACCAAGGCAGGCCGGCAGCACGGTTCAATTCCCGTACCAGCCTCCCCGAACAGGCGCTGGAATGTGGCGACTAGGGGCTTTTCACAGTAACTTCATTTGAAGCCTGCTTGTGACAATAAGCGATTTTCATTTCTCATTTCATCATGAAGTTGGAAGACTGCTGGATACCGGGACACAGTTGTGCCCCAAACAGGTACCGTGTCTCTGGAAACGTTTGTTCCTCAGCTGCTGGAGTTGCAAAGGCAGGGCCAGGAATACCAGGAGGGATTGCCAACGACAGTCTTGTGCTGCACGGCCGCATGGAGGCGTTTCAGAGCTTCCTGTTGCAGGAGATGTTGCTGCCGTTGCATGGTACCCAGGCCAATAAAGCAAACAGGCGCCGGAATGTGGCGACTAGGGGCTTTTCACAGTAACTTCATTGAAGCCTACTTGTGACAATAATGACTAATACCGCAAGGATGGCGTCCACAGTGGAAAACATAGGGCAAGGTGTCAAAGCCATGATTAGAGAGCTCCAAAGCATGGCTCAGTCCCACAAGTCTTGAAAGACATGCTGTTAGATGAATTTGACATTCTGAATTCTCCCTCAGTGCACCCGAAGAGGCGCTGGAATGTGGTGACTCGGGGATTTTCACAGTATCTTTATTGCAGTGTTAATATGAGCCTACTTGTGACAATAAAGATTATTATTATTATCCTTGATGCTGATGACCAAGAGGAGCGGAATGTCTTCTCTGATGAGGAGGAAGTCCAGATGGAGCAGAGGAAGAGGCTAAAGAGGAGCCAGATTATGGAGGGCAGGCGGGGGTGAGGGTTTGCAAGGGCAGGAGAACCAGGGACGCCCACATCGCTTCCCACTTCTTGAAACAGGTCCATCATGTTGACTGGCAGCTCCACAAACCATGCCACCCCCAAAGAGCTCCCTGACCCCTCTGCGACCAAAGGAGTCGGTGCTCATGCGAGTCAAGTGCTCAGGGTGCTGGCCTTGGGGCCTCTTTGTGCCTGTTTAGCCTGCCAATGCAGGAGGGTGATGACAACTTGCAGTGAGGAAAGCTCTGATGCTCCTCAGCTTTTGTTAGGTCTGATTCCTGTCTGTCTGCTGCCAACAGGCTAACTCTTCAGCTCAGGTGCGAGTGAGATTTGGCCTTAATTCCTTTGTCCTATGGCACCAGAGGGAAATTAAGGACGAGGGTCTAGGGCTTACTGATTAATACCAGAGTCCTTCCAGGATGTGTGTTAATCTCGGTTTGAGTGAGCCTAACTGTTTCCAGGCCCTGTGAGAAAAGCTGTGACCAGATGGGGTGAAGACCAACCCCAGTCAGAGAAGGATCAAAGTGAGTGAGGTCTTAAGGTTGTGAACAACAAGAGGTTTAAATACGGTGACAAGTGCAATTGTGGCATTTCATATGACCCCCAAACATCTGTGCCTAAATTCACTCGTGTCCATTCTGTCACCCCGGCCACCCAGCCTGTCCCACCACACCCTCCCCCGGCCCTGGCAGGGCCCCACCCTCACCCCAGCCAGCACGGCCATTGTCCGGGTCAGCAGCCCGCAGTCGCTCCTCTCCATGTCCTACCTCTTCTATCTCTCTCTCAGCAGCCACCATGTCAGGTTCATGATTTTTGAGAGCACATGTGGACTGCGGCATTGGGAACCTGGCCCATCGGGGGCAGATAATCGCGGGTATCTCACTAATGGGATGCAAACGGTGTTTGAACACCGCGCGGCGGGCGTCGCATGTAGGCCATTTTCGCAGTGACGGAGAATCCCGGTTTGGCGTCAAACCGACACTTGCCGCGATTTTGGTGTCGGAAGCCATTCTCCGCTCAATCGCCTTTCCCGATTTCGGCGTCGGCCGAAGGAGAATCCCGCCTTTTATATGTGCCGATCCTTTCAAATCTTTTCATTATCTCAAAGATGCCTTTCAGGTCTCCAGAGAAAAACACCCCAGCCATCCAGGGTAGAAACATAAAATTTACAGTGTAGAATCAAGTCATTCAGGCCAACGGGTCTCACAGTCCCACACAAACCTGACATTGTTGGGGCATGGGGAGAGGGTGGATGGGTGTGAGGGGTGAAGATTAGAGGGCCTATTATTCAAGTGCACAATTGAACCAATGTCCCAGAGCACCAAGGTGAACCTTTTAACCAACTTCCAGTGGCACTTGAATTATTCTAATTATTCAGGGCAATTTATCCCAAACTTAATCCCAAAGTGGGAACAATTATATTATTATTATTATTCATCTTGTGCCATTCCCCTGCCTTGTCCCTTAACCCAGGGAAATTAGCAAATTTCAGCTCATACAATTACATCTTGAGAGCCCTGATTGACCCTATCTCTGCCACGCTCTCAGGCAGTGTATTCCAGATCCTAACCACTGACTGCGAAAAAAGATTTTCCTCATGTCAACATTGTTTTCTTTGCCAATTACCTTAAATCTGTGCCCTCTGGTTCTTGCTCCTTCTGCCAACGGGAAATGTTTCTTTCTATGTACCCTGTCCAGCCCCCTCATGATTTTGAAAACCTAGATCAAATCACTCCTCAACCTTCCCTTCTACAAGAAGAACAGTCACAGCTTAGAACCACAGAAAAGTTACAGCTCAGAAGGAGGCCACGCAGCCCATCTTGCCCATATTAGCCCGAGGATACCCAGGTACCCGCTCCAATCCAACCTTCCTGCACCCAGTCCGTAGCCCTGCATCTTAAAGCACGTACGGTGCAGATCGATGGGCGCGATTCTCCGACCCCCCACCGGGTCGGATAATCGCCGGGGGCTGGCGTGAATCCCGCCCCCACCGTGTCCCGAATTCTCCGCCACCAGAGATTTGGCGGGGGCGGGAATCGCACTGCGCCGGTCGGCGGGCCCACCCCCGCCGATTCTCCGGCCCGCGATGGGCCGAAGTCCCGCCGCAGTCAACCCTTTCCCGCCAGCGTGGATTGAACCTCCTTTTGAACGGCGGAACAAGGCGGCGCGGGCAGGCTCCGGGGTCCTGGCGAGGGGGGGCGCGGGGCGATCTGGCCCGGAGGGGGTGCCCCCACGGTGGCCTGGCCCGCAATCGGGGCCCACGGATCCGCAGGCGGGCCTGTGCTGTGGGGGCACTCTTTTTCTTCCGCCCTCGCCATGGTCTTCACTATGGCAGAGGCGGAAGAGACGCCCTCCCCTGCGCATGCACGGGGATGACGTCAGCAGCCGCTGACGCTCCCGCGCATGCGTCACCCGGTGAAGACCTTTCGGCGCCGGCTGGCGTTGCGCCAAAGGCCTTTCCCGCCAGCCGGCGGAGCGGAAACCACTCCGGCGCGGGCCTAGCCACTCAAGGTGAGGGCTTGGCCCCTAAAGGTGCGGAGACTTCCGCACCTTTGAGGCGGCCTGACGCCGGAGTGATTCCCGCCACTCCATTACGCTGGAACCCGCCGCCCCGGCGGGTAGGGGAGAATCCCACCCCAGGTACTTATTTAAAAAGTTTAGGGTCTCTATCTCCACCACCAACTCAGCAGCAAATTCCCAGAGTCCCACTACCCCCTGCATAAAATAGTTCTTGCTCATGTCCCCTCTGCACCTTCTGCCATTTATCTTGAATTTATGTCCCTTGTTCTCGAATTCTCCACAAAGGGAAACAATTTTATCCTGTCCGCTCTATCTCTTCTCATAATTTTGTACACCTCAATTACGTCACCCCTCAGCCTTCTTTGTTCCAAGGAAAATAACCCCAACCTACCCAATCTTGCCTCGTAGCTACAGTTTTCTAGCGCTGGCAACATTCTTGTAAACCTCTTCTGCACTCTCTCCAGAGCAATTACATCCTTCCGGTAATGTGGTGACCATAACTGCACACAATATTTCTGTTGTGGCCTCACCAGTGTTTTATTCCAACATTATATCCTTACTTCTATATTCTATACCTCTGCCAATGAAGGAGAGTTTCCATATACTCTCTTTACAAATTTGTCTTCTTAAAGGGACCTGTTTACTTGTACGCCAAGATCTCTCACTTTATCGACCCCTCTTAACATTTATTGTGTATCTCTATAACTGTTTTAACTCCTTAAATGTATCACCTCACACTTCTCTGGTGTTAAATTCCATCTGCCACTTGATTGTCCACTCCACCAACCCATCTATATAATTTTGGACATTATAGCTATCATCTACACTGTCCACCACTTGACCAATCTTTGCATTATCTGCAAATTTCCCAATCATGCTCCCCACTTTCATGTCCAAATTGTTAATATATAACACAAACAGTAAGGGTCCCAACACAGAGCCCTGTGGAACACCACTTGAAACAACTTTCCATTTGCAAGGGCAGACATCGGCCATTACCCTTTGTTTTCTTTTTAAAAAAAATATATTTATTCAAGTTTTTAACACAATTTTTCTCCCTTACAAACAATAACCCCCCCCCCCCCCCCGTAAAAACAAAAAAGAAACGAGAAATCGTGCGGAGCAGGATATATACATGGCAAAATAGTATATTTACATAGCTTTGTACACTGGCTCTCTCCCGTACGTGCCAGTTTCCCCGACTCTTCATGTTATCTCTTGCTCATCCAACCCCCCAGGCAGCTCCCCCTCCCCCCTCCCCGGACCCCCCCCCCCCCCCCCCAGGTTGCTGCTGCTGCTGACCGACCCTCCTCTAACGCTCCGCGAGATAGTCTAGGAACAGTTGCCACCGCCTGTAGAACCCCTGCGCAGACCCTTTCAAGGCGAACTTAATCCTCTCCAACTTTATGAACCCAGCTATATCGTTTACCCAGGCCTCCACGCTGGGGGGCTTCGCCTCCTTCCACATTAGCAAGATCCTTCGCCGGGCTATGAGGGACGCAAAGGCCAGAATACCGGCCTCTTTCGCCTCCTGCACTCCCGGTTCGTCCGAATATTGCTAGCCCCCAGCTTGGCTTGACCCGGACTTTCACCACCTGAGATATTGCTCCCGCCACTCCTCTCCAGAACCCCTCCAGTGCCGAGCATGACCAAAACATATGGACATGGTTCGCCGGGCTCCCTGAGCACCTTCCACCCTTCCACATCTGTCCTCTACCCCAAAGAACCTGCTCAATCTCGCCCCTGTCAGGTGAGCTCTGTGAACCACCTTAAATTGTATCAGGCTGAGCCTGGCACACGAGGAGGAGGAATTAACCCTACCTAGGGCATCCGTCCACAGACCTTCCTCGATCTCCTCCCCCAGCTCCTCCTCCCATTTACCCTTCAACTCTTCTACAAGCGCTTCCCCTTCTTCTTTCATCTCCTGGTGTATTTCCGACACCTTGCCCTCCCCGACCCATGCGTCCGAGATCACCCTGTCTTGAATTTCTTGTGCGGGAGCAACGGGAATTCCCTCACCTGTCGCCTTACAAAAGCCCTCGCCTGCATATATCTAAAGGCATTTCCCGGGGGTAACTCAAACTTCTCCTCCAGTGCCCCTAGGCTCGCAAACGTTCCGTCAATGAACAGGTCCCCCATTCTTCTGATCCCCGCCCGATGCCAGCTCTGGAACCCCCCGTCCATCTTCCCCGGGACAAACCGATGGTTACCCCTGATCGGGGACCACACCGATGCTCCCATTGCACCCCTGTGCCATCTCCACTGGCCCCAGATCCTTAGCGTTGCCGCCACCACTGGGCTCGTGGTATACTTTGTCGGCGAGAGCGGCAGCAGTGCCGTCACTAACGCCCCCAAACTCGTTCCTTTGCAGGACGCCATCTCCATCCTCTTCCATGCCGCCCCCTCTCCCTCCATAAACCACTTGCGGATCATCGACACATTTGCTGCCCAGTAGTAGCTCCCCAGGTTTGGCAGCGCCAACCCTCCTCGGTCCCTACTGAGTTCCAGGAACCTTCTCCTTACCCTCGGGGTCTTATTCGCCCACACAAACCCCATAATACTCCTGCCTACTCTCTTAAAAATGCCTTAGTGATCACGATGGGAAGGCACTGAAACACAAACAAAAACCTCGGAAGGACCACCATTTTGACCGATTGCACTCTACCCGCCAGCGAGAGCGGTAGCATGACCCATCTTTTAAAATCCTCCACCATTTGCTCCACCATACCCTTTGTTTTCTGTTATTAAGCCAACTTTTTATCCAGTTTGCCACATTGCCCTGTATCCAACTTCTCCAATCTATCTATGATAGAAGTTTCTCAACCCTGGAACCATTTTTGTGAATATTTTCTGTACTCTCTCTAATGCCTTCACACAATTTCTAAAGTGTGGTGCCCAGAACAGGAGGTAGTATGCCAGCTGAGGCTGAACTAGTGTTTTCATGACCAGGGGTGGCACGGTATCACACTGGTTAGCACTGCTGTCTCACAGCGGCAGGGGCCCAAGTTCAATTCTGACCTCTGGCGACTATCTATGAGTGGTGCTCTGGCCTGACCAACATATTGTAAATTAGCCGGCCCCATGATTTTTGGTGAGGTCAGTGACATAGGTACCAGCATTATTCTACTCTCCCCAGGCACAGGCTTAAGGAAACTTAGGACCAGTGTAATACTCACAGTTCCTGTAAACACTGTGCTTGAAAACACAGAATGAAACCACCATCTTGATACCTTGATTAATATATGATGTGGAGATACCGGCATTGGACTGGGGTGAGCACAAGAAGAAGTCTTACAACATCAGGTTCAAGTCCAACAGGTTTGTTTTGAATCGCTAGCTTTCGGAGTGCTGCTCCTTCCTCAGGTGAATGAAGAGGTGGGTTCCAGAAACATTTATATTGACAAAGTCAAAGATGCAGGACGATACTTTGAATGTGAGTCTTTGCAGGTAATTAAGTCTTTACAGGTCCAGATGGAGCAACTGGAGAGAGGCATAATCACAGGTGAATGGAGGAAGGAGCAACGCTCCGAAAGCTAATGATTTGAAACAAACCAGTTCGCCTTTAACCTGGTATTGCATGACTTCTTACTGTGCCCATCCCAGTCCAGCGCCGGCATCTCCACATCATGGCTACCATAAGGGTGATGAATGAAGGTGTCATATGCCTATAAAGAAACCAGAAGGAAGGTTCAGAGGGAACAGACAGTTTCCCTTGGCTGTTCTGATTTGGTCATTAGGCTTCGTCTTGAACCAGCAAGAGGTGTTCAAGAATATGGCACGCACTGTCACATCCGCTGTTAACTTTACTCACAAAAATTCTCAAACATGGGTGATGCCTCCTGCTTTCTACCTTCATAATGGCAATGTGCAGGTCCAGGAGGTTTGTTGCATGTTTCTTTGTCCTGGTTATCATTGTTATCATTTTGGTTGCCTGCTTTCTCTCATGTTATTATATTCTGTGCTGCGGTAAAAAGCTTAGCTCCAGGGGCGGCACGGTGGCATAGTGGCTAGCACTGCTGCCTCACGGCGCCGAAATCCCAGGTTCGATCCCGGCCCCGGGTCGCTGTCCGTGAGGATTTTGCACATTCTCCCCGCGTCTGCGTGGGTATCACCCCACAACCCAGAGATGTGCAGGGTAGGTGGATTGATCACGCTAAATTTCCCCTTAATTGGGAAAAAATAATCGGGTACTCTAAATTTATTGAAAAAAGCAAAAAATAGCTTAGCTCCTAGTTTCTGTCCCTTTGCTCTGGACTCTCACATCAGAGGAAATAATTTCACTGTGTCTCCCTCTTCTACCCATGTGTCACACTCATTAAACTACCATGAAATCAATACAGTGGTAATGAAATCATGAGCGACGGCAACACTGCAGGTTGGCATGGAGAAAGCTGAAGGTAACCCTCATATAAAGCCTACAAAATGAGTTCATTATTGAGGAAACTCAAGACTTCCCTCTCAGGGATTAAATGTCATGAAATCAGAACAAAAGATCACATTCAGAACGGTAACTATTTTCTTCTTCAGATGCTTGGCCACTTCCACAATTTTCAGTATTTATCCAGCTTCATCAAGGGGAGGTGGCCATGTCTGATAAATCTATCAGAATTCTTTGAGGAGATAACAAGGAAGTTAGACAAAGGAGAACCAGTGGGTGTGATCTATTTAGACTTCCAGGAATCCTTTGACAATGTGCAATATAGGAGGCTATTAAACAAGTTAAGAGCCCATGGCGTTAAGGGTTAGATACTGGCATTGATAGAAGTTTGTCTGGCTGGCAGAACGCAGAGAGTGGGAGTCTTTTTCAGGATGGCAGCCAGTGACTAGTGGTGTGCCTCAGGAGTCGGTGTTGGGACCACAACGTTTCACAATGTACATTAACAATCTGGGGGAAGGAGCTGAGGGCACTGTTTCTGAGTTTGCAGATGATACAAAGATATACAGAGGGACAGGTAGTATTGAGGAGGCAGGGGGACTGCAGAAGGACTTGGACAGGCAAGGAGAGTGGGCAAAGAAGTGACAGATGGAATACAATGTAGTAATTTGTGAGGTTATGCACTTTGGAATAAGAATAGGAGACTAGTTCAAGATTCTCTTCAGGTTAACGTTCAGGTTCAGTTGGCAGTTAGGAAGGCAAATGCAATTTAAGCATCCATGCAGAGAAGACTAGAATGCAAGAGCAGGGATGTACTTCTAAGGCAGTATAAGGTCCTGGACAGACCCAATTTGGAGTATTGTGAGCAGTTTTGGACCCCATAACTAAGGAAAGGTGTTTTGGCCTTGGATAGGGTCCAGAGGAGGTTCAGAAGAATGATCCCTGGAATCAAAAGTTTGTCATATGAGGAGCGGTTGAGGCCTCTAGGTCTGTACTCATTGGAGTTTAGAAGGATAAACTTGCAGGATACTGAGAGGCCTAGATAGAATGGATGTGGAGAGGATGTTTCCACTAGTGGGAAAAACTAGAACCAGAGAGGACAGCCTCAGACTTAAGGGACGATCCTTTAAAACAGAGATGAGGAAAGATTTCTTCAGCCAGAGGGTGGTGAATCTGTGGAACTCCTTGCCGCAGAAGGCTGTGGAGGCCAAATAACTGAGTGTCTTTCAGTTAGATAGATAGTTTAAAAAATATATATATATATTTTATTGAAGCATTTGTAATTTTCACAATTAAACATATTGACATCTGTAACACAACCGCGCGGGTCGATGCACAAAATGCCCCCTGAAAGAACAACAAACAATAAACCACGTACCCCTCTTCTCCCGCCCGATCCCCAATTACCCGTATACTAAATTCCCCTGTCCTTATTTAACATTACCATGCCTCCTATTTTCCTCTCCCGCCCCCTTTTTCCCTTTCCCCCCCTTACTACTGACGTTCAAGTTTTGTTAAAGAAATCGATGAACGGCTACCAACTCCGGGCGAATCCCTGTATTGATCCTCTCAGAGCGAACTTGATTTTGTCCAGACTGAGAAACTCTAGCATATCGCTGACCCACACTCCTGATTTTGGGAGCTCCGAGTCCCTCGATCTCAGCAAGATCCGTCTCCGGGCCACCAGGGAGGAGGAGGCCAGAATATCGGCCTCCCTCCCCACCTTTGCCCCCGGATCTTCCGACACCCCAAATATTGCGAATTCTGGACTCGGAGTTACCCTACCTTCTAGGACTTCCGACATAACATGCACATCCCGACCAGAATTCCCTCAGTTTCAGACATGCCTAAAACATATGAACATGGTTGGCCGGGCTACCCCCACACCGCCCACATCTGACCTCCACCTCCTCGAAGAACCTACTCATCCGGGCTACCATTATGTGGGCCCTGTGGACTACCTTGAACTGAATCAAGCTGAGCCTAGCACAGGACGAGGATGAATTTACCCTTTTCAAGGCTTTTTCCCACAGTTCAGTTTCCAGCTCCCCTCCCAACTCTTCTTCCCACTTCCTCTTCACCTCTCTGATAGGGGCCCCTTCCCACTCTAACAATTCCCTGTATATGTCCGAAACATTCCATCTCCAACCTCTGTTTTTGACAGCACATTATCCTGTAGTCCCCTCAGGGGGAGGCGAGGAAAGCTTGGGACCTGTCTCCGTACAAAGTACCACACTTGAAGGTACCAAAACCCGTTCCCACCCAGCAAACCAAACTCCTCCACTAATGTCTCCAAGGTCGGAAAGCCCTCCTGGATGAATAGTGTCATAATATCCACGCATGTATGAAGTGCCGACAGGCAGTGATTGACACACAGGATGACCAGTAAGCACACAGCACAATGCAGCCAATCACCAGACAGGACACCACCACTATAAAGCCAGAGGGCACTAGGTTTCCCGCTCTCTCTGGACCCAGCCACTGAGACGGTCAGAGTCCACGAGCTAGCACAGTGCAAACACCATGCGGTAGCTAGTAAGTCTGGTCAGGCTAGTACAAGGTCTCCAGTCAGTTCGGTATAGTGTCGACCCACAGTTAAATATGTATGTTAGTTCTATCGTTCAATAAAACCGTGTTGGATCTTCTACAGTGTTAGAGGTCTGTTACTCGCATCGCTGCATCAAGTGCAGTCCGCACCGAACCAATCTGCCTAACACATCATGGTACCACGGAGTGATACTGAAAATTGACGGACCTACCTCGAGTGAATCAGCATTGACCAGCAAGCAGCCATCCAGTGACATGGAAAACATCCAGCCTCCTCCGCAGCTCCGCATCTCCGGCAACCTCGGTGCAAATTGGAAGCTCTTCAAGCAAAAGTTCCTCTGGTACATCGAGGCCTCCGACCTCGAAGCAGCATCGGATGCCAGGAAGATCACGCTATTTCTCTCCACCGCGGGGGACCACGCCATCCACATCTACAACGCCCTCACGCTCGCTGATGGGGAAGACAAAACAAAATTCAAAACAGTCCTGCTGATGTTTGACAGCCACTGCGACATTGAGGTGAATGACAGCTTTGAACGGTACCTTTTCAAGCAGAGGCTTCAGGGTAAGGAAGAACCTTTTCAGTCCTTCGTCACCCATCTCCGCATCCTAGCACAGTCATGTAACTATGACTCGACGGCTGATTCCATGATCCGGGATCAGATCGTTTTCGGGGTCCACTCCGACTCCCTTCGGCGGCATCCCCTGACAGTCAAACAGTTGACCCTCTCTGTCGCTATCGAGACGTGCGTTGTCCATGAGCATGCTAAGAATTGTTACTCCCACATCAGGGCGGCAGAAACGGTGAAGCTGGCCTCCCATGAGGCGGAATGGTGCAGGCCATTGCACAAATGCAAGGCCTGAGCATCGAGGAGAGTGGCCGTTTCGTGTGCTTTTCCCGGGTCCCTGCGCATGCGCGCCACGACCGAGTGGACGGCGAGCCCATCAACATAACTGCGCAGGTGCATACGTCGACCGACCGCACTGCGCATGCGCAATGGCGCACGGAACGCGCTGACGTCGGCATCATGACATGTCCGAATTGTGGCTCCGCCCAATTAAAGCGGCAATGTCCGGCAAAAGGACGCCGGTATCTACAGTGTGTCAAGATTGGCCACTACGCAGCCCTTTGCAAATCCACTCCGCCGCTCAGCATCCCAGTTGAGGCACAGAAGTGTCGCTCAATACAACAAGGCATGCCAGATTATGCTCCCGACAGCCCAACGGACCCTGATGCTGAGTGCCTCAAGTCCCCATACTGGGTGGGCATCATAACTACGCATGCGCTGCCTTCCACCACACCTACGCAATGCCTCTCGATCCTCAGTGTGGATCCCGACGACGAGTGGTCTGCTGTCCTCACAGTGAACAAGGCCCACGTCCGGTTCAAACTGGACACCAGCACATCGGCGAACCTCATCTCGAAATCCAATCTCGACACCATCCGCGCCAAACCAAGCATTCTTCCACCGGCCTGCCAGATCCTTGACTACAATGGCAACGCCATAGGTGCCAGTGGCTCGTGTCAACTGGGGGTATCCAATAAAGTGATCAAGCGATGTTGCAGTTTGAAATTGTCGAGCCTGACAGAGCATCTCTGCTCGGTGCTCGTGCCTGCAAACTCCTGAACGTTGTTCAACGAGTCCACACCATGTCATCATCACCGGCGACGGCCTCGCCCAATGGAAACTTGCAAGCCGACATAGATGACATCATCACGCAGTACCACAGCGTGTTCGATGGAATGGGCACGCTCCCAGACCGATACAAAATCCTGCTCAAGCCGAATACCACCCCTGTAATTCATGCACCTCGCCGGGTGCCAGCGCCCCTCAAGGATCGTCTGAAGAAGCAATTACAGGACCTCCAAGACCAGGGCATCATATCAAAGGTTACAGAGCCCACAGACTGGGTCAGCTTCATGGTCTGCGTCAAGAGGCCATCAGGGGAGCTTCGCATTTGCATTGAACCTCAGGATGTAAACCGCTAAATCATGAGGGAGCATTACCCGATACCAAAAGGAGAAGAGTTGACCAGTGAGATGGCTCATGCCAAATTCTTTACTAAGCTCGACACCTCCAAGGGTTTTTGGCAAATACAACTGGACGCGTCCAGTCGCAAGTTGTGCATGTTCAACACCCCGTTTGGTCGTTACTGCGACAACCCTTTTGGCATCATATCTGCCTCCGAAGTATTTCATCGCATCATGGAACAGATGATGGAGGGCATCGAGGGGGTGCGAGTGTACGTTGACGATGTCATTATCTGGACCACAACGCTCCAGGAACACATCGCTCGCCTCAAGCAGGTATTCCAAAGAATCTATGCACATGTTCTTCAGCTCAACAGGGCCAAGTGCTCATTTGGTCAATCGGAGATCAAATTCATAGGTGACCACATCTCGCAGCAGGGCATATAGCCAGTCACCGACAAGGTCTCGGCGATCAACGCCATGAAGACCCGGAGGACAAAAGGGCGGTCCTCCACTTGCTCGGAATGGTCAACTTCCTCGGGAAATTTATTCCCAATATGGCATCCCACTCCGCCATCTCGTCAAAAAGTCGATTGAATTCCAGTGGCTGCCCGCGCATGAAAAAGAGTGGTGTGAGTTAAAAGCAAAACTCACGACAGCCCCGGTCCCAGCGTTCTTCGACCCAACCAAGGAAACCAAGATATCAACTGATGCAAGCCAGGACGGCATTGGGGCGGTGCTCCTTCAGCGGGATGACTCCGCATCCTGGGCTCCAGTGGCATATGCCTTCAGGGCCATGACACCCACTGAGCAACGGTACGCTCAGATTGAGAAGGAATGTCTGGGCCTCCTAACAGGGATGGTCAAGTTCCACGACTATGTTTATGGCCTGCCGAAATTCACGGTAGAGACGGACATCACAGGCCTCTAGTCTACATAATCCAGAAGGATTTAAACGACGTGACACCTCGGTTACAGCGTATTCTTCTAAAGCTACGCCGCTATGACTTCGAACTGGTCTACACGCCAGGTAAAGAGTTGATTGTTGCAGATGCCCTGTCCCAGGTCCATTACCACACCGCATGAACAAAGTGACTTCATCTGCCACATAGAAGCCCAAATGCAGTTGTGCGCCTCGAACCTTCCAGCCTCCGACGAATGGGTGGTCCAAATTCGTGAGGAGACAGCCAAGGATCCTCTGCTGCAGCGCGTGATGCAGCACCTCAGCAATGGCTGGCAGAAGGGACAATGCCCCCAGTTCTATAACGTAAAAGACGACCTGCCGGTGGTGGAGGGAATCCTTTTGAAACTTGACAGAATCATAATTCCTCAGAGCATGCATGCTATGGTGCTGGGCCAACTCCATGAGGGTCACCTTGGGGTCGAGAAATGCCGACGCAGAGCTCGGCAGGCGGTCTATTGGCCGGGCATCAGCCAGGACGTTGCCGACACAGTCCTCAACTGCCCTACTTGTCAGAAATTTCAGCCAGCTCAACCCAAAGAAACGTTGTAGCAGCATGAGATCGTGACCTATCCGTGGTCCAAAGTAGGTGTAGACCTTTTCCATGCCAAGGGGCGTGACTACGTACTCCTGGTCGACTACTTCTCCAGTTTCCCAGAAGGAGTGAAACTGTCCGACCTCACGTCGAAGGTGGTAATCAAAGTTTGCAAAGAAACGTTCGCCAGGCATGGGATACCGCTCACGGTAATGAGCGATTGAACGGTTCTTGCTTTTACAGCGAGGAATGGTCTGACTTCGCACAGTCCTACAACTTCCATCATGTTAACTCCAGTCCCCACTACCCGCAGTCAAACAGGAAGGCCGAAAAAGGGGCCCACATTGTGCAAAGCTGCAGATTCAGGCTCCGATTTTAACCTGGCGATGCTGGCATACAGGGCGACCCCACCAGCCCAGATGCTCATGAATCGCACTCTGAGGACCACAGTTCCAGCCATTCACGTTCCCGACCTTGACCTCCTCACGGTCCTACAGAAAGTGCAGCAGTCACGGGCCCAACAGAAAGCCACATACGATGCCCCCATGCCACGGATCTGCCCGAGCTGGCCCCAACTGATCATGTTCGCATACAGTTGCCTGAGGGCGGCTGGTCAGCCACAGCTGTTGTGCTCAAACAAATGGCCCCAAGATCATTCCTTGTCCGCATGGCTGATGGCTCCCTGCTACGGCACAACAGACGAGCACTGCGAAGAGTTCCATGCCCGCTACTTGACTGGCGTGCCCCGCTACCTAGATGCCTCCTCCAGACGTACCCTACCACGAGGCCACCGATCTACCAGCAACCCTGCCGGTCCACGTGCCCACCGCGATGCCAGCGATCACGCTTCTCCAAGCGCAGGCGGCTCCTAATCTTCCTCTGCGGCGATCTACTAGAATTTGGCGCCCACCACAAAGACTAAATCTGTAGACTGAGCTTTTGTACATTTTTGTGACTTCACCAATTGGACCTCTGTAAATATCGTTTTGTTGGCCATGTATCTGCAACATCGCAACCTTCCTATGTATATAGGTTCATTTAGACATCTTTCTGTATATAGTCAGGTCCATATATATATATATATTTATAAGCATCCACACCTTAGTATTTTTTTTTTAAAAAAGATGTCATAATATCCACGCATGTATATAATGAAGTGCAGACAGG
This sequence comes from Scyliorhinus torazame, assembly GCF_047496885.1. Taxonomy (NCBI): domain Eukaryota; kingdom Metazoa; phylum Chordata; class Chondrichthyes; order Carcharhiniformes; family Scyliorhinidae; genus Scyliorhinus; species Scyliorhinus torazame. The sequence continues at coordinate 218,716,503 of NC_092715.1, forward strand.
AAGTGATTAACACACAGGATGACCAGTAAGCACATAGCACAGTGCAGCCAATCACCAGACAGGACACCACCACTATAAAGCCAGAGGGCACATTAGGTTTCCTGCGCTTTCTGGACCCAGCCACTGATACAGTCAGAGCCCATGAGCTAGCACAGTGCAAACACCATGCGGTAGCTAGTAAGTCTGGTCAGGCTAGTACAAGGTCTCCAGTCAGTTCAGTATAGTGTCGACCCACAGTTAAATATGTAGGTTAGTTCTATCGTTCAATAAAACCGTTGTTGGATCTTCTACAGTGTTAGAGGTCTGTTACTCGCATCGCTGCATCAAGTGCAGTCCACACCGAACCGACCTGCCTAACACATCAAATAGATCCCCAAACCTCTCAATCCCTGCCTGCTGCCATACCTTAAAGTCCCCATCCAGCCCCCCCCCGGGACAAACCGGTGATTGGCACAGATCGGTGACCACACTGATGCCCCCTCCAGGGGCGCCATCAGTAAACTCTCCAGACTCGTACCTTTGCAGGATGCGGCCTCCATCCGCTCGCAGACCGTCCCCTCCCCCACTACCCACTTCCTGACCATCGATATGTTGGCAGCCCAGCAATAGTTAATAATGCTCGGGAGAGCCAATCCCTCTTCCCCGCGGGCCTGTCCCAGGAGTACCCTCTTTACTCTCGGGGTTTTACCCGCCCATAGAATCCTCAATATCGCCACATTAATACTTCTGAAAAAAGCCTTTAGGACAAAAATCGGGAGACACTGAAAAAAGAACAGCAGTCTCGGAAGGACAGTCATCTTCACCGTCTGAACCTTCCCCGCCAGCGTCAGTGGGAGCATGTCCCATCTACAAAAATCCCTTCTCGTTTGATCCACTGCTTTGCCCAAATTTAACTTGTGAAGCTGCCCCCAATCCTTGGCCCTTGAATCGCCAGATACCTAAAACTTTTCCCAACCACTTTAAAAGGTAGCTCCTTCAGCCTCCTTTCCTGCCCCCGTGCCTGAATCACGGACATCTCGCTTTTTCCCATATTTAACTTATAGCCTGAAAATCGCCCAAATTCTCCTAATACCTCCATGATTTCGGTCATCTCCCCACCAGGTCCGTGATATAAAGCAGCAAGTCGTCCGCAGAGAGAGAGACTCACTATTCCCCTCCAGGTATTTGCTGCTCTCAGAGCCATTGCTAAGGGTTCTATGGCCAGGGCAAACAGTAATGGGGAGAGCGGGCATCCCTGCCTTGTCCACCGACAAAGACTAAAGTATTCTGACTGAACTCGGTGAGTTCTTACATTTGCCACCGGGGCCTGGTACAGTAGCCAGACCCACTCCACAAATCCCTGCCCAAACCCAAACCTGCCTAAAATATCCCACAGATACTCCTTTACCCGATTGCATCGCCCCCCCCCCCCAGTCCATCTATCACCTCCCCAAGCCCAATCGGGCCCCCCAGGGGCTCCACCAGCTCCTCATTTACCTTTGGGAACTCTAGCCTCCCCATGAATTGATTAATGCCCTCCTCTCCATCCGAGGGTTCCGACTCGTATTGCTGGCTATAAAATTCCCGAAACACTTCATTCGCCGCCACCGGGTCCTTCACCGTCTTCCCCCTCAAATCCTTTATTTTCCCTATTTCTCTCGCCGCCTCTTGTTTCCTCAGCTGATGTGCCAGCATCCTGCTAGCTTTCTCCCCATGTTCATATATTGCCCCTTTTACCCTCCTCAGTTGACCCTCCGTCTTTCCTGTGGAAAGGAGCCTAAACTCCATTTGAAGTCTCTGACGCTCCTTCAGGAGCTCCTCATTTGGAGACTCCGAATATCTCCTGTCCACCTGTAAGATTTCTCCGACCAACCTGTTCAGCTCCGACCGCTCAGTTTTATCCCTGTGGGCTCGAATCGAAATACATTCCCCTCTAATGACCGCTTTCAGTGCCTCCCAGACCACCCCAGCTGCAGTCTCTCTCGTGTCATTGACCTTTATGTGCCCCCGAATGGCCTCTTTCACATGTTCACAGATCTCCTCATCCGCTAACAGCCCTGTATCTAGTCTCCACTGTGGGCGCTGGGACATTCCCATGTCTGCCCATAGGTCTATCTAGTGTGGTGTATGATCTGAGACCACAATTGCTGAGTACTCAGTGTCCTCAACCCCTGCTAGCAGTGTTTTATCTCGCACAAAGAAATCTATCCTGGAGTACGCCTTATGTACATGGGAGTAGAATGAATATTCCCTGCTCCTTGGTCTCTCAAATCTCCACGGATCCACCCCTCCCATGCGCTCCATGAACCCCCGCAGTTCCTTTGCCATTGCTGATAGTTTCCCTGACCTAGCACTCGACCGGTCCAGCCTCGGGTCCAGGACCGTATTAAAGTCACCCCCCATGATCAGCCGGTGTGAGTCAAGGTCTGGGATCGACCCCAGCACCTTCCTGATAAACGCAACATCATCCCAGTTTGGGGCATATATATTCACCAGCACCACTGCCATTCCCTCTGGCTTCCTGCTAACCATAACAAATCTGCCTCCCGGGTCTGCTTCTATCTTCCCCACCTCGAATGTCACCCTTTTATTAATCAGGATAGCCACCCCCTTGTTTTAAAGTCCAGTCCTGAGTGAAACACTTGCCCGACCCATCCCTTCTTTAATCTTATTTGGTCTCCCAGCTTCAAGTGTGTCTTCTGTAACATAGCCACGTCTGCTTTTAACTGTCTCAGGTGTGCAAACCCACAAGCTCTCTTAACCGGCCCATTCAGTCCACGAACATTCCATGTAACCAGTCTGGTCGGGGGGGGGAGGCTTTTGCCCCCCCTCCCCCTGTTGGTCTACCATGACCTTTCCTAGGCCAGCTCCTAGCCCGTGTTCCACACCTCGCTTGATCGGCCCCTCGGCGGCGACTGCTATCTGACCTCCATTTCCAATCTGCTAACTGTCCCTTAACCATCAGCAGTACGCCCCCTCCCCCCCCTCCCCCCCCCCCCCCTCACTGCCCATGACGCCTTTCCTCAGCTCTCCCCCCACTTTGCTCCCGTGAACCAGCTATCCAGCTAGCTCAGCATCTCCCACCCCCTGGCGTCAATAAGCCTGCCGACTGCCACATTCTATCATACCTACCAATAAAACAAGCACTCAACACAGTAACAACAATCCCAAAAAGGAAACATACCCTCCCCCAATGCGCAGGCAAAGAGGCAAACCCCTCCCCCTTTATCCGATTCTTATCAGTCCTATAACCTTCAAACAGAATCCAACACAAAGAAAGAAGCTTCAAGCAGGTTAAGTGGAAATTATGCATGCAAGAATCCACCATCATTCTTGTGAAAACTAAAACAGCCCATCGCATCTTAAAAGTTCTTCCCTCTGTGATATCATACATAAAGCAGTAAATCAAAATCAAATTACACAAGAAGAGAGGAAAGAAAAAAAATATTAAAACACCAAAGCCCTTTTCTTCCCGAACATTGCAACTTAACTCACATAATTAAAAGACCAAAATTTTAAACAAGACATAGCAAAACACAGAACCATTTTTCTCACCATCCCGCCACTCTATCCCTTCCCCCAAACTCAGACCCCCAAAGTTTGAGTTTAAAAGTCGTTACACCAGTTTGCCAGGTTCTACCCCTCCCTCTTTGACCGATTCTTATCAGTCCCATCACTTTCAAAGAGAATCAAACACAATAGAAGAAGCTCCAAGCAGCTTAATCGAAATTATGCATGCAAGAATCAACCATCTTTGTTACAGAGAATAAATCAAAATCAAATTATACAAGACGAGAGAAAAGAAAAGAGAGAAAAACATTTGTTTTTTTTAAATAAAACACGCAAACCCTTTTCTTCCCGAACATCGCAACTTAACTCACAGAATTAAAAGACTGAAATTTTAAACAAGTCAAAGCAGAACACCGAACCATGTTTCTCTCCTCCCTGCCACTCCATCCCGTCCCTCAAACTCAGCCCACCACAGTTAGAAATTAAGAGTCCTTAATTTACGAGTCCTTAAGCCAGATTATTGTCTTTCATGAAAGTAACCATCTCTTCCGGAGAATTGAAGTACAGCTCCCGATTCTTGTAGGTCACCCAAAGCCACACCGGGTATAACAGTCCGAATTTAATGTCTTTTTCAAACATGGCTGCCTTAACCTTGTTGGAGCTTGCTCTGCTCTTTGTGAGTTCTGGTCCCCTGTCTTGACACACCCGGATCTCTGATCCTTCCCACAGGTACCGTTTTGTCTGCCTGGCCCACTTCATGATACTCTCCTTGTCGAGGAATCGAGGTAGCCTCACCACCATGGCCCTCGGGGGCTCACGACCCTGGGGCTTACGTATGAGCATCCTGTGCGCCCTGTCCACCTCCAGCGGCTTGTCAAACACATCGGCCCAGACCATCTCCTGCAACAACTTCCCCACATACGCTCCTGCATCTGATCCCTCCTTCCCCTCTGGCAGCCCGACGATTCGGATATTTCGCCTGCAAAACCGGTTCTCCAAGTCTTCCACTTTATCAAGCAGTCGTTTCTGGCTGTCCTGTAGTATGCTAATTTCCAACGCCATTGCAGTGGACTCCTCCTCTCGTTCAGTCGCCAGCTCCTGGAGCTTTAGAATGTTTTGTCCCTGGGTCGTCATTTTCTCCTCCACTCGGTCAACCACGTCCTTAATCGAGGCTATCATCTGGGTTATGTCTCCTGGACACTCCTTGTGATGCCGGGCGAATTTCTCATCCAGGTACTCGACCCATTGCTCCATCGACCAGTGGAGCTGGCATGGATACGCTTTGTCTTGTTACCATTGAGCTCGATGACCTCTGAGTCTTGCCTTCACTCATCTTTTGTTTTCTCCTTTTTTGACTCTTATTTGGACACAATTCCATAAATTGAGGGTCAACTCCTTTTCCTCTCCCTTCCATCAACTTATATTGAGAAATTTTCTGAAAAATCCAGCTTAACCACCATTAAAAAAACACTAAGGGCAAGAGCTGCTGAATGTGCGACCGTTTACTCCATGGCCACCACCGGAAGTCGATAGATAGGTTTTTGACCAATAAGGCGATCGGGGATTATAGGGAGAAGGCAGGAGAATGGGGATGAGAAAAATATCAGCTATGATTGAGTGGCGGAGCAGACTCGATGGGCCGAATGGCCTAATTCTGTTCCAAGTCCTGGTCTTATTTCCAGGATTTGAAATTTCTTTTTTGTCAACACAAATAAATGTTAATGTTAATGAAGATCAACATTACATTGTGATTGTTACCTTCGCGGCCCACGACCAGCATTCAGTTGAATCCAATCTTTTAGACTGTTGAACAGGACTTTTTCCTACTCTGTGCAGAAGCAAAAATCTCCTCACTTAAATTTGTGATGACATTCCTGACTAGGGGCTTTTGACAGTAACTTCATTGAAGCCTACTTGTGACAAGAAGCGATTATTATTATAATCTGATGGCAATATTTGTATGACATTAAAGGTTTGTTGGCCATTAATGCTCTTGTCAGCCTGTTTATCAAACAATCAACAGTCAAAGCCAATTGACTGTCATCTTAACATAGGATCACATAGGCTCAATGGCACAAGAAGAGGGGGCGAAATTCTCCGGTATCGGCGCGATGTCCGCCGACTGGCGCTCAAAACGGCGCAAATCAGTCGGGCATCGCGCCGCCCCAAAGGTGCGGAATGCTCCGCATCTTGGGGGGCCAAGCCCCAACCTTAAGGGGCTAGGCCCGCGCCGGACTAATTTCCGCCCCGCCAGCTGGCGGAAAAGGCCTTTGGTGCCCCGCCAGCTGGCGCGGAAATGATATCTCCGGGCGGCGCATGCGCAGGAGCGTTAGCGGCCGCTGACGGCATTCCCGCGCATGCGCAGTGGAGGGAGTCTCTTCCGCCTCCGCCATGGTGGAGACCGTGGCGAAGGCGGAAGGAAAAGAGTGCCCCCACGGCACAGGCCCGCCCGCGGATCGGTGGGCCCCGATCGCGGGCCAGGCCACTGCGGGGGCTCCCCCTGGGGCCAGATCGTCCCGCGCCCCCCCCCCAGGACCCTGGAGCCCGCCTGCGCCGCCTTGTCCCGCCGGTAAGGTAGGTGGTTTAATCTACACCGGCGGGACAGGCATTTTAGCAGCGGGACTTCGGCCCATTCGGGCCGGAGAATCGCGGGGGGGGGGGGGGGGACGCCAACCGGCACGGCGCGATTCCCGCCCCCGCCGAATATCCCCCCCCGCCGGGGGGTCGGAGAATCTCGCCCAGGATGTCAATGTTCTAGTGTCTTTAATCTCCAGTAAGGTAAATTAATTCAGTCAAACTTATTGTCAATATTAATCTCTGACTGGGAGAGATTTTAGAAAAAACAAATTTAAATTCAGAATACCCAATTTTTTGTTTCCAATTAAGTGGCAATCTAGCATGGGCAATCCATCTACCCTGCACATCTTTGGGTTGTGGGGGTGAGACCTAAGCAGACACGGGGAGAATGTGAAAACTCCACACAGACAGTGACCCGGGGCCGGGATCGAACCTGGGTCCTCGGTGCCATGAGGCAGCAGTGCTAACAAGTGGGCTACCGTGCTGTCCCTACGATTTTTGATCATTATAGGACCTCATTTAGCTGTTTTAGCTGCAGACTTGGGCTTAAGATAAAATGCCCTTGCTCCCAGTAGTATTTAGACAAAAAAAAGATATCTCAGAATAAACTATACTTACTGGGTACAGTATAGCAGAAATAACTCTTCTAAATTAACTTCTGTGCATAAAATTTCCCATTGAAGGATTCTGGAGAAATTAGTATCCTGAGGGAACAAAGTAAGCCTACAAATCTGTATAATTGTTACTTAATAAGATTTTATCATAAGCTTAAATCTTAGATTACATGTTAGCCATGGTCTCAATTTTTTAAATTGTAAAGTAAAATAAACAAATATATGTCAGATATAAATGCAAAAAAAACTAAGTTTACACGTACAAAGTGTAGTTTCTGTCTTGTCTCAGCTGAGAGGAGATCTATACGTTCACTACTCTTCTGTCAGCCATGCGGATCTGACCTAGGTGAGTATCTAAGAGCCTAATTTTCACCTTTTTCACATTTCTCCCAAATTTACACCCACCAACAATAAACAATAACCAGTGACAAATATGTCAATCCCCATATCAATAACAGCAATCCCAGCCTCCCACCAAACCCCAAACATTAGCCCGCATGTTCACACAAACAAATGACAAAATGGAATTAGGGATCACCCATAGTCGCCATTAACACACACAGCACCCCTCCCCCTAAACTTCCCACCCACCCCAACTACTGTTCGATGTTATCCAGTTCTTGAAAGTGCATGATGAATAATGTCCATGAATTGTAGAACCCCTCCATCCTTCCCCTCAGTTCAAACTTAACCTTCTCAAGAGTCAAAAATTCCAACAGGTCCCCCCGCCACGCCAGGGCACAGGGTGGAGAGATTGCTCTCCAACCTATCAGGATCCGCCTCCCGGCGATCAACGAGGCGAAGGCTACAACATCTGCCGCCTCACCCGTTTCCAACCCTGGCTGGTCTGACACCCCGAATATGGCCACACGGGCGCCCGGGTCCAGTTTCACGTGCACCACTTTAGAAATTACCCTAAAAGCCTCCTTCCAGTAATCCTCTAGCTTTGGACAGGACCAAAACAGATGAACGTGATTAGCGGGCCTCCCCCCACAACGTTCACACACATCTTCTACTCCTTCAAAGAATCGGCTCATCCTCGACCTCGTGAGGTGTGCTCTGTATACCACCTTCAGCTGTATCAGCCCCAACCTCGCGCACGAGGTGGAGGCATTCACTCTCCGGAGCTCCTCACACCAGGACCCCTCCTCCATATCCTCTCCCAACTCTTCCTCCCACTTTGCTTTGATCCCTTCCAGTGGTGCCTTCTCCTCTTCCAGAATAGCTCCGTAAACCGCTAACACTCCTCCCGCCTCCCTCCTCCAGTCCCCCTGTCGTCAGCACCTCCTCCAGCAATGTGGAGGCCGGCTCCACCGGGAAGCTCTGTATCTACTTTCTGGCAAAATCTCGAACCTGCATGTATCTAAATATTTCCCCTGCTCCAGCCCATACTTTGCTTCCAGCTCCTTCAATCCTGCAAACCGACCCCTGAGAAACAAATCTTTTAGTGTCTTAATCCCTTTCTCCTCCCATTTCTGAAAATTTCCATCCCACTTCCCTGGCTCAAATCTCTGGTTCCCCCGAAATCGGCATTCCCCTTGATCCTGCCCCCAACCCGAAATGTTGGCAAAACTGACTCCAAATTCTCAATTAAACTATTATTACCGGACTCCCTGAGTATTTCCCCGGGGCCATCGGGAGCGGCGCTGTTGCCGGTGCATTCAATCCCGACCCCCTGCACAAACTCTCCTCCATTCTGACCCACTGGGAATCAACCCCTCTGACCCAGCACCGCACCTTCTCCACATTCGCCGCCCAGTAGGAATACATCAGGTTCGGAAGACCCAAACCCCCTGCCTGCCTTCCCCTCTGCAGCAGCACCTTTCTAACTCTGGCCACCTTCCCTCCCCATATGAACAAAGTAATCCTTCCCCCAATCTCTCTGAAAAAAGCCTTTGGCAGGAAAATCGGCAGGCATTGAAAAATAAACAGAAATCGCGGCAACACATTAATTTTAACCACCTGTACCTGACCCGCCAGTGACAGAGGGAGACCATCCCACCTTGCCAGATCAGCTTTCACTCTCCCCACCAAACTAGAAATGTTGTACCTGCAGACCCAACTGGGTCAAGTCCGTCTGATCTGAACTGGCGCTAATGCTATGAATGGGCTCTGTCTTTTTCTTACTCAGAGTGCCTGTCTGCTGGGCTCTCTGTGGCCTTTTAGGGGCATTGCATTCTCTGGCGAAGTGTCCCAACTGTCCGCAGTTGTAACACTCCTGTGACTTTGGTGGGGGGCTGTTCTTTCCCTCATTCACCCATGCGGGGTTGTGGTGTGTTGTCGTTACTGCCTGCATATCTGCGGCGGCCTGCTTATCCTCAGTATTCTTAACTGAGGGTTTACTTTGAACAGATTGCTCCCAAGCGCGGGACAATCTTTTCACTACCCACTTCTCGTTATGGGCCTCCTCTGAGGGATCATAACTCGTGCAAGCTTTCTGTCCTGTGTCTGTGGCATGGGAGATAAGGATGCGGGTCCATTTGGCCATGTTGTCTGGGGACGAATGGGCATGGTCTAAGTCTCCGAAGACTGCTGCAAAGTGGATCCACAGGCGTCCAGCAAACGCTGTGGGGTGCTCGGATTTCTTTTGCCTACATTTGTTGAGGCCATCTACGGGGTCACCCCGAATGAGGGAAAGAACCCCGGTTATACCCGATCGCATCTAGGACCATGGTATGCATTTCTGCAAGGGTGCCTCCTCCTACATTCTGTGGGTCGGAAAGGGCTGCTGCTACTGACGGGTCTAAACTTAAAACCATGAGCTTTACATGCTCTCGCTCATCCAGGCCGTACATGGTCGCCTGATGTTTAACTGCGGCAAAGAAATGGTGGGGGTCTGAGGTGGGGAGGAACGATGTGATCTTATTGCACGCGTCCCGTAATTGGGTCACTGTTATGGGGGTGGAATATAGAAATTCCGCATCGTCCGATGTGGCTGTGCGGTGGGTGGTTACAGGGTTCATTGGAGCTTGAACTATCTGCTGTGTGGGGGGTTGGGGCACTTTTCTCCTTTGGGGCTTTCCTTGCGCACGTGTTCCCTGAACATATCTCTGCGCTGTTTCATTCAGTTCTTCCCAATCAGGGCCGTCTTCCTGATCTAATCTTTCTCCAAATGTTTCCTGAAAACCTTTTTGAACAGAAAGCAGTGATTGCAGCTCTGCAATCTGCTTCCGGCACTTTGCGTGGTCTAATGTGCTTTGTCTTTGTTCTGTGGTGGCAGCATGGAGTGCTCTTAATGCTGCCTTGAGATCACTACCCTGTTTTTGTAATGCCTCTACCTGTTTTTCCGTTTCCTCTCCTACCAGGACTGCACGTTTCGTGTCCTGATAGGCCTTTTCGTATTGAGACTGGAAGCTGCTTAGGTGCGCCAGACAAGACTGGTGAGCCCTTTTGGCGTCGTCCACCTCTCCATCTTTTGCTGCCAATTTCCTTCTCAAGTCTAAATTCTCCTTTTCTACCTTGCTTACATCGACCTTACTCATCCGATGTATGCCCTCTACTTCTTTCCTGAGCATCCTAACGACCTCCTCTGTGCCTCGCAATTGTGCCAAGCAGGACACGATTGCCATCGGCTTGCAAGCTTTCCCTAAGCTCTTTTTGTGGATCTCGCTCAGGGTCTCCCACCAAGTATGTCCTATACTCCCGGGACCTGATTCCTCGTTATCACAGAATTCATTCTAAAGGGGCCATCCTTTCCCTTTGAGATATTTCCTGATCTCTTCCTCCCAAATGGGACATTGTCCCACTCTACTGCTGCTGGTCGCTGCGACCGCAAATTCCTCGGGGTTCATTAAGCGCTGCATTGCCTGCATTGCCATCTTTCCTATCCGAATGCTTCTTTTAAATTTGGAACAGGCGGTGCTGTAAATACGAGTACGGCTTTCGCTACTTTCCGATATATAAACTTCCGACAGTTTTGACGCAACAAAAAATCTATCAGTTTTACCTTATAGCCCTGTTAGTTACGCATGCATACACACACTAGTATGCAGATGGCTGGTGTTTTGTTATGCTGATGGTTGCTGGTATCGATCTTGTCTGGCCTTTCCAGAGGTAAATACACACTCAACCTGCAGCTGCTCGTTTGTGTCCTGTTGGCTGACTTTCCCATCAGCCTTTGCCGTTTGCCATTTTAAATCGGGAGTTAGCTATTTTTAATCGGGAGTTAGCCATTTTAACTGGCTACAATATTCCTTTCCATACCCCCGAACTTCTTAATGCGATGGCCAATGGCTCAGTCGCGAGTGCAAACAGCAGGGGTGGACATAGGACATCCCTGCCTAGTCCCACGGTGGAGAGAAGAGTATCTCAAGCTCATGTTGTTTGTGCGGACACTCTCCCTCAGCTCCTTATATGGTAGCTTTATCCAGTTCACAAATCTTGGTCCAATCCCAAACCACTCCAGAACTGCCATCACGTACCCCCATTCTACCCGGTCAAACGCCTTCTCAGCGTCCAATGCCACAACCACCTCTGATTCCTTCCTCTCCGCCGGTGCCATAACGATGTTCAATACCTTTCTAACGTTTGAAAAGAGCTGTCTCCCTCTCACAAACCCCATCTGATCTTATCTAAGAGCCTAATTTAAAGAAAATCTTTTGCTTTAAGAATGACAGAACCATTGTCTATCATAATTTCAAATTATTGGAGGATCAGTTAATGTGTTTATGTGTGCAAGTGACCTCAGCCGTTTGTAAACAGACTTAAGGCCTTGCATGGTAAAGCCTTCTCAAAGTTTTCTGCATTTGTATGCATGTCATGTTGCCTCTTTCCCTGCTCCTGGCAAAGATTCAAATTCATCGTTAGAATCATAGAATTTCTATAGTGCAGAAGGAGGCCATTCGGCCTGTCGCATCTGCACCGACCCTCTGAAAGAACACCCTACCTGCCCCATCCCCTCCCCCCCCCGCCCCATCCCCATAACCCCACATAATCCTTTGGACACTAAGGATCAATTCAGCTTTGCCAATCCACCTAATGGCTCGGTTAAATCCTTCACAAGGACATTCCTTCCCACCGATCGTTGTCAGCATTTATGTTCCACCCAAACCTTGGGTCAGGCTAACTTCTGGCTCCTGGATATATTTTTGTTGGTTTTCTAAAGGTGGCCAGGGGCGGGATTCTCCGACCCCCCGCCGGGTGGGAGAATCGCCGGGGGTTGGCGTGAATCCCGCCGCCGCCGTCCTTCCAATTCTCCCACCCCCAGAAAAGTGGCCTGGCATGAGTCGCGCCGCCCGCCTCGGAGAATGGCAAGGTCTGGCGCGACTCAATGGGTCCCGGGCTGTCCGGATTCTGCGGCCCGCGATGGGCCGAAGTCCCGCCCGTTCTATGCTGGTCCCGCCGGCGTAAATTAGAGTTGGTCCCTTACCGGCGGGACCTGGCAGCGCGGGCGGGCTCTGGGGTTCTTGGGGAGTCGCGGGGGGATCTGGCCCTCACCCTGTGGGCGGGCCTGTGCCATGGGGGCACACAATTCCTTCCGCACTGGAGGCCGTGGTCATCCGCCATTCCCGGTGAGGAAGTGAATCCCTCTGCACATGCGCGGGGATGACGCCAACACACGCTGGCACTCCCACGCATGCTCCGACTCGCGCCGGCCGGCGGAGGCCCTTCGGCGCCGGTTGGCGTGGCGCCAGGCCCCTATCCCGCCGGCCGGCGGGGTGCCAACCATTCTGGGGTGGGCCTAGCCCCTGAAGGTGCGGAGGATTCCGCACCTTTGGGGCGGCCCGACGCCGGAGTGGTTCACGCCACTCCGTCCTGCCGGGAGCCCTCGCCCCGCTGGGTACGGGAGAATCACGCCCAATATCTCTGTCAGATTCCGTGTACACGCTCAGCAGGGAATCTAAAACACCAGGAAAGTCATCACATGGTAATGGAGTCGGCAAACCTGTAAAAATAAGTTGAGCAAGCAAACAATTCTGCAAAAGCAGGTCCCACTGATGGAGATTTCCAGATGTAGCTCACACTCTGTTGACATGTTTTTAAAAATGATACAACCTAGGCTGTGATACTCCACATTGCATTTCATTTATATTGTAACCACACACTTTACACTCTTAAAGTTGAACAAATTAACATTGATATCTTAAGAGGAAGTTTCTGCAGTGGATATTTGAACCTTTTGTATGCCAGAGAGCTAGATTATGATTTTGAACTGAAGTGTAAAATGGGTAATCGTGAATTATCATCCTCTTTTACATCTCCCCTGATTCTTATTTCCATTGACCAAACTATAATAACACTTCAAAGGCACTTCATTGGTTGTTAAGAGATTTTTGAATGCCCTGATGTTGTGAAAGGTGCTGTGTGATGCAAGGTCACCTGAGGAGTACATGAGATCTTAATTTAATGCCCAATCCAAAAGAAGGCATCTCCAATAAAACAGATATCCCAGTACGCAACTGGAGTGGCAATTGTGGTTTTTTGCTTTAGTTGCTGGACTAAGACTTGAACTCCTGGCTTTGTGACTCTGAGGCGAGATGCTATCTCTGAACTAACATTATCCTATTAACTTTTATCTGCAGTAAAAGGCTTTCAGCAGTCCTCAGGCTTGTAACGTACTCACATCTGCTGATCCTGGCGCCTTTTATTTCCAATTCCAAATTAACTGAAGAGCACTACAAGTGCAAAAGCAGGAAATTCGACATCCAGAGCCACTGGCATTCAGTAAAGTATAATTAAGTTAGGTACATAGAGCTTGATGGGTAGATTGCAGAAAGGGTCAAATCATATTTACAAAATTCAGCTGGATAGATTTTGATGTGGAAAACTGATGGAGATGGTTTACCCCATCTAACTGAATGTAAAAACAACCTATTAATGCTCTTAATAATTCTGAAGACGATTCATAGAACCATAGAGTTCCTACAGTGCAGAAAGAGGCCATTTGGCCTATCAAGTCTGTACTGACCCTCTGAAAGAGTACCCTACCCTGGCCTACTCCCCTGCCCTATCCCCGTAACCCCATAACCCACCCCCAACTTGCACATCTTTGGACACCAAGGTGCAATTTTGTCAGATTACTCTTTAACTTGCTCAGTTATAGTGAAAAAGGCTGAAAGTTCCTATGGGCCTTTCTCCCTGCTAGGTGAATCTAAGCTGCGCAGTCTATTTATAACCTATATGTAAGTGATATGTCAACATGCAAGTGAAATTGAAATATTTAATTCAGCTTTATCTTGCGATATCCATAACATTCATCCTTCCTCAGAAATGCAGGATCTTGGATTACGTGGTTGGTGTTTATGAATCATAGTTTAACACCCCGATCTAAAAAAAGGCTCACAACAACTAACATTAGATTTGATCCTTATCCCCTGTAATATCTGCTGCAGTCATTGAGCCTGCACAATGGAGAAAGATATGGGTGAAATTGCACAGGAATGATGAGTCAGGCAAAAAGAGAAATATCTGGTGATATAGCATTATTGATTATGTTTCGGCACCAAACACCACTCAAGAGGCTTTGCTATTTCCTCTTTCAATTCACTTTTGAGCTGCGAGAAGCCACTTTGAGTTCAAAATTGATGACCCAGACAATATTGACCTTTGTTGGTGCATGTAACTAACTGGCATTTACTCAATTTTAGAAAATCAAATTTGAACATTATCTTTTGTGATATGCGCCAGAATTCAAATCCAGTCTCCAGTTATTTCTGTAAATGTAATTTATACATGAACATCCACCTTCCATCAAATAATGGCTAAAAAAAAACTCAGCATCCTTTTAGGCGATCTGTTATCATGATATGGGAAGCAATGTGAATCCGGTAAAAAAAAATCAGTAACATCTGACTAAAGGTACTTGCTTAAAAAAAAGGTGACCTGTTCAAAAGTAATTGTCAGATTTTGTGTCGACTAATTATTTATATTACTCAATGTTTTCAAGCTAGAAGGGTGGACGTTTGGTGGACACAGTGACTTGGCACCCCAACCATTCACCTCTGCATCCCCAACTCATAGCCAACACAATCTCAGTCTGTACAGATTTTAAGGCTCTAAAATGAAATAAATTTTTGATATTCACAATATGGTTTCAAATGCTAATGAATTGTTGTCTGTAATTTATCAGAAATTTTCGACCAGTTTATCATTAAAACATTACCCAGGTGCCTTTATTTGCGAGATGAACAAAGGGCAAAAACAGATCCAACCCAAATACATTCACAAACACAATAAGACAGTTACTATCCCAAGTCATCTCAATATTATTTGCCCAAGATTCTAATACTGCCCGTGCCAAAGACCTCGATCGAGCTGCGGCTCCAATTCTCTGAGTCTCCTCTGTCTCAGGGTCCTCATCTGCAGAGGTGGTTCTCGTACGTCCCTTCCATCAGTCTCTGATTTGCCACCGAGTCTTGTCAGTAGTCCCCATGTTGCATCTTCACTGGGTAGGGCCACGAGGTGTCCCTTCTTATCCCCATTGTAGCGGCCTTCCAGAAGATTCTCTGACCTTCAGCCAATGAGGTGACTGGGCAGGGGTCGTAACATCCAATAAAGTTGCCGCTTTCAATTCTGCAGGACACCAAGAACTCCCCCAGGGTCCATCTTCAGGTGCATTGTCCAAACGTAACCTTATCCCATATGAGGTAATGATGGGAATCCGAGGTGCCAGAAAGTCTGCCTGAATCTGGTGAATACACAACAATCAGCCTTATCCGGATAGGGCTGATTATATCTGATCTCTCTTTGCAGGATAAATCCAGACTTGCCCTGGCTTGCCTGTCTCTGACCAATGTATTCAAACTTGGCCTGTTTAAATTCCCATTGAGCCTCACCGCAGGCTTTGGCTGTAGTTTAGTTTAAAGTGTCCAATTGTGTCGGGCCTAAGATTCATGCCATTGGCCATTTTATCACAGTTCCTCCTCTTGATCTAGTCAGCATTAGTGAACCGGATCACGCAACTCTAACCAAGCTCTTGGATGGGTAAATGCCAGAGTCTCAGGCAACTAGTCCTTATCCCTGACCCAACATATAGACATTGTGAGAACATCATAAATACAAAAATAAAAATGCATGTAGACATTATTGGTGTGCGCTCATATGATACCATCCTCACATTGGCCCCCACCCAATGGGGCATATTAATTTAAATTTCCTGCTGTTGGGTCTTTTGCAGTGGGTTTGTGTCCCTGTATCCATTCTGTGGCAAAGAATCCCACGTGGCATAGTGTGTGTGTGATACACTGCAGAGAGATCAGAGCAGCAGCTGTATTATTCTTTTACTATCTCGTTCTTTTTCCCTGTTATCCCTCCTACCAGATTCTGACCCATGCTCCTTTATTCAATCGTTCCTTCAAGAGCCCCCTTAAAATATCAAATAATTCCCATTTTAGGTTATACCATGGGTTTTGATGCTTTATCCCAGAATCTGGAGTGGCCAGGCATCCGTGTTTAATTTGGTGCCTCCCAGGGATCATTTGTTTAGTGGTTATTGCCACAATACAGAGTTCCACAAGTGGAAGTCACGTGTGTGAGAAGAGAAGATGATGAAGAGAAGATGATCTCCAGTGAAATAAGAGGAACACAAGGGAAGAAATTTTCTTTCGCATTATGTCAAACCCCACCCCCCACAATGACCGGGGAACCTTGCTTGACTGGACATTTGTCAAGGGAAACAAGTTTTGTCACATGCAGCAATGGAAAGAAAACAAGGGGACTGCCTGGGTACATGTAGGACGAGCTATGCTACGCTTTTGCAAAGGTTGGTCACGGGGCCTAGGTGCTTTTCCCCGAGGCAGAAGAAACACTTCTGTTACTTACAAATTGGGGCAGTAGATATTTCTGGGGTTGTGATTTGTTTAAGTTGGCGGGCTCGGCTACCTGGGGCCTACTCTTCCACCACGTCCCCAACTAAACCCCGTATCAGGTGCTTCCAGGGATCCCTGCACCAGTTGCCCTTGACAGTGCGTGGCTTGACCACGACTTGTTTCTTCCTCCTTCGTGTCACTAGCTGGAGTTCCGCATCATGTGTCATGATATCCACATTAGCATATCATGGTGCAACCAACACACACACAACATCGTAGCCAATCACCAGTAAGAGCACACGCACTATAAAACAGGGAACACCACAGTTCCCGCTCATTCTACCAGGAGATAGCTCAGAGCACAGAGCTCACAGCGTGCCACTCAGACATAGACCATGTGCTGAGTGCCTCACTAAGATAGTGATAGGGCTGGGTACACAGGTTAGCTGGTGAAGCAGGAACCTCAGCCAGCAGTTATTAGTTGTTATTGTTTAAGACAATAAAACAGAGTTGTACCATCTACAACCGTGTTGGAGCATTTGTGTATCGGAACACGACATCATGGATCTATGGAGGTTGGAACTTGTAGCAAGTGGTCAGGGTCCAGACCAGGGGTCGGGGGGTCGGGGGGGGGGGGGGGGGGGACCGGTGTCTCAATTCCCTCCAGCGATACGTGGTACTGGAGGCAGTCGTTTTGGGAACCAAACTCCTTCATTTGGTTCACATGGTGCCATCAGGCTTTTCCGGAATCCATGAGCACCTGGTAAACGGATGGGCTCACCTTATCTACCACCGAGTGGGATTCTGCACATCTGAGGGAATGGAATGTGCCTGGCTGGAAAATCTGAAGCATGACCATCTGCCCGGCTTCATACCTGATGGGATTCACCTTGCCATTGAAGTTAGCTTAACTCTGCTTCTTCCTTGTCCCCACGTTAACAGCCGCTGCCAGTCATGCAGCTGATCGTTTTCCAGCAGTGTTTGTACTCCGGTCTCATGGCTAAGGGCCGTGAGCTCGGGTTCTACTCGCTTTCCTTGTCTGGTCCAGGACTTTTACTGCAGTCTACAGGTTGCTGCATTTCTCCTTTATTTCCGCTGCTGCCTGTTGCACTGCACCTCGATCTCGGATCTCGCGCTGCTCTTTCTGATACTCCTCCTTGCATTGAATCTGAAACTGGCGCATATGCAGAAGGCTGGCTGGGTTAATTTATTCTCGTGCCTCTAACTCGCTCTTCAGCTTCTCTGGGCGGGATTCTCCGACCCCCCGCCGGGTCGGAGAATCGCCGGGGGCTGGCGTGAATCCCGCCACCGCCGTGTCCCGAATTCTCCGCCACCAGAGATTCGGCGGGGCGGGAATCGTGCCGCGCCGGTCTGCGAGGGCAGGAATCGCGCCGCGCCAGTCGGCCGGCCCACCCCCCGGCAATTCTCCGCCCCACGATGGGCCGAAGTCCCGCCGCTGTCAACCCTCTCCAGCCGGCGTGGATTAAACCACCTACCATACCGTCGGGAGCAGGTGGGCTCCGGGGTCCTGGGGGGAGCGTGGGCCAATCTGGCCCCGGGGGGTGCCCCCACGGTGGCCTGGCCCGCGATCGGGGTCCACCGGGCGGGCCTGTGCCGTTAGACACCCTTTTTCTTCCTCCTTTTTCTTCACCACGGCAGAGGTGGAAGCGACCCCTCCCCTGCGCATGCACGGGGATGATGTCAGCAGCCGCTGACGCTCCTGCGCATGCGCGAACATCCGGCAGCCGGCGGAGGCCCGCGGGCAGGAGAATCGGCGGGGTGGGGGGGGGCTCGCCGACAGGCGCGGTGCGATTCCCGCCCCCGTCCAATTTACGGTGTCAGAGAATCCGACGGCCGGCGGGGGCGGGATTCATGCCGCCCCCCGGCGATTCTCCGACCCGGCGGGGGGGGTCGGAGAATCCCACCATGTCAGATCTTCGAACTGATGGGCAAAAATGTTGGGACTACGTCCATAAAGAGTTAGGCAGACGGACCTCTAAATTGAGTAAAGCGATTGCAATAGCCTCCGCGAATGCCGACACGGAGGTGACCCCCCCCCCCCAGCGTATGCGCGGGGATGACGTCAGCAGCCGCTGACGCTCCTGCGCATGCGCGAACATCCGCCGGCCGGCGTGGTGCCAAAGCCCTTTGCCGCCAACCAGCGGCGCGCCAACCACTCCGGCGCGGGCCTAGCCCCTCAAGGTGAGGGCGTGGCCCCGAAAGGTGCGGAGGAACCTTTGGGGCGGCCCGACGCCGGAGTGGTTCTCGGCACTCCATCCCGCCGGGACACCCGCCCCGCCGGGTAGGAGAGTATCCCGGCCCAGATTTTTACAAAAATCTATCCTTAGGCCCATTTATTGTTCAGGTAGCTCCTGTGGGTTTCTTCTCATTCGGCACGATTTGCCATTTCTAATTCCCCCTCCCTAGGGTTCGTCACGAGTGTTTGGGGATTGACCTGGGTAGGGGTCCGGTTTTCACTAAATTCCCTCCCACAGAGTTTACCCAACTCGCTGACTATCCTGGGTCTGACTATGTAGTTTGTTTTACTGGTCGGATGCTGTAATCTCATCCACCCACTTGAATGCTGCCCTTCATGTGGGGCGACTGTCCTCTTAATTCAGGTTCAGGCTGGATGTGGGAGAACACAAGGCTAGCGGGTTCGACTTCGGAGGAAGGTTAGGTTATTTTGGATCAAAGCCCACCCATGGGCGTCAATTGTTGTCTGTAAATTATCAGACATTTTGACCAGTTTATTGTTAAAACATTTTAGCCAGGTGCCTTTATTTGCAAGCTGAACAAAGGACAAAAACAGGTTCATGATTCAACCCATCAGAGAGGCCAGGGGAGGCAGAGATATTTCCTTGGATGGGTAGCCCAGGGACTCAGGGTAACGCTCTGGAGACCCGAGTTTGATGTCATGGCACCACCATGGCAGATGATGAAATTTGAAGTCAACAATAAAATGGCCTAATATTTAAGTGACACAAATCTACTTAGCAGTTCAGTTCAAACCTGTATACTGCCCAGACCTTGCAGCATCTGAGAGATCTAAATGGAACTAAATACTGTGCAATCATGAACCATTTCTAACTGAACAATGGAGGGCAAGTTATTGATGAAGCAGTTTAAAAAAAAACATAGATGGAATATTGGTGTTACTGGCTTGGCAATCATCTATTGTCAAGCCTAAATGCCCCAGAGAAGGTAGTGGTGAGCTGCCTTCATGAACCACTGTAGTCCAGGGGCGCGATTCTCCGAACCCCCACCGGGTCGGAGAATTGCCGGGGGCTGGCGTGAATCCCGCCCCCGCCGTGTCCCGAATTCTCCGCCACCAGAAATTCTGCGGGGGCAAGAATCAGGGCCCACCGATCCGCGGGCGGGCCTGTGCCATGGGGGCACTCTTTTCCTTCCGCCTTTGGTTCCAGAGAAGTGGCAATAGAATAGTATTTCAGAACTCTAAATATAAACCCTCTTTCTCTCTCCATAGATTTTGCCATGCTGATAACTCCATTCTCCAGCCACAGAAGATGCACCGTCTC
Organism: Scyliorhinus torazame; assembly: GCF_047496885.1. NCBI lineage: Eukaryota > Metazoa > Chordata > Chondrichthyes > Carcharhiniformes > Scyliorhinidae > Scyliorhinus > Scyliorhinus torazame. Next base: position 218,736,468 of record NC_092715.1, read on the forward strand.
AAAGAGTTGTTCTTTATACTGGGATAAATCCAACACTGCTCAAGCAATCCCAATATTGCTCACAACAGTCCCAACAGCTCATAACGCTCAGGACACTGTTAAGTACTCCAAATTCTGCTCACACCCCACCCAATACTGCCCTCCCTCTCCCAATACTGCCCCCCTCCCAATACTGCCCACCCTCTCCCAATACTGCCCTCCCCCTCCCAATAATGCCCTCCCCCTCCCAATACTGCCCACACCTCCCAATACTGCCCCCCTCCCAATACTGCCCTCCCCCTCCCAATACTGCCCCCTCCCAATACTGCCCACCCCCACCCAATACTGCCTCCCACTCCCAATACTGACCCCCTCCCAATACTGCCCTTCCCCTCCCAATATTGCCCTACCCCTCCCAAAACTGCCCCCCCAATACTGCCCCCTCCCAATCCTGCCCTCCCCCTCCCAATACTGCCCCCTCTCCCAATGCTGCCCTTCCCATCCCAATACTGCTCACATCCCTCCCAATACTGCCCCCCTCCCAATGCAGCCCTCCCCGTCCCAATACTGCTCCCATCCCTCCCAATACAGCCACCCCTCCCAATGCTGCCCTCCCCCTCTCAATACTGCACTCCCCCTTCCAAATCTGACCCCTCTGTCAATACTGCACTACCCCTCCCAATACTGCCCTCCCCGTCCCAATACTGCCCTCCCAGTCCCAATGCTGCTCCCCAATACTGCCCCCCTCCCAATACTGCCCTCCCCCTCCCAATACTGCCCCCTCTCCCAATACTGCCCCCCCCTCATAATGCTGCCCTCCCTGTCCCAATACTGCTCCCATCCCTCCCAATACTGCCCCCCCCTTCCCAATGCTGCCCTCCCCCTCCCAATACTGCCCTCCCCCTTCCAATCCTGACCCCTCTCCCAATACTGCACTCTCCCTCCCAATACTGCCCTCCCCGTCCCAATACTGCCCTCCCAGTCCCAATACGGCCCTCCCCCTCCCAATACTGCCTCCCCACTCCCAATACTGCCCTGCCCCTCCCAATACTGCCCAACCTCCCAATACTGCTCACACCCCTCCCAATACTGCCCACCCCCTCCCAATACTGCCCCACCTCCCAATACTGCCCTCCCCTCCCAATACTGCCCTCCACCTCCCAATACTGCCCTCCCCGTCCCAATACTGCCCTCCCAGTCCCAATACGGCCCTCCCCCTCCCAATACTGCCCCCCCACTCCCAATACTGCCCTCCCCCTCCCAATACTGCCCCACCACCCAATACTGCTCACACCCCTCCCAATACTGCCCACCCCCTCCCAATACTGCCCCACCTCCCAACACTGCCCTCCCCTCCCAATACTGCCCCACCTCCCAATACTGCCCTCCCCTCCCAATACTGCCCTCCACCTCCCAATACTGCCCTCCCCGTCCCAATACTGCTCTCCACCTCCCAATACTGCCCTCCCAGTACCAATACTGGCCTCCCCCTCCCAATACTGCCGTCCCCCTCCCAATACGGCCCCACCTCCCAATACTGCTCACACCCCTCCCAATACTGCCCTCGCCCTCCCAATACTGCCCAGCCCCTCCCAATACTGCTCTCCACATCCCAATACTGCCCTCCCCGTCCCAATACTGCCCTCCCAGTACCAATACTGGCCTGCCCCTCCCAATGCTGCCCTCCCCCTCCCAATACTACACTCGCTCTGCCAATACTGCCCTCGCCCTGCCAATTCTGCCCTCGCCCTCCGAATACTGCCCTGCCCCTCCCAAAACTGCCCTCCCAATCCCAATACTGCTCTCCACGTCCCAATGCTGCCCTCCCCCTCCCACTACTGCCCTACCCTTCCCAATACAGCCCTCCCCAACTGCTCATACCCCTCCCAATACTGCCCCCCTCCCAATACTGCCCTCCCCATCCCAATACTGATCACACCCCTCCCAATACTGCTCTCCCCCTCCCAATAGTGCCCTCCCCCTCCCAATACTGCCTTCTCCCTCCCAATACTGTCCCCCTCCCAATACTGCCCTCCCCCTCCCAATACTGCCCCCCTCCCAATACTGCACTTCCCCTCCCAATACTGCCCCCCCCGCTCCCAATACTGCCCCCTCCCAATACTGCCCTCCCCGTCCCAATACTGCCCTCCCAGTACCAATACTGGCCTCCCCCTCCCAATACTGCCCTCCCCCTCCCAATACTGCCCTTACCCTCCCAATACTGCCCTCCCCCTCCCAATACTTCCCTCCCCCTCCCAATACTGCCCTCCCGCTCCCAATACTGCTCTCCCCCTCCCAATTCTGCTCTCCCCCTCCGAATACTACATTCCCCGTACCAATACTGTCCCCCTCCCAATACAGCCCTCCCCCTCCCAATACTGCCCCCCTCCCAATACTACCCTCCCCCTCCCAATACTGCCCTCCCCCTCCCAAAACTGCCCCACCTCCCAATACTGCCCTCCCCTCCCAATACTGCCCTCCCCGTCCCAATACTTCCCTCCCAGTACCAATACTGGCCTCCCCCTCCCAATACTGCCCTCCCCCTCCCAATACTGCCCTCCCCGTCCCAATACTACCCTCCCAGTCCCAATACTGGCCTCCCACTCCCAACACTGCCCCCCTCCCAATACTGCCCTCCCTCTCCCAATACTGCCCTCCCCCTCCCAATACTGGCCCCCCGCTCCCAATACTGCCCTCTCCCAATACTGCCCTCCCACTCCCAAGACTGCCCCCCTCCCAATACTGCCCGCCCCCTCCCAATACAGCCCTCCCCCTCCCAATACTGCCCCCCTCCCAATACTGCCCTCCCCCTCCCAATACTGCCCTCCCCCTCCCAATACTGCCCCACCTCCCAATACTGCCCTCACCTCCCAATACTGCCCTCCCTCTCCCAATACTGCCCCACCTCCCAATACTGCCCTCCCCTCCCAATACTGCCCTCCACCTCCCAATACAGCCCTCCCCATCCCAATACTGCCCTCCCCCTCCCAATACTGCCCTCCCCTCCCAATACTGCCCTCCCCCTCCCAATACTGCCCCACCTCCCAATACTGCCCTCCCCTCCCAATACTGCCCTCCACCTTCCAATACTGCCCTCCCCGTCCCAATACTACCCTCCCAGTCCCAATATTGGCTCCCCCTCCCAATACTGCCCCCCTCCCAATACTGCCCTCTCTCTCCCAATACTGCCCTCCCCCTCCCAATACTGCCCCCCCGCTCCCAACACTGGCCTCCCCATCCCAACACTACCTTCCCGTTTCCAATACTGCCCTCCCCCTCCCAATACTGCCATCCCCCTCCCAATACTGCCCTCCCCCTCACAATACTGCCCTCCCTCTCCCAATACTGCCCTACCCCTCCCAATGCTGCCCCCCAATACTGTCCCCTTCCCAATACTGCCCTCCCCCTCCCAATACTGCTCCTCTCACAATGCTGCCCACCCCATCATAATACTGCTCCCACCCCTCCCAATACTGCCCCCCCTCATAATGCTGCCCTCCCCCTCCCAATACTGCTCCCATCCCTCCCAATACTGCCCCCTCCCAATGCTGCCCTCCCCCTCCCAATACGGCCCTCCCCCTCCCGATACTGCTTCCCATCCCAATACTGCCCTCCCCCTCCCAATACTGCCCTCCCCGTCCCAATACTACCCTCCCAGTCCCAATACTGGCCTCCCACTCCCAACACTGCCCCCCTCCCAATACTGCCCTCCCTCTCCCAATACTGCCCTCCCCCTCCCAATACTGGCCCCCCGCTCCCAATACTGCCCTCTCCCAATACTGCCCTCCCACTCCCAAGACTGCCCCCCTCCCAATACTGCCCGCCCCCTCCCAATACAGCCCTCCCCCTCCCAATACTGCCCCCCTCCCAATACTGCCCTCCCCCTCCCAATACTGCCCTCCCCCTCCCAATACTGCCCCACCTCCCAATACTGCCCTCCCCTCCCAATACTGCCCTCCCCCTCCCAATACTGCCCCACCTCCCAATACTGCCCTCCCCTCCCAATACTGCCCTCCACCTCCCAATACAGCCCTCCCCGTCCCAATACTGCCCTCCCCCTCCCAATACTGCCCTCCCCTCCCAATACTGCCCTCCCCCTCCCAATACTCCCCCACCTCCCAATACTGCCCTCCCCTCCCAATACTGCCCTCCACCTCCCAATACTGCCCTCCCCGTCCCAATACTGTCCTCCCAGTACCAATACTGGCCTCCCCCTCCCAATACTGCCCTCCCCCTCCCAATACTGCCCTCCCCGTCCCAATACTACCCTCCCAGTCCCAATACTGGCCTCCCACTCCCAACACTGCCCCCCTCCCAATACTGCCCTCCCTCTCCCAATACTGCCCTTCCCCTCCCAATACTGGCCCCCCGCTCCCAATACTGCCCCCTCCCAATACTGCCCTCCCACTCCCAAGACTGCCCCCCTCCCAATACTGCCCGCCCCCTCCCAATACAGCCCTCCCCCTCCCAATACTGCCCCCCTCCCAATACTGCCCTTCCCCTCCCAATATGCCCTCCCCCTCCCAATACTGCCCCACCTCCCAATACTGCCCTCCCCTCCCAATACTGCCCTCCACCTCCCAATACTGCCCTCCTCGTCCCAATACTTCCCTCCCAGTACCAATACTGGCCTCCCCCTCCCAATACTGCCCTCCCCCTCCCAATACTGCCCTCCCCGTCCCAATACTACCCTCCCAGTCCCAATACTGGGCTCCCCCTCCCAATACTGCCCCCTCCCAATACTGCACTCCCTCTCCCAATACTGCCCTCCCCCTCCCAATACTGCCCCCCCGCTCCCAATACTACCCCCTCCCAATACTGCCCTCCCCCTCCCAAGACTGCCCCACTCCCAATACTGCCCTCCCCTCCCAATACTGCCCTCCCCTCCCAATACTGCCCCACCTCCCAATACTGCTCACACCCCTCCCAATACTGCCCACCCCTCCCAATACTGCCCTCCACCTCCCAATACTGCCCTCCCCGTCCCAATACTGCCCTCCCAGTACCAATACTGGCCTCCCCCTCCCAATACTGCCCTCCCCCTCCCAATACGGCCCGACCTCCCAATACTGCTCACACCCCTCCCAATACTGGCCTCGCCCTCCCAATACTGCCCACCCCCTCCCAATACTGCCCTCCACCTCCCAATACTGCCCTCCCCGTCCCAATAATGCCCTCCCAGTCCCAATAATGCCCTCCCAGTACCAATACTGGCCTGCCCCTCCCAATGCTGCCCTCCCCCTCCCAATACTACACTCGCTCTGCCAATACTGCTCTCGCCCTGCCAATACTGCCCTCGCCCTCCGAATACTGCCCTGCCCCTCCCAAAACTGCCCTCCCAATCCCAATACTGCTCTCCACGTCCCAATGCTGCCCAACCCCTCCCACTACTGCCGTACCCCTCCCAATACAGCCCTCCCCAACTGCTCATACCCCTCCCAATACTGCCCCCCTCCCAATACTGCCCTCCCCCTCCCAATACTGATCACACCCCTCCCAATACTGCTCTCCCCCTCCCAATAGTGCCCTCCCCCTCCCAATACTGCCTTCTCCCTCCCAATACTGTCCCCATCCCAATACTGCCCTCCCCCTCCCAATACTGCCCTCCTCCCAATACTGCCCTTCCCCTCCCAATACTGCTCCCCCGCTCCCAATACTGCCTCCTCCCAATACTGCCCTCCCCGTCCCAATACTGCCCTCCCAGTACCAATACTGGCCTCCCCCTCCCAATACTGCCCTCCCCCTCCCAATACTGCCCTCACGCTCCCAACACTGGCCTCCCCCTCCCAACACTACCCTCCCGTTTCCAATACTGCCCTCCCCCTCCCAATACTGCCCTCCCCCTCCCAATACTGCCCTCCCCCTCCCAATACTGCCCTCCCGGTCCCAATACTGCTCTCCCCCTCCCAATTCTGCTCTCCCCCTCCGAATACTACCTTCCCCGTACCAATACTGTCCCCCTCCCAATACAGCCCTCCCCCTCCCAATACTGCCCCCCTCCCAATACTGCCCTCCCCCTCCCAATACTGCCCTCCCCCTCGCAATACTGCCCCACCTTCCAATACTGCCCTCCCCTCCCAATACTGCCCTCCACCTCCCAATACTGCCCTCCCCGTCCCAATACTTCCCTCCCAGTACCAATACTGGCCTCCCCCTCCCAATACTGCCCTCCCCCTCCCAATACTGCCCTCCCCGTCCCAATACTACCCTCCCAGTCCCAATACTGGCCTCCCACTCCCAACACTGCCCCCCTCCCAATACTGCCCTCCCTCTCCCAATACTGCCCTCCCCCTCCCAATACTGGCCCCCCGCTCCCAATACTGCCCTCTCCCAATACTGCCCTCCCACTCCCAAGACTGCCCCCCTCCCAATACTGCCCGCCCCCTCCCAATACAGCCCTCCCCCTCCCAATACTGCCCCCCTCCCAATACTGCCCTCCCCCTCCCAATACTGCCCTCCCCCTCCCAATACTGCCCCACCTCCCAATACTGCCCTCACCTCCCAATACTGCCCTCCCTCTCCCAATACTGCCCCACCTCCCAATACTGCCCTCCCCTCCCAATACTGCCCTCCACCTCCCAATACAGCCCTCCCCATCCCAATACTGCCCTCCCCCTCCCAATACTGCCCTCCCCTCCCAATACTGCCCTCCCCCTCCCAATACTGCCCCACCTCCCAATACTGCCCTCCCCTCCCAATACTGCCCTCCACCTCCCAATACTGCCCTCCCCGTCCCAATACTACCCTCCCAGTCCCAATATTGGCTCCCCCTCCCAATACTGCCCCCCTCCCAATACTGCCCTCTCTCTCCCAATACTGCCCTCCCCCTCCCAATACTGCCCCCCCGCTCCCAACACTGGCCTCCCCATCCCAACACTACCTTCCCTTTCCAATACTGCCCTCCCCCTCCCAATACTGCCATCCCCCTCCCAATACTGCCCTCCCCCTCACAATACTGCCCTCCCTCTCCCAATACTGCCCTACCCCTCCCAATGCTGCCCCCCAATACTGTCCCCTTCCCAATACTGCCCTCCCCCTCCCAATACTGCTCCTCTCACAATGCTGCCCACCCCATCATAATACTGCTCCCACCCCTCCCAATACTGCCCCCCCTCATAATGCTGCCCTCCCCCTCCCAATACTGCTCCCATCCCTCCCAATACTGCCCCCTCCCAATGCTGCCCTCCCCCTCCCAATACGGCCCTCCCCCTCCCGATACTGCTTCCCATCCCAATACTGCCCTCCCCCTCCCAATACTGCCCTCCCCGTCCCAATACTACCCTCCCAGTCCCAATACTGGCCTCCCACTCCCAACACTGCCCCCCTCCCAATACTGCCCTCCCTCTCCCAATACTGCCCTCCCCCTCCCAATACTGGCCCCCCGCTCCCAATACTGCCCTCTCCCAATACTGCCCTCCCACTCCCAAGACTGCCCCCCTCCCAATACTGCCCGCCCCCTCCCAATACAGCCCTCCCCCTCCCAATACTGCCCCCCTCCCAATACTGCCCTCCCCCTCCCAATACTGCCCTCCCCCTCCCAATACTGCCCCACCTCCCAATACTGCCCTCCCCTCCCAATACTGCCCTCCCCCTCCCAATACTGCCCCACCTCCCAATACTGCCCTCCCCTCCCAATACTGCCCTCCACCTCCCAATACAGCCCTCCCCGTCCCAATACTGCCCTCCCCCTCCCAATACTGCCCTCCCCTCCCAATACTGCCCTCCCCCTCCCAATACTCCCCCACCTCCCAATACTGCCCTCCCCTCCCAATACTGCCCTCCACCTCCCAATACTGCCCTCCCTGTCCCAATACTTCCCTCCCAGTACCAATACTGGCCTCCCCCTCTCAATACTGCCCTCCCCGTCCCAATACTACCCTCCCAGTCCCAATACTGGGCTCCCCCTCCCAATACTGCCCCCCTCCCAATACTGCCCTCTCTCTCCCAATACTGCCCTCCCCCTCCCAATACTGCCCCCCCGCTCCCAACACTGGCCTCCCCCTCCCAACACTACCTTCCCGTTTCCAATACTGCCCTCCCCCTCCCAATACTGCCATCCCCCTCCCAATACTGCCCTCCCCCTCACAATACTGCCCTCCCTCTCCCAATACTGCCCTACCCCTCCCAATGCTGCCCCCCAATACTGTCCCCTTCCCAATACTGCCCTCCCCTTCCCAATACTGCCCCTCTCCCAATGCTGCCCACCCCATCATAATACTGCTCCCACCCCTCCCAATACTGCCCCCCCTCATAATGCTGCCCTCCCCGTCCCAATACTGCTCCCATACCTCCCAATACTGCCCCCTCCCAATGCTGCCCTCCCCCTCCCAATACGGCCCTCCCCCTCCCGATACTGCTTCCCATTCCAATACTGCACTCCCCCTCCCAATACTGCCCCACCTCCCAATACTGCTCACACCCCTCCCAATACTGCCCTCCCCCTCCCAATACTGCCCCACCTCCCAATACTGCCCTCCCCTCCCAATACTGCCCTCCACCTCCCAATACTGCCCTCCCCCTCCCAATACTGCCCTCCCCCGCAATACTGCCCTCCCCTCCCAATACTGCTCTCCCCCTTCCAATACTGCCCTCCCCCTCCCAATACTGCCCTCCCCCTCCCAATGCTGATCACACCCCTCCCAATACTGCTCTCCCCCTCCCAATAGTGCCCTCCCCCTCCCAATACTGCTCACTCCCCTCCCAATACTGCTCTCCCCCTGCCAATACTGCCTTCCCCCTCCCAATACTGTCACCCTCCCAATACTGCCCTGCCCCTCCCAATACTGCCCCCCTCCCAATACAGCCCTCCCCCTCCCAAAACTGCCCCCCCGCTCCCAATACTGCCCCCTCCCAATACTGCCCTCCACCACCCAAGACTGCTCCCCTCCCAATATTGCCCGCCCCCTCCCAATACTGCCCTCACGCTCCCAACACTGGCCTCCCCCTCCCAACAGTACCCTCCCGTTTCCAATACTGCCCTGCCCCTCCCCATACTGCCCTCCCCCTCCCAATACTGCCCTCCCCCTCCCAATACTGCCCTCCCCCTCCCAATACTGCTCGCCCGCTCCCAATACTGCTCTCCACCTCCCAATACTGGCCTCCCCCTCCCAATACTGCTCTCCCCCTCCCAATTCTGCTCTCCCTCTCCAAATACTGCCTTCCCCGTACCAATACTGCTCGCTCCCAATACAGCCCTCCCCCTCCCAATACTGCCCCCCTCCCAATACTGCCCTCACCCTCCCAATACTGCCCTCCCGCTCCCAATACTGCACCACCTCCCAATACTGCCCTCCCCTCCCAATACTGCCCTCCACCTCCCAATACTGCCCTCCCCGTCCCAATACTACCCTCCCACTCCCAATAATGGACTCCCCCTCCCAATATGCCCGCCTCCCAATACTGCCCTCCCTCTCCCAATACTGCCCTCCCCCTCCCAATGCTGCCCTCCCCCTCCCAACACTGCCCTCCCCCTCCGAATACTGCCCGCCCCCTCTCAATACTGCCCCCCCTCCCAATACTGTCCTCCCCCTCCCAATACTGCCCCCCCTCCCAATACTGCCCTCCCTCTCCCAATACTGCCCTACCCCTCCCAATGCTGCCCCCCAATACTGTCCCCTTCCCAATACTGCCCTCCCCCTCCCAATGCTGCCCCTCTCCCAATGCTGCCCTCCCCATCCCAATACTGCTCCCACCCCTCCCAATACTGCCCCCCACTCATAATGCTGCCCTCCCCGTCCCAATACGGCCCTCCCCCTCCCAATACTGCGCCATCCTAATGCTGCCCTCCCCCTTCCAATACGGCCCTCCCACTCCCAATACTGCCCTCACCCTCCCAATACTGCCCTCCCCCTCCCAATACTGCCCCACATCCCAATACTGCTCACACCCCTCCCAATACTGCCCTCCCCCTCCCAATAATGCCCCACCTACCAATACTGCCCTCCCCTCCCAATACTGCCCTCCACCTCCCTATACTGCACTCCCCGTCCCAATACTGCCTGCCCAGTACCAATACTGGCCTCCCCCTCCCAATACTGTCCTCCCCCTCCCAATACTGCCCTCCCCGTCCCAATACTTTCCTCGCAGTCCCAATACTGGCCACCCCCTCCCAATACTGCTCTCCACCACCCAATACTGCCCTCCCGGTCCCAATACTGCCCTCCCAGTACCAATACTGGCCTCCCACTCCCAATACTGCCCTCCCCCACCCAATACCGTCCCACCTCCCAATACTGCTGACACCTCTCCCAATGCTGCCCTCCCCCTCCCAATACTACACTCACTCTGCCAATACTGCCCTCGCCCTGCCAATACTGCCCTCGCCCTCCGAATACTGCCCTGCCCCTCCCAATACAGCCCTCCCCAATACTGCTCTCTGCGTCCCAATGCTGCCCTCCCCCTCCCACTACTGCCCTACCCCTCCCAATACAGCCCTCCCCAACTGCTCACACCCCTCCCAATACTGCCCCCTCCCAATACTGCTCACACCTCTCCCAATACTGCCCTCCCCCTCCCAATACTGCCCTCCCCCTTCCAATAGTGTCCCCCTCCCAATACTGCCCTCTCCCTCCCAATACTGTCCTCCCCCGCAATACTGCCCTCCCCTCCCAATACTGCTCTCCCCCTTCCAATATTGCCCTCCCCCTCCCAATACTGCCCTCCCCCTCCCAATACTGATCACACCCCTCCCAATACCGCTCTCCCCCTCCCAATAGTGCCCTCCCCCTCCCAATACTGCTCACTCCCCTCCCAATACTGCTCTCCCCCTCCCAATACTGCCTTCCCCCTCCCGGTACTGTCCCGCTCCAAATACTGCCCGTGCACTCCCAATACTGCCCTCCCGCTCCCAATACAGCCCCCTCCCAATACTGCCCTCCCCGTCCCAAGACTGCCCCCCTCCCAATACTGCCCTCCCCCTCCCAATACTGCCCTCACGCTCCCAGCGCTGGCCTCCCCCTCCCAATACTACCCTCCCGTTTCCAATACTGCCCTCCCCCTCCAAATACTGGCCTCCCCCTCCCAATACTGCCCTCCCCCTCCCAATACTGCCCTCCCGCTTCCAATACTGCCCTCCCCTCCCAACACTGCCCTCCCGCTCCCAATACTGCCCTGCCGCTCCCAATACCGCTCTCCCCCTCCCAATACTGCCTTCCCCCTGCCAATACTGCCCCTCCCAATACTGCCCTCCCCCTCCCAATACTGCCCCTCTCCCAATACTGACCTCCCCCTCCCAATACTGCCCTCCCCTTCCCAATACTGACCCCCTCCCAATACTGTCCTCCCCCTCCTAGTACTGCCCTCCCGCTTCCAATACTGCCCTCCCCCTCACAATACTGGTCTCCCCCTCCCAATACTGTGCACACCCCTCCCAATACTGCCCCACCTCCCAATTCTGCTCACAGAACTTCCAATACTGCCCCACCTCCCAATACTGCCCTCCCCTTCCCAATACTACCCTCTCCCTCCCAATACTGCCCTCCCCATCCCAATACTGCCCCACCTCCCAATATTGACCTCCCCTCCCAATACTGCCCGACCTCCCAATACTTCCCTCCCCGTCCCAATACTGCCCTCCCAGTCCCAATACTGGCCTCCCCCTCCCAATATTGCCCACCCCTCCCAATACTGCCCTCCCCGTCCCAATACTGCCCTCCCAGGCCCAATACTGGCCTCCGCCTCCCAATACTGCCCTCCCCCTCCCAATACGGCCCCACCTCCCAATACTGCTCACACCCCTCCCAATACTGCCTTCCCCTCCCAATACTGCCCTCCCCCTTCTAATACTGCCCCACCTCCCAACACTGCTGACACCTCTCCCAATGCTGCCCTCCCCCTCCCAATACTACCCTCGCCCTGCCAATACTGTCCTCCCCCTCCCAGTACTGCTCTCCACGTCACAATGCTGCCCTCCCCCTCCCACAACTGCCCTCCCAGTACCAATACTGGCCTCCCCCTCCCAATACTGCCCCACCTCCCAATACTGCTGACACCTCTCCCAAAGCTATCCTCCCCCACCCAATACTACCCTCGCTCTGCCAATACTGCCCTCCCTATCCCAATACTGCCCTCCCCCTCCCAATACTGCCCTCCCCCTCCGAATACTGCTCGCCCCCGCCCAATACTGCCCCCTCCCAATACTGTCCTCCCCCTCCCAATACTGTCCCCCTCCCAATACTGCCCTCCCATACCCAATACTGCCCTCCCCCTCCCAATATTGCCCCCCTCTCAATTCTGCCCTCCCTCTCCCAATACTGCCCTACCCCTCCCAATGCTGCCCCCCAATACTGCCCCCTTCCCAATACTGCCCTCCCCCTGCCAATACTGCCCCCTCTCCCAATGCTGCCCTCCCCATCCCAATTCTGCTCCCATCCCTCCCAATACTGCCACCCCTCATAATGCTACCCTCCCCGTCCCAATACTGCTCCCATCCCTCCCAACACTGCCCCCCCTCCCAATGCTGCCCTCCCCCTCCCAATACTGCCCTCCCACTTCCAATCCTGACCCCTCTCCCAATACTGCACTCCCCCTCCCAATACTGCCCTCCCCGTCCCAATACTGCCCTACCAGTCCAAATACGGCCCACCCCCTCCCAATACTGCCCCACCTCCCAATGCTGCTCACACCCCTCCCAATACTGCCCTCCCCCTCCCAATACTGCCCCACCTCCCAATACTGCTGACACCTCTCCCTATGCTGCCCTCCCCCTCCCAATACTACCCTCGCCCTGCCAATACTGCCCTCGCCCTCCCAATACTGCCCTCCCCTTCCCAATACTGACCCCCTTCCAATACTGTCCTCCCCTTCTCAGTACTGCCCTCCCGCTTCCAATACTGCCCTCCCCCTCACAATACTGGTCTCCCCCTCCCAATACTGTGCACACCCCTCCCAATACTGCCCCACCTCCCAATACTGCTCACACCCCTTCCAATACTGTCCCACCTCCCAATACTGCCCTCCCCTTCCCAATACTACCCTCTGCCTCCCAATACTGCCCCCCCCATCCCAATACTGCCCCACCTCCCAATACTGCCCTCCTCTCCCAATACTGCCCCACCTCCCAATACTGCCCTCCCCGTCCCAATACTGCCCTCCCAGTCCCAATACTGCCCTCCCAGCCCCAATACTGGCCTCCGCCTCCCAATACTGCCCTCCCCCTCCCAATACGGCCCCACCTCCCAATACTGCTCACACCCCTCCCAATACTGCCCTCCCCTCCCAATACTGCCCCACCTCCCAATACTGCCCTCCCCGTCCCAATGCTGCCCTCCCATTCCCAATACTGGCCTCCCCCTCCCAATACTGCCCAACCCTCCCAATACTGCCCTCCCCATCCCAATACTGCCCTCCCAGGCCCAATACTGGCCTCCGCCTCCCAATACTGCCCTCCCCCTCCCAATACTGCCCCACCTCACAATACTGCTCACACCCCTCCCAATACTGCCTTCCCCTCCCAATACTGCCCTCCCCCTCCCAATACTGCCCCACCTCCCAATACTGCTGACACCTCTCCCAATGCTGCCCTCACCCTCCCAATACTACCGTCGCCCTGCCAATACTGCCCTCGCCCTCCCAACACTGCCCTCCCCCTCCCAATACTGCCCTCCCCCTCCCAGTACTGCTCTCCACGTCACAATGCTGCCCTCCCCCTCCCACTACTGCCCTCCCAGTACCAATATTGGCCTCCCCCTCCCAATCCTGCCCCACCTCCCAATACTGCTGTTTCCTCTCCCAATGCTGCCCTCCCCCACCCAATACTACCCTCGCTCTGCCAATACTGCCCTCGCCCTCCCAAAACTGCCCTCGCCCTCCGAATACTGCCCTGCCCCTCTCAATACTGCCCTCCCAATCCCAATAGTGCTCTCCACGTCCCAATGCTGCCCTCCCCTCCCACTACTGCCCTACCCCTCCCAATACAGCCCTCCCCAACAGCTCATAACCCTCCCAATACTGCCCCCCTCCCAATACAGCTCACACCCCTCCCAATACTGCCCTCCCCCGCAATACTGCCCTCCCCTCCCAATACTGCTCTCCCCCTTCCAATACTGCCCTCCCCCTCCAAATACTGCCCTCCCCCTCCCAATACTGATCACACCCCTCCCAATACTGCTCTCCCCCTCACAAAAGTGACCCCCCTCCCAATCCTGCTCACTCCCCTCCCAATACTGCTCTCCCCCTCCGAATACAGCCTTCCCCCTCCCAATACTGTCCCCCTCCCAATAGAGCCCTCCCCCTCCCAATACTGCCCCCCTCCCAATGCTGCCCTCCCCCTCCCAATACTGCCCTCCCCCTCCCAATACTGCCCCACCTCCCAATACTGCCCTCCCCTCCCAATACTGCCCTCCACCTACCAATTCTGCCCTCCCCGTTCCAATACTGCCCTCCCAGTACCAATACTGGCCTCCCCCTCCCAATACTGCCCTCCCCCTCCCAATACTGCCCTCCCCATCCCAATACTACCCTCCCAGTCCCAATACTGGCCTCCCCCTCCCAATACTGCCCCCCTCCCAATACTGCCCTCCCTCTCCCAATACTGCCCTCCCCCTCCCAATACTGCCCTCCCCCTCCGAATACTGCCCGCCCCCGCCCAATACTGCCCCCTCCCAATACTGTCCTCCCCCTCCCAATACTGCCCCCCCTCCCAATAATGCCCTCCCATACCCAATACTGCCCTCCCCCTCCCAATACTGCCCCCACCTCAATACTGCCCTCCCTCTCTCAATACCGCCCTACCCCTCCCAATGCTGCCCCCCAATACTGCCCCCTTCCCAGTACTGCTCTCCCCCTCCCAATACTGCCCCCTCTCCCAATGCTGCCCTCCCCATCCCAATACTGCCCTCCCCCTCCCAATACTGCCCTCCCCCTCCGAATACTGCCCGCCCCCGCCCAATACTGCCCCCTCCCAATACTGTCCTACCCCTCCCAATACTGCCCCCCTCCCAATGCTGCCCTCCCATACCCAATACTGCCCTCCCCCTCCCAATACTGCCCCCCTCTCAATACTGCCCTCCCTCTCCAAATACTGCCCTACCCCCCCAATGCAGCCCCCCAATACTGCCCCTTTCCCAATACTGCCCTCCCCCTCCCAATACTGCCCCCCTCCCAATACTGCCCTCCCTCTCCCAATACTGCCCTCCCCCTCCCAATACTGCCCTCCCCCTCCGAATACTGCCCTCCCCCTCCCAATACTGCCCTCCCCGTCCCAATACTACCCTCCCAGTCCCAATACTGGCCTCCCCCTCCCAATACTGCCCCCCTCCCAATACTGCCCTCCCTCTCCCAATACTGCCCTCCCCCTCCCAATACTGCCCTCCCCCTCCGAATACTGCCCGCCCCCGCCCAATACTGCCCCCTCCCAATACTGTCCTCCCCCTCCCAATACTGCCCCCCCTCCCAATAATGCCCTCCCATACCCAATACTGCCCTCCCCCTCCCAATACTGCCCCCACATCAATACTGCCCTCCCTCTCTCAATACTGCCCTACCCCTCCCAATGCTGCCCCCCAATACTGCCCCCTTCCCAGTACTGCTCTCCCCCTCCCAATACTGCCCCCTCTCCCAATGCTGCCCTCCCCATCCCAATACTGCCCTCCCCCTCCCAATACTGGCCTCCCCCTCCGAATACTGCCCGCCCCCGCCCAATACTGCCCCCTCCCAATACTGTCCTACCCCTCCCAATACTGCCCCCCTCCCAATGCTGCCCTCCCATACCCAATACTGCCCTCCCCCTCCCAATACTGCCCCCCTCTCAATACTGCCCTCCCTCTCCAAATACTGCCCTACCCCCCCAATGCAGCCCCCCAATACTGCCCCCTTCCCAATACTGCCCTCCCCCTCCCAATACTGCCCCCTCTCCCAATGCTGCCCTCCCCATCCCAATACTGCTCCCATCCCTCCCAATACTGCCCCCCCCTCATAATGCTGCCCTCCCCGTCCCAATACTGCTCCCATCCCTCCCAATACTGCCCTCCCTCCCAATGCTCCCCTCCCAATACTGCCCTCCCCCTTCCAATCCTGACCCCTCTCCCAATACTGCACTCCCCCTCCCAATACTGCCCTCCCCGTCCCAATATTGCCCTACCAGTCCAAATACAGCTCACACCCCTCCCTATACTGCCCTCCCCCTCCTAATACTGCCCCACCTCCCAATACTGCCCTCCCCTCCCAATACTGCCCTCCACCTCCCAATACTGCCCTCCCCGTCCCAATACTGCCCTCCCAGTACCAATACTGGCCTCACCCTCCCAATACTGCCCTCCCCCTCCCAATACTGCCCTCCCCGTCCCAATACTTTCCTCCCAGTCCCAACACTGGCCTCCCCCTCCCAATACTGCCCTCCCCCTCCCAATACGGCCCCACCTCCCAATACTGCTCTCACCCCTCCCAATACTGCCCTCGCCCTCCCAAAACTGCCCACCCCCTCCCAATACTGCCCTCCACCTCCCAATACTGCCCTCCCCCTCCCAATACTGATCACACCCCTCCCAATACTGCTCTCCCCCTCACAAAAGTGACCCCCCTCCCAATCCTGCTCACTCCCCTCCCAATACTGCTCTCCCCCTCCGAATACAGCCTTCCCCCTACCAATACTGTCCCCCTCCCAATAGAGCCCTCCCCCTCCCAATACTGCCCCCCTCCCAATACTGCCCTCCCCCTACCAATACTGCCCTCCCCCTCCCAATACTGCCCCACCTCCCAATACTGCCCTCCCCTCCCAATACTGCCCTCCACCTACCAATTCTGCCCTCCCCGTTCCAATACTGCCCTCCCAGTACCAATACTGGCCTCCCCCTCCCAATACTGCCCTCCCCCTCCCAATACTGCCCTCCCCGTCCCAATACTACCCTCCCAGTCCCAATACTGGCCTCCCCCTCCCAATACTGCCCCCCTCCCAATACTGCCCTCCCTCTCCCAATACTGCCCTCCCCCTCCCAATACTGCCCTCCCCCTCCGAATACTGCCCGCCCCCGCCCAATACTGCCCCCTCCCAATACTGTCCTCCCCCTCCCAATACTGCCCCCCCTCCCAATAATGCCCTCCCATACCCAATACTGCCCTCCCCCTCCCAATACTGCCCCCACCTCAATACTGCCCTCCCTCTCTCAATACCGCCCTACCCCTCCCAATGCTGCCCCCCAATACTGCCCCCTTCCCAGTACTGCTCTCCCCCTCCCAATACTGCCCCCTCTCCCAATGCTGCCCTCCCCATCCCAATACTGCCCTCCCCCTCCCAATACTGCCCTCCCCCTCCGAATACTGCCCGCCCCCGCCCAATACTGCCCCCTCCCAATACTGTCCTACCCCTCCCAATACTGCCCCCCTCCCAATGCTGCCCTCCCATACCCAATACTGCCCTCCCCCTCCCAATACTGCCCCCCTCTCAATACTGCCCTCCCTCTCCAAATACTGCCCTACCCCCCCAATGCAGCCCCCCAATACTGCCCCCTTCCCAATACTGCCCTCCCCCTCCCAATACTGCCCTCCCCCTCCCAGTACTGCTCTCCACGTCACAATGCTGCCCTCCCCCTCCCACTACTGCCCTCCCAGTACCAATATTGGCCTCCCCCTCCCAATCCTGCCCCACCTCCCAATACTGCTGTTTCCTCTCCCAATGCTGCCCTCCCCCACCCAATACTACCCTCGCTCTGCCAATACTGCCCTCGCCCTCCCAAAACTGCCCTCGCCCTCCGAATACTGCCCTGCCCCTCTCAATACTGCCCTCCCAATCCCAATAGTGCTCTCCACGTCCCAATGCTGCCCTCCCCTCCCACTACTGCCCTACCCCTCCCAATACAGCCCTCCCCAACAGCTCATAACCCTCCCAATACTGCCCCCCTCCCAATACAGCTCACACCCCTCCCAATACTGCCCTCCCCCGCAATACTGCCCTCCCCTCCCAATACTGCTCTCCCCCTTCCAATACTGCCCTCCCCCTCCAAATACTGCCCTCCCCCTCCCAATACTGATCACACCCCTCCCAATACTGCTCTCCCCCTCACAAAAGTGACCCCCCTCCCAATCCTGCTCACTCCCCTCCCAATACTGCTCTCCCCCTCCGAATACAGCCTTCCCCCTACCAATACTGTCCCCCTCCCAATAGAGCCCTCCCCCTCCCAATACTGCCCCCCTCCCAATGCTGCCCTCCCCCTCCCAATACTGCCCTCCCCCTCCCAATACTGCCCCACCTCCCAATACTGCCCTCCCCTCCCAATACTGCCCTCCACCTACCAATTCTGCCCTCCCCGTTCCAATACTGCCCTCCCAGTACCAATACTGGCCTCCCCCTCCCAATACTGCCCTCCCCCTCCCAATACTGCCCTCCCCATCCCAATACTACCCTCCCAGTCCCAATACTGGCCTCCCCCTCCCAATACTGCCCCCCTCCCAATACTGCCCTCCCTCTCCCAATACTGCCCTCCCCCTCCCAATACTGCCCTCCCCCTCCGAATACTGCCCGCCCCCGCCCAATACTGCCCCCTCCCAATACTGTCCTCCCCCTCCCAATACTGCCCCCCCTCCCAATAATGCCCTCCCATACCCAATACTGCCCTCCCCCTCCCAATACTGCCCCCACCTCAATACTGCCCTCCCTCTCTCAATACCGCCCTACCCCTCCCAATGCTGCCCCCCAATACTGCCCCCTTCCCAGTACTGCTCTCCCCCTCCCAATACTGCCCCCTCTCCCAATGCTGCCCTCCCCATCCCAATACTGCCCTCCCCCTCCCAATACTGCCCTCCCCCTCCGAATACTGCCCGCCCCCGCCCAATACTGCCCCCTCCCAATACTGTCCTACCCCTCCCAATACTGCCCCCCTCCCAATGCTGCCCTCCCATACCCAATACTGCCCTCCCCCTCCCAATACTGCCCCCCTCTCAATACTGCCCTCCCTCTCCAAATACTGCCCTACCCCCCCAATGCAGCCCCCCAATACTGCCCCCTTCCCAATACTGCCCTCCCCCTCCCAATACTGCCCCCCTCCCAATACTGCCCTCCCTCTCCCAATACTGCCCTCCCCCTCCCAATACTGCCCTCCCCCTCCGAATACTGCCCTCCCCCTCCCAATACTGCCCTCCCCGTCCCAATACTACCCTCCCAGTCCCAATACTGGCCTCCCCCTCCCAATACTGCCCCCCTCCCAATACTGCCCTCCCTCTCCCAATACTGCCCTCCCCCTCCCAATACTGCCCTCCCCCTCCGAATACTGCCCGCCCCCGCCCAATACTGCCCCCTCCCAATACTGTCCTCCCCCTCCCAATACTGCCCCCCCTCCCAATAATGCCCTCCCATACCCAATACTGCCCTCCCCCTCCCAATACTGCCCCCACATCAATACTGCCCTCCCTCTCTCAATACTGCCCTACCCCTCCCAATGCTGCCCCCCAATACTGCCCCCTTCCCAGTACTGCTCTCCCCCTCCCAATACTGCCCCCTCTCCCAATGCTGCCCTCCCCATCCCAATACTGCCCTCCCCCTCCCAATACTGGCCTCCCCCTCCGAATACTGCCCGCCCCCGCCCAATACTGCCCCCTCCCAATACTGTCCTACCCCTCCCAATACTGCCCCCCTCCCAATGCTGCCCTCCCATACCCAATACTGCCCTCCCCCTCCCAATACTGCCCCCCTCTCAATACTGCCCTCCCTCTCCAAATACTGCCCTACCCCCCCAATGCAGCCCCCCAATACTGCCCCCTTCCCAATACTGCCCTCCCCCTCCCAATACTGCCCCCTCTCCCAATGCTGCCCTCCCCATCCCAATACTGCTCCCATCCCTCCCAATACTGCCCCCCCCTCATAATGCTGCCCTCCCCGTCCCAATACTGCTCCCATCCCTCCCAATACTGCCCTCCCTCCCAATGCTCCCCTCCCAATACTGCCCTCCCCCTTCCAATCCTGACCCCTCTCCCAATACTGCACTCCCCCTCCCAATACTGCCCTCCCCGTCCCAATATTGCCCTACCAGTCCAAATACAGCTCACACCCCTCCCTATACTGCCCTCCCCCTCCTAATACTGCCCCACCTCCCAATACTGCCCTCCCCTCCCAATACTGCCCTCCACCTCCCAATACTGCCCTCCCCGTCCCAATACTGCCCTCCCAGTACCAATACTGGCCTCACCCTCCCAATACTGCCCTCCCCCTCCCAATACTGCCCTCCCCGTCCCAATACTTTCCTCCCAGTCCCAACACTGGCCTCCCCCTCCCAATACTGCCCTCCCCCTCCCAATACGGCCCCACCTCCCAATACTGCTCTCACCCCTCCCAATACTGCCCTCGCCCTCCCAAAACTGCCCACCCCCTCCCAATACTGCCCTCCACCTCCCAATACTGCCCTCCCCCTCCCAATACTGATCACACCCCTCCCAATACTGCTCTCCCCCTCACAAAAGTGACCCCCCTCCCAATCCTGCTCACTCCCCTCCCAATACTGCTCTCCCCCTCCGAATACAGCCTTCCCCCTACCAATACTGTCCCCCTCCCAATAGAGCCCTCCCCCTCCCAATACTGCCCCCCTCCCAATACTGCCCTCCCCCTCCCAATACTGCCCTCCCCCTCCCAATACTGCCCCACCTCCCAATACTGCCCTCCCCTCCCAATACTGCCCTCCACCTACCAATTCTGCCCTCCCCGTTCCAATACTGCCCTCCCAGTACCAATACTGGCCTCCCCCTCCCAATACTGCCCTCCCCCTCCCAATACTGCCCTCCCCGTCCCAATACTACCCTCCCAGTCCCAATACTGGCCTCCCCCTCCCAATACTGCCCCCCTCCCAATACTGCCCTCCCTCTCCCAATACTGCCCTCCCCCTCCCAATACTGCCCTCCCCCTCCGAATACTGCCCGCCCCCGCCCAATACTGCCCCCTCCCAATACTGTCCTCCCCCTCCCAATACTGCCCCCCCTCCCAATAATGCCCTCCCATACCCAATACTGCCCTCCCCCTCCCAATACTGCCCCCACCTCAATACTGCCCTCCCTCTCTCAATACCGCCCTACCCCTCCCAATGCTGCCCCCCAATACTGCCCCCTTCCCAGTACTGCTCTCCCCCTCCCAATACTGCCCCCTATCCCAATGCTGCCCTCCCCATCCCAATACTGCCCTCCCCCTCCCAATACTGCCCTCCCCCTCCGAATACTGCCCGCCCCCGCCCAATACTGCCCCCTCCCAATACTGTCCTACCCCTCCCAATACTGCCCCCCTCCCAATGCTGCCCTCCCATACCCAATACTGCCCTCCCCCTCCCAATACTGCCCCCCTCTCAATACTGCCCTCCCTCTCCAAATACTGCCCTACCCCCCAATGCAGCCCCCCAATACTGCCCCCTTCCCAATACTGCCCTCCCCCTCCCAATACTGCCCCCCTCCCAATACTGCCCTCCCTCTCCCAATACTGCCCTCCCCCTCCCAATACTGCCCTCCCCCTCCGAATACTGCCCTCCCCCTCCCAATACTGCCCTCCCCGTCCCAATACTACCCTCCCAGTCCCAATACTGGCCTCCCCCTCCCAATACTGCCCCCCTCCCAATACTGCCCTCCCTCTCCCAATACTGCCCTCCCCCTCCCAATACTGCCCTCCCCCTCCGAATACTGCCCGCCCCCGCCCAATACTGCCCCCTCCCAATACTGTCCTCCCCCTCCCAATACTGCCCCCCCTCCCAATAATGCCCTCCCATACCCAATACTGCCCTCCCCCTCCCAATACTGCCCCCACATCAATACTGCCCTCCCTCTCTCAATACTGCCCTACCCCTCCCAATGCTGCCCCCCAATACTGCCCCCTTCCCAGTACTGCTCTCCCCCTCCCAATACTGCCCCCTCTCCCAATGCTGCCCTCCCCATCCCAATACTGCCCTCCCCCTCCCAATACTGGCCTCCCCCTCCGAATACTGCCCGCCCCCGCCCAATACTGCCCCCTCCCAATACTGTCCTACCCCTCCCAATACTGCCCCCCTCCCAATGCTGCCCTCCCATACCCAATACTGCCCTCCCCTTCCCAATACTGCCCCCCTCTCAATACTGCCCTCCCTCTCCAAATACTGCCCTACCCCCCCAATGCAGCCCCCCAATACTGCCCCCTTCCCAATACTGCCCTCCCCCTCCCAATACTGCCCCCTCTCCCAATGCTGCCCTCCCCATCCCAATACTGCTCCCATCCCTCCCAATACTGCCCCCCCCTCATAATGCTGCCCTCCCCGTCCCAATACTGCTCCCATCCCTCCCAATACTGCCCTCCCTCCCAATGCTCCCCTCCCAATACTGCCCTCCCCCTTCCAATCCTGACCCCTCTCCCAATACTGCACTCCCCCTCCCAATACTGCCCTCCCCGTCCCAATATTGCCCTACCAGTCCAAATACAGCTCACACCCCTCCCTATACTGCCCTCCCCCTCCTAATACTGCCCCACCTCCCAATACTGCCCTCCCCTCCCAATACTGCCCTCCACCTCCCAATACTGCCCTCCCCGTCCCAATACTGCCCTCCCAGTACCAATACTGGCCTCACCCTCCCAATACTGCCCTCCCCCTCCCAATACTGCCCTCCCCGTCCCAATACTTTCCTCCCAGTCCCAACACAGGCCTCCCCCTCCCAATACTGCCCTCCCCCTCCCAATACGGCCCCACCTCCCAATACTGCTCTCACCCCTCCCAATACTGCCCTCGCCCTCCCAAAACTGCCCACCCCCTCCCAATACTGCCCTCCACCTCCCAATACTGCCCTCCCCGTCCCAATACTGCCCTCCCAGTACCAATACTGGCCTCCCCCTCCCAATACTGCCCTCCCCCACCCAATACCGCCCCACCTCCCGATACTGCTGACACCTCTCCCAATGCTGCCCTCCCAATACTACCCTCGCTCTGCCAATACTGCCCTCGCCCTGCCAATACTGCCCTCGACCTCCGAATACTGCCCTGCCCCTCCCAAAACTGCCCTCCCAATCCCAATACTGCTCTCCGCGTCCCAATGCTGCCCTCCCCCTCCCACTACTGCCCTACCCCTCCCAATACAGCCCTCCCCAACTACTCATACCCCTCCCAATACTACCCCCTCCCAATTCTGCTCACACCCCTCACAATACTGCCCTCCCCCTCCCAATACTGCCCTCCCCCTCCCAATAGTGTCCCCCTCCCAATACTGCCCTCTCCCTCCCAATACTGCCCTCCCCTGCAATACTACCATCCCCACCCAATACTGCTCTCCCCCTTCCAATACTGCCCTCCCCCTCCCAATACTGCCCTCCCCCTCCCAATACTGATCACACCCCTCCCAATACTGCTCTCCCCCTCACAATAGTGCCCTCCCCCTCCCAATACTGCTCACTCCCCTCCCAATACTGCTCTCCCCCTCCCAATACTGCCTTCCCACTCTCAATACTGTCCCCCTCCCAATACAGCCCTCCCCCTTCCAATCCTGCCCCCTCTCCCAATACTGCCCCAACTCCCAATACTGCTCACACTCCTTCCAATACTGCAACACCTCCCAATACTGCCCTCCCCTTCCCAATACTACCCTCTCCCTCCCAATACTGCCCTCCCCATCCCAAAACTGCCCCACCTCCCAATACTGCTCTCCCCTCCCAATACTGCCCCACCTCCCAATACTTACCTCCCCGTCCCAATACTGCCCTCCCAGTCCCAATACTGGCCTCCCCCTCCCAATACTGCCCTCCCCCTCCCAAAACTGATCACACCCCTCCCAATACTGCTCTCCCCCTCCCAATAATGCCCTCCCCCTCCCAATACTGCTCACTCCCGTCCCAATACTGCTCTCCCCCTCCCAATACTGCTTCCCACTCCCAATACTGTCCCCCTCCCAAAACAGCCCTCCCCCATCCAATCCTGCCCCCTCTCCCAATACTGCCCCACCTCCCAATACTGCTCACACCCCTTCCAATACTGCCCCACCTCCCAATACTGCCCTCCCCTTCCCAATACTACCCTCTCCCTCCCAATACTGCCCTCCCCATCCCAAAACTGCCCCACCTCCCAATACTGCCCTCCCCTCCCAATACTGCCCCGCCTCCCAATACTTACCTCCCCGTCCCAATACTGCCCTCCCAGTCCCAATACTGGCCTCCCCCTCCCAATACTGCACACCCCTCCCAGTACTGCCCTGCCCGTCCCAATACTGCCCTCCCAGGCAAAATACTGGCCTCCGCCTCCCAATACTGCCCTCCCCCTCCCAATACTGCCCTCCCCCTCCCAATACGGCCCCACCACCCAATACTGCTCACACCCCTCCCAATATTGCCCTCCCCCTCCCATTACTGCCCCACCTCCCAATACTGCTGACACCTCTCCCAATGCTGCCCTCCCCCTCCCAATATTACCCTCGCCCTGCCAATACTGCCCTCGCCCTCCCAATACTGCCCTCCCCATCCCAATACTGCCCTCCCCCTCCAGGTACTGCTCTCCACGTCACAATGCTGCCCTCCCCCTCCCACTACTGCCCTACCCTCCCAACACAGCCCTCCCCAATACTGCTCACACCCCTCCCAATACTGCCCCCTCCCAATACTGCTCATGCCCCTCCAAATACTGCTCACACCCCTCCCAATACTGCCCTCCCCCTCCCAATACTGCCCTCCCCCTCCCATGTCGGCCCCCTTCCCAATACTGCCCTCCCCCTCCCATTACTGGCCCCTCCCAATACTGCCCTGCCCCACCCACTACTGCCCTCCCCCTCCCAATACTGCCCTCCCGCTTCCAATACTGCCCTCCCCCTCCCAACACTGCCCTCCCGCTCCCAATACTGCCCTCCCCCTCCCAATACTGATCACTCCCCTTCCAATTCTGCTCTCCCCCTCCCAATACTGCCTTCCCCGTCCCAATACTGCGCCTCCCAATACTGCCCTCCCCCTCCCAATACTGCCCCTCTCCCAATACTTCCCTCACCCTCCCAATACTGCCCTCCCCTTCCCAATACTGACCCCCTCCCAATACTGTCCTCCCCCTCCCAGTACTGCCCTCCCGCTTCCAATACTGCCCTCCCACTTCCCAATACTACCCTCTCCCTCCCAATACTGCCCTCCCCATCCCAAAACTGCCCCACCTCCCAATACTGCCCTCCCCTCCCAATACTGCCCCACCTCCCAATACTTCCCTCCCCCTCCCAATACTGACCTCCCAGTCCTAATACTGGCCTCCCCCTCCCAATACTGCCCCCCCTCTCAATACTGCCCTCCCTCTCCAAATACTGCCCTACCCCCCCTAATGCTGCCCCCCAATACTGCCCCCTTCCCAATACTGCCCTCCCCCTCCCAATACTGCCCCCACTCCCAATGCTGCCCTCCCCATCCCAATACTGTTCCCATCCCTCCCAATACTGCCCCCCCTCATAATGACGCCCTCACCGTCCCAATACTGCTCCCATCCCTCCCAATACTGCCCCCCCCTCCCAATGCTGCCCTCCCCTTCCCAATACTGCCCTCCCCCTTCCAATCCTGACCCCTCTCCCAATATAGCCCTCCCCTCCCAATACTGCCCCACCTCCCAATACTTCCCTCCCCCTCCCAATACTGACCTCCCAGTCCTAATACTGCCCTCCCCCTCCCAATACTGCCCCCACTCCCAATGCTGCCCTCCCCATCCCAATACTGTTCCCATCCCTCCCAATACTGCCCCCCCTCATAATGACGCCCTCACCGTCCCAATACTGCTCCCATCCCTCCCAATACTGCCCTCCCCCTCCCAATACTGCTCACTCCCCTCCCAATGCTGCTCTCCCCCTCCCAATACTGCCTTCCCCCTCCCAATACTGCCCCTACCAATACTGCCCTCCCTCTCCCAATACTGCCCCCCAATACTGCCCCCTTCCCAGTACTGCTCTTCCCCTCCCAATACTGCCCCCTCTCCCAATGCTGCCCTCCCCATCCCAATACTGCCCTCCCCCTCCCAATACTGCCCTCCCCCTCCGAATACTGCCCGCCCCCGCCCAATACTGCCCCCTCCCAATACTGCCCCCCTCCCAATACTGCCCTCCCTCTCCCAATACTGCCCTCCCCCTCCCAATACTGCCCTCCCCCTCCGAATACTGCCCGCCCCCGCCCAATACTGCCCCCTCCCAATACTGTCCTCCCCCTCCCAATACTGCCCCCCCTCCCAATAATGCCCTCCCATACCCAATACTGCCCTCCCCCTCCCAATACTGCCCCCACCTCAATACTGCCCTCCCTCTCTCAATACCGCCCTACCCCTCCCAATGCTGCCCCCCAATACTGCCCCCTTCCCAGTACTGCTCTCCCCCTCCCAATACTGCCCCCTCTCCCAATGCTGCCCTCCCCATCCCAATACTGCCCTCCCCCTCCCAATACTGCCCTCCCCCTCCGAATACTGCCCGCCCCCGCCCAATACTGCCCCCTCCCAATACTGTCCTACCCCTCCCAATACTGCCCCCCTCCCAATGCTGCCCTCCCATACCCAATACTGCCCTCCCCCTCCCAATACTGCCCCCCTCTCAATACTGCCCTCCCTCTCCAAATACTGCCCTACCCCCCCAATGCAGCCCCCCAATACTGCCCCCTTCCCAATACTGCCCTCCCCCTCCCAATACTGCCCCCCTCCCAATACTGCCCTCCCTCTCCCAATACTGCCCTCCCCCTCCCAATACTGCCCTCCCCCTCCGAATACTGCCCTCCCCCTCCCAATACTGCCCTCCCCGTCCCAATACTACCCTCCCAGTCCCAATACTGGCCTCCCCCTCCCAATACTGCCCCCCTCCCAATACTGCCCTCCCTCTCCCAATACTGCCCTCCCCCTCCCAATACTGCCCTCCCCCTCCGAATACTGCCCGCCCCCGCCCAATACTGCCCCCTCCCAATACTGTCCTCCCCCTCCCAATACTGCCCCCCCTCCCAATAATGCCCTCCCATACCCAATACTGCCCTCCCCCTCCCAATACTGCCCCCACATCAATACTGCCCTCCCTCTCTCAATACTGCCCTACCCCTCCCAATGCTGCCCCCCAATACTGCCCCCTTCCCAGTACTGCTCTCCCCCTCCCAATACTGCCCCCTCTCCCAATGCTGCCCTCCCCATCCCAATACTGCCCTCCCCCTCCCAATACTGGCCTCCCCCTCCGAATACTGCCCGCCCCCGCCCAATACTGCCCCCTCCCAATACTGTCCTACCCCTCCCAATACTGCCCCCCTCCCAATGCTGCCCTCCCATACCCAATACTGCCCTCCCCCTCCCAATACTGCCCCCCTCTCAATACTGCCCTCCCTCTCCAAATACTGCCCTACCCCCCCAATGCAGCCCCCCAATACTGCCCCCTTCCCAATACTGCCCTCCCCCTCCCAATACTGCCCCCTCTCCCAATGCTGCCCTCCCCATCCCAATACTGCTCCCATCCCTCCCAATACTGCCCCCCCCTCATAATGCTGCCCTCCCCGTCCCAATACTGCTCCCATCCCTCCCAATACTGCCCTCCCTCCCAATGCTCCCCTCCCAATACTGCCCTCCCCCTTCCAATCCTGACCCCTCTCCCAATACTGCACTCCCCCTCCCAATACTGCCCTCCCCGTCCCAATATTGCCCTACCAGTCCAAATACAGCTCACACCCCTCCCTATACTGCCCTCCCCCTCCTAATACTGCCCCACCTCCCAATACTGCCCTCCCCTCCCAATACTGCCCTCCACCTCCCAATACTGCCCTCCCCGTCCCAATACTGCCCTCCCAGTACCAATACTGGCCTCCCCCTCCCAATACTGCCCTCCCCCACCCAATACCGCCCCACCTCCCGATACTGCTGACACCTCTCCCAATGCTGCCCTCCCAATACTACCCTCGCTCTGCCAATACTGCCCTCGCCCTGCCAATACTGCCCTCTCCCTCCGAATACTGCCCTGCCCCTCCCAAAACTGCCCTCCCAATCCCAATACTGCTCTCCGCGTCCCAATGCTGCCCTCCCCCTCCCACTACTGCCCTACCCCTCCCAATACAGCCCTCCCCAACTACTCATACCCCTCCCAATACTACCCCCTCCCAATTCTGCTCACACCCCTCACAATACTGCCCTCCCCCTCCCAATACTGCCCTCCCCCTCCCAATAGTGTCCCCCTCCCAATACTGCCCTCTCCCTCCCAATACTGCCCTCCCCTGCAATACTACCATCCCCACCCAATACTGCTCTCCCCCTTCCAATACTGCCCTCCCCCTCCCAATACTGCCCTCCCCCTCCCAATACTGATCACACCCCTCCCAATACTGCTCTCCCCCTCACAATAGTGCCCTCCCCCTCCCAATACTGCTCACTCCCCTCCCAATACTGCTCTCCCCCTCCCAATACTGCCTTCCCGCTCTCAATACTGTCCCCCTCCCAATACAGCCCTCCCCCTTCCAATCCTGCCCCCTCTCCCAATACTGCCCCAACTCCCAATACTGCTCACACTCCTTCCAATACTGCAACACCTCCCAATACTGCCCTCCCCTTCCCAATACTACCCTCTCCCTCCCAATACTGCCCTCCCCATCCCAAAACTGCCCCACCTCCCAAAACTGCCCTCCCCTCCCAATACTGCCCCACCTCCCAATACTTACCTCCCCGTCCCAATACTGCCCTCCCAGTCCCAATACTGGCCTCCCCCTCCCAATACTGCCCTCCCCCTCCCAAAACTGATCACACCCCTCCCAATACTGCTCTCCCCCTCCCAATAATGCCCTCCCCCTCCCAATACTGCTCACTCCCGTCCCAATACTGCTCTCCCACTCCCAATACTGCTTTCCCACTCCCAATACTGTCCCCCTCCCAAAACAGCCCTCCCCCATCCAATCCTGCCCCCTCTCCCAATACTGCCCCACCTCCCAATACTGCTCACACCCCTTCCAATACTGCCCCACCTCCCAATACTGCCCTCCCCTTCCCAATACTACCCTCTCCCTCCCAATACTGCCCTCCCCATCCCAAAACTGCCCCACCTCCCAATACTGCCCTCCCCTCCCAATACTGCCCCGCCTCCCAATACTTACCTCCCCGTCCCAATACTGCCCTCCCAGTCCCAATACTGGCCTCCCCCTGCCAATACTGCACACCCCTCCCAGTACTGCCCTCCCCGTCCCAATACTGCCCTCCCAGGCAAAATACTGGCCTCCGCCTCCCAATACTGCCCTCCCCCTCCCAATACTGCCCTCCCCCTCCCAATACGGCCCCACCACCCAATACTGCTCACACCCCTCCCAATATTGCCCTCCCCCTCCCAATACTGCCCCACCTCCCAATACTGCTGACACCTCTCCCAATGCTGCCCTCCCCCTCCCAATATTACCCTCGCCCTGCCAATACTGCCCTCGCCCTCCCAATACTGCCCTCCCCATCCCAATACTGCCCTCCCCCTCCAGGTACTGCTCTCCACGTCACAATGCTGCCCTCCCCCTCCCACTACTGCCCTACCCTCCCAACACAGCCCTCCCCAATACTGCTCACACCCCTCCCAATACTGCCCCCTCCCAATACTGCTCATGCCCCTCCAAATACTGCTCACACCCCTCCCAATACTGCCCTCCCCCTCCCAATACTGCCCTCCCCCTCCCATGTCGGCCCCCTTCCCAATACTGCCCTCCCCCTCCCAATACTGGCCCCTCCCAATACTGCCCTGCCCCACCCACTACTGCCCTCCCCCTCCCAATACTGCCCTCCCGCTTCCAATACTGCCCTCCCCCTCCCAACACTGCCCTCCCGCTCCCAATACTGCCCTCCCCCTCCCAATACTGATCACTCCCCTTCCAATTCTGCTCTCCCCCTCCCAATACTGCCTTCCCCGTCCCAATACTGCGCCTCCCAATACTGCCCTCCCCCTCCCAATACTGCCCCTCTCCCAATACTTCCCTCACCCTCCCAATACTGCCCTCCCCTTCCCAATACTGATCCCCTCCCAATACTGTCCTCCCCCTCCCAGTACTGCCCTCCCGCTTCCAATACTGCCCTCCCACTTCCCAATACTACCCTCTCCCTCCCAATACTGCCCTCCCCATCCCAAAACTGCCCCACCTCCCAATACTGCCCTCCCCTCCCAATACTGCCCCACCTCCCAATACTTCCCTCCCCCTCCCAATACTGACCTCCCAGTCCTAATACTGGCCTCCCCCTCCCAATACTGCCCCCCCTCTCAATACTGCCCTCCCTCTCCAAATACTGCCCTACCCCCCCTAATGCTGCCCCCCAATACTGCCCCCTTCCCAATACTGCCCTCCCCCTCCCAATACTGCCCCCACTCCCAATGCTGCCCTCCCCATCCCAATACTGTTCCCATCCCTCCCAATACTGCCCCCCCTCATAATGACGCCCTCACCGTCCCAATACTGCTCCCATCCCTCCCAATACTGCCCCCCCTCCCAATGCTGCCCTCCCCCTCCCAATACTGCCCTCCCCCTTCCAATCCTGACCCCTCTCCCAATACTGCCCTCCCGCTCCCAATACTGCTCTCACCCTCCCAATACTGCCCTCCCCCTCCCAATACTGCTCACTCCCCTCCCAATGCTGCTCTCCCCCTCCCAATACTGCCTTCCCCCTCCCAATACTGCCCCTCCCAATACTGCCCTCCCCCTCCCAATACTGCCCCTCTCCCAATACTGCCCTCCCCCTCCCAATACTGCCCTCCCCTTCCCAATACTGACCCCTCCTAATACTGTCGTCCCCCTCCCAGTACTGCCCTCCCGCTTCCAATACTGCCCTCCCCCTCACAATACTGCTCACCCTCTCCCAATACTGTGCGCACCCCTCCCAATACTGCCCCACCTCCAATACTGCTCACACCCCTTCCAATACTGCCCCACCTCCCAATACTGCCCTCCCCTTCCCAATACTACCCTCTCCCTCCCAATACTGCCCTCCCCAACCCAATACTGCCCCACCTCCCAATACTGCCCTCTCCTCCCAATACTGCCCCACCTCCCAATACTGCCCTCCCCGTCCCAATACTGCCCTCCCAGTCCCGATACTGGCCTCCCCCTCCCAATACTGCCCACCCCTCCCAATACTGCCCTCCCCGTCCCAATACTGCCCTCCCAGGCCCAATACTGGCCTCCGCCTCCCAATACTGCCCTCTCCCTTCCAATACGGCCCCACCTCCCAATACTGCTCACACCCCTCCCAAAACTGCCCTCCCCCTCCCAATACTGCCCTCCCCCTCCCAATACTGCCCCACCTCCCAATACTGCTGACACCTCTCCCAATGCTGCCCTCCCCCTCGCAATACTACCGTCCCCCTCCCAATACTGCCCTCCCCCTCCCAGTACTGCTCTCCACGTCACAATGCTGTCCTCCCCCTCCCACTACTGCCCTCCCAGTACCAATACTGGCCTCCCCCTCCCAATACTGCCCTCCCCCTCCCAATACTGCCCCACCTCCCAATACTGCTGACACCTCTCCCAATGCTGCCCCCCCCCTCCCAATACTACCCTCGCTCTGCCAATACTGCCCTCGTCCTTCCAATTCTGCCCTCGCCCTCCGAAGACTGCCCTGCCCCTCTCAATACTGCCCTCCCAATCCCAATAGTGCTCTCCACGTCCCAATGCTGCCGTTCCCTCCATCTACTGCCCTACCCCTCCCAATACAGCCCTCCCCAACTGCTCATAACCCTCCCAATACTGCCCCCCTCCCAATACAGCTCACACCCCTCCCAATACTGCCCTCCCCCTGCCAATACTGCCCTTCCCCTCCCAATACTGTCCCCCTCCCAATACTGCCCTCTCCCTCCCAATACTGCCCTCCCCCTCCAAATACTGCCCTCCCCCTCCCAATACTGATTACACCCCTCCCAATACTGCTCTCCCCCTCACAAAAGTGCCCTCCCCCTCCCAATACTGCTCACTCCCCTCCCAATACTGCTCTCCCCCTCCGAATATTGCCCCCCTCCCAATACTGTCCTCCCCCTCCCAATACTGCCCTCCCCCTCCCAATACTGACCCACCTCCCAATACTGCCCTCCCCTCCCAATACTGCCCTCCACCTCCCAATACTGCCCTCCCCTTCCCAATACTGCCCTCCCAGTACCAATACTGGCCTCCCCCTCCCAATACTGCCCTCCCCCTCCCAATACTGCCCTCCCCGTCCCAATACTACCCTCCCAGTCCCAATACTGGCCTCCCCCTCCCAATACTGCCCCCCTCCCAATACTGCCCTCCCTCTCCCAATACTGCCCTACCCCTCCCAATCCTGCCCTCGCCCTCCGAATACTGCTCGCCCCCTCCCAATACTGCCCACACGCTCCCAACACTGGCCTCCCCCTCCCAACAGTACCCTCCCGTTTCCAATACTGCCCTCCCCCTCCCAATACTGCCCTCCCCCTCCCAATACTGCCCCCCCCCCTCCCAATACTGCCCTCCCCCTCCCAATACTGCTCTCCCGCTCCCAATACTGCTCTCCACCTCCCAATACTGGCCTCCCCCTCCCAATACTGCTCACTCCCCTCCCAATACTGCTCTCCCCCTCCCAATTCTGCTCTCCCTCTCCAAATACTGCCTTCCCCGTACCAATACTGCTCCCTCCCAATACAGCCCTCCCCCTCCCAATACTGCCCCCCCTCCCAATACTGCCCTCACCCTCCCAATACTGCCCTCCCGCTCCCAATACTGCCCCACCTCCCAATACTGCCCTCCCCTCCCAATACAGCCCTCCACCTCCCAATACTGCCCTCCCCGTCCCAATACTACCCTCCCACTCCCAATAATGGACTCCCCCTCCCAATATGCCCGCCTCCCAATACTGCCCTCCCTCTCCCAATACTGCCCTCCCCCTCCCAATGCTGCCCTCCCCCTCCCAACACTGCCCTCCCCCTCCGAATACTGCCCGACCCCTCTCAATACTGCCCCCCTCCCAATACTGTCCTCCCCCTCCCAATACTGCCCCCCTCCCAATACTGCCCTCCCTCTCCCAATACTGCCCTACCCCTCCCAATGCTGCCCCCAATACTGTCCCCTTCCCAATACTGCCCTCCCCCTCCCAATACTGCCCCTCTCCCAATGCTGCCCTCCCCATCCCAATACTGCTCCCACCCCTCCCAATACTGCCCCCCACTCATAATGCTGCCCTCCCCGTCCCAATACTGCTCCCATCCCTCCCAATACTGCGGCCCTCCTAATGCTGCACTCCCCCTCCCAATACGGCCCTCCCACTCCCAATACTGCCCTCACCCTCCCAATACTGCCCTCCCCCTCCCAATACTGCCCCACCTCCCAATACTGCTCACACCCCTCCCAATACTGCCCTCCCCCTCCCAATACTGCCCCACTTACCAATACTGCCCTCCCCTCCCAATACTGCCCTCCACCTCCCTATACTGCCCTCCCCGTCCCAATACTGCCTGCCCAGTACCAATACTGGCCTCCCCCTCCCAATACTGCCCTCCCCCTCCCAATACTGCCCTCCCCGTCCCAATACTTTCCTCGCAGTCCCAATACTGGCCACCCCCTCCCAATACTGCTCTCCACCACCCAATACTGCCCTCCCGGTCCCAATACTGCCCTCCCAGTACCAATACTGGCCTCCCACTCCCAATACTGCCCTCCCCCACCCAATACCGTCCCACCTCCCAATACTGCTGACACCTCTCCCAATGCTGCCCTCCCCCTCCCAATACTACACTCACTCTGCCAATACTGCCCTCGCCCTGCCAATACTGCCCTCGCCCTCCGAATACTGCCCTGCCCCTCCCAATACAGCCCTCCCCAATACTGCTCTCTGCGTCCCAATGCTGCCCTCCCCCTGCCACTACTGTCCTACCCCTCCCAATAGAGCCCTCCCCAACTGCTCACACCCCTCCCAATAAATACTGCCCCCTCCCAATACTGCTCACACCTCTCCCAATACTGCCCTCCCCCTCCCAATACTGCCCTCCCCCTTCCAATAGTGTCCCCCTCCCAATACTGCCCTCTCCCTCCCAATACTGCCCTCCCCCGCAATACTGCCCTCCCCTCCCAATACTGCTCTCCCCCTTCCAATATTGCCCTCCCCCTCCCAATACTGCCCTCCCCATCCCAATACTGATCACACCCCTCCCAATACCGCTCTCCCCCTCCCAATAGTGCCCTCCCCCTCCCAATACTGCTCACTCCCCTCCCAATACTGCTCTCCCCCTCCCAATACTGCCTTCCCCCTCCCGGTACTGTCCCCCTCCAAATACTGCCCGTGCACTCCCAATACTGCCCTCCCGCTCCCAATACAGCCCCCTCCCAATACTGCCCTCCCCGTCCCAAGACTGCCCCCCTCCCAATACTGCCCTCCCCCTCCCAATACTGCCCTCACGCTCCCAGCGCTGGCCTCCCCCTCCCAATACTACCCTCCCGTTTCCAATACTGCCCTCCCCCTCCAAATACTGGCCTCCCCCTCCCAATACTGCCCTCCCCCTCCCAATACTGCCCTCCCGCTTCCAATACTGCCCTCCCCCTCCCAAAAGTGCCCTCCCGCTCCCAATACTGCCCTGCCGCTCCCAATACTGCTCTCCCCTCCCAATACTGCCCTCCCCCTCCCAATAGTGCCCACTGCCCTCCCAATACCGCTCTCCCCCTCCCAATACTGCCTTCCCCCTCCCAATACTGCCCTCCCCCTCCCAATACTGCCCCTCTCCCAATACTGACCTCCCCCTCCCAATACTGCCCTCCCCTTCCCAATACTGACCCCCTCCCAATACTGTCCTCCCCCTCCCAGTACTGCCCTCCCGCTTCCAATACTGCCCTCCCCCTCACAAAACTGGTCTCCCCCTCCCAATACTGTGCACACCCCTCCCAATACTGCCCCACCTCCCAATTCTGCTCACAGAACTTCCAATACTGCCCCACCTCCCAATACTGCCCTCCCCTTCCCAATACTACCCTCTCCCTCCCAATACTGCCCTCCCCAACCCAATACTGCCCCACCTCCCAATACTGACCTCCCCTCCCAATACTGCCCCACCTCCCAATACTGCCCTCCCCGTCCCAATACTGCCCTCCCAGTCCCAATACTGGCCTCCCCCTCCCAATATTGCCCACCCCTCCCAATACTGCCCTCCCCGTCCCAATACTGCCCTCCCAGGCCCAATACTGGCCTCCGCCTCCCAATACTGCCCTCCCCCTCCCAATACGGCCCCACCTCCCAATACTGCTCACACCCTTCCCAATACTGCCTTCCCCTCCCAATACTGCCCTCCCCCTCCTAATACTGCCCCACCTCCCAACACTGCTGACACCTCTCCCAATGCTGCCCTCCCCCTCCCAATACTACCCTCGCCCTGCCAATACTGCCCTCCCCCTCCCAGTACTGCTCTCCACGTCACAATGCTGCCCTCCCCCTCCCACAACTGCCCTCCCAGTACCAATACTGGCCTCCCCCTCCCAATACTGCCCCACCTCCCAATACTGCTGACACGTCTCCCAAAGCTACCCTCCCCCACCCAATACTACCCTCGCTCTGCCAATACTGCCCTCCCTATCCCAATACTGCCCTCCCCCTCCCAATACTGCCCTCCCCCTCCGAATACTGCTCGCCCCCGCCCAATACTGCCCCCTCCCAATACTGTCCTCCCCCTCCCAATACTGCCCCCCCTCCCAATACTGCCCTCCCATACCCAATACTGCCCTCCCCCTCCCAATACTGCCCCCCCTCTCAATTCTGCCCTCCCTCTCCCAATACTGCCCTACCCCTCCCAATGCTGCCCCCCAATACTGCCCCCTTCCCAATACTGCCCTCCCCCTGCCAATACTGCCCCCCTCTCCCAATGCTGCCCTCCCCATCCCAATACTGCTCCCATCCCTCCCAATACTGCCACCCCTCATAATGCTACCCTCCCCGTCCCAATACTGCTCCCATCCCTCCCAACACTGCCCCCCCTCCCAATGCTGCACTCCCCCTCCCAATACTGCCCTCCCACTTCCAATCCTGACCCCTCTCCCAATACTGCACTCCCCCTCCCAATACTGCCCTCCCCGTCCCAATACTGCCCTACCAGTCCAAATACGGCCCACCCCCTCCCAATACTGCCCCATCTCCCAATGCTGCTCACACCCCTCCCAATACTGCCCTCCCCCTCCCAATACTGCCCCACCTCCCAATACTGCTGACACCTCTCCCTATGCTGCCCTCCCCCTCCCAATACTACCCTCGCCCTGCCAATACTGCCCTCGCCCTCCCAATACTGCCCTCCCCTTCCCAATACTGACCCCCTTCCAATACTGTCCTCCACTTCTCAGTACTGCCCTCCCGCTTCCAATACTGCCCTCCCCCTCACAATACTGGTCTCCCCCTCCCAATACTGTGCACACCCCTTCCAATACTGCCCCACCTCCCAATACTGCTCACACCCCTTCCAATACTGCCCCACCTCCCAATACTGCCCTCCCCTTCCCAATACTACCCTCTGCCTCCCAATACTGCCCTCCCCATCCCAATACTGCCCCACCTCCCAATACTGCCCTCCTCTCCCAATACTGCCCCACCTCCCAATACTGCCCTCCCCGTCCCAATACTGCCCTCCCAGTCCCAATGCTGGCCTCCCCCTCCAAATACTGCCCACCCCTCCCAATACTGCCCTCCCCGTCCCAATACTGCCCTCCCAGCCCCAATACTGGCCTCCGCCTCCCAATACTGCCCTCCCCCTCCCAATACGGCCCCACCTCCCAATACTGCTCACACCCCTCCCAATACTGCCCTCCCCTCCCAATACTGCCCCACCTCCCAATACTGCCCTCCCCGTCCCAATGCTGCCCTCCCAGTCCCAATACTGGCCTCCCCCTCCCAATACTGCCCAACCCTCCCAATACTGCCCTCCCCATCCCAATACTGCCCTCCCAGGCCCAATACTGGCCTCCGCCTCCCAGTACTGCCCTCCCCCTCCCAATACTGCCCCACCTCACAATACTGCTCACACCCCTCCCAATACTGCCTTCCCCTCCCAATACTGCCCTCCCCCTCCCAATACTGCCCCACCTCCCAATACTGCTGACACCTCTCCCAATGCTGCCCTCACCCTCCCAATACTACCGTCGCCCTGCCAATACTGCCCTCGCCCTCCCAACACTGCCCTCCCCCTCCCAATACTGCCCTCCCCCTCCCAGTACTGCTCTCCACGTCACAATGCTGCCCTCCCCCTCCCACTACTGCCCTCCTAGTACCAATACTGGCCTCCCCCTCCCAATCCTGCCCCACCTCCCAATACTGCTGTTTCCTCTCCCAATGCTGCCCTCCCCCACCCAATACTACCCTCGCTCTGCCAATACTGCCCTCGCCCTCCCAAAACTGCCCTCGCCCTCCGAATACTGCCCTGCCCCTCTCAATACTGCCCTCCCAATCCCAATAGTGCTCTCCACGTCCCAATGCTGCCCTCCCCTCCCACTACTGCCCTACCCCTCCCAATACAGCCCTCCCCAACAGCTCATAACCCTCCCAATACTGCCCCCCTCCCAATACAGCTCACACCCCTCCCAATACTGCCCTCCCCCGCAATACTGCCCTCCCCTCCCAATACTGCTCTCCCCCTTCCAATACTGCCCTCCCCCTCCAAATACTGCCCTCCCCCTCCCAATACTGATCACACCCCTCCCAATACTGCTCTCCCCCTCACAAAAGTGACCCCCCTCCCAATCCTGCTCACTCCCCTCCCAATACTGCTCTCCCCCTCCGAATACAGCCTTCCCCCTACCAATACAGTCCCCCTCCCAATAGAGCCCTCCCCCTCCCAATACTGCCCCCCTCCCAATACTGCCCTCCCCGCCCCAATACTGCCCTCCCCCTCCCAATACTGCCCCACCTCCCAATACTGCCCTCCCCTCCCAATACTGCCCTCCACCTACCAATTCTGCCCTCCCCGTTCCAATACTGCCCTCCCAGTACCAATACTGGCCTCCCCCTCCCAATACTGCCCTCCCCCTCCCAATACTGCCCTCCCCGTCCCAATACTACCCTCCCAGTCCCAATACTGGCCTCCCCCTCCCAATACTGCCCCCCTCCCAATACTGCCCTCCCTCTCCCAATACTGCCCTCCCCCTCCCAATACTGCCCTCCCCCTCCGAATACTGCCCGCCCCCGCCCAATACTGCCCCCTCCCAATACTGTCCTCCCCCTCCCAATACTGCCCCCCCTCCCAATAATGCCCTCCCATACCCAATACTGCCCTCCCCCTCCCAATACTGCCCCCACCTCAATACTGCCCTCCCTCTCTCAATACTGCCCTACCCCTCCCAATGCTGCCCCCCAATACTGCCCCTTCCCAGTACTGCTCTCCCCCTCCCAATACTGCCCCCTCTCCCAATGCTGCCCTCCCCATCCCAATACTGCCCTCCCCCTCCCAATACTGCCCTCCCCCTCCGAATACTGCCCACCCCCGCCCAATACTGCCCCCTCCCAATACTGTCCTACCCCTCCCAATACTGCCCCCCTCCCAATGCTGCCCTCCCATACCCAATACTGCCCTCCCCCTCCCAATACTGCCCCCCTCTCAATACTGCCCTCCCTCTCCAAATACTGCCCTACCCCCCCAATGCAGCCCCCCCAATACTGCCCCCTTCCCAATACTGCCCTCCCCCTCCCAATACTGCCCCCTCTCCCAATGCTGCCCTCCCCATCCCAATACTGCTCCCATCCCTCCCAATACTGCCCCCCCTCATAATGCTGCCCTCCCCGTCCCAATACTGCTCCCATCCCTCCCAATACTGCCCTCCCTCCCAATGCTCCCCTCCCAATACTGCCCTCCCACTTCCAATCCTGACCCCTCTCCCAATACTGCACTCCCCCTCCCAATACTGCCCTCCCCGTCCCAATACTGCCCTACCAGTCCAAATACGGCCCACCCCCTCCCAATACTGCCCCACCTCCCAATGCTGCTCACACCCCTCCCAATACTGCCCACCCCCTCCCAATACTGCCCCACCTCCCAATACTGCTGACACCTCTCCCTATGCTGCCCTCCCCCTCCCAATACTACCCTCGCCCTGCCAATACTGCCCTCGCCCTCCCAATACTGCCCTCCCCTTCCCAATACCGACCCCCTTCCAATACTGTCCTCCCCTTCTCAGTACTGCCCTCCCGCTTCCAATACTGCCCTCCCCCTCACAATACTGGTCTCCCCCTCCCAATACTGTGCACACCCCTTCCAATACTGCCCCACCTCCCAATACTGCTCACACCCCTTCCAATACTGCCCCACCTCCCAATACTGCCCTCCCCTTCCCAATACTACCCTCTGCCTCCCAATACTGCCCTCCCCATCCCAATACTGCCCCACCTCCCAATACTGCCCTCCTCTCCCAATACTGCCCCACCTCCCAATACTGCCCTCCCCGTCCCAATACTGCCCTCCCAGTCCCAATGCTGGCCTCCCCCTCCAAATACTGCCCACCCCTCCCAATACTGCCCTCCCCGTCCCAATACTGCCCTCCCAGCCCCAATACTGGCCTCCGCCTCCCAATACTGCCCTCCCCCTCCCAATACGGCCCCACCTCCCAATACTGCTCACACCCCTCCCAATACTGCCCTCCCCTCCCAATACTGCCCCACCTCCCAATACTGCTCTCCCCGTCCCAATGCTGCCCTCCCAGTCCCAATACTGGCCTCCCCCTCCCAATACTGCCCAACCCTCCCAATACTGCCCTCCCCATCCCAATACTGCCCTCCCAGGCCCAATACTGGCCTCCGCCTCCCAATACTGCCCTCCCTCTCCCAATACTGCCCCACCTCACAATACTGCTCACACCCCTCCCAATACTGCCTTCCCCTCCCAATACTGCCCTCCCCCTCCCAATACTGCCCCACCTCCCAATACTGCTGACACCTCTCCCAATGCTGCCCTCACCCTCCCAATACTACCGTCGCCCTGCCAATACTGCCCTCGCCCTCCCAACACTGCCCTCCCCCTCCCAATACTGCCCTCCCCCTCCCAGTACTGCTCTCCACGTCACAATGCTGCCCTCCCCCTCCCACTACTGCCCTCCCAGTACCAATACTGGCCTCCCCCTCCCAATCCTGCCCCACCTCCCAATACTGCTGTTTCCTCTCCCAATGCTGCCCTCCCCCACCCAATACTACCCTCGCTCTGCCAATACTGCCCTCGCCCTCCCAAAACTGCCCTCGCCCTCCGAATACTGCCCTGCCCCTCTCAATACTGCCCTCCCAATCCCAATAGTGCTCTCCACGTCCCAATGCTGCCCTCCCCTCCCACTACTGCCCTACCCCTCCCAATACAGCCCTCCCCAACAGCTCATAACCCTCCCAATACTGCCCCCCTCCCAATACAGCTCACACCCCTCCCAATACTGCCCTCCCCCGCAATACTGCCCTCCCCTCCCAATACTGCTCTCCCCCTTCCAATACTGCCCTCCCCCTCCAAATACTGCCCTCCCCCTCCCAATACTGATCACACCCCTCCCAATACTGCTCTCCCCCTCACAAAAGTGACCCCCCTCCCAATCCTGCTCACTCCCCTCCCAATACTGCTCTCCCCCTCCGAATACAGCCTTCCCCCTACCAATACAGTCCCCCTCCCAATAGAGCCCTCCCCCTCCCAATACTGCCCCCCTCCCAATACTGCCCTCCCCGCCCCAATACTGCCCTCCCCCTCCCAATACTGCCCCACCTCCCAATACTGCCCTCCCCTCCCAATACTGCCCTCCACCTACCAATTCTGCCCTCCCCGTTCCAATACTGCCCTCCCAGTACCAATACTGGCCTCCCCCTCCCAATACTGCCCTCCCCCTCCCAATACTGCCCTCCCCGTCCCAATACTACCCTCCCAGTCCCAATACTGGCCTCCCCCTCCCAATACTGCCCCCCTCCCAATACTGCCCTCCCTCTCCCAATACTGCCCTCCCCCTCCCAATACTGCCCTCCCCCTCCGAATACTGCCCGCCCCCGCCCAATACTGCCCCCTCCCAATACTGTCCTCCCCCTCCCAATACTGCCCCCCCTCCCAATAATGCCCTCCCATACCCAATACTGCCCTCCCCCTCCCAATACTGCCCCCACCTCAATACTGCCCTCCCTCTCTCAATACTGCCCTACCCCTCCCAATGCTGCCCCCCAATACTGCCCCTTCCCAGTACTGCTCTCCCCCTCCCAATACTGCCCCCTCTCCCAATGCTGCCCTCCCCATCCCAATACTGCCCTCCCCCTCCCAATACTGCCCTCCCCCTCCGAATACTGCCCACCCCCGCCCAATACTGCCCCCTCCCAATACTGTCCTACCCCTCCCAATACTGCCCCCCTCCCAATGCTGCCCTCCCATACCCAATACTGCCCTCCCCCTCCCAATACTGCCCCCCTCTCAATACTGCCCTCCCTCTCCAAATACTGCCCTACCCCCCCAATGCAGCCCCCCCAATACTGCCCCCTTCCCAATACTGCCCTCCCCCTCCCAATACTGCCCCCTCTCCCAATGCTGCCCTCCCCATCCCAATACTGCTCCCATCCCTCCCAATACTGCCCCCCCTCATAATGCTGCCCTCCCCGTCCCAATACTGCTCCCAT
This sequence comes from Scyliorhinus torazame, assembly GCF_047496885.1. Classification (NCBI taxonomy): domain Eukaryota; kingdom Metazoa; phylum Chordata; class Chondrichthyes; order Carcharhiniformes; family Scyliorhinidae; genus Scyliorhinus; species Scyliorhinus torazame. The sequence continues at coordinate 218,777,870 of NC_092715.1, forward strand.
CCCTCCCAATACTGCCCTCCCTCCCAATGCTCCCCTCCCAATACTGCCCTCCCACTTCCAATCCTGACCCCTCTCCCAATACTGCACTCCCCCTCCCAATACTGCCCTCCCCGTCCCAATACTGCCCTACCAGTCCAAATACGGCCCACCCCCTCCCAATACTGCCCCACCTCCCAATGCTGCTCACACCCCTCCCAATACTGCCCACCCCCTCCCAATACTGCCCCACCTCCCAATACTGCTGACACCTCTCCCTATGCTGCCCTCCCCCTCCCAATACTACCCTCGCCCTGCCAATACTGCCCTCGCCCTCCCAATACTGCCCTCCCCTTCCCAATACCGACCCCCTTCCAATACTGTCCTCCCCTTCTCAGTACTGCCCTCCCGCTTCCAATACTGCCCTCCCCCTCACAATACTGGTCTCCCCCTCCCAATACTGTGCACACCCCTTCCAATACTGCCCCACCTCCCAATACTGCTCACACCCCTTCCAATACTGCCCCACCTCCCAATACTGCCCTCCCCTTCCCAATACTACCCTCTGCCTCCCAATACTGCCCTCCCCATCCCAATACTGCCCCACCTCCCAATACTGCCCTCCTCTCCCAATACTGCCCCACCTCCCAATACTGCCCTCCCCGTCCCAATACTGCCCTCCCAGTCCCAATGCTGGCCTCCCCCTCCAAATACTGCCCACCCCTCCCAATACTGCCCTCCCCGTCCCAATACTGCCCTCCCAGCCCCAATACTGGCCTCCGCCTCCCAATACTGCCCTCCCCCTCCCAATACGGCCCCACCTCCCAATACTGCTCACACCCCTCCCAATACTGCCCTCCCCTCCCAATACTGCCCCACCTCCCAATACTGCTCTCCCCGTCCCAATGCTGCCCTCCCAGTCCCAATACTGGCCTCCCCCTCCCAATACTGCCCAACCCTCCCAATACTGCCCTCCCCATCCCAATACTGCCCTCCCAGGCCCAATACTGGCCTCCGCCTCCCAATACTGCCCTCCCTCTCCCAATACTGCCCCACCTCACAATACTGCTCACACCCCTCCCAATACTGCCTTCCCCTCCCAATACTGCCCTCCCCCTCCCAATACTGCCCCACCTCCCAATACTGCTGACACCTCTCCCAATGCTGCCCTCACCCTCCCAATACTACCGTCGCCCTGCCAATACTGCCCTCGCCCTCCCAACACTGCCCTCCCCCTCCCAATACTGCCCTCCCCCTCCCAGTACTGCTCTCCACGTCACAATGCTGCCCTCCCCCTCCCACTACTGCCCTCCCAGTACCAATACTGGCCTCCCCCTCCCAATCCTGCCCCACCTCCCAATACTGCTGTTTCCTCTCCCAATGCTGCCCTCCCCCACCCAATACTACCCTCGCTCTGCCAATACTGCCCTCGCCCTCCCAAAACTGCCCTCGCCCTCCGAATACTGCCCTGCCCCTCTCAATACTGCCCTCCCAATCCCAATAGTGCTCTCCACGTCCCAATGCTGCCCTCCCCTCCCACTGCTGCCCTACCCCTCCCAATACAGCCCTCCCCAACAGCTCATAACCCTCCCAATACTGCCCCCCTCCCAATACAGCTCACACCCCTCCCAATACTGCCCTCCCCCGCAATACTGCCCTCCCCTCCCAATACTGCTCTCCCCCTTCCAATACTGCCCTCCCCCTCCAAATACTGCCCTCCCCCTCCCAATACTGATCACACCCCTCCCAATACTGCTCTCCCCCTCACAAAAGTGACCCCCCTCCCAATCCTGCTCACTCCCCTCCCAATACTGCTCTCCCCCTCCGAATACAGCCTTCCCCCTACCAATACTGTCCCCCTCCCAATAGAGCCCTCCCCCTCCCAATACTGCCCCCCTCCCAATACTGCCCTCCCCGCCCCAATACTGCCCTCCCCCTCCCAATACTGCCCCACCTCCCAATACTGCCCTCCCCTCCCAATACTGCCCTCCACCTACCAATTCTGCCCTCCCCGTTCCAATACTGCCCTCCCAGTACCAATACTGGCCTCCCCCTCCCAATACTGCCCTCCCCCTCCCAATACTGCCCTCCCCGTCCCAATACTACCCTCCCAGTCCCAATACTGGCCTCCCCCTCCCAATACTGCCCCCCTCCCAATACTGCCCTCCCTCTCCCAATACTGCCCTCCCCCTCCCAATACTGCCCTCCCCCTCCGAATACTGCCCGCCCCCGCCCAATACTGCCCCCTCCCAATACTGTCCTCCCCCTCCCAATACTGCCCCCCTCCCAATAATGCCCTCCCATACCCAATACTGCCCTCCCCCTCCCAATACTGCCCCCACCTCAATACTGCCCTCCCTCTCTCAATACTGCCCTACCCCTCCCAATGCTGCCCCCCAATACTGCCCCCTTCCCAGTACTGCTCTCCCCCTCCCAATACTGCCCCCTCTCCCAATGCTGCCCTCCCCATCCCAATAATGCCCTCCCCCTCCCAATACTGCCCTCCCCCTCCGAATACTGCCCGCCCCCGCCCAATACTGCCCCCTCCCAATACTGTCCTACCCCTCCCAATACTGCCCCCCTCCCAATGCTGCCCTCCCATACCCAATACTGCCCTCCCCCTCCCAATACTGCCCCCCTCTCAATACTGCCCTCCCTCTCCAAATACTGCCCTACCCCCCCAATGCAGCCCCCCAATACTGCCCCCTTCCCAATACTGCCCTCCCCCTCCCAATACTGCCCCCTCTCCCAATGCTGCCCTCCCCATCCCAATACTGCTCCCATCCCTCCCAATACTGCCCCCCCTCATAATGCTGCCCTCCCCGTCCCAATACTGCTCCCATCCCTCCCAATACTGCCCTCCCTCCCAATGCTCCCCTCCCAATACTGCCCTCCCCCTTCCAATCCTGACCCCTCTCCCAATACTGCACTCCCCCTCCCAATACTGCCCTCCCCGTCCCAATATTGCCCTACCAGTCCAAATACAGCTCACACCTCTCCCAATACTGCCCTCCCCCTCCTAATACTGCCCCACCTCCCAATACTGCCCTCCACCCCAAAACTGCCCTCCACCTCCCAATACTGCCCTCCCCGTCCCAATACTGCTCTCCCAGTACCAATACTGGCCTCACCCTCCCAATACTGCCCTCCCCCTCCCAATACTGCCCTCCCCCTCCCAATACTGCCCTCCCCGTCCCAATACTTTCCTCCCCCTCCCAATACTGCCCCCTCTCCCAATGCTGCCCTCCCCATCCCAATACTGCTCCCATCCCTCCCAATACTGCCCCCCCTCATAATGCTGCCCTACCCGTCCCAATACTGCTCCCATCCCTCCCAATACTGCCCTCCCTCCCAATGCTCCCCTCCCAATACTGCCCTCCCCCTTCCAATCCTGACCCCTCTCCCAATACTGCACTCCCCCTCCCAATACTGCCCTCCCCGTCCCAATATTGCCCTACCAGTCCAAATACAGCTCACACCCCTCCCAATACTGCCCTCCCCCTCCTAATACTGCCCCACCTCCCAATACTGCCCTCCACCCCAAAACTGCCCTCCACCTCCCAATACTGCCCTCCCCGTCCCAATACTGCTCTCCCAGTACCAATACTGGCCTCACCCTCCCAATACTGCCCTCCCCCTCCCAATACTGCCCTCCCCCTCCCAATACGGCCCCACCTCCCAATACTGCTCTCACCCCTCCCAATACTGCCCTCGCCCTCCCAAAACTGCCCACCCCCTCCCAATACTGCCCTCCACCTCCCAATACTGCCCTCCCCGTCCCAATACTGCCCTCCCAGTACCAATACTGACCTCCCCCTCCCAATACTGCCCTCCCCCACCCAATACCGCCCCACCTCCCGATACTGCTGACACCTCTCCCAATGCTGCCCTCCCAATACTACCCTCGCTCTGCCAATACTGCCCTCGCCCTGCCAATACTGCCCTCGACCTCCGAATACTGCCCTGCCCCTCCCAAAACTGCCCTCCCAATCCCAATACTGCTCTCCGCGTCCCAATGCTGCCCTCCCCCTCCCACTACTGCCCTACCCCTCCCAATACAGCCCTCCCCAACTACTCATACCCCTCCCAATACTACCCCCCCTCCCAATTCTGCTCACACCCCTCCCAATACTGCCCTACCCCTCCCAATACTGCCCTCCCCCTCCCAATAGTGTCCCCCTCCCAATACTGCCCTCTCCCTCCCAATACTGCCCTCCCCTGCAATACTGCCATCCCCACCCAATACTGCTCTCCCCCTTCCAATACTGCCCTCCCCCTCCCAATACTGCCCTCCCCCTCCCAATACTGATCACACCCCTCCCAATACTGCTCTCCCCCTCCCAATAGTGCCCTCCCCCTCCCAATACTGATCACACCCCTCCCAATACTGCTCTCCCCCTCCCAATAGTGCCCTCCCCCTCCCAATACTGTCCCCCTCCCAATACAGCCCTCCCCCTTCCAATCCTGCCCCCTCTCCCAATACTGCCCCAACTCCCAATACTGCTCACACTCCTTCCAATACTGCAACACCTCCCAATACTGCCCTCCCCTTCCCAATACTACCCTCTCCCTCCCAATACTGCCCTCCCCATTACAAAACTGCCCCACCTCCCAATACTGCCCTCCCCTCCCAATACCGCCCCACCTCCCAATACTTACCTCCCCGTCCCAATACTGCCCTCCCAGTCACAATACTGGCCTCCCCCTCCCAATACTGCCCTCCCCCTCCCAAAATTGATCACACCCCTCCCTTTACTGCTCTCCCCCTCCCAATACTGCCCTCCCCTCCCAATACTGCCCTCCACCTACCAATTCTGCCCTCCCCGTTCCAATACTGCCCTCCCAGTACCAATACTGGCCTCCCCCTCCCAATACTGCCCTCCCCCTCCCAATACTGCCCTCCCCGTCCCAATACTACCCTCCCAGTCCCAATACTGGCCTCCCCCTCCCAATACTGCCCCCCTCCCAATACTGCCCTCCCTCTCCCAATACTGCCCTCCCCCTCCCAATACTGCCCTCCCCCTCCGAATACTGCCCGCCCCCGCCCAATACTGCCCCCTCCCAATACTGTCCTCCCCCTCCCAATACTGCCCCCCTCCCAATAATGCCCTCCCATACCCAATACTGCCCTCCCCCTCCCAATACTGCCCCCACCTCAATACTGCCCTCCCTCTCTCAATACTGCCCTACCCCTCCCAATGCTGCCCCCCAATACTGCCCCCTTCCCAGTACTGCTCTCCCCCTCCCAATACTGCCCCCTCTCCCAATGCTGCCCTCCCCATCCCAATACTGCCCTCCCCCTCCCAATACTGCCCTCCCCCTCCGAATACTGCCCGCCCCCGCCCAATACTGCCCCCTCCCAATACTGTCCTACCCCTCCCAATACTGCCCCCCTCCCAATGCTGCCCTCCCATACCCAATACTGCCCTCCCCCTCCCAATACTGCCCCCCTCTCAATACTGCCCTCCCTCTCCAAATACTGCCCTACCCCCCCAATGCAGCCCCCCAATACTGCCCCCTTCCCAATACTGCCCTCTCCCTCCCAATACTGCCCCCTCTCCCAATGCTGCCCTCCCCATCCCAATACTGCTCCCATCCCTCCCAATACTGCCCCCCCTCATAATGCTGCCCTCCCCGTCCCAATACTGCTCCCATCCCTCCCAATACTGCCCTCCCTCCCAATGCTCCCCTCCCAATACTGCCCTCCCCCTTCCAATCCTGACCTCTCTCCCAATACTGCACTCCCCCTCCCAATACTGCCCTCCCCGTCCCAATATTGCCCTACCAGTCCAAATACAGCTCACACCCCTCCCAATACTGCCCTCCCCCTCCTAATACTGCCCCACCTCCCAATACTGCCCTCCACCCCAAAACTGCCCTCCAGCTCCCAATACTGCCCTCCCCGTCCCAATACTGCCCTCTCAGTACCAATACTGGCCTCACCCTCCCAATACTGCCCTCCCCCTCCCAATACTGCCCTCCCCGTCCCAATACTTTCCTCCCAGTCCCAATACTGGCCTCCCCCTCCCAATACTGCCCTCCCCCTCCCAATACGGCCCCACCTCCCAATACTGCTCTCACCCCTCCCAATACTGCCCTCGCCCTCCCAAAACTGCCCACCCCCTCCCAATACTGCCCTCCACCTCCCAATACTGCCCTCCCCGTCCCAATACTGCCCTCCCAGTACCAATACTGACCTCCCCCTCCAAATACTGCCCTCCCCCACCCAATACCGCCCCACCTCCCGATACTGCTGACACCTCTCCCAATGCTGCCCTCCCAATACTACCCTCGCTCTGCCAATACTGCCCTCGCCCTGCCAATACTGCCCTCGACCTCCGAATACTGCCCTGCCCCTCCCAAAACTGCCCTCCCAATCCCAATACTGCTCTCCGCGTCCCAATGCTGCCCTCCCCCTCCCACTACTGCCCTACCCCTCCCAATACAGCCCTCCCCAACTACTCATACCCCTCCCAATACTACCCCCCTCCCAATTCTGCTCACACCCCTCCCAATACTGCCCTCCCCCTCCCAATACTGCCCTCCCCCTCCCAATAGTGTCCCCCTCCCAATACTGCCCTCTCCCTCCCAATACTGCCCTCCCCTGCAATACTGCCATCCCCACCCAATACTGCTCTCCCCCTTCCAATACTGCCCTCCCCCTCCCAATACTGCCCTCCCCCTCCCAATACTGATCACACCCCTCCCAATACTGCTCTCCCCCTCCCAATAGTGCCCTCCCCCTCCCAATACTGCTCACTCCCCTCCCAATACTGCTCTCCCCCTCCCAATACTGCCTTCCCACTCCCAATACTGTCCCCCTCCCAATACAGCCCTCCCCCTTCCAATCCTGCCCCCTCTCCCAATACTGCCCCAACTCCCAATACTGCTCACACTCCTTCCAATACTGCAACACCTCCCAATACTGCCCTCCCTTTCCCAATACTACCCTCTCCCTCCCAATACTGCCCTCCCCATCCCAAAACTGCCCCACCTCCCAATACTGCCCTCCCCTCCCAATACCGCCCCACCTCCCAATACTTACCTCCCCGTCCCAATACTGCCCTCCCAGTCCCAATACTGGCCTCCCCCTCCCAATACTGCCCTCCCCCTCCCAAAACTGATCACACCCCTCCCTTTACTGCTCTCCCCCTCCCAATAATGCCCTCCCCCTCCCAATACTGCTCACTCCCCTCCCAATACTGCTCTCCCCCTCCCAATACTGCTTTCCCACTCCCAATACTGTCCCCCTCCCAATACAGCCCTCCCCCTTCCAATCCTGCCCCCTCTCCCAATACTGCCCCACCTCCCAATACTGCTCACACCCCTTCCAATACTGCCCCACCTCCCAATACTGCACTCCCCTTCCCAATACTACCCTCTCCCTCCCAATACTGCCCTCCCCATCCCAAAACTGCCCCACCTCCCAATACTGCCCTCCCCTCCCAATACTGCCCCACCTCCCAATACTTACCTCCCCGTCCCAATACTGCCCTCCCAGTCCCAATACTGGCCTCCCCCTCCCAATACTGCACACCCCTCCCAGTACTGCGCTCCCCGTCCCAATACTGCCCTCCCAGGCCCAATACAGGCCTCCGCCTCCCAATACTGCCCTCCCCCTCCCAATACTGCCCTCCCCCTCCCAATACGGCCCCACCTCCCAATACTGCTCACACCCCTCCCAATACTGCCCTCCCCCTCCCAATACTGCCCCACCTCCCAATACTGCTGACACCTCTCCCAATGCTGCCCTCCCAGTCCTAATACTGGCCTCCCCCTCCCAATACTGCCCCCCCTCTCAATACTGCCCTCCCTATCCAAATACTGCCCTACCCCCCCTAATGCTGCCCCCCAATACTGCCCCCTTCCCAATACTGCCCTCCCCCTCCAAATACTGCCCCCTCTCCCAATGCTGCCCTCCCCATCCCAATACTGCTCCCATCCCTCCCAATACTGCCCCCCCCTCATAATGACGCCCTCACCGTCCCAATACTGCTCCCATCCCTCCCAATACTGCCCCCCCTCCCAATGCTGCCCTCCCCCTCCCAATACTGCCCTCCCCCTTCCAATCCTGACCCCTCTCCCAATACTGCCCTCACTCTCCCAATACTGCTCTCACCCTCACAATACTGCCCTCCCCCTCCCAATACTGCTCACTCCCCTCCCAATACTGCTCTCCCCCTCCCAATACTGCCTTCCCCCTCCCAATACTGCCCCTCCCAATACTGCCCTCCCCCTCCCAATACTGCCCCTCTCCCAATACTGCCCTCCCCCTCCCAATACTGCCCTCCCCTTCCCAATACTGACCCCTCCCAATACTGTCGTCCCCCTCCCAGTACTGCCCTCCCGCTTCCAATACTGCCCTCCCCCTCACAATACTGCTCACCCCCTCCCAATACTGTGCGCACCCCTCCCAATACTGCCCCTCCTCCAATACTGCTCACACCCCTTCCAATACTGCCCCACCTCCCAATACTGCCCTCCCCTTCCCAATACTACCCTCTCCCTCCCAAAACTGCCCTCCCCATCCCAAAACTGCCCCATCTCCCAATACTGCCCTCCCCTCCCAATACTGCCCCACCTCCCAATACTTACCTCCCCGTCCCAATACTGCCCTCCCAGTCCCAATACTGGCCTCCCCCTCCCAATACTGCACACCCCTCCCAGTACTGCGCTCCCCGTCCCAATACTGCCCTCCCAGGCCCAATACAGGCCTCCGCCTCCCAATACTGCCCTCCCCCTCCCAATACTGCCCTCCCCCTCCCAATACGGCCCCACCTCCCAATACTGCTCACACCCCTCCCAATACTGCCCCACCTCCCAATACTGCTGACACCTCTCCCAATGCTGCCCTCCCAGTCCTAATACTGGCCTCCCCCTCCCAATACTGCCCCCCCTCTCAATACTGCCCTCCCTCTCCAAATACTGCCCTACCCCCCCTAATGCTGCCCCCCAATACTGCCCCCTTCCCAATACTGCCCTCCCCCTCCAAATACTGCCCCCTCTCCCAATGCTGCCCTCCCCATCCCAATACTGCTCCCATCCCTCCCAATACTGCCCCCCCCTCATAATGACGCCCTCACCGTCCCAATACTGCTCCCATCCCTCCCAATACTGCCCCCCCTCCCAATGCTGCCCTCCCCCTCCCAATACTGCCCTCCCCCTTCCAATCCTGACCCCTCTCCCAATACTGCCCTCACGCTCCCAATACTGCTCTCACCCTCACAATACTGCCCTCCCCCTCCCAATACTGCTCACTCCCCTCCCAATACTGCTCTCCCCCTCCCAATACTGCCTTCCCCCTCCCAATACTGCCCCTCCCAATACTGCCCTCCCCCTCCCAATACTGCCCCTCTCCCAATACTGCCCTCCCCCTCCCAATACTGCCCTCCCCTTCCCAATACTGACCCCTCCCAATACTGTCGTCCCCCTCCCAGTACTGCCCTCCCGCTTCCAATACTGCCCTCCCCCTCACAATACTGCTCACCCCCTCCCAATACTGTGCGCACCCCTCCCAATACTGCCCCTCCTCCAATACTGCTCACACCCCTTCCAATACTGCCCCACCTCCCAATACTGCCCTCCCCTTCCCAATACTACCCTCTCCCTCCCAAAACTGCCCTCCCCATCCCAATACTGCCCCACCTCCCAATACTGCCCTCCCCTCCCAATACTGCCCCACCTCCCAATACTGCCCTCCCCGTCCCAATACTGCCCTCCCAGTCCCGATACTGGCCTCCCCCTCCCAATACTGCCCACCCCTCCCAATACTACCCTCCCCGTCCCAACACTGCCCTCCCAGGCCCAATACTGGCCTCCGCCTCCCAATACTGCCCTCTCCCTTCCAATACGGCCCCACCTCCCAATACTGCTCACACCCCTCCCAAAACTGCCCTCCACCTCCCAATACTGCCCTCCCCCTCCCAATACTGCCCCACCTCCCAATACTGCCCTCCCCCGCAATACTGCCCTCCCCTCCCAATACTGCACTCCATCTTCCAATACTGCCCTCCCCCTCCCAATACTGATTACACCCCTCCCAATACTGCTCTCCCCCTCACAAAAGTGCCCTCCCCCTTCCAATACTGCTCACTCCCCTCCCAATACTGCTCTCCCCCTCCGAATACTGCCCCCCTCCCAATACTGTCCTCCCCCTCCCAATACTGCCCTCCCCCTCCCAATACTGACCCACCTCCCAATATTGCCCTCCCCTCACAATACTGCCCTCCACCTCCCAATACTGCCCTCCCCTTCCCAATACTGCCCTCCCAGTACCAATACTGGCCTCCCCCTCCCAATACTGCCCTCCCCCTCCCAATACTGCCCTCCCCGTCCCAATACTACCCTCCCAGTCCCAATACTGGCCTCCCCCTCCCAATACTGCCCCCCTCCCAATACTGCCCTCCCTCTCCCAATACTGCCCTACCCCTCCCAATCCTGCCCTCGCCCTCCGAATACAGCCCGCCCCCACCCAATACTGCCCCCTCCCAATACTATCTTCCCCCTCCCAGTACTGCCCCCCCTCCCAATACTGCCCTCCCATACCCAATACTGCCCTCCCCCTCCCAATACTGCCCCCCTCCCAATACTGCCCTCCCTCTCCCAATACTGCCCTACCCCTCCCAATGCTGCTCCCCAATACTGCCCCCTTCCCAATACTGTCCTCCCCCTCCCAATACTGCCCCCTCTCCCAATGCTGCCGTCCCCATCCCAATACTGCTCCCATCCCTCCCAATATTGCCCCCCCTCATAATGCTACCCTCCCCGTCCCAATACTGCTCCCATCCCTCCCAATACTGCCCCCCCTCCCAATGCTGCCTTCCCCCTCCCAATACTGCCCTCCCCCTTCCAATCCTGACCCCTCTCCCAATACTGCACTCCCCCTCCCAATACTGCCCTCCCCGTCCCAATACTGCCCTCCCAGTCCCAATATGGCCATCCCACTCCAAATACTGCCCTCCCCCTCCCAATACTGCCCTCCCCCTCCCAATACAGCCCTCCCCCTCCAAATACTGCCCCACCTCCCAATACTCCTCACACCCCTCCCAATACGGCCCTCCCCCTCCCAATTCTGCCCCACCTCCCAATACTGCCCTCCCCACCCAATACTGCCCTCCACCTCCCAATACTGCCCTCCCCGTCCCAATACTGCACTCCCAGTACCAATACTGGCCTCCCCCTCCCAATACTGCCCTCCCCTCCCAATACTGCCCTCCCCGTCCCAATACTTTCCTCCCAGTCCCAATACTGCCCTACCCCTCCCAATGCTGCTCCCCAATACTGCCACCTTCCCAATACTGCCCTCCCCCTCCCAATATTGCCCCCCCTCATAATGCTGCCCTCCCCATCCCAATACTGCTCCCATCCCTCCCAATACTGCCCCCCCCTCCCAATACTGCCCTCCCCCTTCCAATCCTGACCCCTCTCCCAATACTGCACTCCCCCTCCCAATACTGCCCTCCCCGTCCCAATACTGCCCTCCCAGTCCCAATATGGCCCTCCCACTCCAAATACTGCCCTCCCCCTCCCAATACTGCCCTCCCCCTCCCAATACTGCCCCACCTCCCAATACTCCTCACACCCCTCCCAATACTGCCCTCCCCCTCCCAATTCTGCCCCACCTCCCAATACTGCCCTCCCCTCCCAATACTGCCCTCCACCTCCCAATCCACCTCCCAATACTGCCCTCCCCGTCCCAATACTGCCCTCCCAGTACCAATACTGGCCACCCCCTCCCAATACTGCCCTCCCCCTCCCAATACTGCCCTCCCCGTCCCAATACTTTCCTCCCAGTCCCAATACTGGCCTCCCCCTCCCAATACTGCCCTCCCCCTCCCAATACGGCCCCACCTCCCAATACTGCCCTCGCCCTCCCAATACTGCCCACCACCTCCCAATCCTGCCCTCCCCCTCCAAATACTGCCCCACCTCCCAATACTCCTCACACCCCTCCCAATACTGCCCTCCCCCTCCCAATTCTGCCCCACCTCCCAATACTGCCCTCCCCTCCAAATACTGCCCTCCACCTCCCAATACTGTCCTCCCAGTCCCAATACTGCCCTCCCAGTACCAATACTGGCCTCCCCCTCCCAATACTGCTCCCCAATACTGCCACCTTCCCAATACTGCCCTCCCCCTCCCAATACTGCCCCCTCTCCCAATGCTGCCCTCCCCATCCCAATACTGCTCCCATCCCTCCCAATATATGCCCCCCCTCATAATGCTGCCCTCCCCGTCCCAATACTGCTCCCATCCCTTCCAATCCTGACCCCTCTCCCAATACTGCACTCCCTCTCCCAATACTGCCCTCCCCGTCCCAATACTGCCCTCCCAGTCCCAATATGGCACTCCCACTCCAAATACTGCCCTCCCCCTCCCAATACTGCCCCCCTCCCAATACTGCCCTCCCTCTCCCAATACTGCCCGACCCCTCCCAATGCTGCTCCCCAATACTGCCCCCTTCCCAATACTGCCCTCCCCCTCCCAATACTGCCCCCTCTCCCAATGCTGCCCTCCCCATCCCAATACTGCTCCCATCCCTCCCAATATTGCCCCCCCCTCATAATGCTACCCTCCCTGTCCCAATACTGCTCCCATCCCTCCCAATACTGCCCCCCCTCCCAATGCTGCCTTCCCCCTCCCAATACTGCCCTCCCCCTTCCAATCCTGACCCCTCTCCCAATACTGCACTCCCCCTCCCAATACTGCCCTCCCAGTCCCAATATGGCCATCCCACTCCAAATACTGCCCTCCCCCTCCCAATACTGCCCTCCCCCTCCAAATACTGCCCCACCTCCCAATACTCCTCACACCCCTCCCAATACTGCCCTCCCCCTCCCAATTCTGCCCCACCTCCCAATACTGCCCTCCCCACGCAATACTGCCCTCCACCTCCCAATACTGCCCTCCCCGTCCCAATACTGCACTCCCAGTACCAATACTGGCCTCCCCCTCCCAATACTGCCCTCCCCTCCCAATACTGCCCTCCCCGTCCCAATACTTTCCTCCCAGTCCCAATACTGCCCTACCCCTCCCAATGCTGCTCCCCAATACTGCCACCTTCCCAATACTGCCCTCCCCCTCCCAATATTGCCCCCCCTCATAATGCTGCCCTCCCCATCCCAATACTGCTCCCATCCCTCCCAATACTGCCCCCCCCTCCCAATACTGCCCTCCCCCTTCCATTCCTGACCCCTCTCCCAATACTGCACTCCCCCTCCCAATACTGCCCTCCCCGTCCCAATACTGCCCTCCCAGTCCCAATATGGCCCTCCCACTCCAAATACTGTCCTCCCCCTCCCAATACTGCCCTCCCCCTCCCAATACTGCCCCACCTCCCAATACTCCTCACACCCCTCCCAATACTGCCCTCCCCCTCCCAATTCTGCCCCACCTCCCAATACTGCCCTCCCCTCCCAATACTGCCCTCCACCTCCCAATCCACCTCCCAATACTGCCCTTCCCGTCCCAATACTGCCCTCCCAGTACCAATACTGGCCACCCCCTCCCAATACTGCCCTCCCCCTCCCAATACTGCCCTCCCCGTCCCAATACTTTCCTCCCAGTCCCAATACTGGCCTCCCCCTCCCAATACTGCCCTCCCCCTCCCAATACGGCCCCACCTCCCAATACTGCCCTCGCCCTCCCAATACTGCCCACCACCTCCCAATACTGCCCTCCCCCTCCAAATACTGCCCCACCTCCCAATACTCCTCACACCCCTCCCAATACTGCCCTCCCCCTCCCAATTCTGCCCCACCTCCCAATACTGCCCTCCCCTCCAAATACTGCCCTCCACCTCCCAATACTGTCCTCCCAGTCCCAATACTGCCCTCCCAGTACCAATACTGGCCTCCCCCTCCCAATACTGCTCCCCAATACTGCCACCTTCCCAATACTGCCCTCCCCCTCCCAATACTGCCCCCTCTCCCAATGCTGCCCTCCCCATCCCAATACTGCTCCCATCCCTCCCAATATTGCCCCCCCTCATAATGCTGCCCTCCCCGTCCCAATACTGCTCCCATCCCTTCCAATCCTGACCCCTCTCCCAATACTGCACTCCCTCTCCCAATACTGCCCTCCCCGTCCCAATACTGCCCTCCCAGTCCCAATATGGCACTCCCACTCCAAATACTGCCCTCCCCCTCCCAATACTGCCCTCCCCCTCCCAATACTGCCCCACCTCCCAATACTCCTCACACCCCTCCCAATACTGCCCTCCCCCCTCCCAATTCTGCCCCACCTCCCAATACTGCCCTCCCCTCCCAATACTGCCCTCCACCTCCCAATACTGCCCTCCCCGTCCCAATACTGCCCTCCCAGTACCAATACTGGCCTCCCCCTCCCAATACTGCCCTCCCCCTCCCAATACTGCCCTCCCCGTCCCAATACTTTCCTCCCAGTCCCAATACTGGCCTCCCCCTCCCAATACTGCCCTCCCCCTCCCAATACGGCCCCACCTCCCAATACTGCCCTCGCCCTCCCAATACTGCCCACCACCTCCCAATACTGCCCTCCACCTCCCAATACTGCCCTCCCCATCCCAATACTGCCCTCCCAGTACCAATACTGGCCTCCCCCTCCCAATACTGCCCTCCCCCACCCAATACCGCCCCACCTCCCGATACTGCTGACGCCTCTCCCAACACTGGCCTCCCCCTCCCAATACTGCCCTCCCGTTTCCAATACTGCCTTCCCCCTCCCAATACTGCCCTCCCCATCCCAATACTGCTCCCATCCCTCCCAATACTGCCCCCCCCTCCCAATACTGCCCTCCCCCTTCCAATCCTGACCCCTCTCCCAATACTGCACTCCCCCTCCCAATACTGCCCTCCCCGTCCCAATACTGCCCTCCCAGTCCCAATATGGCCCTCCCACTCCAAATACTGCCCTCCCCCTCCCAATACTGCCCTCCCCCTCCCAATACTGCCCCACCTCCCAATACTCCTCACACCCCTCCCAATACTGCCCTCCCCCTCCCAATTCTGCCCCACCTCCCAATACTGCCCTCCCCTCCCAATACTGCCCTCCACCTCCCAATCCACCTCCCAATACTGCCCTCCCCGTCCCAATACTGCCCTCCCAGTACCAATACTGGCCACCCCCTCCCAATACTGCCCTCCCCCTCCCAATACTGCCCTCCCCGTCCCAATACTTTCCTCCCAGTCCCAATACTGGCCTCCCCCTCCCAATACTGCCCTCCCCCTCCCAATACGGCCCCACCTCCCAATACTGCCCTCGCCCTCCCAATACTGCCCACCACCTCCCAATACTGCCCTCCCCCTCCAAATACTGCCCCACCTCCCAATACTCCTCACACCCCTCCCAATACTGCCCTCCCCCTCCCAATTCTGCCCCACCTCCCAATACTGCCCTCCCCTCCAAATACTGCCCTCCACCTCCCAATACTGTCCTCCCAGTCCCAATACTGCCCTCCCAGTACCAATACTGGCCTCCCCCTCCCAATACTGCTCCCAATACTGCCACCTTCCCAATACTGCCCTCCCCCTCCCAATACTGCCCCCTCTCCCAATGCTGCCCTCCCCATCCCAATACTGCTCCCATCCCTCCCAATATTGCCCCCCCTCATAATGCTGCCCTCCCCGTCCCAATACTGCTCCCATCCCTTCCAATCCTGACCCCTCTCCCAATACTGCACTCCCTCTCCCAATACTGCCCTCCCCGTCCCAATACTGCCCTCCCAGTCCCAATATGGCACTCCCACTCCAAATACTGCCCTCCCCCTCCCAATACTGCCCCCCTCCCAATACTGCCCTCCCTCTCCCAATACTGCCCTACCCCTCCCAATGCTGCTCCCCAATACTGCCCCCTTCCCAATACTGCCCTCCCCCTCCCAATACTGCCCCCTCTCCCAATGCTGCCCTCCCCATCCCAATACTGCTCCCATCCCTCCCAATATTGCCCCCCCCTCATAATGCTACCCTCCCTGTCCCAATACTGCTCCCATCCCTCCCAATACTGCCCCCCCTCCCAATGCTGCCTTCCCCCTCCCAATACTGCCCTCCCCCTTCCAATCCTGACCCCTCTCCCAATACTGCACTCCCCCTCCCAATACTGCCCTCCCAGTCCCAATATGGCCATCCCACTCCAAATACTGCCCTCCCCCTCCCAATACTGCCCTCCCCCTCCAAATACTGCCCCACCTCCCAATACTCCTCACACCCCTCCCAATACTGCCCTCCCCCTCCCAATTCTGCCCCACCTCCCAATACTGCCCTCCCCACGCAATACTGCCCTCCACCTCCCAATACTGCCCTCCCCGTCCCAATACTGCACTCCCAGTACCAATACTGGCCTCCCCCTCCCAATACTGCCCTCCCCTCCCAATACTGCCCTCCCCGTCCCAATACTTTCCTCCCAGTCCCAATACTGGCCTCCCCCTCCCAATACTGCCCTCCCCCTCCCAATACGGCCCCACCTCCCAATACTGCCCTCGCCCTCCCAATACTGCCCACCACCTCCCAATACTGCCCTCCACCTCCCAATACTGCCCTCCCCATCCCAATACTGCCCTCCCAGTACCAATACTGGCCTCCCCCTCCCAATACTGCCCTCCCCCACCCAATACCGCCCCACCTCCCGATACTGCTGACGCCTCTCCCAACACTGGCCTCCCCCTCCCAATACTGCCCTCCCGTTTCCAATACTGCCTTCCCCCTCCCAATACTGCCCTCCCCCTCCCAATACTGCCCTCCCCCTCCCAATACTGCCCTCCCCCTCCCAATAGTGTCCCCCTCCCAATACTGCCCTCTCTCTCCCAATACTGCCCTCACCCGCAATACTGCCCTCCCCTCCCAATACTGCTCTCCTCCTTCCAATACTGCCCTCCCCCTCCCAATACTGATCACACCCCTCCCAATACTGCTCTCCCCCTCCCAATAGTGCCCTCCCCCTCCCAATACTGCTCACTCTCCTCCCAATACTGCTCTCGCCCTCCCAATACTGCCTTCCCCCTCCCAATACTGCCTTCCCCCTCCCAATATGGCCCTCCCCCTCCCAAAACTGCCCTCCCGCTTCCAATACTGCCCCCTCCCAATACTGCCCTCCCGTTTCCAATACTGCCTTCCCCCTCCCAATACTGCCCTCCCCCTCCCAATACTGCCCTCCCCCTCCCAATACTGCCCTCCACCTCCCAATACTGCCCTCCCCATCCCAATACTGCCCTCCCAGTACCAATACTGGCCTCCCCCTCCCAATACTGCCCTCCCCCACCCAATACCGCCCCACCTCCCGATACTGCTGACACCTCTCCCAACACTGGCCTCCCCCTCCCAATACTGCCCTCCCGTTTCCAATACTGCCTTCCCCCTCCCAAAACTGCCCTCCCCCTCCCAATACTGCCCTCCCCCTCCCAATAGTGTCCCCCTCCCAATACTGCCCTCTCTCTCCCAATACTGCCCTCACCCGCAATACTGCCCTCCCCTCCCAATACTGCTCTCCCCCTTCCAATACTGCCCTCCCCCTCCCAATACTGCCCTCCCCCTCCCAATACTGATCACACCCCTCCCAATAGTGCCCTCCCCCTCCCAATACTGCTCACTCTCCTCCCAATACTGCTCTCGCCCTCCCAATACTGCCTTCCCCCTACCAATACTGCCCCCCTCCCAATACTGCCCTCCCCCTCCCAATACTGCCCTCCCGTTTCCAATACTGCCCCCTCCCAATACTGCCCTCCCCCTCCCAATACTGCCCTTGCCCTCCCAATACTGCCCTCCCGTTTCCAATACTGCTCACTCTCCTCCCAATACTGCTCTCGCCCTCCCAATACTGCCTTCCCCCTCCCAATACTGCCCTCCCCCTCCCAATACTGCCCTCCCCCTCCCAATACTGCCCTCCCCCTCCCAATACTGCCCTTGCCCTCCCAATACTGCTACAATGAATTCAAACTGCTATAAGATTCTGAAATCCAATTTAAGTTTAATCGTATGACTCAGGGTCTGGCTAAGTACAAGACCACTCTGGGTACAAGTGTGTTCAACCACGATTCACTAATTTATTGAGTTATCAGAAAGGCTGCCCAAATTACACTTCACCAGATAGTAGCAACTGCTGCTTCGGGGCTGGTTTAGCACTGGGCTAAATCGCTGGATTTTAAAGCTGACCAAGGCAGGCCAGCAGCACGGTTCAATTCCCGTACCAGCCGCCCCGAACAGGCGCCGGAAGGTGGCGACTAGGAGCTTTTCACATTAACTTCATTTGAAGCCTACTTGTGACAATAAGTGATTTATATATTTTTAAAAATATTATTCATAGTGGAATAATGAATGACAGTCAGCAGGGGCGCTCTCTCTCACATACTGCCCCCCCGAACACTTACCTCCCCCTCCCAATACTGCCCCCCCAATACTGCTCACACCCCTCCTAATACTGCCCTCCCCTCCCAATACTGCCCTCCCCCTCCCAATACTGCCCCCCCCCAATACTCCTCACACCCCTCCCAATACTGCTCCCCCTCCCAACACTTCCCTCCCCCTCCCAATACTGCCCCCCCCCAATACTGTTCTGTGATGAACGGTTACTGCCTTATCATCATGTAAGGTGATGTCCCCTTTAAGACCGGGCTTGAAACCCTGGGTATTAGGAGGGGTGTGAGCAGTATTGGGAGGGGGAGGGCAGTATTGGGAGGGGGAGGGCAGTATTGGGAGGGGGAGGACAGTATTGGGAGGGGGAGGGCAGTATTGGGAGGGGGAGGGCAGTATTGGGAGGGGAGGGCAGTATTGGAAGCCTCAGCCGAGAGGGGAAAAATGGTGATCTTTAGGAGTGGGCGGGCTTTGTCCGCATACTTGGGGAACCACTGGGCGTAATAGGATAAAAACCCCAAGCACCGTTTGAGGGCCTTGAGGCTGCGGGGGAGAGGGAGTTCCTTAAGGGGGCCCTCTCGGCTGAGACTCAATTGGCTTTCAACCGCACCAAGATGGGTCGTTTTTTGTACAGTGTGTGCAGGAGGGTTTCCTGAAACAATATGTTGACAGGCCAAGAAGAGGCGAGGCCACGTTGGATTTGGTTTTGGGTAATGAACCAGGCCAGGTGTTGGATTTGGAGCTAGGAGAGCACTTTGGGGACAGTGACCACAATTCGGTGACGTTTACGTTAATGATGGAAAGGGATAAGTATACACAGCAGGGCAAGAGTTATAGCTGGGGGAAGGGCAATTATGATGCATTAGGCGTGACTTGGGGGGGGATAAGGTGGAGAAGTAGGCTGCAAGTGTTGGGCACACTGGACAAGTGGGGCTTGTTCAAGGATCAGCTACTGCGTGTTCTTGATAAGTATGTACCGGTCAGGCAGGGAGGAAGGCGTCGAGCGAGGGAACCGTGGTTTACCAAGGAAGTGGAATCTCTTGTTAAGAGGAAGAAGGAGGCCTATGTGAAGATGAGGTGTGAAGTTTCGGTTGGGGCGATGGAGAGTTACAAGGTAGCGAGGAAGGATCTAAAAAGAGAGCTAAGACGAGCAAGGAGGGGACATGAGAAGTATTTGGCAGGAAGGATCAAGGAAAACCCAAAAGCTTTCTATAGGTATGTCAGGAATAAGCGAATGACTAGGGAAAGAGTAGGATCAGTCAAGGACAGGGATGGGAAATTGTGTGTGGAGTCTGAAGAGATAGGCGAGATACTAAATGAATATTTTTTCGTCAGTATTCACTCAGGAAAAAGATAATGTTGTGGAGGAGAATGCTGAGCCCCAGGCTAATAGAATAGATGGCATTGAGGTACGTAGGGAAGAGGTGTTGGCAATTCTAGACAGGCTGAAAATAGATAAGTCCCCGGGACCTAATGGGATTTATCCTAGGATTCTCTGGGAGGCCAGGGAAGAGATTGCTGGACCTTTGGCTTTGATTTTTATGTCATCATTGGCTACAGGAATAGTGCCAGAGGACTGGAGGACAGCAAATGTGGTCCCTTTGTTCAAAAAGGGGAGCAGAGACAACCCAGGCAACTATAGACCGGTGAGCCTCACGTCTGTAGTGGGTAAAGTCTTGGAGGGGATTATAAGAGACAAGATTTATAATCATCTAGATAGGAATAATATGATCAGGGATAGTCAGCATGGCTTTGTGAAGGGTAGGTCATGCCTCACAAACCTTATTGAGTTCTTTGAGAAGGTGACTGAACAGGTAGATGAGGGTAGAGCAGTTGATGTGGTGTATATGGATTTCAGCAAAGCGTTTGATAAGGTTCCCCACGGTCGGCTATTGCAGAAAATACGGAGGCTGGGGATTGAGGGTGATTTAGAGATGTGGATCAGAAATTGGCTAGCTGAAAGAAGACAGAGGGTGGTGGTTGATGGGAAATGTTCAGAATGGAGTACAGTCACAAGTGGAGTACCACAAGGATCTGTTCTGGGGCCGTTGCTGTTTGTCATTTTTATCAATGACCTAGAGGAAGGCGCAGAAGGGTGGGTGAGTAAATTTGCAGACGATACTAAAGTCGGTGGTGTTGTCGATAGTGTGGAAGGATGTAGCAGGTTACAGAGGGATATAGATAAGCTGCAGAGCTGGGCTGAGAGGTGGCAAATGGAGTTTAATGTAGAGAAGTGTGAGGTGATTCACTTTGGAAGGAATAACAAGAATGCGGAATATTTGGCTAATGGTAAAGTTCTTGAAAGTGTGGATGAGCAGAGGGATCTAGGTGTCCATGTACATAGATCCCTGAAAGTTGCCACCCAGGTTGATAGGGTTGTGAAGAAGGCCTATGGAGTGTTGGCCTTTATTGGTAGAGGGATTGAGTTCCGGAGTCGGGAGGTCATGTTGCAGCTGTACAGAACTCTGGTACGGCCGCATTTGGAGTATTGCGTACAGTTCTGGTCACCGCATTACAGGAAGGATGTGGAGGCTTTGGAGCGGGTGCAGAGGAGATTTACCAGGATGTTGCCTGGTATGGAGGGAAAATCTTATGAGGAAAGGCTGATGGACTTGAGGTTGTTTTCGTTGGAGAGAAGAAGGTTAAGAGGAGTCTTAATAGAGGCATACAAAATGATCAGGGGGTTGGATAGGGTGGACAGTGAGAGCCTTCTCCTGCGGATGGAAATGGCTGGCACGAGGGGACATAACTTTAAACTGAGGGGTAATAGATATAGGACAGAGGTCAGAGGTAGGTTCTTTACGCAAAGAGTAGTGAGGCCGTGGAATGCCCTACCTGCTACAGTAGTGAACTCGCCAACATTGAGGGCATTTAAAAGTTTATTGGATAAACATATGGATGATAATAGCATAGTGTAGGTTAGATGGCTTTTGTTTCGGTGCAACATCGTGGGCCGAAGGGCCTGTACTGCGCTGTATTGTTCTATGTTCTATGTTCTAAGGCCGACATCATCAAGGACGCTATGCATGCGGTGGACGGAACCATCCCTTTCCAGGTAGAGAGCGATGCATCAGACATCGCCCTGGCTGCTACCCTCAATCAGGAAGGCAGACCAGTAGCGTTCTTCTCCCGAACCCTCACCGCCTCTGAGGTTCGACACTCTGCAGTCGAAAAGGAGGCACAAGCTATTGTGGAGGCTGTGTGGCGCTGGAGACACTACCTCGCTGGTAGGAGGTTTACCTTCGTAACCGACCAATGATCAGTCGCCTATATGTTCGATAACACACAACGGGGCAAAATAAAAAACGATAAAATTTTGAGGTGGAGGATTGAACTCTCCACCTATTCGTACGATATCAAGTATCGTCCAGGGGAGCTCAACGAGCCCCCAGATGCCCTGGCCCGTGGCACATGTGCCAACGCGCAGGAGGACCGCCTGCAAACCATCCACAATGACCTCTCCCACCCGGGGGTTACCCGGCTCGTCCATTGAATCAAGTCCCGCAATCTACCTTACTCAACCAAGGAAGTCAAGGCCATGGTCAGGGCGGAGTGCAAACCGCACTTCTATCGGCCAGACAAGGTTCGGCTCGTGAAGGCCTCGGGTCCCTTTGAGTGACTGAGCGTGGACTTCAAGGGGGCCCTCCCGTCCACCAATCGTTATGCCTATTTCCTCACCGTGATCGATGAGTTCTCCCGTTTCCCATTCGCCATTCCCTGCCCTGACATGACATCAGCCACTGTGATTAAGGCACTGCACGGCATCTTCACCGTTCGGTTTCCCCGCTTATATCCACAGCGACCGGGTTACATCGTTCATGAGCGATGAACTGCATCAGTATCTGCTCAGCAAAGGCATCGCCTCGAGCAGAATGACTAGTTATAACCCGCGGGGAAACGGGAGGGTGGAGAGGGAGAACGCGACAGTGTGGAAGGCTGTCCTTCTGGCCCTGCGGTCGAGAAGTCTCCCAACCACCCGCTGGCAGGAGGTCCTACCCGATGCCCTACACTCCATTAGCTCACTCCTCTGCACGTCCACGAATGAGACCCCTCATAACCGATTGTTTGTCTTCCCCAGGAAATCTACCTCCGGGGTCTCGCTTCCACCTTGGCTGACGGCTCCGGGACCTGTTCTTCTCCGGAGGCACGCGAAGAGCCATAAAACGGACCCTCTGGTCGAAAGGGTCCGGCTGCTCCACGCCAACCCCAGTTACGCCTACGTCGAGTACCCCAACGGCAGGCAAGATACGGTTTCCCTCCGGGATCTGGCACCCGCTGGATCCCCCACCACAGTCGCCCCATCCCGCACCGCTCCCCTGCAGGACCCGGCGCCCCCTACAACACACCCTCTTCCGGCCCTACCAAGTGCCCCCCCTTTACAAACCCCACCGGCGCCGGCACCGCTACCCCCGTACCTGCCTAGTCCCCCTGCCCCGACCCAGACCAAAGCTTCGACCGCTGTGCTCCCGGATGTGCCCTCAACCGGGACGTCCGTGCCCGCCGCACCACTGCCTGAATTGAGGAGGTCGCTGAGGACGATCCGGCAACCGAGACAAATGGACCTATGATGGCATTTCACCCCCGCCGGACTCTTTTTAAACAGGTGGCGAATGTGATGAACGGTTGCTGCCTTATCATCATGTAAGGTGATGTCCCCTTTAAGACCGGGCTTGGAACCCTGGGGACTCCGCCTCTGGCTCCGCCCATCTGTGAGCCATATATAAAGGGCTGCCTCATGGGCTGTGTAGCAGCCAGCACTTGCCTCAGCTCTAACATAGTTCTTAGTCTAATAAAGCCTTCTTTACAGTTTAATCTCTAAGCTTTGTTATTGAGGGTACCTCATGCTCACACCCCTCCCAAAACTGCGCTCCCCTCCCAATACTGCCCTCCCCTCCCAATACTGCCCTCCCCCTCCCAATACTGCCCTCCCCCTCCCAATACTGCCCTCTCCCTCCCAATACTGCCCGCCCCTACCAATACTGCCCTCCACTCCCAATACTGCCCCCCCAACACTTCCCTCTCCCTCTCAATACTGCCCTCCCCCTCCCAATACTGCCCTGCTCCTCCCAATACTGCTCACACCCCTCCTAATACTGCCCCCCCTCCTAATACTGCCCTCCCCCTCCCAATACTGCCCCCCCTCCCAATACTGCCCTCCCCCTCCCAATACTGCCCTCCCCCTCCCAATACTGCCCTCCCCCTCCCAATACTGCTCACACCCCTCCCAATTCTCCCCTCCCAATACTGCCCTCACCCCTCCCAATACTGCCCTCCTCCTCCCAATACTGCCCCCCTCCCAATACTGCCCTCCCCCTCCCAATACTGCCCTCCCCCTCGCAAAACTGCTCACACACCTCCCAATACTGCCCTCCCCCTCCCAATACTTCCCTCCCCCTCCCAATTCTGCGCGCACCCCTCTCAATAAGAAATTAATAGTGAGAGAGAGAAAGCCCCTGCTGACTGTCAAACTGCCCTCCCCCTCCCATTACTGCCCCCTCCCAACGCAGCCCCACCCCTCCCAATACTTCCCTCCCCCTCCCAATACTGCTAACACCCCCTCCCAATACTGCCCTCCCCCTCCCAATACTGCCCTCCGAATACTGCGCACTCCCCTCCCAATTCTGCGCACACCCCTCTCAATAAGAAATTAACAGTGAGAGAGAGAGCGCCCCTGCTGACTGTCATTCATTATTCCACTGTGAAGCAGCAGTTGCTACTATCTGGTGAAGTGTAATTTTGGCAGTCTTTTTGATAACTCAATAAATTAGTGAATCGTGGTTGAACACACTTGTACCCAGAGTGGTCTTGTACTTAGCCAGACCCTGAGTCATACGATTAAACTTAAATTGGATTTCGGAATCTTATAGCAGTTTGAATTCACCTGGCAGCTGCTTCATTTGCACATTGAATCCCCTCTTCTTTCCCCTTCCACCTCCTCCCCTCTCCTCCACTCTATCCCGTCCATCCCCTCCCTCCCCTCTTTACAGAAAGACAGCATAACTGTTGGCTTCAAGTTAAAAATATATATTTTATTGATTGTTGTGTTAAAGTGAAAAGAAGATTTTATTGAACGTAATTGTACAATATTTAATTATGAGATAATTATAAATGAATAAGATAATTGAAGTAAACAAAGCAGAAATATAATAATGATGAAGACAAATCAAAAAGAAAATCAGTGCTAGGATTTTCGGGAGTGCATCATTCGCTGGAGGCGAGATTGTCTCTTCCCGTCGCTTGTCAGTAGGATTTCCCATTGGAGCCACCCCACACCGTCAGCAAACCACGGGCGGGGTTGCACTGCTGGCGAGAAAAGAGAATCCTGATGATCAGAGAACTCCGGCCCAGATGTTGCAGCACAAGTCTAAATCGCTGGCTTTGAAAGCAGACCAAGGCAGGCCAGCAGCACGGTTCGATTCCCGTACCAGCCTCCCCGAACAGGTGCCGGAATGTGGTGACTAGGGGCTTTTCACAGTAACTTCATTTGAAGCCTACTTGTGACAATAAGCGATTTTCATTTTCATTTCAGTGACAGCTGAAAGAAAAAAGCCCCGGGGGGGCACTTTTTAAATCTTATGACCAGGTGAGAACCATTTTCTGACCCCCTTCTGCAGTTTTGTAAGGAAACAGTGTTATTTATATTTTGTTTTGCTTTCAAAATCTCCATTGTTGTGATCCGAGAAGTTCTGACTCCTCTTCTTCCCAACTAAATTTTCAGTTGCCGTAATCTAAATTAAAATATACAAACACTTTTAAGCATGCCACATGTAAAGGTTTATAATAATAGAGCGCAGATTCAAATAGTTTCACAGATTTAAAACAAATAACAAAAACCTATGTTCCCTTCTAAATATTCAATAATAATCACCATTAGTAAGTGTATACAAGTGTATACAAGAGTGTTATTACCGTAAAGGTGATGTCCTGATGAGAAATGGAGACCTGTACATATGCAGGCGGATGTGAAGTGGGCAGAAGTTAATCAAGTAGTATTGCTGGTAGGGTATTGAAAGGAGGTGTTGCGAGTTGCACATGAGGTACCAGTGGGAGGTCATTTGGGAATAAGAAAAACTCGAGCTAAAATCCAAAAACATTTTTATTGGCCTGGACTACATAAAGATGCAGTTAAATTTTGTCAATCATGTCACACATGTCAAGTTATAGGGAAACCTCAAGCAGTGATAAAACCAGCGCCCTTAATACCCATTCCAGTATTTGAGGAACCTTTTACAAGGGTCCTAATTGATTGCGTAGGACCGCTTCCTAAAACAAAAAGTGGGCATTAATATCTTTTGACTGCAATGGATGTGTCTACTAGGTTTCCAGAGGCCATTCCAGTACATAATATTACAGCTAAAAAGATTGTGGAGAAATTACTTAAATTCTTTACGAGATATGGACTACCCACAGAAACACAATCAGATCAAGGATCAAATTTTACATCAAGGTTATTCAAAGAAGTTATGGATAGCTTAGGAATAAAACAATTTAAATCAACTGCGTACCATCCAGAATGACAGGGAGCTTTAGAAAGGTGGCATCAGACATTAAAGACAATGTTGAGGGCTTATTGTCATGATTATCCAGAGGATTGGGATAAAGGAATTCCATTCGTACTGTTTGCAATTAGGGATGCACCTAATGAGTCAACCAAATTCAGTCCTTTTGAACTAATTTTTGGTCATGAGGAAAGAGGACCACTTAAATTGATTAAGCAAAAATTGGTGAGTGAGAAATCGGAAATTACATTATAGGATTACGTGTCAAATTTTAGGGAACGATTAAATAGAGCAGGTGAATTGGCTGGACAACATTTAAAAGTTGCACAAAATGTGATGAAACGGGTCGCGGACAAGAAATCCAAAGTTGGTAGTTTTGCCAGTGGAGATAAAGTTTCAGCGTTGTTACCAGTGGTAGGTGAGCCTTTAAAAGCTAGGTGTTGTGGACCTTATCAGATTGAAAGGGAATAATGTGAGGTGAATTATGTGGTAAAACCACCAGATAGAAGGAAAACTCACCGAGTGTGTCATGTGTATATGCTTAAAGGGTACTTTGAAAGGGAAGGAAAGGAAAAGGAATAGGTTTTAATGATTCTAACTCAAAGTGACGAACCAAATCCAGATACCTCAAATTAAATTGGAAAACGAGGATGTTCTTAAAAATTGGGATAAATTGCTGAGTTACCTTCCAGAGGAAAAGCGAACTGACCTGAAAGAGTTATTGATATCACATGGGCAAGTTTGTGGAGATGAATTGGGAAGAACTAAAATGGCTATACATGATGTAGATGTGGGAATGCTGTTCAAATCAAACAACATCCATATAGACTTAACCTTTTAAAATTGGCACAGGTTAACAAAGAGATTGAAAGTATTCTTAAAAATGGCATAATTGAAGTGGGTTGCAGCCAATGGAGCTCACCCATAGTGATGGTACCTAAACCAGACGGTACCCAATGGTTGTGTGTGGACTATAGAAAGGTTAATGCAGTTACAAGAAGGGACTCTTATCCTATCCCACGTTTGGAGGATTGCATTGAGAAAGTGGGACAATGAGCTTTTCTTTCCAAACTGGATTTACTTAAAAGTTACTGGCAGGTACCTTTATCCGAAAGGGCAAAGGAGATTTCAGCTTTTGTGACTCCAGATGGTATATACCAATTCAAAGTTATGCCATTTGGCATGAAAAACGCCCCAGCCACATTTCAACAGTTAACTAACAAAGTTGTTTCAGGATTATCCAATTGTGCGGTACACATCGACGATCTAGTAATTTTCAGCCAGACATGGAATGAACATTTAAAACATCTGATGGAATTATTCGATCGACTTCAGGAGGTGGGTTTGGTGATAAACCTAGCCAAAAGTGAATTTGGAAAAGCGCAAGTCACTTTCCTTGAGGAGTTTCCGATATCCTCAAGACGAAGGGAAATAATGTGATTTCTTGGCATGAGTGGATTTGATCGAACACTTGTGAAAAGATTTTGTAGCATGATTGCTCCACTGATGGACTTGCTGAAGAAACGTCAAAACTTTCAGTGGACATCGGACTTTCAACAGGCATTTGACTGCCTGAAAGTTGTGATAACCAATGCTCATGTGTTGGAGAATTACAAGGGACTCTGTGATCTGATTGAACAAAAGTATCTGACTTTAAAGAGAAATGTCGAGGTGTAGAGAAATGGACGGATCGTGCAAGGACCTTCTTATTCAAAGAAACTGTCAATCGAGAAGAATTTCAGTTGGAGGAAGCAGAACAAAAAAAAAATGGACTAATTTATTATACCTGTTTGCGTGTGTTTTTTTAAAATGAAAAAGTATATTTACTGTGTACATTTCTTAAAGGACAGTGAAAAGGTGAAAAATGAAACCATCTTGAAGTTGATGGGGTTTTTTTTTTCTTGGGGGGAGGTGTCATGTGAGAGTACCTTTAAGAAATGGGTGTTTAAGAAATGTACCTTTAAGAAATGGGTGTTTATCGGTGATGTCAGAGTGTGGGTGGAGCTGGGCTGTCTGTCAGCTTTTTACTTTTGTTTTTGGCTGTTTGCTGCAGAGTGTGTTTTAGTTTCGTTTTCAGAGCTGGATAGTTGCAGTCACAGCCAGAAGGTGTATGAGTCTCTCTCTCTCTAATCTAAAGAATGTAAATCGATCCTTTGGTGATTTAAAACTAATAACTGCTCTCAGTAGTGACTTAACCTGATGTGCTTTCGTTCAAGGTTTTGTTTTTAAGTCTTCTGGATGTTAAAAGGAAAGCTTAATGTTGTAGTCTTAGTGTTGTAGTCTTTGGGGGTTGTATTTGAATTAATGGTTGCTAAGATGTTCACTGTATGTTTTAAAAAGGTTAACTTGAGTTCATAGAATAAACATTGTTTTGATTTAAAAAATACTTTTCCATTTCTGCTGTACCACACCTGTCGAGTGGGCTGTGTGCTCCCCATACCACAATCCATTAAAAGTTGTGGGTCAGGTGAACTCCAATATTACACTTTGGGGATCTCTGAACCTTGGCCCACAACACTAGTCATTTTGCAACCTTGGCATCTGTCGCCATATCCTTTCCATTACTGTGTTCACCAAATTCCAGCTTTGTAATACCACCTGGTTCCACGATTACTTCAACTGATCTTCTGCTGAAATCCTCATCCATTCCTTTGGTACCTCCAAACTTGACTATTCATTGTCCTTCTGGCAGGCTTGGCAGTTAGCACCTTCAGTAAACTTGAGGCCACCCAGAATTATGCTGCCGACATCGTAACCTGCACCAGACACTTGTATTGATCATTAACTGACCAGCATTGGCTCCCCCACTGGCAATTGCTCAATCTGCAATTTCCTCCACCCCCACACCCTCTGAAATATCCCTGCTCCTCCCATTATTGCCTCACTCACACCCCAGACTTTCTCTTCAACTTGGGCAGCTGTGAAGGTTAAAGATATAAATCCAAGTTGCTATTATAGTTTCTGAAGTGCCTTTTGAAAGTCTTTTGAAATATGTTGATAAGCATCTCACTTTCCAACAATGGGACAGTTCCAGATAATCTGTTGCATCAAAAATGAATATAGGAACAAATGCACTGGGGTGGGATCAGGTCCTACAAATTCAACAGTGTGGATCATGGCCCTTTTAAGAGGGGTATCCTTGTGGTCCATGTGACTGGCTCAGGACTGGCTGAGGGAGTTCATGAACCCCTTTCTTATATATAGGAAAGAGGACAAATGGTACTGGGGGACTGGGAAAATAGATTCAGACAACTGCTCATGTAGATGATTAACTCAACCATAGACCTGGAAGACTCACTACCTGTTTCTATGTTGACATGTGACAAAGTTCCAAAATGAATGACTGACTTTAACAGATTTACATGGAAAAATGTCCTGGTAATTGAAATGCAGAGAATGATTTTATGTTCAGCATGTCTGTTTTACCGACACAGTTTTTCATATTTAACACTGGATAAAAGCAAATTACTGCGGATGCTGGAATCTGAAACCAAAAAGAAAATGCTGGAAAATCTCAGCAGGTCTGGCAGCATCTGTAGGGAGAGAAAAGAGCTTATATTTCAAGTCCAGATGACCCTTTGTCGAAGCCTTTGACAAAGAGTCATCTGGACTCGAAAAAATGTTTCTTTTCTCTCCCTACAGATGCTGCCAGACCTGCTGAAATTTTCCAGCATTTTCTTTTTGGTTTCTCATATTTAACTCCTGCTTATGGTGGCGCAGTGGTTAGCACAGCCACCTCATGGCGCTGAGGACCCGGGTTCGATCCCGACCCTCGGTCACTGTCCGTGTGGAGTTTGCACATTCTCCCCGTGTCTGCGTGGGTTTCACCCCCACAAACCAAAAAGATGTGCAGTTTAGGTGGATTGGCCACGTTAAATTGCCCTCAATTGGAAGAAAATAATTGGGTACTCTAAATTTATTTTTTATAAACTCCTGGTGCTTGGCCGTGGTGATAATAAATAGAAATACAGCAAAGCCGTCACCTAATGGTACCACAATGTATTACAGTCCACCTTATTGCAGAACATACAAAAAAGTTCAGAATACATGTTGAACTGGCGGAGTGGCTGGAATTGAGCAGAATGTGGCTGGAAGGACAGAGGGTGAGGAGCCAAGCAAGGTCTCAGAGCTCTGGGAGAGAATACATTTCAGAAAATGAGAGCACCCCAGTGTTTATTTGGTCAGCGATTGCGAGAGGGGGAGAGACTGAGGAAGATTCCCAGTAGCTGGTCAATCAGGGCGGGGCTGACCCAAATGAAAGTGATGAGGCCGATGGAGTGTCTGGTTACCAGCCCTAGGTTAGAGCGGCTCTTGGAATTCCTCTCCATTCAGCAAATTTCAATCCCCAAGCATTCAATGGAGATAAATGGCCCAGAAAGACCCACAGCAACAAAATGTCATAAACTCAATGGTACAGCTCATCATGACCACATAATTACGCATCGTCTGTGTCTAGCTGATTAATGGATTCAGTCGAATAAAGACTTTTTGATGCACAGGTTTATGATGCAGCTTAGTTCATTGATCATAAGTATGGAGCATAAGTCTAGAGATTGCTTGGGACTGTGTGAAGACAGTAGACTGAAATATTCGAGGAAAGGCAGAATGGGACATATGAGAGTTGGCAGATACAGAATCGAGAACGAAAGGAGACTGGAGCCTGAGGGTGGGGAGGGGACTGGAACTTGCCTGTCAGTGGGGAAGGAGATTGGGGCCTGTAGGTGTGGAGGAGATCAGGAAATGCAGGGGCAGGGGTACATGGAAGCTGTGAGTAGGGAGGAGATCCAGGACCCCTAGGTGGTTGACTGTGAGCTGCAGACGGAGAGGTGGTCAAGAAGCGACAGGGAACCGTGGGGAGAGATGGGGAACAGGATGTAAAGGGGAAGGGGGAAGGGGGCGGAGAGTTGTGGATTGGGAGGGAGACAAGGAACCATTCGAGGGGAGAGGGACCAGAAGCTGTGGATAGGGAGTGGGACCGAGAGTTGTGGAAGGGGAGAAGGACAAGAGTGTGCATTCGCATAGCACTTTTGGAATGAATTGAAATAAGCAGGTTGTGTAGAACTTTGTGACATTTCAATGACTTTCAATGATAAGATGCTCAAGCACATAAATCTGATGGTCAGGAGAGTTAGTTGCCCACGCAGTTCAAAAAACATTTAGAGGTAATATTGGTGAATTGTAAGGGCCGATCCATTTACTGAATTCAACTGATTTAAAGTAATTGCAACAATCAGAGTGGAGACGTACCTGGGTCAGTGGTTTCAATTAACTCCTGGTCATTGCAGTCATTAATGATGGATTAATCTGCCAGCGGCTACCTGTAAACATGGAAATGTAGGTGGAATGTGATGAATATTCCCACACAGAGGTACTCACAGGAAATTGGACGTGGCCAGTTTTGTCTGTTTTGGGTGGATTAGCGCATGACCCAGCGTAAAACATCACAATACCCCAATTTAAAGTGGCTATGGGTATAACTCACTCTTCATAAATATTTTATTTGATCACCCATCCAGAAGCTTCAGCCCTCCAGTCTTTATGAATAAAACACAACCACAAATACAATAATCACCTAAGATGGAAGAAAAGAGGCTCTTGGCATTGTGGGGAATAAAGTAAATTTCCCCAGATGCGACAACTAATCCAAATACTCCAGAGCACATTCCTTTCATGTACTGCCAGTCACTGAATATGCCAAAATGGATCAGAAAAAGGAACTGTTGGAAGTGAAGTTTCCTGATTATTATTTTGTGCCATTAAAGAAATAATCTTACATAACATCTGTCAGGCCCTCAGGATCTATACTCAATGAATTGCATTTGATGCCTATTCAATGTTGTCATGCAGGCTAATGTGTCAGTCAATTTACATCAAGCAAAGCTTCTTAACACCAAATGCAGTAAATGAATAGCCAATAGAAGGCATTTTACGCGTTGCTGGTGTTCCCAAGATACACTGAAGTGATAGTGGGGCCACAGGTCAGTTACACCAGTTACCTCACGTTACCCTGTGATTTCCTGGCTATTTCCAAGTGCAGGGTTTTTGAAACTCAGGGTCACGAACCGCGGGTGAGTCGCAGGCGGGTGTCTGGTGGACCGTGGAGCGATCGGTCATGGCGTTCCCAATCGCGGGAGAAGCGTCCAATGGCCGCGATCGGCTTTTAGGTTGAGAATGCCACCCGTAACTGCCAGCAGGCACAGCATTTTGCCTTGCTCCACCCGATTGGTACCCAGAATATCCAAAGGGCGATTAGCTTTCCGACCGTCACATCCGGCGCCTCATTATTCCACTGATACCAATAGGAGGCCCCGGGGGGGCAGTTGGAGCTCGGGGTGTGCGAAGGACACGGAGAGAGGCCGAGTGACGTTTGTGTGAGGGAAGTGAGTGGCGGGTTACAGTGCTGGCAGTCAGCACCAGTTCACTGGCTTCCACAAGTATGTCAATGCCTACACCATCACAGAGAGGAGGAATTATGTGATAGCTAGATAAACAGGGATTGGAGCAATTTGTTTGTTCTTCAAACAGAGATCCAAGAAGGAAATCATAGAAAATAAATGTTGTGTGGTTCTTTGGGCAGGGCAAGTGGAATTTTAAGGACAAGCATGTGAAATCGATGTGAATGTTTGAAACCTTTACAATCGTGTTACTATAATGGTGCCTCATATGTTATCAGTCTTCACAAACAAAACTCATGGAACCCGATGTGCTGTTTAAATTAAAAGTGAATGCGTCCGCATGCACATCCCCTCAGGTGGAACTGGCAATGCACAGGCCTGGTGTCCAATGGGGCAGACTGCCACCTCCTCCGCGCTGTCCCAGGACCAAATTTCGTCCCACCAGATGTGGCAGCAGAGAGCAGGTCACACACCCCGCACGTATACTGATGTAACATGATTCCTGCTTTGGTCGCAAAATCAGAGATTCCTTCCTTTTGTAGCTGCTAGCAAGCAACCAATATGAGTGTGTGAAGAACTGAAGATGGATCAATTTGTAATAAGAAAGAGAGGGCCAGAGACACAAACAGGCCAGGATCTCACAACTGAATCTGCTGGAGAGAGCTGCACAGGAGACTCCGCGGCAGGGCAAAGCTGTGCTGACGTGAGATCCAGGGCCTCTCATAAACAACCACTAAGAAAAGGTTGAAATAGGGAACATGGCAGTGTAAAGAATAAAGAACAAAGAACAAAGAACAAAGAAAAGTACAGCACAGGAACAGGGCCTTCAGCCCTTCAAGCCTGCGCTGACCATACTGCCCATCTAAACCAAAATCTTCTACACTTCCGGGGTCCATATCCCTCTATTCCCATCCTATTCATGTATTTGTGAAGATGCCCCTTAAACGTCAATATCGTCCCTGCTTCCACCACCTCCTCTGGCAGCGAGTTCCAGGCACCCACTACACTATGTGTAAAAAACTTGCCTCGTACATCTCCTCTAAACCTTTCCCCTCGCACCTTAAACCTATGCCCTCTAATAATTGACCCCTCTACCCTGGGAAAAAGTCTCTGGCTATCCACCCTGTCGATGCCCCTCATAATTTTGTAGACCTCTATCAGGTCGACCCTCAACCTCCGTCGTTCCAGTGAGAACAAACCGAGTTTATTCAACCTCTCCTCATAGCTAATGCCCTCCATACTAGGGAACATCCTGGTAAATCTCTTCTGCACCCTCTCTAAAGCCTCCACATCCTTCTGGTAGTGTGGCGACCAGAATTGAACACTATACTCCAAGTGTGGCCTAACTAAGGTTCTATACAGCTGCAACATGACTTGCCAATTTTTATAAGCAATGCCCAGGCCAATGAAGGCAAGCATGACTTAGGCCTTCTTGACTACCTTCTCCACCTGTGTTGCCCCTTTCAGTGACCTGTGGACCTGTACACCTCGATCTCTCTGAATGTCAATACTCTTGAGGGTTCTACCAATCACTGTATATTCCCTACCTGTATGAGACCTTCCAAAATGCATTACCTCATATTTGTCTGGATTAAACTCCATCTGCCATCTCTCCGCCCAAGTCTCCAAACAATCTAAATCCTGCTGTATCCTCTGACAGTCCTCATCACTATCCACAATTCCACCAACCTTTGTGTCGTCTGCAAACTTACTAATCAGACCAGTTACATTTTCCTCCAAATCATTTATGTATACTACGAACAGCAAAGGTCCCAGCACTGATCCCTGGTAAACACTACTAGTCACAGCTCTCCAATCAGAAAAGCACCCTTCCATTGCTACTCACTGCCTTCTATGACCTAGCCAGTTCTGTATCCATCTTGCCAGCTGACATCTGATCCCGTGTGACTTCATCTTTTGTATCATCTTTTGTATCAGTCTGCTATGGAGAACCTTGTCAGTTACTGAAGTCCATATAGATAACAGCCACTGCCCTATCTGCATCAATCATCTTTGTGTCCTCCTCGAAAAACTCTATCAAGTTAATGAGACACGACCGCCCCTTCACAAAACCGTGCTGCCTCTCGCTAATACATCCACTTGCTTCCAAATGGGAGCAGATCCTGTCTCAAAGAATTCTCTCCAGTAATTTCCTGACCACGGCCTGTAGTTCCCTGATTATCCTTGCTATGCTTCTTAAAGAAAGGAGCAACATTGGCTATTCTCCAGTCCTCTGGGACAGCACCTGAAGACAGGATCCAAAGATTTCTGTCAAGGCCTCAGCAATTTCCTCTCTTGCATCCTTCAGTATTCTGGGCTAGATCCCATCAGGTCCTGGGGAGTGACCTACCTAAATATTTTTCAAGACGCCCAACACCTTGGACGCGATTCTCCGACCCACCACCGAGTCGGAGAATTGCCGGGGGCTTGTGTGAATCCCGCCCCCGTCGTGTCCCGAATTTTCTACCACCAGAGGTTTCGCGGGGGCGGGAATGGCACTGCGATGGGCCGAAGTCCCGCCACTGTCAACCCTCTCCCGCCAGTGTGGATTAAACCACCTTTTGAACGGCGGGACAAGGCGGCGCGGGCAGGCTCTGCGGTCCTGGGGGGGGGGGGCGGGGCGATCTGGCCCCGGGGGGTGTCAACACGGTGGCCTGGCCCGCGATCGGGGCCCACTGATCCGCGGACGGGCCTGTGCCGTGGGGGCACTCTTTTTCTTCCGCCTTCGCCATGGTCTTCATTATGGCGGAGGCGGAAGAGACCCCCTCCTCTGTGCATGCACGGGGATGACGTCAGCATCTGCTGACGTCCCGCGCATGCGTCGCCCAGCAAAGACCTTTCGGCGCCGGCTGGCGTGGCGCCCAAGGCCTTTCCTGCCAGCCAGCGGAGCGGAAAACCCTCAAGGTGAGGGCTTGGCCCCTAAAGGTACAGAGACGTCCGCACCTTTGGGGCGGCCCGACGCCGGAGTGGTTCCCGCCACTCCATTACGCCGGAAACCCCTGCCCCGTCGGGTAGGGGAGAATCCTGCCCCTTGTCTTTTTGGATCTCAATGTGACCCAAGTTATCTATACACCCTTCTCCAGACTCAACATCCACCAATTCCTTCTCTTTGGTGAATACTGATGCAAAGTATTCATTTAGTTTTCCTCTGGCTCCACACATAGATTCCTTCCCCTGTCCTTCAGTGGGCCAACCCTTTCCCTGGCTACCCTGTTGCTTTTTATGTACATGTTAAAGGCCTTGGGGTTTTCCTCATATGCCACAGATTCTTTGTCTGTTCCCAGCCTTCTAGCCCTGACAAATGCCTCCTTTTTCTTTTTGATGAGGCCCACAATATCTCTCGTTATCCAAGGCTCCTGAAATTTGCCGTATTCATCCTTCTTCCTCACAGGAACATGCCGGTACTGAATTCCTTTCAACTGACATTTGAAAGCCTCCCACATGTCAGATGTTGATTTACCCTCAAACGTCCGCCCGCAATCTAGGTTCTTTAGTTCCTGCCTAATATTGTTATAATTAGCCTTCCCCCAATTTAGCACATTCACCCTAGGACCACTCTTATCCTTGTCCACCAGCACTTTAAAACTTACTGAATTGTGGTCACTGTTCCCGAAATGCTCCCCTACTGAAACTTCTACCACCTGGCCGGGCTCATTCCCAATACCAGGTCCAGTACAGCCCCTTTCCTAGTTGGATTATCTACATACTGTTTTAAGAAGCCCTCTTGGATGCTCCTTACAATGTCTGCCCCGTCCAAGCCCACCACGTTAAGTGAGTCCCAATCAATATTGGGGAAGTTAAAGTCTCCCATCACAACAACCCTGTTGCTTTTACTCCTTTCCAAAATCTGTCTACCTATCTGCTCTTCTACCTCCCGCTGACTTTTGGGTGGCCTGTAGTAAACCCCCAACATTGTGACTGCACCCTTCTTATTCCTGATCTCTAAGCATATAGCCTCGCTGCCGTCTGAGGTGTCCTCCCGCAGTACAGCTGTGATGCTCACCCTAACCAGTAGCGCAACTCCTCCACCCCTTTTACCTCCCCCACTATCCCACCTGAAACATCTAAATCTTGGAACGTTTAGATGCCAATAGTGTCCATCTATGATGGCAACAACATCATAGTTCTAAGTACTAATCCAAGCTCTAAGTTCATCTGCCTTACCTGTTATACTTCTTGCATTAAAACATATGCACTTCAGGCCACCATCCCGCTGTTTTCAGCAACATCTCCCTGTCTGCTCATCCTCAGAGCCATACTGGCCCAATTCCCTCATTCTCCCTCAAATGTTTTCACCTTCTGACCTATTGCTCCAGTATCCACCCCCCTGCCATACTAGTTTAAAGCCACCCGTGTGACACTGGTGAACCTCGCGGCCAGGATGTTTATGCCTCTCCAGTTTAGATGCAACCCGTCCTTCTTATACAGGTCACATCTGCCACGGAAGAGCGCCCAGTGGTCCAGATAACTGAAACCCTCCCTCCTACACCAGCTGTTTAGCCACATGTTTAACTGCTCTATCTTCCTATTTCTAGCCTCACTGACACGTGGCACAGGGAGTAATCCTGAGATTACAACCCTAGAGGTCCTGTCTTTTAACTTTCTGCCTAGCTCCCTGAACTCCTGCTGCAGGACCTCATTCCCCTTCCTGCCTATGTCGTTAGTACCAATATGTACCACGTCCTCTGCCTGTTCGCCCTCCCCCTTCAGGATGCCCGCTACCCATTCTGAGACATCCTGGACCCTGGCACCAGGGAGGCAACATACCATCCTGGAGTCTCTTTCACGTCCACAGAAGCGCCTACCTGTGCCCCTGACTATAGAGTCCCCTATGACTATTGCTCTTCTGCTCTTTGACCCTCCCTGCTGAACATCAGAGCCAGCCGTGGTGCCACTGCTCTGGCTGCAGTTGTTTTCCCCTGATAGGCTATTCCCCCAATAGTATCCAAAACGGTATACCTGTTCGAGAGGGGGACAACCACAGGGGATTCCTGTACTAACTGCCTGCCCCTTCTGGTGGTCACCCATCTTTCTGCCTGCACCTTGGGTGTGACCACATCTCTATAACTCCTATCTATGACGCTTTCCGCCACCTGCATTCTCCTAAGCATCCAATTGCTGCTCCAATCGAACCACGCGGTCTGTGAGGAGCTGCCATTGGTTACACTTGCTGCAGATGTAGTCGACCGGGATGCTGGAACCGTCACTGTTAGAGGTGAAAATAGTCACACGAAGGCCTGAGTGTAAGTAAAAAAAGCAGTTTATTATATCAGAATTCTGGGAGAATAGGCCTGAGGCTCCACAGCCTATTGACAGCACCCTTTCTCACTTGAGCTAAGGCTCACACGGATTAATATACAGATTCAAGGGGCGGAATTAGATGTATTCTTATTTACATACAATCAATCAACAATATTCGCGTGACACTTCATTACATGCAGTCAATCAATTTTCTTAGCATCCCAGTTATCACATATATGGTTAAAATGGGTTTTGTCTTACCCGCCCCTAACTTCATACAGAGGTTATTCAAAACTAACATAGAACATAGAACAGTACAGCACAGAACAGGCCCTTTGGCCCTTGATGTTGTGCCGAGCCTTGTTCAAAACCAAGATCAAGGTAACCCACACACTGTCATTCTGGTGTGCTCCATGTGCCTATCCAATAACTGCTTGAAAGTACCTAAAGTGTCCGACTCCACTATCAGAGCAGGCAGTCCATTCCACACCCTAACCACTCTCTGAGTAAAGAACCTACCTCAGACATCACTCCTATATCTCCCACCCTGAACGTTATAGTTATGCCCCCTTGTAACACCTACATTCAGCCCAGGAAATAGTCTCTGAACGTCCACTCTATTTTTCCCCCTCATCATCTTATAACCCTCTATTAAGTCGCCTCTCATTCTCTTCTGCTCCAACGAGAAAAGCCCTAGCTCCCTCAACCTTTCCTCAAAGACCTATCCTCCAAACAAGGTAAATCTCCTTTGCACCCTTTCCAATGCTTCCACGTCCTTCCTATAGTGAGGAGACCAGAACTGCACACAATACTCCAAATGTGGTCTCATCAGGGTCATGTCCAGTTGCAGCATAACCCCACGGCTCTTAAACTCAAGCCCCCTGGTAATAAATTCTAACACACTATAGGCCTTCTGCACGGCTCTGTTCACTTGAGTGGCAACCTTCAGAGATCTATGCACATGAACCCCAAGATCACTCTGTTCCTCCACATTCCTCAGAACCCTGCCGTTGACCCTGTAAACCGCATTCAAATTTTTCCTACCAAAATGAATCACCTCACACTTATCAGGGTTAAACTCCATCTGCCATTTTTCGGCCCAGCTCTGCATCCTATCGATATCTCTTTGCAGCCTACAACAGCCCTCCACCTCATCCACTACTCCACCAATCTTGGTGTCATCAGCAAATTTACTGACCCACCCTTCAGTCCCCTCCTCCAAGTCATTGATAAAAATCACAAATAGCAGAGGACCCAGCACTGATCCCTGTGGTACACTGCTGGTAACTGGTCTCCAATCTGAAAATGTTCTATCCACCACCACCCTCTGTCTTCTATGTGATAGCCAGTTACTTATCCAATTGGCCAGATTTCCCTCTATCCCACACCTCCTTACTTTCTTCATGAGCCGACCATGGGGAACCTTATCAAACGCCTTACTAAAATCTATGTATATGACATCAACTGCTCTACCTTCATCTACACACCTAGTAACCGCCTCAAAGAATTCAATCAAATTTGAGAGGCAAGACTTACCCTTCACGAATCTGTGTTGACTATCCCGGATTAAACTGCATCTTTCCAAATGGTCATAAATCCTATCCTTCAGGACATTTTCCATTAACCTACCGACCACCGAAGTAAGACTAAACGGCCTATAAATTCCTATTCCTTTCTTGAACAGAGGAACAACATTCACCACTCTCCAGTCCTCTGGCACTATCCCCGTGGACAATGAGGACCCAAAGATCAAAGCCAAAGGCTCTGCAATCTCATCCCTTGTCTCCCAAAGTATCCTAGGATATTTCCCATCTGGCCCGGGGGACTTGTCGACCCTAAGGTTTTTCATAATTGCTAATACATCCTTCCTCAGAACATCTACCTCCTCCAGCCTACCCGCCTGTATCACACTCTCATCCTCAAAAACATGGCCTCTCTCTTTGGTGAACTCTGAAGAAAAGTATTCATTCAATGCCTCTCCTATCTCTTCTATCTCCATGCACAAGTTCCCACTACTGTCCTTGACCGGCCCTAACCTCACCCTGGTCATTCTTTTATTTCTCACGTAAGAGTAAAAAGCCTTGGGGTTTTCCTTGATCCGACCCGCCAAGGACTTCTCATGCCCCCTCCTGGCTCTCCTGATCCCTTTTTTTAGGTCATTCCTTGCTACCTTGTAACCCTCAAGCGACCCAACTGAAGCTTGTTTTGTCATCCTTACATACGCTTTCTTTTTCCTCTTGACAAGACATTCAACCTCTATACCCCGGAACTTCCAACAACCATTCCTGTCCCTGTTCTAACCATGTTTCCGTAATGCCCACAACATCATAGTCCCAGGTACCAACCCACGCTCCAAGTTCACCTACCTTATTCCGGATGCTCTTTGCATTGAAGTAGACACACTTCAACCCACCTTCATGTCTGCGACCTTGATACCCTCCTCAGTACCTCACTACTCTCAACACTGGCTTCTGGACTACAGCTCGTTTTCCCATCCCCCTGACAAATTAGTTTAAAGTCTAATATCATGATGTCCTGTCTGCAGCTGGGGTCCTTGGGCTTATCAAGGACACATAGCATTTCTTGTTCTGTGAAGCTGTTATCAGTGGCTGTTAAAATACTCCCTAGGTTTTCATGAAGTAGTTTACACAGTTTGTAACTTATTGTTCAGGAATGTGGCTAGTTCGGCCATTTTGCATCTTCAGTATTGCTTTAATAGCTAACAACCATTTTGTGTCCTTTCTGATATTAACAAGCATTGTGTTAACACTATCTATTTCTACAAATTGCTTCTTCTAAACAGGCATGTAAGCCAAGGTGTACCTTTTGTCTCATCAGAACTATTCAAAAGTAATATAGGAGCACAAATGTAGTTACAGGGCCACCTCAAATTTATATCATAGTCCAGTATCACAAAATGCCCTCCAACAGTCACAGATCTGCCACCTCTCACAGTTGGAGCACTGCACCGCGCTGAGTGACATTTAAGCACTAATTAATTATTTTAAAATAAACACTTCAATTATTGTTAGATTGAGTTACAATTAACGATATGACCCTGATGCTAGATTTTTAAATTAAATGCTAAATACCGATCTCTGCCTTCAGGTTTAGTTGCTCCACTTTCTAGCTAATCAATTAGGTTTGTTTTGCAATATTATTTGGGTTTTTTCAAATTTAACAGATTCCCAACCAGCCAACCAGGTCACAATTTTACTGTGATGTCACTTCATTTTATTCCCCCCAACAATTTGAAAAGGTAATAAAATCACTTACCTTCCCGGGATGCTCTCTGGATCTCTCCCTGCAGGTTCACAGTTACAAGCCAGAAGAAAGAAGACAAAACGGATGTCTCGACTTCGCTTTGTGTTTGCCTTTTATACAGAACTCAGCTCACCGAAGATGAGTCGCACTACTTCGCTTCAAACAGAAGAATGCAACTCAATACAATTTACACCTTCAGCCACTGATGATTTCTTGAGGTATGGCCTTTATTAATTGTCCCAATGCAAATCAGGATGCAATACCCATGTGTGTTATATGCAGGGAAGTACTGGCAAATGAAAGATTAAAACCCTCAAATCTTCAAAGGCATTTGAAGACTAAGCATGGTGAGTTCAAGGACAAACCTCTGGATTTTTTTCAAAGGATGCAGCGAGAACTTAAACCATGAGCTGGTGTCCTTCGCAGAAATGTAACATTGAATGACAAAGCAAGTGAGATTGTGAGGACCAAGAAGGCTCACCTGTGGTATTAAAGGTAAGCAAAATGGTGGGTCGCGAAGTTTGGGCGGCATGGATCACGAAGGCCGGCCGGCATGGTTGGTAAAAATGGCCCTTGGGGGAAAAAAAGTTTAAACAGCATTGTCCTAGCGAACATAACAATAATGAGCATATAGCAGCAAGAAGAGGCCATTTCAATTAAGGCAAAAACCCAGGCAGATACTGAGTGTAAGGGCTAGACCCTCAGGCTCCTGGAATGTCATAAAGTCACCGGGTCTGCAGGTACTGCATTCAGATCTCAGACAGGTGACTGCCGTTGGTGGTACTGTGATAGTAGTAAGACAGACTTACACCCCTTCCTAATGTACAGATTCAGGGCCCAGTCAGTTAAAAGGCCAGCACCTAAAATGCAGAAGATGTGAGTAAGAGAGTTGCAGACAGCTGGGATAATGGGAAGTTGGAGAGTTTGTATCAAGTCCCTGACTGCCAACTCAAGGTGACATAAAAGATCCATGTCATTATTTGAAGACGAACAGGGAAGTGTTCCCTTGGTTAGAGTTTTCTGTTCCTGATTGTGATGGGTGCCATGGAGGGTATGATTGTGCGCTTCAGCACTCAATGACGAGCTGTGTTTGCCTCACCGAATGTCACATACGTTGTTAGTATAAATCAACATCTTATTATGATGCCTGCTCACCAGAATTGTCTATCCACGCTGGATTAGGAGCCCACATCGGTGTGTAATTAGAAGGACATGTTTCACAACAGGGCTCAAATGAGGTGCAGTTAGCAAACTGAATGTCGCTCGAGACTCCAAAGTTAGTTTGCTTACCTTGCATCATTTAGGACTGAGCTTAGGAGGAACTTCTTCACCAAAAGGGTTGTGAATCTTTGGAATTCCTTGCCCAGTGAAGCAGTTGAGGCTCCTTCATTAAATGTTTTTAAGATAAAGGTAGATAGTTTTTTGAAGAATAAAGGGATTAAGGGTTCTGGTGTTCGGGCTGGAAAGTGGAGCTGAGTCCACAAAAGATCAGCCATGATCTCATTGAATGGCGGAGCAGGCTCGAGGGGCCAGATGGCCTACTCCTGCTCCTAGTTCTATGTTCTTATCATGCAGGACTCGAGGGGGATCAGCACTGGGCGTTGCAGGCTGTACTGTATCAGCTAAAGGGCAGTCTCACAGGCAGGTCTTGACAGCTACAACAACAGGGTTAAGGTGGGGCGTGGCTTTTATGCCCTCCAGGCCAGCCCTTAATACATGTTAAGTGTGCTTTTGGAACGAACCTCGTTCCCATGCCTCGTAAGGTCCCAGAATGCACATTCATGGTGCTGCATGATTGAGGCAGAAATGTGCCATCAAAGCCCAGTATGATCAGACAACATGAAACCCTAAAGTGCACGCACCATTGCTAATGAGGAACATGGTCCTCCTTCTTCACATATTTGCACCTATCCCATTGCTCTCCTCCACATTGTCTGAAGCCAAAATGTGTAATTCCAGAACATGATTCAAGGCTGTTCTAGCCTCCAGAAATCATCATTTGGAAATAGCAACAATCATCTCTTGAAGTGCCAAGACAATGGGACGTACAGTGCTGTCAACCAACTTTTTGACGGGACGCAATAGTCACACTACAGGATGAGAAACGCTTACGTCTGGATGTCTCAGCACCTGCACATAAATGTGCCATTGTTTCATCACCTTGAAGTAGCAATGTGTTCCCACTTTTGCTGAGTTCAGCAGGTTGACACGAGGAAACCTGTTTGCCTGACGGCAGCGCACATAAGCTCTGAGTATAGGTTTTAATTGCTGAGAGACAACAGGCAGATGGAGTTGGATTGTATATGAGCTTTCTCCATGCATGAGCACATCTCTCCCGAAAAACCATACCTTCACCTTTCAAAAATGTAGGAAAGATAGGGGCACACTTTTGCGTCACCCCTACAAGGCATGTGAACGATGTACGTTCCAAAAGCACACTTAATCTGAAGGTGTAGACATTACTGGTGTGGAGAATTATGCTGACACAGGATACTCACTGTAATTAGACGATAGCAAACTGCACAGGAGAGTTCCAGGATAGAGACAATTGCCAATTGTTTGTGCAGGAACTAAGGTATCACAAATGATTGACAGTAACACAGATCATCATGAGAAGCAGACATTGACAAGCAGAGATATGAAATTATGGCGAGTGTATTTACATTTGCGAACATCATTTGGGGTTAGCACCTGTCATAATATACATCAGTACATTATGGTGCAATCACATACACACAATGATGGACATGCAGTAGGACCAACCAGCATACATAACACCGCAGCCAATCACCAGTGAGAGCACAAGCACTATAAAGACACGGGACAGGAGAGTTCCGCTCATTCTAACAGCAGCCAGCTCAGAGCACAGAGCTCACAGCCTGCATCACAGACATTCACCATGTGCTGAGTGCCTCACCATAACTAGTGATAGGAAAGGGTCCACAGTTAAGCTGGTATTGCTTATACCCACATTTACAGCATGTTAGCATCGTTCAACATTTAATAAAATAGCGTTACACCACTTCCAGCATTGTTGGCTTGTTTGTGAACCAGAACACGCAACACGACATGGTACAAGGGGTGGCCGCAATCTAGCACTTGTGAGACCTACCTGCAACTTCTCAGCATTCCGGCATCCTACAGCATGGAGAACATCAACCCGCCACCGCCGTTCCACATCGCTGGCAATCTCGGGGTAAATTGGAAGATATTTAAACAGCGCTTCCAGCTCTTCCTTGAGGCCACGGACAGGGCGAATGCATCGGACACCAGGAAGATAGCCCTTCTTCTCTCCATGGCTGGGCAACATGCCATCCACATCTTTAACTCCCTGACATTCGCGGACAACGAGGACAAGACCAAGTACAAGACGGTGCTCCTCAAATCCGACACACGTTGAAGTCAACGAAAGCCTTGAAACGTACCTGTTCCAGCAGCGCTTGCAGGGTAAGGACGAGCCTTTCCAAGCCTACTTAACACATCTCCGCATCCTCGCGCAATCCTGCGGCTACGGGCCCACCTCCGACTCCATGATACGTGACCAGATTGTGTTTGGGGTCTTTTCGGACCCCCTGCGTCAGCAGCTCCTTGAAGTGAAGCAACGAACCCTAGCAACTGCATCG
This sequence comes from Scyliorhinus torazame, assembly GCF_047496885.1. NCBI lineage: Eukaryota > Metazoa > Chordata > Chondrichthyes > Carcharhiniformes > Scyliorhinidae > Scyliorhinus > Scyliorhinus torazame. The sequence continues at coordinate 218,822,188 of NC_092715.1, forward strand.
AGACCTGTGCCTTGCATGAGAATGCCACCAGCCGGTACTCCTACATACAGCTGAAACGGCGCGGCAAGTGCCCCATGAGGTGGAATGGGTCCAAACGATCGAACACCTCCCGGGCCGCAGTCTGGAGGAGGGCGGCCATTTCACGCGCTTTCCGAGGCCTCCCACGCTTGTACGTGCCAAACGAGGGGACGTTGACGTGGAGGAACGCGATGCGCAGGCCCACACCAAGCAAGACCGTACCGCGCATGCGTGGTGGGGCAACGAACGCACTGACATCACGACGTGCGGCAACTGTGGCTCCGCCCACTTAAAGTGGCAATGCCCTGCAAAACCACGACTGTGCCTACGTTGTGACAGGCTTGGCCACTATGCTGCCTGCTGTCGAGCAGCCCAGCCTACCAACTCGCAACGATTTAACCAGCCTCGCAGGAATGTTCGGGCAATCCAACCCACCTTCACCGAGTCCGATCCTGACTTCATGCAGACCAGTAACAACGAGGACAGGGAGCCTTTCCGAGTCGCTGTCATAACCAAGAACAGACTGTCCCCGAATCGAAAGCTCCAGCCGCTGTTGGTGCACAGCATTGATCCGGACGACAAGTGGTGTGCCACCCTGACGGTCAACCGATCCCAGATCAGATTCCGTCTGGACACTGGTGGTTCCGCCAATCTCCTCGCATGGTCAGCATCTCAAACCCTGGGGGTCAAACCAACAATTCTTCCATCCAACTGTCAACTGGTCGACTATAATGGCAACGTCATCCCTGCCACCGGGTCATGCCAACTCAAGGTGATGCACAACTCGCGAAAAGTCACCCTACCCTTCGTTCAAGTTCCTCAACCTCGTTCAGCACGTACATTCCCTCTCTCCAGAGGACACGTCTGACTTCCAAGATGCGGACTTCAGGGCTCAACTAAGTGCCATCATCACTCAACACCGAGATGTCTTTGAAGGCATGGGCACACTTCCCTACACATACAAAATCCTGCTCAAACAGGATGCCACGCCTGTGGTTCATGCACCTCGCAGAGTTCCAGCACCCCTCAAGGTCCGCCTCAAGCAGCGGCTGCAGGACCTCCAGGACCAAGAAGTGCTTTCCAGAGTGACGGAACCAACCGACTGGGTCAGTTCCATGGTGTGCGTCAAGAAGCCTTCCGGCGAGCTCCGGATCTGCATCGACCCAAAGGATTTAAATCGTAACATCATGCGGGAGCATTACCCTACCCCCAAGCATAACTGTTGCCCATATCAGTACAGCACACGTCCCCAGGGTTATCCCTAACCTCACTGCCTCCCATACGCCTGCTGAACGAACCCCTCCGAATATGTCCCACCGATGGTGTCATGATATCCATATTAACATATCATGGTGCAATCACACACACACACTGATGGACAGGTAGACGGACCAATCAACACAAACGCAACATCACAGCCAATCACCAGTGAGAGCACACGCACTATAAAACAGGGAACACCACAGTTCCCGTTCATTCTACCAGGAGATAGCTCAGAGCACAGAGCTCACAGCGTGCCACTCAGACATAGACCATGTGAAAATTAAATGAAAATCACTTATTGTCACAAGTAGGCTTCAATGAAGTTACTGTGAAAAGCCCCTAGTTGCCACATTCCAGCACCTGTTCGGGGAGGCTGGTACAGGAATTGAACCGTGCTGCTGGCCTGCCTTGGTCTGCTTTCAAAGCCAGCGATTTAGCCCTGTGCTAAACAGCCCCTAGTGCTGAGTGCCTCACTAAGATAGTGCTAGGGCTGGGTCCACAGGGTAGCTGGTGAAGTACGAACCACAGCCAGAAGTTAATAGTTATTATTGTACAGAATAATAAAACAGAGTTGTACCATCGACAACCGTGTTGGTTCGTTTGTGTATCGGAACACCCAACACGACAAGTGGTGTGCCCCTGAGAGTGCTATCTTGATGGCGGTCTGGAGCGCTAAGTTCACCTGAATCCTCCCCTTACTAGTTTGTTTTGCAGACTGCCTGGTATAATCCTGGGCTAATTCTGTGGTGTGTTTCATTGCCTCACGAATTATACTGCCTGGTGTCTTGTCAATGTACAGGGAATCATCCCACCAGGCTCTGAATAAATACCCTGATGTGCTCCCTGACAGGTGAAATTCTCCCACTGTCAATAAGTCTGTGACTTGCAAACAGAAGCTATGGCTGCTACCACAGAGTAAACCCCCTGAGATGATCTCTGTCTCCGGCGTTGTGAAGCACCACTGTGTCAGCCCCACCTGTAAAGCTTTGAAGGCTTCCCGTAAAGGCAGTATGTTGACCATCACTTTGCTGGTATTAAGCAGGGGCTCAAGGGTTTTACATGCACACACAATATAATGTATCGACTCTGAACAGAACTCCGCAGTGCTTATGTACCCCAATCCTTCGCTGTGTGCAATGTACCCCCTGGATCCAGTTTGATAGACCCAGCCCTCCTGTACTATCCCCAGGGATTTGAACCTGTAGCTGTCCTCAAAAGGTTCCCTTTGTTCGACTCTCCTGTATACCTTTGATTCTGGGGCTATCCTGTAGGTATAGTCATCTATGGCTTCCAACAGTCTGGTCTCTGCCCAAATTATAGCACGAGGGTGATCATAGCATTTGGAGCGCAAAACGTCCAATAACCTTGTAACGTTATATGTGACTTCTAGCGACACCATGGTGACATCATGTAGTAGTAATTTTGGCTGCCCCATCCTAACTAACCCTTCCGGGGGGAGTTCAACCATATGGGGGTATTCCATGGGCTTTTGATATCCACAAGTGCTGAGATTGCAGCATCTTACATTTTTACATCCTAATCTGTCTATCACATGTGTGCAATATTCCTAACAGTACAACCCTCCAAGGCCAGGCTCCCACACAAAGGGGGGCAAACTGGCCCATCTGGCTGTTATATTTAATTACTGACCAAATATCCAAGCTTCCCCTTGTGATCCTGTTACATTACATGTATAACCCCACATTCCCAAACCCATGTGTACATCATAGATGCCTTTTATGCGCAAATGTCATTTTGTGCAACAGTCCAAGTAACAAAACCCCAAATCTGCGAAGATGGCGAAACGTTGTCCTTCTCGGAGTTCCTGCAGAAATTGTTCTTCTCTTCTGTTGCTTTCCAATGTGTGGTCGCCAGTGGGAGCTTCCCGATTTGAAGTCCTCATGGTCTTCCTGTCCCCCCCTGTGGGGCTGGGCGCCTTGTCTCGGGCGCCTGCCGACATCCTCCTCCCCGTATAGAATCTAGGAAGAAGGTGATATTAACCCCTCCAGCCAGGGGGAAAGTTAGATCTCTTTAAATTCTTTACACAACTTAAACCGGGTATAGGTTTCCACCTTGGGGAGCCTTTCCTTTCAATTAAGGCACATGAATCCCCTGCAACAATCACTCCATGTGGTCCTTCCATCTGGGCTGTAAGCCTGCCCTTTCTGGAAGCACTTTAATCATGACTGTCCCCTGCCTTTGGGGTCTGGCTGCGGATGCAGTCCCTTTCTTTTTCCCAATCTTTAATTCTCTGCATGTCCATCACCTCCCCCGTTAGGCTATGCAGCTGTTGGCCAGGAGTCTAATAAACTTAAATACCCTTTTCCCTTGCGTTGCAAACTTCGGTGGCCCCTGGCTCGCATTGGGCACAGACTATACGCCGCTTGATTCTGGCTATCTCTTTTAAATCTCTTCCACCACCAGCACCTTCACATTTGCTTAATCTTGTCATCTCCCTTGATGGGCGGTATCCAATGCTAAGGCTTTTACGAAGGTTTGTTTTTAGGGGCTGGTTTAGCACAGTGGGCTAAATAGCTGGCTTGCAATGCAGAGCAATGCCAGCAGCGCGGGTTCAATTCCCATACTGGCCTCCCCGAACAGGTGCCGGAATGTGGCAACTAAGGGTTTTTCACAGTAACTTCATCGAAGCCTACTTGTAACAATAACGATTATTATTATTATTATTCATACACTGTGGAGCTACCAAATGTTTTTTCTTTACACCAGATTTATTTATTTATTCATTTTCTGAACACAGTTCTTATTTACTTCAACTAGAATATTTAAACATCATTTTTCCCGCAAGTGACTATCTTGTGAGTCATTGGGCACGAGGACCCCGGTTGAGCTGTGCTGTGTCAATTTCACCACGTTAGTTTCAAAGTAATTTTCTGCACAGAGCTCTGACTGCTCCTCGAGTAGAACTTCTTTTAGTGTTTATAATAAGACAATTTTTTTTATTGAACATACTGGTTTACTACCTCCTAATACTGGTCACATTCGGTCCCCGTGTTTCTGGCCCCTTACTGCTTCAATGCCCCTCTCCACTATCCCAATATAAACTAAGGGCATGTTTTAATAATTTTTTTCTTGAAAGCGGTATCCTGCTACGGTCCCCATTCTACCTGCTCTCGGGACTGCCGAGTACTGGGGTCAGTACTTGCAGGGTCCCCTCAAGCTCGGAGTACTGATACACAAAGGCCCTCCAGTAGTCGAATAGTCGCCAGTGCTTGCCTAAGCCCTCTTACGGTCTGGGGTTTGGGCATCTCTAAAATGGCTTTCTTCCTTACTACTGGGATCTTCCTTTCCCTCTGTGTAATCTTAAAATAAAGTTAAAAATCCATAGTCTTCACTATATGAAAATCCCCGATCAGTAAATTTGATGTGTAGTGAGTTTACAGAGAAAATACTGATATCTCTACAAATTTGGAACACACAGAACAACATTTTTAAATGTAGGTACATCATGGGGCAGCACGGTAGCATTGTGGATAGCACAAATGCTTCACAGCTCCAGGGTCCCAGGTTCGATTCCAGCTTGGGTCACTGTCTGTGCGGAGTCTGCACATCCTCCCCGTGTGTGCGTGGGTTTCCTCCGGGTGCTCCGGTTTCCTCCCACAGTCCAAAGATGTGCGGGTTAGGTGGATTGGCCATGCTAAATTGCCCATAGTTTCCAAAATTGCCCTTAGTCTTGGGTGGGGTTACTGGGTTGTGGGGATAGGGTGGAGGTGTGGACCTTGGGTGGGGTGCTCTTTCCAAGAGCCGGTGCAGACTTGATGGGCTGAATGGCCTCCTTCTGCACTGTAAACTCTATGATTCTATGGCTGCATCTAACAAAGGAGCATGAGACATAATGCATAGTCTTCGCATTTCAATTTAGATTCCTTCGTTCTCTCCTCTTTTTTTTAAGAGCAGCCAAGACTACGTCGAGTTCAAACGAATCCCATTTTATAGATTTTGATTTTGCTTTTTGTTTATTTCCTGAGAATTGTGTTCTGAATAACTTCCACAATGTTAATCATTATTACTGATTATCTAAAGAACTTTCAAATACTTACCCCGTTTTAAATCTCACTTTAACTGCCGTGTATACCTCCTAATTGCTGTGCAACTTCGTTTTGCAAAACACAACATTTTGAAAAACTAGGGACACCAGAGCAAGTTCACAAGTTCTTATTAAACACACACACTCATTCATCCCACCGGGATCTCCACTCAAACAAAAGGAATTCCAACTGGACAATAAAAGTTTGAATTTGCAAAGAAAACATAATGAAAAGGACGGTGGTCTCCATTCTTCAAAACTGTAAATAAAGCTCAAAAAGGTAAATTCTCTCCCAAAAATATAAAGTAAGTTTAAACTCTTCTGAAGCCACAGGGGCTTTTCCACTACACCAGAATCACCACGCTCGCACTTGAACAATTGCTTTACAGCTTATCCTGCTCCTTAACCTTATATTCCTTAAAACCAATAATTTCCCAATTTATTTCACATCTGCAGTCAGAAGATGATTCCAACCATTTCTGAGTTGTTACTTTAGCTCCCCTCTTTTTTTTAACTCAAAAGACATATCTCCCAATCTATATCTCCATTGTCTTGGTCTCTCTGACTGTCTCTCTGACTCTCTGTCTCTTTCTATCTGTTTGTCTCCCTGCTGCTCTTATACCTTGCTGGTTATTCCTCACGTTTCTAAATGAATTTATTTAGAGAGACCTATTTTTTTACTTTGGACTGCAATTTGTTTTTGGTCTGACCCGATCACCAAGCCGTTTGCTCAGCCGCGGTCCCCCCTGTCTTATTGCCTGTTTTAGTATTTCTGGCCATCTCAGCCAGTCGCACACTTCTATCCTTGCTCCTCTCGTGGGGACACCCCCCCCCCCCCCCCACTCCACGGATCAGCCCTCTCGTGGAATTACCCTTCGTGGCTGTGGTGGGGAGACTACAGCCAGACCATCAATCGGTACACGCAGCTCGACGCGTACCCCCTCCCACGCATATCTGAATTGGTCAATCAGATTGCACAGTACCGGGTCTTCTCAATGGTAGACCTCAAATCCGCCTACCACCAGCTCCCCATCCGTAAAGCGGACCGTCCATACACTACCTTTGAGGCAGACGGTCACCTCTATCGCTTCCTCAGAGTTGCCTTCGGTGTCACCAATGGGTCTTGGTCTTCCAAAGGGAGATGGACCAAATGGTCGACCGGTACGGTTTGCGGGCCACCTTTCCGTACCTAGACAACGTCACCATCTGCGGCCATGATCAGCAGGACCACGATGATAAGATCTTGAGGTGGAGGATCCAGCTCTCCACCTACAATTACAAGATTTTGTATCGCCCCGGCAAGCTCAACGAGGCCCCAGACGCCCTATCCCGAGGTACATGTGCCAACGCACAAGTATACCGACTCTGGGCCCTGTCATGATATTCAAACATGCATCATAACACATACATAATGATAGACAGAGCAACGGACCAATTAGCACACATAACACGACAGCCAATCACAGACAAGATCAGACACAGTATAAAACAAGAAACACGACACTTCCTGGGCAGTCCATCTGGAGACGGCACAGGGCCAGGACCTCAAAGCAAGACACTCACACAGTCACAACGTGCTGAGTACCAAGTTTGATGTATAAATAGTTTAGTGGAATAAAACTGCGATGTACCAATCGCAACCGTGTTGGTTCGTCTGTACCTCAGAGCATCCAACACTTCAGGCCCTGCACGACAGGCTTTGTCACCCGGGAGTCACATGGTTGTACCATTTTATAAAGGCCCACAATCTGCCCTACTCCGTTGAGGAAGTACGGCTAATCACCAGGGACTGCCAGGTCTGTGCGGTGTGCAAGCCACACTTCTACCAGCCGAACCGTGCGCGCCTGGTGAAGGCCTCCCGCCCCTTTGAGCGCCTCAATGTGGATTTCAAAGGCCTCCTCCCCTCCACCGACCGTAACACGTATTTTCTGAGTGTGGTCGATGAGTACTCCAGATTCCCCTTCGCCATCCCATGACCCGACATGACGTCTGCCTTCGTCATCAAAGCCCTCAACACAATCTTCGCTCTGTTCGGTTTCCCCGCCTACATCCAGAGTGACAGGGGATCCTCATTCATGAGTGATGAGCTGCGTCAGTTCCTGCTCAGCAGGGTTATAGCCTCCAGCAGGATGACCAGCTATAGCCCCTGGGGAAACGGACAGGTAGAGAGGGAGAACAGGACGGTATGGAGGGCCGTCCAACTGGCCCTACGGTCCAGGAACCTCCCGGCCTCCCGCTGGCAGGAAGTCCTCCCTGAAGCACTACACTCCATTCGGTCACTACTGTGCACCGCCACTAACAACACACCCCATGAACGTCTCTTTTCCTTCCCCAGGAAGTCCACATCTGGGGTGTCGCACCCGACTTGGCTCGCAGCTCCAGGACCGTCCTTCTCTGTAGGCACGTCCGACTCCACAAGGCGGACCTGTTGGTGGAGAGGGTGCAGTTGCTCCATGCAAAACCCCAGTATGCCTACGTGGCATACCCTGACGGCCGCCAGGATACTGTCTCTCTCAGGGACCTGGCACCAGCAGGTTCCCCACACACACACCCTCTGGCCCGGCGCCACCCTCCCCTCCCCCGGCGCTCCCAGCAGCAACCCCCACAGGATCATCCATCCTCCCCCTGCACACGCCCGAGGATGAAGAGGATTTTGGCACGCTTCCGGAGTCACTGAAGATCAGACCAGCATCGGCATCGCCGCCACCACTGCGTCGCTCCCAGCGGCACATAAAGGCCCCGGACCGTTTGAATCTCTAACTGGTCCACTGTACTTCAAAAGACATTTATTTTCTCACAAAAATTGTACATGTAAAATTCTGTTGTTGTATGTAATTCTCCGCCACCCCGCCGGACTCAATTTTAACAGGGGGTGAATGTTGTAAACCACTGTTGCACCTATATTAGGTGATGTATAGTAGGACCTGTACTACATGTATGACGGTAGTCCCTGCCTACTGGCTCCACCCAGTAGGCGGAGTATAAATATTTGTGTCCTCTGTGCAGCAGCCATTTCGCCAGCTGCTGTGGGAGGCCACACATCTTAGAGCAGTAAAGCCTCAGTTGTATTCAACTCTCGTCTTTGTGCAATTGATCATGCATCAGCGGCTACTCCTCCTCGCTAGTAGCGAGGCCCTTCCACCGTTCAGCTTGCGTGCTTCTCCTTAGAATTAGGCTCTCTACGACCCCTGTCGAGGACTTCTACCTCGCAGATGTGGGCCGTCTATAATCCTCGCAAGATGCACGTCGCAGCTTTGTCAGTCTTAATTAAGGCTTTCTACAATCACTACAGGATTTACTGTGGATCCCCTTCCCCAATTTTAAACCCTGGTTTCCCCCGGTGATTTATTCAAACTTACACGGTTTGACTAAGTACCTTGACCATTACCTTAATCCCTGCCTTGGGGTTTTTGGATTCGGATGCAATCCTTCTCCTTCATGACATGTTGTGCGGTCGCAGTCACAAATCTGCCCTGTGGTTTTCTCCTGTTCCCTTCCTGCGCGCGTCTTATAGCTGCTACTCTTGCCTCCTGTAATTCTTTACTCCCTATGTTCCTCAAAATTGCAGTTGCAATTATTACCCCCTTCTCATACTTATTCTTGGTTTGGCCTGCCCACCAGGCCTTCTGCTCAGCCGTGGGTGCGTCTGGGTTGTATCCTTTCTCCCTCATATTTGTAATTAATTGACTATTGTGGGTTACAATCATCTGCACGATCGATCCCTCGGGCCCCCATCTATCTTGCTCTACCTTGCTCTTGCTGCCTGTTTTAGCTGATCAGGCCATCTCTGCCGTTCACTCTCACACCCACACACACCACTCCCGCGGGGTTCCTCCTCCGCGGCTCTACCCTCTCGCAGTTACTCCTGCGGCTACTCCTTTCTCACACTAGGTGAGATCCTTCTAACTCTTTCACCCGTGGTATTTCGTCCTATGGGTTTTTACTATTGACCAGGCACTTCAATCTCCAAAGCAAGTTCCTTCGCAACTTTTACTTAACTTAATTACCCGATCGCACACCCCGGTTTCCCCCAACGATTTTTACTTCACCTCACGCGGTCAGGCTCTTCCTCCGTTTTGTTCTTTAAGATCGCAACTTACGGCCGGCCAACGACCAACATGGAATCACTCCCTAACTATGGGTGGTAGATTAAAAGACACTGACCCGATTTGGAGCCACATAGTCGCCGGTCATCCTGTGTTGATCTACTGCCCTGACTACGCTAACTGTTGGAGGGAAGAAAAACCTCAAAGTCTGTTCTCGATCGCATGGTGTTGGTAAAACTTTGTTTAATTCGGAAAAACTGTGTGCACACAGGAGAGACAGACCCCGCGACCACCCTGCAGCTCGCAATGGTCAGCTCTGATCATAGTCTGAATTACAAGCATATATATTTAAAGCTCCTTGGAGTCACAAGCAGGTATTGACGTCACTGAATCATTCGGAACAATACAAAGTGATCAGTATGCATGTGTTCTGGTCCCCTTAATGGGAAAATGATTAAAGAATACAATGTTTCCTTACAATCACATGGGTTTGTGCTTAACATATTTAACTTCTAGAAGAGGTGCGAATGTGTTGGACAATGGATCCCTTAGACTTACTAGGACCTCCTGTGTTTCTCTTTTCATATTCAAATGCTCTGTGAGATGATTAAATCATTTCCAAAGTGGGTGATTTTAACCCCTTGCTTGCTGGTTTTCCCTTGGTGGAAACCCACGGGGAGAACGTGCAGACTCCTCACAGACAGTCTGTCGTAAAACTCCGCAGATTCTGCGTTGGCATCCACACTTCGTCTCAGAAATGGAGGATCCCGCCCATTGTGTCTCTTCTTCAGAATGACTTTTCTTTCAATCAGTGCACCTTATGGTAAATCATCTGGCTTCTGTTTGTTGTTTGGCTATAGCATGAAAACTAAAGTCAGGAACACAACAGCATGGTGGAAATTAACCAAGCACCCAGCATTCTCAGGCATTTCGGAGTTGCAAATGTGACACACTTTTTTTTAATAGCAAAAATCAAATCATTAGGTCCTTGGACATATATTTTTTAATAATGTAAAGTGCACAGACACAACTTAAAAGAGGAAAAAGTAATTAACTTAACTATTCATATCAAACGAGTCAGAAGCAGCTGTACAGCACAAATGATAATCTGAGTTTTTCTGCTGAAACTGAAATACAATTCTTTGCTGTGATGCAACGATTCAGCAAGTGTTTGTGGTGTTAACAAATGCCACATCTGATAATCCCAATTTAAAAAGCATTTGAATAAACTATCACAGGTTTCACAGTCTACCTTTACAGGTTTAGCTCATTGGCTAGGCAGCTGGTTTGAGATGCAGATTAAGTACAACAGTGCAGGTTCAATTCCTAAATCAGTTAAGATTATTCATGAAGGCCTGTCTTCTCAACATTGCCGGAGGTGTGGTTCTCTTCAGGTGAAATCACCACCATTCAGCTCTCCCTCTCAAAGGGGGAAGCAGCCTATGGTCATCTGGGACTATGGCTACTTTACGATTACAGAGTCAATAGTGTTGCTTGATCTTGAATATTTTTAGCTAATAATTAATATATTATTCTATTTATTGCTGACTAATGAGTCAGGATTAGTCAATAATCTGACGTGTGGGGAACAATTCATTGACAGTGGCCACAACATGATTTAATTCGACATTCGGTTTGAGATGGAGAAGGTTGCAACAGAAAAGAATGTTTTAAATTCAGCTATCTTTGAAGTGATGAGACTGCACTTGAATACATAGGCTGGGTAGAAACACAGATAATCAGTGGGAGGTGAATGAAGGAATATCTGATATAATGCAAGAACTGTAGGTATCCCTAAAGGGAAATAGTCAGACACGTGTAACTAAACAACCTTGGCTGACAGAAGAGGTGAATGAGTGTATAAAACTGCAAGAAACACCTTATACAATGCAAAGAATCGTAGAAAGATATGAAGATAAAACGGAAGGGCACAAGTTGTAAGAGATGCAAACAGGAACTACAAAATAACCTTCTGAGGGATGTCAATGATAATGTCAGAAGTTTTTCCACACATGTTAAGAGAAAGTGGGAGGATAATGGTAATTTGGGCCATGAAAGGTAGATGCAAATGATAGTGTAATTGACAATTATGATTTGCTGAATAATAACAACTTCGTAGTAGAAGATGAGGGTAACAAACCAGAGAAAATTAAGTCAAGGGGAGAAATTAATAGATTACAAAATTATAGTGGAGAAAATTATTAGACTAAACTAAGAAAATAAAGAACAAAACTCGAGGCCATCAATACAAGGTAGTCATTAGGAAATCAAATATAGAATTTGAAAGAAACTTCTTTACCGAGAGTGTTGAGAATGCAGAATTTACTGCCAGAGGGACTAAATGAGATGAATATTATAGATGCATTTATGACAAAATGAATAAATAGAAGGGAATAGAGATATTAAATTGATAGTTAGATGAGGAAAGATGGGAGAAATACTGGCATAGATTGGTTGAGTCAAATGGTCTGTTTCTGTGCCGTACATGCTTTGTAATTCTGTGTAAAAGACAATAAAATCTCCAGGACTTGATAGTTTCCTCCATGAACAAAATAGGTGAGAAAATTGCAGTTGCTTTAACCCTTACCAGCATGGTCCCAGGGATTGTAGCAGGGATTTGGGCAAGAGATTCAGGGGAGATGAAAGGAAGATATTTTGTGCACAGCATGTGATACTGACTTGGAACTTATATAAATGAATATAGGAGGGTTGATCAGTGCATTCACGAATGATATGAAAATTGATGGTGACATGTGAGAGTACCTTTAAGAAATGGGTGTTTATAAATGGGTGTGTATATAAATATCTGTAGTGAGAGTACCTTTAAGAAATGGGTGTTTACTACTGCAGTGATGTCAGAGAGTGGGTGGAGCTGGGCTGTCTGTCAGCTTGTTACTTTCATTTTAGGCTGTGTTTTAGTTTCGTTTTCAGGGTTGGAGCTGAAGCCAGACCAAGCAGGTGTACTGCTGTTCTCTCTGCCATCAAAAGACTATCTCTTGATCATTTGGTGAACTCAGAATTATAAATGTTTTCAGTAGTGACTTTAACCTGATGTGCTTCTGATAAAGATTTTGTTTTTAAGTCGTATGGATGTGAAAAAGGAAAGCTTAAAGGTTTACTTAGTGTTGTTGTCTTCGGGGGTTGTATTTAAATTAATGGTTGCTAAGATGTTCACTGTATGTTTTAAAAAGGTTCACTTGAGTTCATAGAATAAACATTGTTTTGCTTTAAAAAATACTTTTCCATTTCTGCTGTACCACACCTGTAGAATGGGCCGTGTGCTCCCCATACCACAATCTCGTAAACGTTGTGGGTCAGGTGAAATCCATGATACACTTTGGGGTTCTCTAAACCCTGGCCCATAACAATGGGGTGATAAATAGTGATTGTGGTAAATAATCGTGGGAGTGACAAAATTTGAAAAAATACCTATTAGTTGAAGAAGCTACAAACGTTGCTGTTAGAGGCAGAGGATAGCACTAAAAGTCATTGAGGTTGGTTGAAAAGGAGAAAATGAATCATTCCAAATGGAAATTGAACATATTTGAGGGGATTTGATGCAAATAAATTTATAGGGTCACGGGAGTGGAAAATGGAAATGGGACTGATTGGATTGTTCTACAGAAATCTGACATGATCTCAATGGTCCAAATGTACGCCAACTTTTCCACTCTGAGTTTCTAAAAATCTCTTAATTTCTTAAATTGGAATATAGCAATTATTTATTTAATAATCGTGGGAGTGAAAAACTTGAAAAATATTTATTAGATGGAGAAGTGACAAACTTTGCTGTAAGAGGCACAGGGCAGAATTTAATAGGGTCCATCATCTCCCTGCTGACCTCACTTCCAAGAGCCCTGAGAGAATTAGCTTCCTGCTGGACAATGAGAGCCCTGCCATTGGGACTTTTAGCTCCACGGGGGACATTTAATTCCAGGTTTCCCCCAGGAGGATGTACATCCTGCCCCTGACAGCTGCCAGATAATCAAAGGCCAGAAGTTCTCCATTACCAGCAGAACCACTGGGGGTGGTGGCCACTTCGGTAACACACTTGGGCCTTCAACAAGGATCCATGTTGGATCCCTGGAGAAAGGTCAGTGAGGGCTGGATGGGAGTCACAGAGCAGTGTCACCAGGTACATACCTAACTGTCCAACCATTCATCATATGATTACCCCAATCCAGGTATTATTCTGGAAAACCTTCACTGAACTGCTTACATCGCATTTCCTTTTTTTAAAATTTAGAGTACCCAATTAATTTTTTCCAATTAAGGGGCAATTTAGCGTGGCCAATCCACCTACCCTGCACATCTTTGGGTTGTGAGGGTGAAACCCACACAAACCCGGGGAGAATGTGCAAACTCCACACGGACAGTGACCCAGGGCCGGGATCGAACCTGGGACCTCAGCGCCGTGAGGCAGCAGTGCTAACCACTGCACCACCGTGCTGCCCTTCCAACACATTTACATTGTTCCTTAAATAAGGAGACTAATACAGAACCACCACAGTACTTCAGATGTGGTATCTGCAATGCCCTATATAAGTGAAGCCAAACCTCCCTATTTATGTATGAAATTCCCCTCACAGTAAATTACAACTTGGGATTTTTCTTTATTTTACCTGCCAGTATCCTTTCATGTCCCCTTTTCCATCTCCAAATTTCCTTTTTAAGTTACCTCTTGCTCATTTTATACTCCTCTAGGGCTTCGGCTGTTTTGAGCCCTTGCCATCTGCCACAAGCCTCTCTTTTTCTCCTGACCCAATATACCTCGATATCCAGGGTTCACTGGATTTGTTGGTCCCACCTTTTTCCTTTATTGGAACATATTTGCCCTGTACTTTCCCTATTTTCTTCTTGAATGTGCCCCACTGTTCTGTCACAGATTTACCAAAATGTTCCACTCTGACCAAATCATATCTGATCTTATTAAAATTTGCATTCCCCTAGTTTAGACCTTTGACATCAGGCCCACCATAATAATCTTGAATCTAATGGAGTTATGATCTGTCTTCAAAATGCCCCCCATTGGTGCTTCAACCACTTGCCCGGCTTCGTCCCCTAAAATTTATTCCAGAACCACCCCTTTCCTGTAGAACCTTCTACGTCCTGATTTAAAACATTCTCCTGGATGCATTTTAAGAATTCCACTCCCTCTAAATCTTTCACACTTATGACTTGCCCAGTTAATATTGGGGAATTTGAAACCCCCCACTATCCTGCACTCCCGCTCTCTTGGTCCCCTTATCTGCCTCACTCACAGTCACACATTCCTGTCCCTGACCAAATCAGAGGACCCTCTCCTTAGTGGTGTGACTGTCTCCTGATACAAGAGCATCCAAGTAACTTACCCCCTCCCTGATGTGTTGCAGTGTCTTGAGCTCAGCCTCCAGCTCAATGAATCTGAGCAGAAGCTCCTTGAGCCGTAAAGACTTACTGCAAATATGCTTGCCCTTGGTCACACTGGCATTCAGGAGCTTCCACACATAGAACATAGAATATTACGGCGCAGTACAGGCCCTTCTGCCCTCGATGTTGCGCCGACCTGTGAAACCACTCTAAAGCCCATCTACACTATTCCCTTATCGTCCATGGGCGAGATTCTCCGACCCCCCAACCATTTGGCAAGGTTCGCGTACTTCCAAACTATAGCCCCAAGGAGGATTACGTGACATGCGAAAGATCGCCCCTGAAAGGGGCCCTGCTGCCAAGTTTTCATAGGACAGGTTGCCTCAGGAACTATCTAATGCAGGTTAGTTCAAGGGTGGTGAGAACAGGCTTGGTTGCATTTAGAATGCAGAAGGTCAACTTTTAAGTGGTATTGAAGAGGCTCAGTGTGAGCAGGGAGGCTTACCCCATCACAGTCAAAAGAAAAATCAATTCACAGCTTCCGACCCTGTCCTGGATTCTAGATCATCATCTGCTCTCTGAAATGGCAAAATATTGCACTTCCCATTTTAAAAAATATTCTCCAAAACAGATTGACTTCTCCTCTGACAAAATACCGCTAAGTTTCTACTTTCTGTGTGTGTACGTTTGGCAAGAGGGGATTTCATGGGCTAGAAACAACCTACCCCCAAATTTCCTCTGCAATCACAGAAGTTCAGCCCCAAGTTTTCAGTCCTACAACTGGAGCGTTGTCAGGGCCTATAGTTTTTGCTGCATCCAGTGCCTTCATCCATTGCTTGTTATCATGTGAAGTAAATCGAATCAGCAGAAGAACGGCACCTGTGATTCTGGAGACGTCACAATTGCCCTTTTGAGCTGCTAAATCTGTTTGAAATTTGTGCCATTTAGCACAGCTGTAACGCAACACAACCTGATGGATGATATCTTCTTTAAGAAGATGGGACTTTGTGGCCACAAAGACAAAGATTTTGAGATGGATGTTCTGGCCCTTCCCGCCATTGGGATCTTCTGGCCCCGCTGAAGTCGATCGCTGCTACGGGTTACTCAGCGACGGGACAATCAAACCATTCAAATTGCCATTGGTCCCTTGGTGGGACCGGAAGATCCTTCCAGCAACCAATGGCAAGTTGCCTCCACCATGGGAAACCTGCCGCGGGGGAAGCTGGAAAATTCCAGATTTTGTCTCCATCGCACGATGGTCACTCCCACCAATAGTGCTTTAGACGTGCAGCTGTGACAGTGTGATTGGTGAAAGCAAGGTCAGGTCGGGATTTGTCCATTTGTTGGCTCTCTCACTAGCTGCCGCAAGCCCAGTCCTTTGACTGTGTCCTCAGCACATGACCAGCTTGTTTAGTAGTGGAGCCACACTTGGAGATGAACATTGAAGTCCTCTGCCCGTATCCATTCCGTTCTGCCCGCAGAAAGTCTGCAAAAAATGTTTATTGGCTACAAATGATCTCAAAAATATGCTCACACCAATTTAACAAAATAACACATTTCAATTATAAATATGGTGTTATAACTGAATTAATTTTCCAGTTTATAATTTTAAAATCACAGCCCCTAATTTGTTAAATTGATATTTCTTCACATATTAATTGGTTTATTTGCAATTATATTGCTAGATTTCTAAATATTTGAATATATAAATGACTATTGGTGTGAAAACATGAATTTCAAAATTGATAAATTACATTAATTTACAAATATATGGAAAAGTGTCAATTAACAATTAATTCATTGTGAAGTTATTGATTTGACTTTTTTCCTACTGTTACAAGAGAACTAAAATGAATTAAGGCAATTTTTTTACAAGGAGAGTGGCAGAGGAGCAATGTGAGTGGTGTGGTGGAAAGAACATTGAGGGCTTGCATGTTTCTCATACCAGTGTTATTTTAATTGCTGCATGGAGAATTTGTGGCAGTTGGAAAGGACAGCATATTATTTTGCCTTTCAGCTTCATTTATCTATTTTGTTTCATATCCCTTAAGAACCCCAGTAAGAAAATTACCTGTTGCAATTTTCAATAGACCTAGACGTAACATGTTTCTGAGGGAGAAAGCTCCAGATTTCCACTGGCATTTTTGTGAAGAATTGGGTCTGGACATCATCCCTTTTTTTTAATATAAATTTAGAGTACCTAATTTTTTTTTTCAATGAAGGGGTAATTTAACGTGGCCAATCCACCTACCCTGCACATCTTTAGGTTGTGGGGGTGAAACCCATGCAGGCACAGGGAGAATGTGCAAGCTCCACACGGACAGTTACCCAGGGCCCGGATTCGAACCCGGGTCCTCAGAGCTGTAGGTAGCTGTGTTAACCACTCTGCCACGTGCCACCCATCAGATGATTCCTAAGATATCGACATCCTGACAAGATGCTCAAGTTCTGAATCAACCATCTTGCTGCATGGCCGGGCGCCTTGGTGCTCTGAAGTTTCCCTCTCCTCCTGTTCTTCCATGTCCTGCTCTTCCATCTTCCTTTGGTGAACTGTGTCCTTCCAGGACCTTACCTTCTTCAAGATCTTCAATTCTATGGAGGGCCATGTTATGGAGTGAACAGAAGATCACCACATTGGACAAGACTCTTGTAGAAATGTATTTGCCACTGAATTAGCCCAGGTAGCAGAAGCTGGAAGGTCTGCTCTGTGGCAGTTCTAGTGAACAGATGGCTTCTGTACCTCTGTCTCAAGTTCTCATAGAGGGGTGAGTGGCCATGCCTTCAAGGGACACCCTTTTTTCCCTCAAATACAACAATATACTTTGGGGGATGGAGTGAAGAGCTGTGGTATCTAGGTTGCTGGAGGAAGAAGGACTCATGGCAACTGTGATGAGGGTAAGCACACTCAAAGAGACAGAACAGTTGAAAGTTCAGGGATTGGAAGCCCTTCCTGTTTGATGAATCTGACTGCATGACCATTAGGTGCCCAGGTGGCCAAGTAGGTGCAGGCAATTAAACCTTGCAGCTGGGGAAATACAGTGAGGGAGACAGAATCCACTGCCAATTTTGCCTACAGGCTATGTATGTTTGGAAACAGGGCATCAGGGGTTTGTGAGATGCCACTAAAGTCTGCAGCTGGCCCTTGGAAGGATACAGAAGCAAAGAGATTTAAGGCCACAGTGTCTTTGAAAGCTGTTATCCAACCATGGCAACCAATGCTTTAAGATGTAAGATCTTTGGTGATGAGGGGACTGGTGTTTGTGACCATCAGCTTGGAGAGTCATAGCCTCCTGTGATACTGATTCCCAGTCATCTCAAGATTAATTCTATACTGAGGGCATGGCCTCCAGGTCTTTCCTACCCCGTTTCCCTCTCCTTTGCTCTCATGATGGATGGGGTTCTGTGCATCCTGCAGTACTCCTTATCGCCTTAGGACCCCAAGTCTGAGTGTTGCCAGCTATTGCCTTCCTTGGACTCAGCTGGCTCCAAAATTGCTTTTACCAGCCATCCCCCTCCTGTTTTGGGACCACATTGTCAGGAGGGTGACAATCCTCTGCATGGACAAATATTTTCTCACCCTCTCCTGCAATCTGTGCTGAGTCGATGGCATCTATTTGCCACTGGCTGAGTCCCCCTCTGTGCTGTCCACCCTTTCACAGGTCCTCCTAAATCTCTGAGGTGGTCATGACTGGATACCCAGTGAAGTGTGGATTAAAAATGAAAAGTCAAATTCAAATTACAAGCCGCATTCAAATTGAAAATCGAATTCAAATTAAAAGCAGATTTCAAATTAACAGCAGAATTCATCTGCTGGACAAAGGTTCAAAAAGTTTATAAACATGCCTGGGTATAATTGCATAACAATATCCTATGGCATTCCCTCCAACAAACGGCAGTTTTGAAAAAAACGAACTGATCTTTACATCAAATCAGAAAGGCATTGATAAGTGGTGAGAAAGTACAATCTAACAATAGATAACTCTAAAGATGACAACTTGTTAACTGATTTCTGGAAATAGAACATCCCAAGTGAAAGGGGAGGGGGTCTTGAGATGAGACCCCTTAGAACTAGATAGCTAGAATAACACTAGAATAGCTCTACATACGTTAGTTTATTGAGGACTGAAACTAACCATAGGAAATATAGTAAGAAGTCTTGCAACACCAGGTTAAAGTGAAGGAGCAGTGCTCATTCACCTGAGGAAGGAGCAGTGCTCCGAAAGCTAGTGATTTGAAACAAACCTGTTGGACTTTAACCTGGTGTTGTAAGACTTCTTACTGTGCTGGCAGTCCAACGCTGGCATCTCCACATCATAGAAAATATATCCAGTAATCATTATTAACCATTAAACATGTATTCTTAGAACATAGCAGTAACAAGCATTCAAACTCTTGATAATAGTAGTGGTCGTAATGTACAGTGGGATTTAAGCTAGCTAACTTGACCACATTCCTGAGAAAGACAGAATCATAGAAAAATAATGTGGTCAGCAGAAACACATACAGAGGAAGCAGCTCTTATCAGCAATCTCAGATATCCTGTGAACAGACAGACAATGATGCAGTTGAGAACCAAACTATGATAAGAGGAACTTGGAATGCAGAGAGCGAAGAACAGTGGAAAGAATCTTAGAATCAGAGAATTTAAAGTGCAGAAGCAGGCCATTCAGCCTATCAAGTCTGCACCGGCCCTTGGAAAGAGTACCCTATCCCCGTTATCCCCGTAACCCAATAACCCCACCTAACCTTTTTTGGACACTAAGGGTAATTTAACATGGCCCATCCACATAACCTGTTCATCTTTGGACTATGGTAGGAAACGGGAGAATGCGGAGGAAGCCCACACAGACGTGTGGAGAACTTGCAGACTTCGCACTGACAATAACCCAAGCCGGGAATCGAACCTGGGACCCTGGAGCTATGAAGAAACTGTGCTAACCAATGTGTTACCGTGCAGTCCATAGGGGGTCTTGAAAAACAATAGATGGCTATGAGGCAGGACATGACTACCCTATAAGCTGATCATGAAGTTAGCATGCTGCCTAAAGTAAAATTTGTTGGTCAAGGTATAATCTAAAGCTACGAGGATTGGACCGAGTCCAGCTGAGGCAGGGCTAATGATTTGGAAATTGTATAATTGTTGAACCAAAAGTAATGTAAAGCAGAGTTGGTTTTGGCATTGACCCAAACCATACTCCCTCATATGTTGACCAAGCTTGGGGCGGGTGGGTGGTGGTGGGAGTGGGGGGGGGGGGGGGGGGGGTGGGGGGGACATCTTCCGATATACCAGTGTCACTGGCATCGCCGTGCCATCCTGTTCTGCCTGCTGCCCTTGAGTCAGGGGGGGGCTTTCGGAAGAATTTGATACCGCCGTTGTCTCCTTGGTGGCAGGCCCCACGTTAGCCTCCAGCACTTTGTCCCCGTTGCAGGTGCCTGTAGGGTCCTTGCGGACTCCATAAGATGGAGGGGCAGCTGAAGTGAGCTCCCGAGTCCTCTAAGTCATCTGACACTGTCAGTCTGGAGGCTCCCCATTGTCTGAACCATGGTGTTGATGCCCACAGCGACGCTCCTCAGCGACTGGGCCATGCTCTGCAGTGCCTCGGCAATGTCCATCTGCAACTGGGACATGTCCCTCAGCAACCTGGATATGACGTCGAGGCCTTCAACCACAGTCATCACAGACTGTGCCATGCCTACGACACCTCCACTCAAGGCGTGGACGTCATGCTCCAAATTTTCCACTGCGGTCGCCACCCCAGCAGTGATGGCGTCAGTGCCACGTATTATTGGTACCATTTCCTGAGCCTTTGGGACTCCAATTGGCCTTGCAGTCACTAGAATGTCACTGGCATCCTCTCCTGAATTTCATGGCTCTGTCTACCATTTGCATCAGCTCTGGGAGAACCTTGTTCAGAGATTCAGCATCTGGTTGGAACCCAGCTATGTCCAGGGATCCAGCAGACCTCCAACTTCAATGTCCTTGCCTCCACCTGATGTGCATCTACAACTGTGCGGTACTCACAGATAGTGCCCCCGAAGCCTGTCCACTAATGTCGTCCACTGAGGTGTGTGTCTGCGCTGATTGAAGGTTTAAATGATAGTTGTGACATCTTGTCAGTGGTTTCTTCAGAGCTATCCTCTCAGGTGGTGTCTTGGGTGGTGGCAGGGGGGAATGACTCTGGATGGGCTAGCCTCATCAGATGGAGATCCTGCGAGACAATAGACATGTGGTCAGTGAGAGGAGAGGGAAGGATCATTTTGTTTGACATGAACTATTCACTTGAGATAGGTCATCTGGGTGAAGAACCAGTGGACTGTCATCCTCTCTGGTGCAGGCAGACCTCTCTGTCGGTGACTGCTCTCTCCTGGGGCAGCCCTGCGATTTCCAGGACCCTTTCCTCATAGGTGGATGAGGACTTGAATCTCTGGTACTCCACCCCCCCACCTTGGCCTTTTTCCATTTATTATGGGCTATCTTCTTCTGCGGGGACAAAGAGAGGTCATTGTTAGCATCACACTTGATGGGTCGTGGGGGGTGGCAGGTGGCATGTCTGGGCACCGCACCTGGACATGAAGGACTTGTGCTGGTGGGTGTTAGGGGGTTCTGAGGAAGAAGCAAGAAGATTGGATGTGGGGAATGTGTGAGGTGTTAGCCAGTGAATTGGGGGGTGGGAATTTGTGGAATGGCAGGCACAACTGCTGCCAGGAGAGAGGTGGTAACTTAGTCTCGCAGCCCGTTGGAAGTCGTTTTGTCTTCTTCCTACATTGGACGGCAGTCCTCCTAGTCATGATACCCTTACCACTGCCTCAAAGGCAGCATTGCGAACCCTACTGCTGGTCCTATGACTCCTCGGCGGAACAGGTTAAACCGTCTCCCATCCGCTGCATTGAGCAGCTTTGTGAGGTCGCCATCACCAAAGTGAGGTGCAGGTCTGTGCATTGCCATGCTTGTGCGTTGACTGGGAGTGTGTGGTGAGGGAGTGTTTAAAAGCAGCTGCCCCTTGTTAGCGGCAATCTGTTGAGGCGCGAGTCGGGCGAATCAGACAGCGAGGCAGCCAGTCATGATGTGCTGTTAGGTAATTAGAACATTCTGAATTCTCCCACTGTGTACCTGAACAGGCGCCGGAATGTGGAGACTAGGGGCTTTTCACAGTAACTTCATTGCAGTGTTAATGTAAGCCTACTTGTGACAATAAAGATTATTATTACTATTATAATGGAGAGAATCTCATGGGGGCTTATATGCGGCACTATGTGCCGTTGAACATGGGCCATGATCTCGCTAACACGACCGTTGCGAAACACCACATCAAACGTGCCCAAAACCGGATTGTGAAATGTTTCTGTTGATTCGGGTCCATACAATGGCAAAACGGAAACGGCAGAGTACTAAGCAAATACTTTGAGCTTGATTCTCCATCCTGGCGCGCTCCCACCAGCAGCGGGATTCTCTGTCCCGCCAGTCAGCCAATGGGGTTTCCCATTGTGGGCAGCCTGATGCCATTGGGAAATCCGTGGGCATGAGTGCGCTGCCGGTGAAACAGAGGATCCCGCCAATGGAGAATCCAGCCCCTTGTGCCTGTCTTCATGAGGGAAGATACAAGATATATCTCTGAGATATTGGGGAGCCACTAGTGAGATTGAAAATCTGAAATAAAGTAGTCTAAGTAAAAAAGTAGTTCTGGAGAAATTAATGGGACAGGAAGTTGATAAATCCCCTGGGCCTGATGATTTACATCCCAGAGTGCTGAAAGAGGTGGTTGTGGTTATAATGGATGCATTGGGGATCATCTTCCAAAGTACTGTAGACTCTGGAATGGTGGCTGCAGCTTAGAAGGTGGCAAATGTGACTATATTATTTTATAAAGGAGGGGGAGAGGAAACAAGGAACAACCGACCTTTTAACCTCAAGTCTGTAGTGTGGAAAATGCTAGAATCTATAATAAACAATGTGATAATGGGCAGCATGGTAGCACGAGTGGTTAACACTGTGCCTTCACAGTGCCAGGATCCCAGGTTCGATTCCCTGCTGGATCACTGTCTGTACGGACAGTTCTCCGCGTGTCTGCGTGGGTTTCCTCCGGGTTCTCCCGTTTCCTCCCTCAGTCCAAAGACGTGCAGGTTAGGTGGATTGGCTATGATAAATTGCCATGAGTGACCAAAAAAGGTGAGGAGGGGTTATTGGGTTACGGGGATAGGGTGGAAGTGCAGGCGTAAGTGGGTCGGTGCAGATTCGATGGGCCGAATGGCCTCCTTCTGCACTGTACGTTCTATGTTCTATAACTGGGCATTTAGACAATATTGGTGAGATTGGGCCGAGTCAACGTGGATTTATGAGAGGGAAATCATATTTGGCAAACTGTCAGAGGTTTTGAGGATGTTATCAAGAGAAAAGATAAAGGGAAACTAATGGATGTGGTGTATTGGATTTTTAGAATGCTTTTGATAAGGTTCCACTTAATAGGTTTGTCAGCAAAATTAGACCTGATTGAATCGGGAATAATATACTGGCATGGATTGAGGACTGGTAAAGGGGCAGAAAACAGAAAGTAAGAATAAATGGATCATTTTGAGATTGGTGTGCTGTGACTAGTGGGATACCACAAGGATCAGGGGCGGATTCTCTAATCCCGCAGCAGAGTGTCCACGCCGTCGTAAATGCCATCAACTAATTCTGGCCTGCAGAAGGGGCCAGCACGGCACTGGAGCGGTTCACGCTGCTCCAGCTGCTGATCCCAGCACGAACTGGGCGCCGCGGGATCCGCACATGTGCAGTGACGCCGGCGCCAACGCGCGCAAGTGCAGTGCCTTCCTTCAGCGCGCCGGCCCCGATGCAACATGGCGCAAGACTACAGGGGCCGTCGCGGAAGAAACGAGGCCCCCAGCCAGAGAGGCCGGCCTGCCGATCAGTGGGCCCTGATCGCGGGCCAGGCCACATCGGAGGCCCCCCCTCCCCCCCCCCCGGGTCGGATCACCCTCCCCCCAGCACAGGCCGCCCCCCCGACCCTTCCACGCCGAGTTCCCGCTGGCTGAGAGCAGGGGTGGACGGCGGCGGCGGGACTCGCCGTTTTTACGATGGCAGCTCGGCCCACCCCGGGCCGAGAATTGGTGGGCCGGCCGCGTAGAGCGGCCCCCGACCGGCACCACGCCAACCACGCTAGTGCCAATGGCGCCGATTCTCTGCTCTGTGGAGAATCGCATGGCGGCATCGGGGCAGCATGGCGCGATTCGAACCGATAGCGGGGATTCTCCAGCCCAGCCCCAGGTTGAGAGAATCCCACCCCAGTTCTTGGGCCCCAGCTCTTCACATTCTATATCAATATCCGGAATGTAACGCTCGTTGGGTGTGGGCCCAGCGGCAGATGCAATATGTGACACTGGTTGCGATTGGACCCCGACTGAGATGTCACACTAGCTGGCTAATTCATTGGCACCCAGCTTGAAGCGAGGGCTGAGGAAGGTTTAGTACTGCCTGGGGCGGTGGGGGAAAGAGGGTGGGCGCCAAGAGAAGTGAGTGTGCAGGTGGTCACTTCCAATTACCTCACTGGAGGCTGACAGCTGTGGAGCTGCCTCAGGGGCTGCAGTGCCGTATAAATGCAGTGCCATATAAAGGAGTTCAGAAAATGCTGAAAACTGTGTCTGTACTGCAAATTCAAGCACCAGACAGCGGACCTCAAACACTTTCTTTCATTTTAGTTAACCCCGGACATTTTATCCCGTCCTGGCTCGGGTTTGTATTGTAAACGTAAAGGTCGCCTGGCCAATTGGCCCATCCGCCAATGCAAAAGTGGACAGGCCACATAAAATCACTGACAATTGTCTCCTTAATGGCTTTAATTACCTGCTTAATTGTCGACGGGTTTGTTTCCGACTTCTGAGAGTGTCCACCAAATGTAAAGTGTTTCCCGTGAGCACAATGATATCAGGACAAGTGCCGAATGTCATCTCATGGATTTTGGCTCGAACGTGAGCCCCAACAATCAATGTAAAACTCTGGCCGACGATTTGGATTTGGGGACCAAATATAATATTTTCATCCTGATTAATAAAAGGGTACAATTTGAGGCGGAGGGCACAGTCGTGGATGGGGGTGGCAGGTTCGTTATGGTTTGGGGTAAGCTCGAAGGGGTGAGAGTAGTCCTGGCCAGTGTGTATGCCCCTATTTGGGACGATGTGGATTTTATTAGGAGGATGCTAGGGAAGACCCCTGACTTGGACTCGCGTAAGTTGATCATGGGCGGGGACTTTAATACGGTCCTGGACTTGAGCCTGGACCGGTCATGCTCAAGAACGGGCAGGTTGCCAGCGATGGCAAAGGAACTGGAAGGGTTTATGGAGCAAATGGGGGGAGCAGATCCGTGGAGATTTAGCCGGTCGACGGCGAGGGAGTTCTCGTACTACTCCCACGTCCATAAGGTGTATTCCCGAATTGACTACTTTGTTGTGAGTCTGGCCGGAATGGTGGGGGCAGAATATTCGGCAATTGCCATATCGGACCATGCTCCGCACTGAGTAGACCTGCAGTTTTGTAAGGACAGCTTTCAGCGCCCACCATGGAGGCTGGAAGTTGGACTACTCGCGGACGAGGTGGTGTGTGAGAGGCTGAGGCAGTGCATGCAGAATTACCTGCAGGTAAATGATGCCGGAGAAGTCTCAGCAGCAGTGCTCTGGGAGGCACTGAAGGCAGTGGTGAGAGGGGAGCGGATTTCAATCCGAAACGACAGAGGCTGCAGGCCGAATTTGGGGTGCTGATTACAGGCAAGGCTGTAGAGCAGCTTAGAAAGGTAAAAGGCGTGATTAATGAACATGGGGAGAAGGCCAGTCGAATGCTTGCGCAGCAACTGAGGAAGAGGGAAGCGGCCAGGGAAATAGGGAGGGTAGTGGATGGGAAAGGTAATCTAGTGGGTGATCCAGCAGAGCTGAACAAGGTCTTTATGGACTTTTATAGGAAGCTGTACACTTCGGAACTGCCCGGGGGACCGGGGGGGGATGAGGCGATTCCTGGATGGACTGACCTTCCCAAGAGTGGGGAGGGGGCTGATGGACGGACTGGGGGCCCTGGTCAGGATCAAAGAGGTATTGGGGGGCCTGAAGGTCATGCAGTCGGGTAAAGCCCCGGAGCCGGACGGGTATCCGGTGGAGTTTTACAAAAAATTTGCTGGGATAGTGGGGCCGGTGCTGGCCAGGGTCTTTAACGAGGCAAGAGACAGAGGGAGTTTACCCCCGACGATGTTGCAGGCCACCATCTCGCTCATTCTGAAACGGGATAAGGACCCGGAGGCCTGTGGGTCATACAGGCCGATCTCTTTGATCAACGTAGACGCCAAGTTACTGGCCAAGATTTGGGCGACCAGAATTGAGGACTGTGTACCGGATGTAATTATGGAGGACCAAACCGGGTTTGTAAAGGGGAGGCAGCTGGTGGCCAACGTAAGAAGGCTGCTCAACGTGGTTATGATGCCCCCGGAGAGTAGGGAGGTAGTGATAGTGGTAGCCATGGATGCTGAAAAGGCTTTTGACCGGGTCGAGTGGGATTATCTGTGGGAGGTGCGAGGCTGGTTCGGGTTCGGGGCGGGGTTCATCGACTGGGTTAGGCTATTATATCAGGCCCCGGAGGCGAGTGTAAGGACGAACAGGACGATATCGGACTACTTTAGACTGCACCGTGGGAGAAGACAGGTCTGCCCTCTCTCCCCACTGCTATTTGCGCTGGCCATAGAGCCGCTGGCAATTGCATTGAGAGCTTCTAGGGGCTGATCCGGGAATTGGAACATAGAGTCTCGTTATACACGGATGATCTGCTGTTATATGTATCTGACCCAATGGTGGGGATAGACGGTATTATGGCAACCCTGAGGGAATTTGGCCAGTTCTCCAGATACAAACTGAACATGGCTAAGAGCGAGTCGTTTGTAATTCAAGCGAGGGGGCAGGCGAGTAGGCTGAAGGGGTTGCTGTTCAGGCTGGTGGGGGAGAGTTTCCGATATTTGGGGATTCAGGTGGCACGGGACTGGGGCAGGTTGCATAAGCTCCACCTGGCCCGACTGGTGCAAAGAGTGAAGGAGGAGGTCCGGAGGTGGGATGCGCTCCCGCTGTCATTGGCGGGGAGGGTGCAGACTGTTAAGATGACGATTCTCCCGCGGTTCTTGTTTGTTTTTCAGTGTCTCCCCATCCTTATCCCACGGTCCTTCTTTAAGAGGCTGAATAAAATTATTCTGGGATTTGTATGGGCAGGGATGTCCGCGCAGGTGAAGAGGGTGATGCTTGAAAGGAACAGAGGAGAACTTCAGCAACTATTACTGGGCAGCCAACATAGCGATGATAAGGAAATGGATGGTGGGCGCGGGGTCGGTTTGGGAGCGGATGGAGGCTGCTTCGTGTAGGGGCACTAGCTTAACAGCCCTGGTCACGGCGCCTCTGCCACTTCCGCCGGCACCGTACTCCACCAGCCCGATAGTGGTGGCGGCTCTTCGGATCTGGGGCCAGTGGAGGAGGCATGTAGGGGAGGTAAGAGCATCGGTGTGGACCCCAATCTACGGCAACCACCGATTTGCCTCGGGGAACATGGGCGGGGGCTACCGACTGTGGAGGAGGGCAGGGATTGTGAAGATGGGGTATCTGTTCCTGGAAGGGAGCTTTCCGAGCATGAGGGCGCTGGAGGAGAAGTTTGGGCTGGCGAGAGGGAACGACTTTAGATACTTGCAGGTGAGGGATTTGTACGCAGACTGGTGCCGTCCTTCCCATGTCTCCTGCCGAAGGGGATGCAGGACAGGGTAGTTTCTAGGGGAGAGGTGGGAGAGGGTAAAATTTCAGACGTCTAGTAGGAACTAATGGGAGCTGAGGATATGCAGACCGAGGACCTGAAGCTTAAGTGGGAGGAGGAGCTCGGGGGGGGGGGGAGCTGGAGGACAGTATTTGGGCAGAAGCCCTGAGCAGAGTAAACACGACAGCAACATGCGCAAGGCTCAGCCTGATCCAGTTTAAGGTCGTGCACCGGACTCACATGACGGTGACCCGGAGGAGCAGATTCTTCGGGCTGGAGGACAAGTGTGCTAGATGCGCCGGAGGGCCGGCTAACCATGTACACATGTTCTGGTCGTGCCCTAAACTCAGGGGGTATTGGCAGGGATTCGCAGAAGTCATGTCCCGGGTATTGAAAACTGGGGTGGTAATGAGCCCGGAGGTGGCAATCTTTGGGGTTTCGGAGGACCAGGGAGCCCAGGAAGAAAGAGAGGCCGACGTT
Organism: Scyliorhinus torazame; assembly: GCF_047496885.1. Lineage (NCBI taxonomy): Eukaryota > Metazoa > Chordata > Chondrichthyes > Carcharhiniformes > Scyliorhinidae > Scyliorhinus > Scyliorhinus torazame. Next base: position 218,850,152 of record NC_092715.1, read on the forward strand.
CTGGCCTTCGCTTCCCTGGTAGCCCAGCGACGAATACTGTTAGCATGGATGGACTCAAAGCCCCCGAGGGCTGAGGTATGGCTATCGGGCATGGCGAACTTTCTTGGCCTAGAGAAAGTCAAGTTCGCCTTGAGAGCTTCGCTACTAGGGTTTGCCCGAAGGTGGCAGCCATTTATTGACTTCTTTGTAGAGGAGTAAGCATCAGCAGGGGTGGGGGGTGGGGGAGCAAGGGTAGAGTAGAGTCGAATAGGGGGATATTGAGGCAGGTCCGTGCGTGAACAGAGCCGTGGTTTGCACTGTGTTTAATTTGTAATTTGTGTCTTAACTTCTTTTTTTTTGTACTGTACAATGTCACTTTTCTATATGCCTAAAATACCTCAATAAAATCGTTTGTTTAAAAAATATATATTATATTTTCAAGTTTGCTGATGAAATAAAACTTGGTGGAGTATGAAAACTTGATGGGAGTGTGAGTCTTGAAGAACGTGCAAAGCGGCTTCAAGAAGATTTAGACAAACTGAGTGGGAAAGGACATAGCAGATGGAATAGAACGTGGAAAAATGTGAAGCTATTTGATAGGAAAAACAGAAATGCAGAGTAATTCTTAAATGGGGAGAGATTGGGAAATGTTGATGTTCAAAGAAACCTGGGTGTTTTTGTTCATAGGTCACTGAAAGCTAACATCTGCAGGTGCAACAAGCAATTAGAAGGGCCTTTATTGCCCGGAGATTTGAGTGTAGAAATAAGAAAGTTTTGCTGCAGTTGAGATTTGATGAGACCATACCAAATTATTATGTGTCACTTTGGCCTCCTTACCCAAGGGAGGATTTATTGGCCATAGATGGTGTGCAATGAAGAACTAATCCCAGGGATGGCGGGATTGTCCTATGAAGAAAGATTGAGGAAACTGGGACTTTATTCTCGGGAGTTTAGAATAATGAGAGGTGATTTCATTGAAGTGTAGACATTCTTACGGAGCCCGACAGGGTGGTTGCAGGAAAGATGTTTCCCTCGCTTGGGGTCTGAAACCAGGGTCACAGTCTCAGGAGAAGAAGTAGGCCATTTAAGATCAGGATGAGGAGCAATTTCTTTAGTCAGAGAATGGTAAATCTTTGAAATTCTCTACCTTCGTGGACTGTGAAGACTCAGTCATTGAGTATGTTCAAAGCAGAAGGGGCTAGCTTTCTCAACACCAATGACATTAAGGGACCACAGGGAATATACAAAAGAATGGCGGTTAGATAGAAGATCAGCTACGATCTAGTTAAGTGATGGAATAGACACAAGGGGCCGAATGGCCTAATATTCCCATGTTCCTAACACATGGGATGAAATGGATGAATTAAAATGGGCTGAGTGCTTTTCCTCAAACCAAATATAATACCTCCCACAAAAAGGGGACATAGTCATGCAATTTGCTCACTATATGCGGTGAATGGGACAGTTAATCCATACTAGTTTTGAGTAACGAAAAAACTCCTATATCTGTGAACAGCTAACTGAAACTCATTGAAGATCTAACAATGCCTGAAATCAATAGAGCTTTTAAAGTTGGTACATATTAATTTGACTTAAGTGCCATATTTGTAATTGATTCTTACGGTTAGGCCTATTTGTTCGATATACGTTGCTGCCTATACGCACGGCTGCTGCATGTAGTGGGGGAATGTGTGGTGTTGGGTTCTCTGGTGCACAGATGAGCCAACACAGTTGTATGTGGTACAACTCTATTTTATTATAACTCTTATAATACAGTTCGTTCTGGATACTCTGCACGTGCTGTCTCCCTGAGTGTGTTTGGTAACAGATGTGTCCTGGTTCTCCTCTGCAGCTAATACTGACCACCGGGGGTCGTGTCTGTGCTTTTATATCTTTCTGTCATTGGTTGTGGTGTTGTGTGTTCTGATTTGTCTGTTGGTGTGTCTATCATGATGTGTGTGTTTGGATATCATGACATCCCCCCTTTTTACAAAGATATGTGCCTACGTGGTTATAAATATAATTGTGTCGTGAGTGCATCGAAGAGTGTGTGTGTGTGTTATGTACAGCGTGTGTATATGACGTAACTATTTACATGGGGCGATGTCGGGTGCGTCACACTAACAAGGTTGTACCATAACAAAACTTGGATGCGAGAGAAAAAAAAAAAAAAACTTGAACATTGGTCTGGTCAGACGATATCTGGAACAATAAACAACAACAGGTTATAATACAGAAGTGTTTGACTTTTTGAACGTATGAACAGCGTTATAAGTCCAGTCTAATGGGTGACCGCCTCAAGAATGGGCTGGTCCTCAAGCCGGTTCAGCTGTGGAGATTTGGGGTCACACTGGTTCACCTTGGACTGTTGGAGGTGATGCTGTTGCCGAAGTCTCTACTTTACCATTTGTTGTACTTCGTGCAGTGCTTGGTTTTTTCATTCGTGCAAATATAACATTCAACATCTTTGTTAGTGGTGCCTTGGCTGTGGTGTGGTTCTGGTGGCGATGGAAGGGGCATGATCCGTGGCATCTCCACGAAGTCATCCTTGGGAACCAGTGGAGGATCCGGCGTGTGCGTACGGTTCAGTTGCGAGCGTGGAAGGCGGCGCAAAGCTCGCTGATTGCGCCTACGCACCAATCCATCCGCCCTGCATGCCAGGAACAAGGTGGAGTCTTTTTCTTTTTATGTTTGTGGTGGACGGCATCTTGTAGCCGATGGGTTGTTGCCATCGAAGTAGCACCATCACTAATATCATGCAAGGCGATGACTGTGCCAGATGTGGAAGTTGGCCGAGACCGTGTACGCTGGTTCCGGCCACCTGCTGTGCCGGAAGGGCGACTCCGCAGAGAAACGTCGAAGCATGTCGCCTTGGAGAGAGAATTGTTGCTCGCATCAACGTCTGGCGATGGCGCGAATTGGTGTGTCCATCTTGGACCGCCGGTGCTGGTTGCCACTGCCGACCCAGTGGGACTGCCACGCGATCCATTCCCTGTCGCCGTGGCATCCGCCGTCACCCTGAGCGTGCCATCACCGAGGCCGCGACACCGCCCGTCCGGAGCAAGGTCTGGCGTGCGCGAATCAGAGTCGGCGCTTGGCTGCTCCCCATCTGGAGTCCGGTCTGCCTTCCATCGATGCCCCCCGTCCGGAGTCCCAACAGATTCACTGGAGGCAGCCGAGATTCCCTGAAGCTGCACTTCTGGAGTCGGAACATGCAGGAATGCACCAACCAGTGGAGAGGGTCGAGCCATCGAGGGTGGAAGCGGTGCGCCGCCACCGCAGTCGTCAGTGGTCCCACCGTGATCGTCGAGTGCCTCGGTACGCACTAGGCGAGGTCTGTCACCTTGCACCTTTTGCATGGGAAGTGGGATGCTGTCGTCACTCGTCTCACATCCCGTGGATAGATCCTCATTAGCAGCTTGCTGTTCACTAGGGTTGGGTAAATTGTCAGAGTTTTCATCTGGTGGTGCACACCATGTCGGTGGACTGTCATTGTCTTGCCGTTGTCCTTCATTTGGGCTTTTCTTCTTTGGAATTTTAAATCTTCCCCCAGACATTGCAGAACCTTGTTTATTACCCCCAAATTCTCCCATAGGTATGGTCTCGAATATAGGATCCAATGTTTCTATCGACATTGTACTATTTTCCAAAGAACATTCCGTTTCACTTTTCTTCTCAGGTGCCTCATATGTATCTTTGTCTAATGTACATGCCTTCATGGTCTCTGGGTCTGATTTTGCTGGGACTGGCATGGTCACAGTCTCTCTTTTACTGTTCTCAATTGCCCACATTATACTCCCCATACATAACTGCTTAATCACTGGGGTTAGTGTGGTACAATGGATAATCGGGTCGACCTTATCTGCATCTTCACCATTAGTGGAAAGCACACTTGGTTCACTTGAAACTGCTGTGGGTTTTAAATTTGTTATCTGGCTACTCGATGTCGGTGTCCTCAGGATTCTTGCTCCAATGTTCTGCTCAATAATCAGTGGAGCGTGTATAGGTTCAATGCAATTAATGTTCCCCTCAAGGTTTGAAGAGTCATTACTGACTAACTGCTGGTCTCCGAAGTTGGGATTTTGCGGTGTTGTGTTGAAGGGAGACATTTGTCCCTGCTGTAGATATGATTCAGGTTGTGTTATTTCCATTACCTGAGGATCAATGTCTTGTCCATTTTTTCGATCCGTACTAAAACACTGGCAATTCTCAGTCTGCTCCTTGCAAGTTAAACATTCAATTAATTTCGTTAGCAAATCCTCAGCATCCTTCTGTGGCCGTGCAGCATTATTAATCTCTGTTCGGCTATAATGATCCTGAAGGTCAGCGCATAAACCTTTTTTCTTCGGGCTTGGACGAGGCGATTCCTTTGGCTTGTCTTCAGTTGGGCTTGAACAGTCTTCAGCGCTGTGCCCTTCATTGTAGCATGAGAGACCGTCATGTTCATGCTGCTGTGTAGTGGAGCATGGTAGGCTGTTATAGCCTTCTTGCTGTTCACGTGAGCATGGCAGACTTGCATCGTCTGCCGCTGGTTGGTCAGGAGAGGTTGCTAGACCCTCGTGGTCTTGTTCCTGCAAGGACTGCGCTCTGGAGTCTTGCGTTCCTTCCATCGTGGAGTCCGTCCACGAGCTCTCTGTGGAGGCTTGTGACACTGGAGTCACTTCTTGTTCGTGCAAGGACTGCGCTCTGGAGTCTTGCGTTGCTTCTATCGTGGAGGCTGTCCACGAGCTCTCTGTGGAGGCTTGTGACACTGGAGTCACTTCTTGTTCGTGCAAGGACTGCGCTCTGGAGTCTTGCGTTGCTTCTATCATGGAGGCTGTCCACGAGCTCTCTGTGGAGGCTTGTGACACTGGAGTCACTTCTTGTTCGTGCAAGGACTGCGCTCTGGAGTCTTGCGTTGCCTCTATCGTGGAGGCTGTCCACGAGCTCTCTGTGGAGGCTTGTGACACTGGAGTCACTTCTTGTCCGTGCAAGGACTGCGCTCTGGAGTCTTGCATTTCTGCAATTGTGGAGTCTGTCCACGAGCTTGCTGTGGAAGCTTGTGACACTGGAGTCACTTCTGGTTCATGCGAGGACTGCACTCTGGAGTCTTGCATGTCTTCTTTCACAGAGTCGGGAACGTTGAGCGGGACGTGGACCACGCTCTGTGTGGCAGCAGGGCACTCTCCGTGTGCTTGCACCGCTCCCTGTCTGTTAATGTCAGGCTGCAGCATCATCCGGTACTGATAAGTTGGAACGTCATATCTGCTGGATTGAAGATCCTCAAATCCGAAAAATGAATCCGCATCTGCGTCGGATTCAATGTGGGGGCCGCCAATGTGCAACACGAAAGGTTCGTCCGAGTCATAGTCATATAGGACCACGGAGCTATCATTGGGCTCGCGAGGTCCGGAAACACTGTAAAGATCGTCATCGAAGTATTCAAGGTCGGAATCATCGGCTTGTGCGTAGGTAACTGCTTGTCGGAGGGTTCTTCGGAGGTCAAATTCATCTCCTGGGTCAATTTGCGGCACTGTGCTGTCATTCCAGGTGAGGGAAGGTTGTTTTACAGCTTTAACAGATTTTTGTTTTTTTGATTTGGGACGTTTCCCTTTTAAATTGGATTTGGGACGTTTCCCTTTTAAATTGGTGCAGTCTGGGGCCTCTGACATCCTGACGCTCGGTATGTAGCACGTAGGAAGCGACTGCGCATGCTCAGATCGCTGTTCCTTTACCGATGGCCGTTTTCTTGACTGCGCATGCGCAGCATCTCGCGCATGCGCAAACGAAACTTCCGGTTCTGCGCACTGCTCGCGCAACTGTGCTAGCGTGATACCTTTAGCAAGATGGCCGCCGACCTCGACCCAGCCTTCTCTCAGGCCCGGGATTTCGGCCTCTGGGAATTCGGGCTCCGGGATCCCAGCCACGAGGTGAGTACTGCAGCTTTTCTTACCTTTATTTGCCGATTGGATTGCGTTTTCTTCACAGTACTTGGAGAATTTGTCCAGGACTGCCTGGTAATCGTACCTTTGCTGCCTCCTGAAGAACCTGAACCTTGTGAATATTTCTCTTGCCCTTGCACCGGCGATGGTGAGGAGAAATTCAATTTTTTCGCTATCATCCAGGTCTTGGAGTTCAGCTGCCACCAGGAACAATTCGAACATTTGCCGGAATCGCCGCCAGTTTTCGCGGAGATCGCCGTAGCACTGGAGCGGCTGCGGAACCGGGAGCTCTATCATTTTGCCTGGGCACTGCTGGTTGTCTCTGTACACTGAGGTATGCCGGCAGGTATCGATCCACTCCTGTACCATGTGGTGTTGGGTTCTCTGGTGCACAGATGAGCCAACACAGTTGTATGTGGTACAACTCTATTTTATTATAACTCTTATAATACAGTTCGTTCTGGATACTCTGCACGCGCTGTCTCCCTGAGTGTGTTTGGTAACAGATGTGTCCTGGTTCTCCTCTGCAGCTAATACTGACCACCGGGGGTCGTGTCTGTGCTTTTATATCTTTCTGTCATTGGTTGTGGTGTTGTGTGTTCTGATTTGTCTGTTGGTGTGTCTATCATGATGTGTGTGTTTGGATATCATGACAGAATGTATCTTACAAATATTGTCTTAAAAGTTAAGGGACAGTTGGCCTGGCCAACTTCAGCGTTTGAGGCAATAGAGCACATGTGCAAAGTCATTACCTTCAGAGTGAACAGATGTTTCATCAAGGAAAGCTTTTAGTAAATTTTCTGAACAAAATATGTCACGGCTTGATATGTGTCATGATAAATATGACCATGTGAGCTTGATATTAACAAGGGTATTTGATCAGCTTCATTTTGCAGATAATTATCCTGCCTCATTCTTGACTAGGATGGTTGATCAATGTCACATACGTCTTGTGCTAATGAGCCCATTAACTGAAAGACTGAGTCCATCATTAGGTTAGGGAGTTGAAGCTTTAATGATTTGAATGAAGCATCATGTTAAAAAAAACACTCACAACCTGTTACAAAATGGGGCTTTCACTGTGAATGTTGTTTGAAGGATGCAGTGTACTATTGTGGCATTTGTGCCAATTTCACACTTGGATTGTACAACATATCATAGGGTGAGAGTTTCGGCGCTCATGCCAGCGGGATCTTCCGGTCCCGCTGATGGTGCACCCCCGCCATGGGTTGCCCGGCGGCATGGGGTGGATTCAATGGGAAATCCTATTGACAGTGGTGGGGCCAGAAGATCCCGCTGCCGGCCAACAACGGGCCGCCTCCCCCTGGCAGGCCAGAGAATCTCGCGCATGATGGCATTGCTACAATGGTATTGTGTAATGAGGAGGGATTAGGTGATGACCTCATAATTAAGGATCTTCTAGGGAATAGTGACCATAATATGATAGAATTCAAAATTCAATTTGAGGGTGAGAAAGTGGAGTCCCACACTAGCGTTCTGAAATTTAAAAAATAGAATTACATAGGCATGAGGACAGATTTGGCCCAAGTAGAGTGGACAGGAAGGCTAAAAGTTAAGACAGCATATGGGTAGTGGCAGTTGTTTAAAGGGATACTCAATTCTTCACAACTAAAATATATTCCAGAGAGGAAAAAAGTTGGTAAGCGGGGTAAAAAACATATATGGCTAAGCAAGGAGGTTAAGGACAATATAAAGACAAAAACTAAGGTTTATCATGTTGGAAAGGCCAGTGGCAGGCTGGAAGATTGGGAAACTTTCAAACATAAACAAAGGGATGTTAAAGAAGGAATAAAAAGAGCTAACTGGAGTTTGCATTCTCCCCGTGTTTGCCTGGGTTTCGAACCCACAACCCAAAAATGTGCAAGCTCGGTGGATTGGCTAGGCTAAATTGCCCCTTAATTGGAAAAACTGAATTGGGTACTCTAAATTAATTTTTTTAAAAGAGCTAAGGTAAATTGCAAAAGAAAGCTAGCCAAAATATCAGAAAGGATAGCAAAATCTTCAAATAGTGCATAAAAGGGAAGAGAGTGACTGAAGTGAATGTTGGTCCCTTGGAAGATAAAACCGGAAAGTTAATAGTGGGGAACACAGAAATGGTGGAGACGCTAAATCAATATTTTCCCTCAGTTTGCATGGTGGAGGACATGAGTACTATCCAATAGGAATGGGTAATTCAGAGGTGATAGAAAGAGTGGAACTTAGAGCAATCAGTATCAATAGGAAAACAGTACTCAACAAACTATTGGGATTGAAAGCAGACAAGCCCCCAGGGCCTGATGGTCTACATCATTGGGTGTTAAAGGAAGTGGCAGCGGATACAGTGAATCCATTGGTTGTAATATTGCAAAATTCCCTGGACACGGGATACTTTCCAGTGGATTGAAAAAATAACTAATGTAACTCCCTTATTCAAAAATGGAGGGAGGCAGTATGTAGGAAATTACAGACCAGGTAGTTTAACATCTGTTGTTTGGGTAATTGTTAGAATCCATTATTAAGGAAGTAATATCAGGACATTTGGAAAGTCAAAACGCAACCCATCAGAGTCACATGGTTTTATGAAGGGTAAATCATGATTAAATAATTTTCTCGAGTTCTTTGAAGAGGTAACAAGTCAAGTGGACAATGGGGATCCTCGAGATGTAGTATGTCTGGACTTCCGGAAGGTGCTTGATAAGGTGCCACACAGAAGGTTAATACACAAGGTTACTTCACATGGGGTTAGGGGTAATTTATTAGCTTGGACAGAAGACTGGCTGACGAACAGAAGACACAGAGTCAGAATAAATGTGTAATTTTCTGGACGGCAAGATGTGCCTAATGGGATACCACAGGGTTCTGTCCTTGGGCCCCAACTATTTACAATGTATATTAAAGACCTGGATACTGGAAGAGAAGACAAATTTGCAGATGACACTAAAATAGGTGGGACAGTAAGTTGCAATGAGGAAATAAAAACCTCACAAATGGATATAGATAGGTTAAGTGAGTGGGCCAAAATGTGGCAAATGGAGTTTAATGTGGAAAAGTATGAGGTCATGCATTTTGGCCAGAAAAATGCAAAGGCAACTTATTATCCAAATGGGGAGAGACTTCGGGGTGTTCTGGTGCAGAGGGATCTGGGTGTCTCGTACATGAGCTGCAGAAAACTAGCATGCAGGTACAGCCGATAATAAAGAAAGCAAATGGAATGTTGGCATTTATAGCTAAAGGACTGGGGTATAAGGGTAAGGAAGTGTTGTTGCAACTGTGCAAGGCATTGGTGAGAATGCACCTGGAATATTGTGCAGTTTTGCCCCCCTTATCTGAGGAAAGATGTGGGGATGCCGGCGTTGGACTGGGGTGAGCACAGTACGAAGTCTTACAACACCAGGTTAAAGTCCAACAGGTTTGTTTCGATGTCACTAGCTTTCAGAGCGCTGCTCCTTCCTCAGGCCCTGAGGAAGGAGCAGCGCTCCGAAAGCTAGTGACATCGAAACAAACCTGTTGGACTTTAACCTGGTGTTGTAAGACTTCGTACTGAGGAAAGATGTAATGGCATTGGAGGCAGTTCAGAGGAGGTTCACTGGGTTGATTCCAGAGATGAGGGTTTGTCTTCTGAAGAGAGAGTTTAGAAGTTAAGGTTTTTACTCTCTAGAGTTTAGAAGAATGAGGGGAGATCAATTTGCCTATTCCCGCTCCTAGTTCTTATGTTCTCAGAAAGAACTATTCTGTCTAATTCCACCTTCCAATTCTTGGTCTGTAGCCCTGTAGGTAACAGCACCTCAAGCATAAATCTGGTGCTTCTGATTAATTTAGGATCAGGGGTTATGGAGAGAAGGCAGAAAATGGGGACAAGGATCATATTAGCCATGATTGAATGGCGGGGCAGACCCTATGGGCTGAATGGCCTAATTCTGCTCCTATATTTTATGGTTTAATCTCATTCGTAACCCAGAAACCTCGATAAATGATCCAGATATATGCATCTTCAAATCCCATCATGACAGTTGAAACATTTGGGGCAGGATTCTCCGACCCCCCCGCTGGGTCGGAGAATCGGCGGGGGACGACGTGAATCCTGCCCCCACCGACTGCCGAATTCTCCGGCTCCGGAGATTTGGCGGGGGCAGGAATCGCGCCGTGCCGGTCGGCGGGTTCCCCCGGCTATTCTCCGGCCCGCGATGGGCCGATGTCCCGCCCGTTCTATGCAGGTCCTGCCGGCATAAATTGAAGTTGGTCCCTTACCTGTGGGCCCTGGCGGTGCGGGCGGGCTCCGGGGTCCTCAGGGGGGCACGGGGCGATCTGGCCTCTGGGGATGCCTGCTCCGTGGCCTGGCCCGCGATCGGTGCCCTCCGATCCGCCGGCGGGCCTGTGCCAGGGGGGGCACTCTATTCCTACGCACCGGCCATGTAAGCCTCCGCGATGGCCAGCGTGAAGGTGAACCCCCCTGCGCATGCGCGGGGATGTCGTCAGCAGCCGCTGACACTCGCGCGCATGCGCAGACCCGCGCCGGCTGGTGCAGTCCCTTCGGCCCCGGCTGTCGCGGAGCCAAAATCCATCCACGCCGCTGCGCCGTTTCCGCCCGCCCCGCGTTTCTCGGACACACCTGCCCCAGAATTCAGCTAAAAATCTCAAAATAAAAATCTATTCACAGTAAAATTGAACATCAAACTATCAGATTGCAGGTAAAAACCTCACTGCTTTATAGTTGTGTTTTAGGTGAGGAAGCCCACTGTTATAACCTGCTCCAACCTGTGCGTGATTTGTATGGAACTACTGCTGCCGGGTAGTTCAAGAAGAAAGCCCATGTCAAATTCTCAGGCTGAGAAGCGATGGGCAGGGATGCTCACATGCTGAGAATGAAGGAATAAGGCAGCACGGTGGCGCAGCGGGTTTGCCTTGTTGCCTCACGGCGCCGAGGTCCCAGGTTCGATCCCGGCTCTGGGTCACTGTCCCTGTGGAGTTTGCACATTCCCCCTTGTCTTTGCGTGGGTTTCACCCCACAACCCAAAGATGTGCAAGATAGGTGGATTGAACACGTTAAATTGCCCCTTAATTGGAAAAAAAATTAATTGGGTACACTAAATTTATTTTTAAAAAAGAGAACGAAGGAATAAAATAATTAATGAGTTGATCATTTGCGACTCAGCTGTTTTAATTTTCTATGCCTCTACATGCGCTTGAATAATTCCTGATTTTGTCAGTCAAACATTACCTTGAGCAGGTATCAAATGATATCAACACTGAGAAAAGGGGCAAAATTCTCCTTTTGGGAGACGAAGACAATAATGATTATTATTTTTAAGGGTAGGAGTTGATTAAATGGCAACAAAGTCCCATCGTGAGCACGGTTAGCCATGTGCTTCCCAGCGCTCGCAGCGGCAAGAAACATTACGCTGTAAAACGGCATTTGCAGTAGATGGAGAGCCTGAGCGGGGAACGTGTGTCTGAAGCCGCCTATAGTCCTATTTTGTGCACTGCGGAGGTCCGTTTGCTGGAACTCCTCATTGTAGCAAGAGATCAGAGCACCATTTTTAAATGGCGTCCCGATCTCCAAGGCCTCCGACATGACCCCCAACCCACCCCAAGCCCCAACACACTATAGGGTTCCCATTCCCCCCTCAACACTCGCGTAGGACACCCCCAGTCTGATTGCCAGCACACAATAAATGACAGCTTGGCACCTTGGCAGTGCCAGGCTGGCACCCAGGTGGCATCACCAGCATGCCAGACTGTCAGTGCCAGGATGTCCCAATGCACCAGCAGTACCAGGGTACCACCATGCACAAAGGGCATGCACCTGCGGGCCTCCAATCCCCTGGGAGAACCCCGCGAGTGTTGTTTATTCTGGTTCGAGGTGTCCAAGGCGGCCTTCAGGACCCGCGACAACGCAGAATCGCCGAGCAGAAACTTATAGCCAAGTTCCGCACACATGAGTGCGGCCTCAATTGGGACCTGGGATTCATGTCGCATTACATTCATCCCCCCACCATCTGGCCTGCAAAATCCTACCAACTGTCCTGGCTTGAGACAATTCACACCTCTTTAACCTGGGGTTACCCCATCTCTGGATCTGTAAAGATTTAATCACCTGCTAATGCTCGCATTCCTAGCATTGTTTGGCATCTTTGAATTTGTCTATATATGTGTTTCTGGAACAGACCTCTGCATTCACCTGAGGAAGGAGCAGCGCTCCGAAAGCTAGTGACATCGAAACAAACCTGTTGGACTTTAACCTGGTGTTGTAAGACTTCGTACTGTGCTCACCCCAGTCCAACGCCGGCATCTCCACTTCAAGGCAAAGGGGATAGATCCCACTCCTCGCGTACCTCGGGGTCTCCCAGCTTTTATCGGCCACACTGCCCCATGATGAGCTGTTTCTCAGGCGCAGCGTGACCGTAAAATCACGGCCTAAGTGTTGACGCATTGACTTAATTGCCTGCGGTTCGCTTTACTGTTGGGGGTGCTATTCGAGGAGCAATCCAGTGTATGCCAGTGGGCCAGCACTCTGCTGGTGTGAATTCCAAGCAATTCCCGGCACACAGTACGTTCAAATCATTGAGGCCGGAGTTAGCGCCAAAGAGCCTGGCAGTTGGAGCTGTTTTTAAGCACACCACTTAGCACACACTCATTGCAGCCACCAAGATGACTGAGAAGACCTGCCCCCTGAGGTCGGAAGTCCGAGGCGGATCCACAGCTTCATGCCAGTGAGGAGTGGAGAGACACCCTCTTCCCCAGCGTGGGCCACAGATTCAAGCTTGCCCTCCTGAAAACTGCCTGGAAGGTCGTGGCAGAGGCAGTCAGCTCTGCCAGTCTCACCAGGAAAAGTCATTGGGAGGGGTGGGGGCCATTGGTGTGTCCTCTGCCCTGAGAGGGTTCCAAAGGCCACAGTGCAGGTGTCCTCTGGTTGGAATGAGCCCTGCTGATCCCCTGCTTCCTCTGCAATGGGACAGCATCTCTGAGAAGTGCTAACAACTGATGGGCTCCTGATTGAGCTTGACTTTTGATGATATAGCTGGAGAATGAGGGTGCCCAGAGGGGCAGCCTGTGTGGACTCTCAGATGTTCAGAGGCCTTCTGAGCATTTAAGGGACACAGCACTCAGCAGTGGGAGCATCCTGGAGCCTGTAAGTCATACCAAAGGAGTGCGTTTCAAAGACAGACTGCAGCAAAAGCAGTCTGAGCCAGGTCGCCCCCATCCCGAGGGGGACACCCCAACTCCATGGACATGGCACCAAATCACCGGCAACCGTCCCCCAGCAAGCCCGACAGTTTTCAAAGTTTTTTCAGTGATTTTTAGCCTCCTGCTCCTCCTCCCAGTCTACGATTGCCAATATTTGTCATAATTCACCCCGGAGCGACTTCCACTTGAGAGGAGCGGAGCATCGCTGTGTCAAACCCGCTAATCACATTTAAATGCATGCAAATGGCAGTTTGGCATGCTGCCGCCAGTCATTGCCACCAGCAAGGGACCGAGGAACGGTGCCCGAATCGGTGCTGGGCACAGACCTCGGTTTCGGCCGGATGCCCAATTCTCTGCCCGATCACAATTCACATTTGCGGCGTCGCGAGGCAGAGAATTTTGACCAAGCTTTCGAGAAGGTGAAAACTAAGCCTGTTCATTCTTTTTCACTTGTACTTTCTCTGTCTACCACTTGATGGCACAGACAACCCACGAAAAACATGGCAGTCATCAAAAATGTGACGCTACTTCAGCACACTGGCAAAAACTCTGTAAATGTCTATTCGTAAAATAGAAAATCACAGAGACAAAGTCTCAATATCTGTGGCAGCAGCATGTGCACAGCTACACAAACACTATTATTGAATATCACAGAAAACCTGATTTTACATACTTGTAGATATCATTAGGAAGGTCACATTTATTGCCAACTATTAGTTGCTATAAGAAGCTTTCAGTGAGTATTGACTAGCTACAGTTCTTGTATTATTTGGAATTAGATAGTGAACTCATGAATCCATGAAACATTTAACAAGACACAGAGCAAGTATATACCCCTGTAAGGAAAAGGCTCCGCTTCATAACAAAAAACAGCTATGTACAACTAAACAGTTAGGGCCATTATAAAACTAAAAGAAAGGGTTTACAAAAAGGCAAGAGTTAACACAGATCCGGAAAAACAGGATAGGTATAAGGACCAGCAAATATGTCGCTCAGCGTTTGTCACTCCACTTTTTAAGAAGGCTGAAAGGGGGAAACCAGAGAATTACAGACCAGTTAACCTGACATCTGTGGTGGGGAAATTGCTGGAGTTTATAATCAGGGATGGGGTAGCTGAACACCTTGAAAATTTTTGGTTGATCAGAGAGAGCCAGCCTGGATGCATGAAGGGAAGATCATGCCTGACTAATCTTATTGAGTTTTTGAAGAGGTGACTAAGGTAGTGGACAGGGGAATGTTTTTTAAAATGTTTTCCAATTGACGGGGAATGTAGCCTGGCCAATCCACCTACCGTGCACATCTTTGGGTTGTGGAGGCGACCTACGCAGACACTGGAAGAACGTGCAAACTTCACATAGACAGTGACCTGGGGCCGGGATTGAACCCGGGTCCTCAGCGCCGTGAGTCACTGCGCCACCATGACACCCAACAGGGGAATGTTTATGGATGTCATTTATATGGACTTCCAGAAAACATTTGATAACTAAGACTGTTAACTATGATAGAAGCCCACGGTGTTGAGGGCAAATTATTGACATGGTTAAGAAACTGGTGACTGAGAGTGGGGATAATGGGTAACTAATCTAATTGGTAGGAGGTGGCTAATGGTGTACCACAGGGATCTATCTGTGTTGGAGCCTCAATTGTTCACACTATCCATGAATGATTGGAATGATGGCATAGAAAGCCACATATCCAGATTTATGGATGATACAAAGTTAGGTGACATTTCAGACAGCCTAGGTGATAGCATAAAATTACAAGGAGCTATTGACAGGCTAGGTGAATGGGCAAATTTGTGGCAGATGGAATCTAATGTAAGAAAGTGTGAGGTTATCCAATTTTGACCCAAAAAGGATAGAACAGAGTACTTTCTGAATGGAAAGAGGTTAAGTACAGTGGATGTCCAGAGACTTGGAGGTTCAGGTGCATAGATCTTTAAAATGCCAGGAACAAGTGCAGAACATAATCAAAAAGGCGAATGGAATGCTAGCCTTTATATCTAGAGGACTGAAATATAATGACACAGAGATTATGCTACAGCTGTACAAAACCCTGGTTAGACCCCACTGGAGTAAAGTGAGCAGTTCTGGGCACCACACCTTAGGAAGTATATTTTTAGCCTTGGAGAGACATAGGTTTACAACATGATACCCAGATTACAGGGGTTGAGTTACAAGGAGAGAATACTGAAATTAGACCTGTTTTTACGAGAATTTAGAAGGCTAAGGGATGATTTGATCACAGTATTCACGATATTAACAGGGAAAGACAGGATCGATACAGATAAACTGTTTCCACTGGTTGGAGATTCTAAAACCAGGGAGCATAGTCTAAAAATTAGGGCTAAATCGTTCAGGAGAGATGTTAGGAAGAGCTCATAATAATAATAATCTTTATTGTCACAAGTAGGGTTGCATTAACCCTGCAATGAAGTTACTGTGAAAAGCCCCTAGTCGTCACATTCCGGCGCCTGTTCGGGTACACAGAGGGAGAATTCAGACTGTCCAAATTACCTAACAAGCACGTCTTTTGGGATTTGTGGGAGGAAACCGGAACGCCCGGAGGAAACCCATGCAGACACAAGGAGAACGTGCAGACTCCACATAGACAGGACCCAAGCCGGGAATCGAACCTGGGTCCCTGGAGCTGTGAAGCAAAAGTATCACTCACTGCGCTACCGTGCTGCTCTTCTTCACTCAAAGCGTGGTAGAGGTTTGGAATTCTCTCGCACAAACAATAGTTGAAGCTAGATTAGTTGCTAATTTTAAATCTGAGGTAGATAGATTTTTGTTCAGCAAAGATATTAAGGTATATTGGCCAAAGGCAGGTATATGGAGTTAAGTCACAGATTAGCCATGATCTCATTAAATGACAGGACAGGCTCAAGGGACTGAATGGCCTACTTCTGTTCCTATGTTCCTATATTTTGATGCAGCAATGGTGCAGAAGTAGCATTTCATGTCCAGGTTGGCACAGTGTATGGCTTGGAAGGAAATTGGGAGGTGATATTATATTCCCATGACACAGCTGCTCTTGTCCTGTCTGTTGGCTCATTTCAGGAGGATGTTACAATGGGCAGAAGTTTTCCTGAATTTCACTAGGTGTGGTAGCGGATGTGGAAATCGGCCCTGATCCTGCTGGCCGCAAGACTGGCTGCACTGTATCATCCACTTCCCGTCATGACCCGCCTCATTAATAATGCATCCACAGTAAACACGCAAGCTTGGATTGAGCCGCCACGCCGCCCCCTCGGTGCTTCCTTGCTCTGGGTGCCAAATTAGAAGCGTATCAGAGTGCAACGTCCTTCACGTGTACAGACCAGGACTGCTCCAGGAGATGTGTGTGGCCCTGGAAACAAAGGCGTCGGCAGTTCCCTCAGTTAGTGACACCTGAAGGGGCACCTGCTGAAGTGTAAGGGTCGCCGCAAAGTCCTCTACCCCTGTTTTGATTGCAGGACATCCCCAAAAGTCACCAAACTGGTTTGGGAGGCAGTGGCATTTATAACTGTAAAGGTTTTCATTGTCACTGAAGAATGTGTGAATTTGTCATCTTCCAACTTCATCAGTCCCTGTGAGTACTCATGCATATTTTCCTTGCATGCTGCCAAGCACGCCCATTGCCGATCAGGGTAGAAGATTGCACCCAAATAAACATGTGTGCATACCACCAAAAAATCTGTGTTATCCTTCAGCACTGGAAGCTAGAAATGCTGTACGAATGATGTACAAATATATGGTACACTCCTGTATGCACTGTTTGTGCATGTGTTACCCGTAGATTAAAAAAATCCTGTATACAAACAGTAGGAATGTTGTATGAACATATATAAGTTCCATTCCGGGGTGGTTTGGGCTATTAGTTTTGTGTTCTATCTCATTTATTGTGACATGATTAAGAATCCCACTGGAGTTTCCATTTATTTTTTAATATTCTACTTGATTTGTTTTGAGATTTTTAACTCTTTTTAGAAGATGTTCTGGAGGTTTCAAGGATAAGTTAACAAGTGGAAATTATTGACTACACGGTGTGTCTGATGATTACTCAAGCAGTTGAAGAATGTTCGTGATAGCATTTTAATACACAGGTGCGTAGGTCTGAATCGTGATGTTTTAAAATATAAACAACCATAACCACAATAGGCTGCCTGAGTTCAAACTCGGAAGGTTGTGAGAATGCAAGCCCCAGGTAGGCCTGTGGAACCTGCTTGTCTCATCAGCAATCAGGCAACGCAGCACAGCAAAAGATCACTTGAAGAATTAACCTCAATGTGTTCTCATCTGGGATTTGCTGCATGTACAATTCCCAAACTCAGTCAGACCAAGCAGGAGTCAACAGCAGCCAAAGGTTCTTTCATAAAGGAGGAAGATGGAGAGAAACAAAATGACAGCTTGGCCTGCCCTCTTGCACCTTATGGTGGATTCTACATTGGTGCGAGGAGACACATTAGAGCATCGAGCCTGCCTGCCTTCTAATTTATCAACGGGCTTGAAAGCATGTGACAGATCTGTTATATAATATAGCAAACTGCAGTGAAATCATTGAAGAAAGTGAAAATAAATGAAACTGTGTTCCCTCAGTTGAGTGCAGTGACTGCTTCTTTATCAGCTTGCTGGAGAGCGAACCATATGGAAGTAGCAGCTTCTGTCACAGATGAGAAAGCCTGCCCTTGTCTGACTCGGATGTGGCTCATGCAGGCTAATCAGAAAATAGCACTGACAGCACCTGTATAGCATCTCCGACTGCCTCATCCTGTCAGCTTGGGAACAATCTGCTTTTAGAGACAAAGTGAAAGGAATGAAGGGGAAAAAGCAAGGTAGAGAAAAAGGAGAAAAGGGGGTATAATGATACAACCAACACTGAAATTGCAGTTTTGATTGCCAATAACAACAGTGAAGAATGTTTGGTTCATTGGAATGGGAATGGAATCGGACCAATTATCAGAACTTGTGTTGCTGGTGAGCACCTCCTCCTACACGGTCTTGCGTAGTCTTGTGTAGCAAGAATGTGTGAGCCTAAAATCATTAAGCTTCATACATTGATCAGATACATTGATCTGCTTTGGCAAAGCTCAAATGATGGATCAATGTCAATCATAGAATCGTAGAATCATAGAATGCCTGCAGTGCAGAAGGAGGCCATTTGGCCCATTGAGTCTGCACTGATCCGAGGAAAAAGTACCCTACATGCCCACACCTCCACCCTATCCCCGTAAACCAGTAACCCCACCTAATCTTTTGGGCACTAAGGGGCAATTTATCATGACCAATCCACCTAATCTCACGTCTTTGGACTATGCAAGGAAACCGGATCACCCGGAGGAAACCAACAGAGACAGGGGGAAAGTGCAAACTCCACACAGACAATCACCCGAGGCCAGAATTGAAACCCGGTCCCTGGGGCTGTGAGGCACATGTGCTAACCACTGTGTCACCGTGCCACCCAACACGGATTGATTGGTTGGGAGAAACATTCCATTTCCTTGTTTAAATTTCTAAATGCCCAGCTCCCTTTCAGTTCATGTCCTGGGTTTGATGCTCACCCGAAAAGATAGAGATGTTCCAACGTCTCATCTGTAAAATGGCACCTATGTGGAACTCCCTTTATACTATAATGATGTATCAGCTCAGATTGTAATACCTCAGTCCTGGAGTGGGGTGTGAATCCAAAGCCTTTTTATTCAGAGGCAAACGGATACATAGGTCGGAATGTTCCCCAGTTTGTGAAGACAGTGATAGAGATGACAGGGCCTTGGAAACAGAGCATGTCAAATCGACTCCCTCACGTGTTCCTGCCTCTGGGTGAATTTACCAGGGTGGAATTAGATGATTGTCCATGGGAGGCAGATGGGCAGTTATGAAAATTCAGGCACCAATTAATGATTATTTGCATAGTGAAAGGTAATGCCCAGCAGCACCTGGATGACCTGTTGTATCAGGAGCCCAGCACTGCACCTCAGCCGGCTTTGCAATCAGAGGTCCGAACTGCATTATAATTTAATCATTTCCCAGCCGTCATCCCCAAGCAGAAAGTATGCCGCTGCAGCCAATCATGGAGGCTACTGCTGTACATATAGCAATGGCCACGTTTTCTTTAGTACTGATGATGCCTTTAAGGAGCCTCTACCATTCCTACTGCTGATCCCTCAGCAGTGCCCACACTATGAAGGTCCGTGGGACACCCAAAAGTACCTCCAGACCCTGCAGGTTGACTGCCATCCCTATTTGGAAGGGGATCCTTGAAAGGACTGTGAGGGAGTCATTCGGCGCAATAGTATTGGAGTGATATGCATAGAGAGTCATATAAAGGGTTAATGACTACATCATCGTGCAATACAACCACTAGATGGCAGCACTAGATTCATGTATAAATGTGAGAACTCAAAGGCTCTTGGGTCTCTTTGAACCAGGAGTGACTAGACAGCAGAGTATTAGAGAGATAGATAACAGCATAGTGTAGTTTAAATTAGTAAATACTTTATTCTGAATTACTTGATCACTAGTTGGAGTTCTGTAAGAGTGTACAAACTCAATAATAATCAATTCGTTATTCATTAATTCTATTTTGCTTTGAGTTGAAGATTGCTGGTCTCTTGAGAATCACACCATCAGACCATTCTGGAAATCTAAAGCAAAGAGTGACGATATATTACTAAAGAGTAATATAACATGGTACCAGGATTTGGCTTCAGCAAACTGGCTAGATTAATACAGTAAGCTCTGAAAAAGAAAAAAAACTTAGCAGCTATTTGACTTGAGAAGCATCAGCAAATATGACCTACGAAGACGAAAGACTTGATGGACAAAGCTCAACCTCCTCGCTACCTGAGGATAACTGGTAATTTGAATGCAAACTGGCGGCTGTTAGAACAGCAATTTCAAATTTATCTGGTCTCATCTGATTTAACTAATGCAACCGAAGCTCGCAAAATTGCACTGATATTAACTATGGCTGGTCAACATGCAATAGAAATCTACAACTCTTTTCAATACACTGCAGGTCAAGACAAAACAAAGTTTGATGTTATTCTGAACAAATTTGATGACCACTGTAAGATTCCGACGAATTAAATGTTTGGGAGCTTCATATTACACAAGAGATTACAAAACAAGGGGGAATTGTTTAACAGCTTTGTTACTGATCTAAGACTGCTAGCGCAATCCTGTAACTTTTCAGCAGTGCATGATTCTTTAATTCGGGACCAAATAGTGTTTGGTATCAATGATGAACACCTCAGAGAAAGATTACTGAGTAAAAGGATTTAACGTTAGAAATCGCGATCGAAAAATGCCTTGCTCATCAACAATGTAAGAATCGGTAGCAAGAGTGTTATATCCATGAAAAGGATGTGAAAATCCACCACAAGGTTGAGTGTGTAAAAGCGGTGATCAATTGAAGAAGGTGCACGTTTGTGACGGCAGCCATCTTGCGCGCGCACTTAAACCCTGCACATGCGCACTTCGTGAAAAAATGCGAGACGGATGAGAGCCGATGTGCACATACTCGAAGAAGTATCGTGTGTAATGACGTGTTCAAGGTGTGGAACCTCCCGCTTCCAAACAAAATGGCCTGCCAGAGGAAAACAATGCTCACAATGTGGCGAATTAAACCGTTTTGCTGCACAGTGCATATCCTCACTCGCATTTAAATCTGCCAAAGCTTCAAAACAGATTAATGTACATAGTGTTGAATCCAAAGAACATGAATAAGAAGATAATTTTTCAACTGACACAGGTAGCTACTCACTGGAAAACACGTTCTTTGTTGGGATAATAGAGATATGTGAATAATCCACTGAAGTGACAAAACATCCTCAACTAATTAATTCTATAAATTCAGACACTGAATGGAACACAGTTGTAAAAGCTCATAACTGTCCAATACAATTTAAATTGGATACTGGCGCTTCAGCTAACTTGCTTTCAAAGATGGATCTCAACAAGCTTAAACACTGACCTGAGATCTTCTAGAAGCCTGTAGACGGAAAGACTGCAATGGAAATTCAATTTCATCGATTGGTTCTTGTTATTTAAAGGTTTCCCACAAGAATATTGTGACATCACTAAGATTTGAGATTGTCAAGTCAGATAAATCTGACTTGGTGCATAAGCCTGCAAGGAGTTACACCTAATACAGCGAATTTATACTGCAACTTCGTCTCAACCCACACTGAATGATGATATCCAAAGCACTTTAAATCAATATCCAGATGTATTTAAAGGCATGGGTACGCTTCCATTCAAGTATAAGATCTTGTTCAGGATGGATGCCAAACCTGTGGTACATCCTCCTAAGAGAATTGCTGCTCCACTAAGAGAAAGATTGAAGCTAGAATCAGAGCGACTTCAGAACCAAGGGATTATTTCTAGAGTCACTTAACCGACTGACTGGGTCAGTTTGATGGTTTGCATGAAGAAACCGTCAGGTGATCTACGCTTATGTATTGATCCCAAGGATCTCAACAAAAACATCATGCGGGAACACTATCCCATTCCAAAATGAGAGGAGATCAGCAGCGAGATGGCAAATGCACACACCTTTACAAAATTAGATGCATCGCAAGGTTTCTGGCAAATGCGACAGGATTACTCAAGCAGAAAACTCTGCATTTTCATAGATTATCATAGAATTTACACTGCAGAAGGATGCCATTCGGCCCATCGTGTCTGCACCGGCTCTTGGAAAGAGCACCCTACCCAAGGTCAACACCTCCACCCTATCCCCATAATCCAGTAACCCCACCCAACACTAAGGGCACCTTTTGGACACTAAGGGCAATTTATCATGGCCAATCCACCTAACCTGCACATCTTTGGACTGTGGGAGGAAACCGGAGCACCCGGAGGAAACCCACGCACACACGGGGAGGATGTGCAGACACCGCACAGACAGTGACCCAAGCCGGAATCGAACTTGGGACCCTGGAGCTGTGAAGCAATTGTGCTATCCAACAATGCTACCGTGCTGCTATTTTAATATGCCTTTTGAAAGATTTTGTTTTAATCGTATGCCTTTCGGAATAATCTCTGCATGTGAAATATTCCACCGCATCATAGAACAGATGACGGAAGGAAAAGACAGTGTTCGGGTATACGTCGATGACATTATCATCTGGTTATCCACAAAAGAGGAGCATATTGAACGACTGAAACATGTTTTTCAGCACATAAATAAGTATGGTCTTTAATTAAACCAATCAAAATGCACTTTTGGAACTTTTTTGGAGTTCAGGGGTGGGACTCTCCCGTACTCGGCGTGGCGGTGGGTCCCAGTGGGACGGAGTGGCGTGAACCACTCTGGCGTCGGGCCGCCCCAAAGGTGTGGAATCCTCCGCACCTTCAGGGGTTAGGCCAGCCCTGGAGTGGTTGGCGCCCCGCCGGCCGGCGGGTTAGGAGCTTGGCGCCACGCCAACCGGCGCCAAAGGGCCTCAGCCTGCCGGTGTGAGTCGGCGCATGCGTGGGAGCTCCAGCGCGTGCTGGCATCATCCCCGCACATGCGCAGAGGGAATCGCGTCCGCACTGGGAATGGCAGAATACCACAGCTTCCGGTGCGGAACAATAGAGTGCCCCCACGGCACAGGCCCGCCCGCGGATTGTTGGGCCCCGACTGCGAGCCAGGCCACCGTGGGGGCACCTCATGGGGCCAGATCACCCGCGACCCCCCCAGGAACTCCGGAGCCCGCCCGCATCGCCAGGTCCTGCCGGTAAGGGACCTACTCTAATTTACGCTGGCGAGACCGGCTACAAGCGGGCAGGACTTCAGCCCATTGCGGGCCGGAGAATATGGGCGGCCCTGGTGCCCATTGAGTCGCGCCGGACCCTGTCATTCTACGAGGTGGGCGGCGCGACTCACGCCGGGCCGGTGTTTGGGGGGCGGGATAATTGGGAGGACGGCGGAGGTGGGATTCACGCCAACCCCCGGCGATTCTCCCACCTGGTGGGAGGTCGGAGAATCCCGCCCCAGATATTCGAACATGGGGCGAAATTCTCCTACCCGCCCCGCCACATTTCTGCCCCGACCGGCCGGCGGGAGTCTCCGTAACACCGGCCGGTCAATGGGGTTTCCCATTGTGGGGCAGCCCCACGCCGTCAGGAAACCCCCGGGCGCCGACAAAACGGAGACTCCCACCGGCGGAGAATGATGCCCATGGTGTGGAACCAGACAATGAGAAAATTTCAGCAATTCAAGGCATGAAGATAAAAAAGCAGTACTACAATTTCTAGGCATTGTCAACTTCGTAGGCAAATTCATACAGTTACCTCAGGAGAAAGTGCCCACAAGGCAAGATTTTAATTACCAAGGGACAGGTGTGGGTTGGAGTTGGATTAGCCAACACCAGAAGACAACTGAAGGTAGCCACTTGGACTGCTGGGTGCAGAGGCAGCTAATTTAAAAGGCCTGTTTCTGCGTGGTAGTGCTTTGTCCCAGTTAAAATAAAAACGCTAAGGCCATCCAGCCCGCACCCCTCACATCCCCTCAGACTCTAAACACTCCCCATGCCCCATCCTTGTCTGCTTATGGCCCCGTATCCAACCCCAATGGTTCCTCACGCCCCCAATGCTAAGCTGTTAAAAAAATCATTTAATTACAAGCTAATAAATGTGTCAATCAATGGCTTTGGTGGGGGGGGGGGGCATTAAGGTTAGAGCTTGGCATTGGGGTAGGAGGTGTCATGGAGGGGTGAGTGAATGTTCAAAGTTTGTCATGGGGGGATGAGTGGCTGTGGGGGTTAGAAGGGCAGAGCTTGGCATGGGGGTTGGAGAGCAATGGGGGAGGGGTGGTAGGGCAGAGCTTGGCAGAGTGGCATGAGGAGGACCTTTTTAAATTACCTTTTAAAATCTCCCTTCAAGCACACTCAGTTGCCCTGTGGAAATGTCATCAACTTGGATTCTTTAAAAATCTGGCCCAGCTCCATGAAAATGCCAGAGGGGCAGGACATGCTTATCACCGCAATGGAGCCAGCCAGGTCAGAATTGCTGGACTCCAGCCTTTGACAGGAACCAGCTCGCACTCTTTAAAGGATTAATCAGATAGCCCAGCAATGGGGTTTAAAATTCTGGCATCAGGACATGCCCGCCATTTTCAAAGAACTCCTGAGTCATCCTGACTGTGAAAATCCAGGCCAATGTATCTGGGAATCACGTTTGCAAACTTGAGCTGGTGGTGTTAATGATTCATCTTTGCTGTCTGTCAAATATCTGAGGTTCTGAATAAAGGTTGTCAGTTTAGCAGTGCTGGTGTTCCTCTTTGTCTTTAACTCAAGGGATTTTTCTCCTTGAGAACATTCATGGTTAACTCAAGCTTAGAACTTTCACATTATGCCTCAGTACTTTCAGTAGAAGTGAATGCTAATACCTTTTCTATGGTGTTCACAGGACCTTCGCCGACGTTATACACCAGATACATCGATGACATTTTTTTCCTTTGGACCCATGGTGAAGAATCACTGAAAGGACTACACGATGACATCAATAAGTTCCATCCCACCATCAGACTCACCATGGACTACTCTCCAAAATCAGTTGCATTCTTGGACACACTCATCTCCATCAAGGACGGTCACCTCAGCACTTTGCTTTACCGCAAGCCCACGGATAACCTCACGATGCTCCACTTCTCCAGCTTCCATCCTAAACACATTAAAGACACCATCCCCTATGAACAAGCCCTATACATAGGATCTCTCAGACGAGGAGGAGCGTAACAGACTTCTTCAGACGCTGAAAGATGCCCTTGTACGAATGGGATATGGTGCTCGACTCATCGATCGACAGTTCCAACGCGCCACAGCAAAAAACCGCACCGACCTCCTCAGAAGACAAACACGGGACACAACCGATAGAATACCCTTCGTCGTCCAGTACTTCCCCGGAGCGGAGAAACTATGACATCTTCTTCACAGCCTTCAACACGTCATCGATGAAGA
This sequence comes from Scyliorhinus torazame, assembly GCF_047496885.1. Lineage (NCBI taxonomy): Eukaryota > Metazoa > Chordata > Chondrichthyes > Carcharhiniformes > Scyliorhinidae > Scyliorhinus > Scyliorhinus torazame. The sequence goes on from NC_092715.1 coordinate 218,875,163, forward strand.
CGAACATCTTGCCAAGGTAATCGCCACACCCCCCACTACTTGCCTTCAAACAACCGCGCAACCTCAAACTAACCATTGTTTGCAGCAAACTACCCAGTCTTCAGAACAGTGACCATGACACCACACAACCCTACCATGGCAATCTCTGCAAGACGTGCCAGATCATTGACATGGATACTACCATTACACGTGAGAACACCACCCACTAGGTACGCTGGACATCCTCGTGCGACTCGGCCAATGTTGCCTACCTCATACGCTGCAGGAAAGGATGTCCCGAAGCGTGATACATTGGCGAAACCATGCAGACGCTGCGACAACGGATGAACGGACATTGCGTGACAATCGCCAGGCAGGAATGTTCCCTTCCAGTCAGGGAACACTTCAGCAATCAAGGACATTTAGCCTCTGATCTTCGGGTAAGCGTTCTCCAAGGCTACCTTCAGGACACGTGACAACGCAGAATCGCTGAGCAGAAACTTACAGCCAAGTTCCGCACACATGAGTACGGCCTCAACCGGGACTTTGGATTCATGTCGCATTACATTTACCCCCCACGATCTGACCCGGGCTTGCAAAATCCTACCAACTGTCCTGACTTGAGACAATTCACACCTCTTTAACCTGTGCTTACCCCTCTCTCTGGATCTGTAAAGAATTAATTACCTGCAAAGGCTTGCATTCAAAGTATCGTCTTACGTCTTTGACTTTGTCTATGTATATGGGGCGAAATTCTCCCCCAACGGCGGGATGTCCGCCGACTGGCGCCAAAGCCGGCGCCAATCAGACGGGCATCGCGCCGGCCCAAAGGTGCGGAAGGCTCTGCATCTTTGGCAGCCTAGCCCCAACATTGAGGGGCTAGGCCGACGCCGGAGGGATTTCCGCCCCGCCAGCTGGCGGAAATGGCGTTTGTTTCCCCGCCAGCTGGCGCGGAAATGCGGTGCATGCGCGGGAGCGTCAGCGGCCGCTGTCAGTTTCCCAGCGCATGCGCGGGAGCGTCAGCGGCCGCTGTCAGTTTCCCGCGCATGCGCAGTGGGGAGAGTCTCTTCCGCCTCCGCCATGGTGGAGGCCGTAGCGGAGGCGGAAGGGAAAGAGTGCCCCCACGGCACAAGCCCGCCCGCGGATCGGTGGGCCCTGATCGCGGGCCAGGCCACCGTGGGGGCACCCCCCGGGGTCAGATCGCCCCGCGCCCCCCCCCCCCCCAGGACCCCGGAGCCCGCCCACGCCGCCTGGTCCCGCCGGTAAATACCAGGTTTGATTTACGTCGGCGGGACAGGCAATTCCTGGGCGGGACTTCGGCCCATCCGGGCCGGTGAATCCAGCGGGGGGTCCCGCCAACCGGTACGGCCGGATTCCCGCCCCCGCCCAATCACCGGGAGCGGAGACTTCGGCGGGGGCGGGGGCGGGATTCACGGTGGCCAACGGCCATTCTCCGACCCGGCGGGGGGTCGGAGAATGACGCCCATGTTTCTGGAACCTACCTCTTCATTCACCTGAGGAAGGAGCAGTACTCCGAGAGCCAGTGATTCGAAACAAACCTGTTGGACTTCAATCTGGTGTTATAAGACTTCTTACTGTGCTCACCCCAGTCCAACGCTGGCATCTCCACACCTTTTATATGAGCTGACAGTTGTCACATATCATTTTCAAAAACGTCTTTTAACATGGGAGTTTGATGCCTCACGCGCCAAGGTCCCAGGTTCGATCCCGGCTCTGGGTCACTGTCCGTGTGGAGTTTGCACATTCTCCCTGCGTTTGCTTGGGTTTCGCCCCCACAACCCAAAGATGTGCAGGGTAGGTGGATTGGCCACGCTAAATTGCCCCTTAATTGGAGAAAAATGAATTGGGTACTCTCAATTTATTTAAAAAAAACATGGGAGTTTGAATTAAATTAATCCCAGGAGGTTATAACCTATTGCTTTGAATCGTCATGGACTGCCACGGGACTAAACTCGAAAAGTGACCATGCAACAACATAACAATAACAACCCACATATATAACAATATCTTTCCTGTGTTGGCAAACTCCATGAGAAACTGTGAACAATGGGTAGTGGTGGCACTGACACCAGAGAGGATGTCTTACCTAACACATTGTCTCACATTCCAACTGCAATCTGTTCTGGATTATAAACTACAAATGAGGTTTGCATGCACCTCTTGATTCCTTGCCTTTGCCTCATCCCAACTCTCCCAACAAAGAACAAAGAAAAGTACAGCACAGGAACAGGCCCTTCGGCCCTCCAAGCCTGTGCCGACCATGCTGCCCGACTAAACTAAAATCTTCTGCACTTCCGGGGTCCGTATCCTTCTATTCCCATCCTTTGATGTATTTGTCAAGTTGCCCCTTAAATGTCACTATCGTCCCTGCTTCCACCACCTCCTCCGGCAGCGAGTTCCAGGCACCCACTAACCTCTGTGTAAAAAACTTGCCTCGTACATCTCCTCTAAACTTTGCCCCTCGCACCTTAAACCTATGCCCCCTAATAATTGACCACTCTACCCCCGGAAAAAGCCTCTGAGTATCTACTCTGTCTATGCCCCTCATAATTTTGTAGACCCTCAACCCCCGTCGTTCCTGAGAGAACAAACCGAGTTTATTCAACCTCTCCTCATAGCTCCTCCATACCAGGCAACATCCTGGTAAATTTCTTCTGCACCCTCTCTAAAGCCTCTCCAACCTTCTGATAGTGTGGCGACCAGAATTGAACACTATACTCCAAGTGTGGCCTAACTAAGATTCTCGTGCCTTTGTGCCTTTGTCCTTCCAGGTGTCCAGAACCAGGGGCCACGGTCTGAGGATACGGGGGAGACTATTTAGTGCAGAGATGAGGAGAAACCTCTTCACCCAGAGAGTGTTGAGTCTGTGGAATTCACTACCACCGGAAGTAGTTGATGCCAAATCATTGTATGTTTTCAAGAAGCAGTTAGATATAGTACTTGGGGTGAATGGGGATCAAAGGATATTCGGGAAAAGTTTGAGTTTGATGATCAGCCATGATCACAATGAATGGCGGAGCAGGCTCAAAATGCAGAATGACCTCCTCCTGCTCCTATTTTCTATGTTTCTATATCCACAAACTGCCAGCTGATGTGGGAACTTGAAGCCAAAGAGGAATAAAAGCCTGAGAAAGAAAGATATGCTCAATCTCGACTTGCAAACACCAGCTCATATACTGATACTGTACAAACACTTGAGGGTTGAATTAAGGTGGAATGTACACATGTTGGGCTGAATTTTGATAGGGCGGTGATGGCCCCAACAGTGAATCTGAAAGCCATTTACAGAAAACTCGGCCGCATTTTGGATCCACCTGCTAATTAATTGGTTGTCATTCGGGCCCACATCCTTTAAGAGACAAGATACTGCCAATCAATTCCCGCTCCTACCGCTAAGGGTGGGTAGGAGAAGTGTGCGTCTCTGACATTTACAAGGAACTTCTGGGGTCAGAGGAGACGCAGACCGAGGAGCTGAAGCGCAAGTGGGAGGAGGAGCTGGGCGGACACGTCCGCAACATGTGCGAGGTTCAGCCTGATACAATTCAAGGTCGTTCATCGGGCTCACATGACAGTGGCACGGATGAGCAGATTCTTTGGGGTGGAAGACAGGTGTGTAAAATGTGCGGGATGACCAGCGAACCATGGGTGGGATTCTCCGACCCCCCCGCCGGGTCGGAGAATCGACGGGGGGGCGGCGTGAATCCCGCTCCCGCCGGCCGCCGAATTCTCCGGCACCGGAGATTCGGCGGGGGCGGGAATCGCGCCGCGCCGGTCGGCGGGCCACCCCCGCCGATTCTCCAGTCCGCGATGGGCCCAAGTCCCACTGCTGTAATGCCGGTCCCGCCGGCGTGAATTAAACCACCTCCCTTACCGGCGGGAACAGGTGGCGCGAGCGGGCTCCGGGGTCCTGGGGGGCCCGTGGGGCGATCTGGTCCCGGGGGGTGCACCCAAGGTGGCCTGGTCTGCGATCGGGACCCACCGATCCGCAGGTGGGCCTGTGCCATGGGGGCACTCTTTTACTACGCGTCGGCCGTGTAGGTCTCCGCGATGGCTGACGCGTAGATGACCACACCCCTGCGCATGCGCGGGGATGACGTCAGCACCCGCTGACGCTCCCGCGCATGCGTGGACTTCCGCCGGCCGGCGGAGTCCCTCCGGCCCCGGCTGGCGTGGCTCCAAAGCTTCCAAGCCAGCTGGCGGGACGGCAACCACTCTGGCGTGGGCCTAGCCCCTAAAGGTGCGGAGAAATCCGCACCTTTGGGGCGGCCTGACGCCAGAGTGGTTCACGCCACTCCATCCTGCCGGGACCCCCCGCCCCGCCGGGTAGGGGAGTATCCCGCCCCATGTCCACATGTTCTGGACATGGCCAAAGCTTAGGGGATTTTGGCAAGGGTTTGCAGATGTCATGTCCACGGTGTTAAAAACAAGGGTGGCACTGAGTCCAGAGGTGGTGATTTTCAGGGTGTCGGAAGACCCGGGAATCCAGGAGGAGAAAGAGGCAGATGTTCTGGCCTTTGCTTCCCTGGTAGCCCAGAGATGGATACTAATAGCTTGGAGGGACTCAAAGCCCCCAAAGTCAGATACCTGGCTATCGGACATTGCTAGCTTTCTCTGTTTGGAGAAAATCATGTTTGCCTTGAGAGGGTCACTGTTCGGGTTCGCCCGGAGGTGGCAACCGTTGGTTGACTTCTTCGCGGAAAATTAATCGTCAGCAGAAGGGGGGGGGGGTTAGTTTAGCTTAGAGTAGGGGGTTAACAAAGATGGGACCTGTAAGGAAGGGAGATGGCTTTTGCACTATGTTTATAGTTTCATGTACATTGTTTATTTTGTTCTTGTTATAATACAAAAAATACCTCAATAGAATGTTTATTAAAAAAAAAGATACTGCCAATCAAGAGTCAGAAACTCTTTAGACTCTGCAGCACCACCAATTAGGGTGTGCCAGGAGCATTTATCTCCACTGTAGTCAAGCACAGTGTGGGCATGTCTCTGTATTACAGAGAAGCTGCTTACAGAACTCTGGTACATTGGAATCATGGTGCCTTGTATTGGCATTGTTCCAGACTGGAGCAGGTGATATAACAACATAGAACATAGAACATACAGTGCAGAAGGAGGCCATTCGGCCCATCGAGTCTGCACCGACCCACTTAAGCCCTCACTTCCACCCTATCCCCGTAACCCAATAACCCATCCTAACCTTTTTTGGTCACTAAGGGCAATTTATCATGGTCAATCCACCTAACCTGCACGTCTTTGGACTGTGGGAGGAAACCGGAGCACCCGGAGGAAACCCACACAGACACGGGGAGAACGTGCAGACTCCACACAGACAGTGACTCAGTAGGGAATCAAACCTGGGACCCTGGCGCTATGAAGCCACAGTGCTAATCACTTGTGCTACCGTGCTGCCCTATATCTCGAACGTCCCCTGGTTTTGTATCCACTGCTGTACAATACAGGTAACAGATGCTCTTCTTCCAGCGAAGGGGAGCTTATTGTGTTTTCTCTGAACAGTGAAAAGCCGGCAGAGCATTCACGTGGCTTTTGCCAGGATAGGGGGTTCCCCTCTTAATTGGGCTCTCTGTGACTCACAGTGCGGCCCCTGGTGGAAACGGCCACCTCTACAGTATTTCCCCACAGCCCTCATCAACTCCCATCTCACATTGCCAGGAGCTGCCTGACTGACCTCACCAACTCACGTCCATTGCTGTGGCACATTGGAATCATGATGCATGCAAGGTGCAGCCAATGGCTGTGAAGGTGATCGTGGTACTGAATTTATTTGTATTGGCTGGGAGCCCTTTTTCCCCCCTTCCTCCTCCATCTCTGAACATCTCCTCCTCTTCTTCGCTGCCTCAGCTTCACCGTCTCCTCAAACTGCAGGTGGATGATATCCAAACTCCCAATCAGAATTGGAACATTTTGGAGTATTTCAGGAATATGGGGAATTGTCCATTGGAAGTTCAAACTTGCTGGGCAATTTCTAGAAAGTTGGTGCATTGGGACCTGCAGGGTCACGTAGTGCATCTTGGGGGTTTGGGGCACATCCACCCTCCGACAATCCGAAAACTGGAAAATCGGGCACATGTCACTGTTGGCAGGTTGCAGGAGATCTGACCAGAACCTTCAAAGTCATAGCCAAGGCTTTCTTCAATTCTACCAAGCATTAAACAACTGCCCAACTTTCCGGGATACTTCAAACTCAAAGAGAACAGTAAAGATTAAACACCAGTGGCGAAATTCTCCGGTATCAGCGCGATGTCCGCCAACTGGCGCCCAAAACGGCGCAAATCATTCGGGCATCGCGCCACCCCAAAGGTGCGGAATACTCCGCATCTTGGGGGGCCGAGACCCAACCTTAAGGGGTAGGCCCGTGCCAGACTAATTTCCGCCCCGCCAGCTGGCGGAAAAGGCCTTTGGTGCCCCGCCAGCTGGCGCGGAAATGACACCTCCGGGCGGCGCATGCGCGGGAGCGTTCGCGGCCGCTGACTGCATTCTCGCGCATGCGCAGTGGAGGGAGTCTCTTCCCCTCCGCCATGGTGGAGACCGTGGTGAAGGCGGAAGGAAAAGAGTGCCCCCACAGCACAGGCCCGCCCGCGGATTGGTGGGCCCCGATCGCGGGCCAGGCCACCATGGGGGCACCCCCCGGGGCCAGATCACTCCCCCCCCCCCCAGGACCCCGGAGCCCGCCTGCGCCGCCTTGTCCCACCGGTAAGGTAGGTGGTTTAATCTACGCCGGCGGGACAGGCATTCTAGCAACGGGACTTCGGCCCATCCGGGCCGGAGATTCGCGGGGGGGGGGGCCGCCAACCGGCAGGGCACGATTCCCGCCCTCGCCGAATATCCGGTGCCGGAGAGTTTGGCAACCGGCAGGGGTAGGATTCACGCCAGCCCCCGGCGATTCTCCGACCCGGCGGGGGGTCGGAGAATCTCGCCCCTGATTTCAGATTCTTTGATGATCCCTTTAAATAGCAGTGGTGGAAAGGTGATGGGTCCTTTCTTTTTTTTGATTCATTTATGGGATATGGGCATCACTGGTTAGGCAGCATTTATTGCCCATACCTAATTGCCCTTTAGAAGGTGGTAGTGATTTGCCTTCTAGAACTGTTGCAGTTCCTGAGGTGTAGGTAAACCCAACAGTGCTATTAGGGAGGGAGTTCCAGGATTCTGACCCAGCGACAGTGAAGGAACGGCAATATATTTCTAATTCAGGGTGGTGAGTGACTTGGTGGGGAACTTCCAGGTTTTGGGGCTCCCAGGTATCTGCTGTTCTTGTCCTTCCAGATGGTAGTGGTCGTGGGTTTGGACTGTGCTGTCTCAGGAACCTTGGCGAGTTACTGCAGTGCATCTTGTAGATGGTATACACGACTGCCACTGTTCGTCGGTGGTGGAGGATTTGAATGTTTGTGGAAGGGGTAGCAATCAAGTGGCCTGCTTTGTCCTGGATGTTGTTGAGCTTCTTGAGTGTTGCTGGAGTTGCACTCATCCAGGCAAGTGGAGAGTGTTCCATTACACTCCTGACTTGTGTCTTGTAGATGGTGAACAGGCTTTGGGGGGTCAGGCGGTGAGTTACCCGCCGTAGGATTCCTGGCCTATGACCTACCCTGGTAGCCACAGTATTAATATGGCTAGTCCAGTTCAGTTTCTGATTAATGCTAACCCCCAGAATGTTGATTGTGGGGGATTCAGCGATCGTAATGCCATTGAATGTCAAGGGGTGATGATTAAAGCCTCTCTTGCAGGAGATGGTCATTGACTGGCACTTATGTGGCACAAATGTAACTTGCCACTTGTCAGCTCAAGCCTGGATATTGTCCAGGTCTGGCGGCATTTGGACATGGACTGCTTCATTCTCTGAGGAGTCATGAATGGTGCTGAACATTGTCCAATCATCTGCGAACATCCCCATTTCTGACCTTATGCCGGGAGGGACGTCATAGATGTAGCAGCCGAAGATGGTTTGATCTCGGACATTACCCTGAGGAACTCTAACAGTCCTGGAATTGAGATGATTGACCTCCACAACCACAACCATCTTCCTTTCTGGCAGGTATGACTCCAACCAACATAAAGTTTTCCCTTGATTCCCATTGACTCTAGTTTAGTTAGGGCTCGTTGATGCCATACTCGGTCAAATGCTGCCTTGATGTCAAGTCACTCTCATCACACCTCTGGCATTCAGCTCTTTTGTCCATGATTGAATCAAGGCTGTAATGAGGTCAGGGGCTGAGTGACTCTGGTGGAACCCAAGCTGAGCGTCTATGAGCAGGTTATTGTTAAGCAAGTGCCGCTTGATAGCACTGTTGATGACTACTTCTGTCACTTCACTGATGATGGAGAGTAGACTGATGGGGCGTTAATTGGCTGGGTTAGACGTGTCCTGTTTCTTGTGTTCAGAACACACCTGGGCAATTTTCCACATTGTCTGGTAGATAAGAACATAAGAACTAGGGGCAGGAGTAGGCCGCCTGGCCCCTCGAGCCTGCTCCGCCAATCAATGAGATCATGGCTGATCTTTTGTGGACTCAGCTCCACTTTCCAGCCCGAACACCATAATCCTTAATCCCTTTATTCTTCAAAAAACTATCTATCTTTATCTTAAAAACATTTAATGAAGGAGCCTCAACTGCTTCTCTGGGCAAGGAATTCCATAGATTCACAACCCTTTGGGTGAAGAAGCTCTTCCTAAGCTCAGACCTAAATCTACTTCCCCTTATTTTGAGGCTATGCCTCCTAGTTCTGCTTTCACCCGCCAGTGGAAATAACCTGCCCGCATCTATCCTATCTATTCCCTTCATAATTTTATATGTTTCTATAAGATCCCCCCCACATCCTTCTAAATTCCAACGAGTACAGTCCCAGTCTACTCAACCTCTCTTCGTAATCCAACCCCTTCACCTCTGGGATTAACCTAGTGAATCTCCTCTGCACATCCTCCAGCACCAGTATGTCCTTTCTCAGGTAAGGAGACCAAAACTGAACACAATACTCCAGGTGTGGCCTCACTAACACCTTATACAATTGCTGCATAACCTCCCTAGTCTTAAACTCCATCCCTCTAGCAATGAAGGACAAAACTCCATTTGCCTTCTTAATCACCTGTAAACCAACATTTTGTGACTCATGCACTCGCACACCCAGGTCTCTCTGCACAGCAGCATGTTTTAATATTTTATCATTTAAATGGTAGTGTTGTCGCTGTACTAAAACTTTTTGGCTAGGTGTGCGGCAAGTTTTAGAGCACAAGTCTTCAGTACTATTGCCGGAATAGTGTCAGGGCCTATAGCCTTTGCAGTATCCTGTGCCTTCAGCCAATTATTGATATCACGTGGAGTGCATGTTTAAAAGAAGGTATTTGCTGGGGTGGAAATGTTAAAAATAGCCATGGTGCTGTCAAATCTGCACTACACACTATCTGACCTCACAAATCCATGATCTGCCTATTCTGCATACCTCCGACACACATCCTTAACACCTGCGTTATCATCCTCACCAAGATAGCAGTTGATGCTCGCAGCACCAGATGTGTGTGCATGCAGCACGAACATCAAACATCACCTATTACAGCAAAGCTGCAGACAATACGGAGGCCAACTTTGCAGCCACAATGTCTGAATATTATTTTAACAGAGGCTTTGTAACTGAGATTAGTTCACAAATGAGCACGTATCATTTACCTTCCTAAACTAGATATCATTGCTGAGAGGAAGTTTAAAATCATTTTGGTTTATGTGGAACGGAATCTGCATGTTTCAAATAATTCACATATTTTGAAAGAAATGCACCTTTTTTTTAAACAAGCTGTTTAAAATAGAGAAACAGACATTCACTTGCAATCTTGTATAAAGGCAACAAAGTTCTAAATGGAATAAGAGCAGGAACATTTGAATGTAATTTTTTCTCAGGTATGGGAACAGACGTGTGGGAGTGGTAATGGACATGGAGACCTGGTCAGTGCTAACAACCAGATGTTACGTCAATAAAGCTTTTAGATTCTGTATCAAAATCGCACAGTTATGAGTGTGTTGCCAAGTTGCACAATTTAATTTCTCAGTTGTTACGTAAAGCTTCAATCCATCTTGCAAAGGGAGTCAGTTGAGTACGAAGCGTTCTTAGAAATCAATGACATTGAAACAAACCTGTTGGACTTTAACCTGGTGTTGTCAGACTTCTTACTGTGCTCACCCCAGTCCAACGCCGGCATCTCCACATGATGCTTCTTGACAGACCTGCTGGTCACAGTGACAGTTGGGAGGGATGTGCTGTTTCCCACAAGTGGGAAGAAGAAATCTGCTGTCACCACAATGGCATCTCAGGTTGAGGTTGTTGAGGAAATAAGTAGCAGGAGTATAATGTCAAGGTCATGAATCTAATGTAGGAAATGTTTTAATGACCAGGCTTTGGGTGGAATTTAGTTGTGGGGACAAGGCGTCCACCTAAAGTTTGGAGAACTAGTAGTGAAAGCTATTCAACAAGAGGTCCAATGAAATTATCAGTTTCCCATGTACATATCTGGACAGCTTTGGGCCCCATTTTATATTAAGCCCCAGTTGGTTGGAAATCTTACTCCTGAGAGTTGCCAGCCAATCAGTGGCTGGCAGCTCTTCAGCACTGGATCCTCCACTGGATGCCTGGGGCGAGGAGGTGGGGTAAAATGTTGGCCACAGGGAAGGGGTCACCAGCAAGGGGTTAGATGGGGTCAGCATGCCCATTCTTCCTGATGCTGGGCCCCTCAATCAGTTCTGGCTGCCTGTCAATGAGGGACCTCCAGTTAGGTCATTGGCAAACCCAGTAGTGTTGGTTGAGAGACGTTCTGGAGGCAAAGGAGACCCAAGCACATCTTGTTTATTGCCTGAGCCACCATTAAATCCCATTAGGCTTATGGATCCTGGGATTTAAAGTGACTAATTAAAGAACAGACGAGTTTCTGGTGTGAGCCACTTCCCGCTGTTAATTTGGGACAGTTTTCCGGCAGCTGGAAGTCTGACTTGATGATGAACCCTTTGGATTTCGGCGGCAGCGGTGCGCAGGGGCCTTCTGGGAGGTGAGTAGTGAATTTAAAAACTCTTACCTTTACAGGAGCAGCCCTTTGGATTTCGGCGGCAGCGGTGCGCAGGGGCCTTCTGGGAGGTGAGTAGTGAATTTAAAAACTCTTACCTTTACAGGAGCAGCCCTTTGGATTTTGGCGGCAGCGGTGCGCAGGGGCCTTCTGGGAGGTGAGTAGTGAATTTAAAAACTCTTACCTTTACAGGAGCAGCCCTTTGGATTTCGGCGGCAGCGGTGCGCAGGGGCCTTCTGGGAGGTGAGTACTTACTTTAAAAAGCCTTGCCTTTACAGGAGCAGCCCTTTGGATTTTGGCGGCAGCGGTGCGCAGGGGCCCTCTGGGAGGTGAGTACTTACTTTAAAAAGCCTTACCTGGTCCCGTGTCTGTTCTTCTTTTCTGTTTTATTTGTTTTTATATAAGGCGGGAACCGGAAGTTCGACCCGCGGACCTCTGGGAAGTCCCCCCCCCCCCAACCAATAAATTCTGGTGGAGAGGAAACCCGAGACACTACACGTGTAGTGTCTCCCACCCGCCCTCCTCCTCTAACCTAATAATAAGACCCATTGGTGTAAGGTAAGTGCCATATTATATTATTATTATATTATTAGCATTGTGCAGGTCAAGGTTCGGAGGTGGAGGAGCAGTCTCTGTCAGCGAGAGAACCTGAGAACATCTAAGACACTCAGAAGGTAAGAAGGTAAGTAAGTGATTTTTACTTATTTTCACTTTTATACCTTTTTTCAAATTGTGTGTGTCGGGGGGAAACTGAAGTGACATCACAGAAAAGCTGTGGCCAGAGTGGCTGGTTGGGATTCTACCCTAAATTTACAATTTTTTTGGAGTATTTGGTAACTAATTAAACATAATAACTTAATTATAATTTAGAGGATATCTAAGCCAGAGATCGGAGAGTACTATAGTTAGCTATCGCATTTCTATTATAAATCTAGTGCCAGGAAACAGATAGTTGACAGTAACTTTGAAATTAAAAAAAATATATTTTTTTAAAAAAAGACAAATTTTAATTTTAATTTTAATTAATTGACGCAATGTCAGTTATAGGGGTGCAGTGCTCTGACTGTGAGATGTGGCAGGTCCGGGAGGCTTCCAGCGTCCCGGATGGCTTCATCTGCAGAAAGTGCACCCAACTGGAGCTCCTCACAGACCGCATGGTTCGGTTGGAGCAGCAATTGGATGCACTTAGGAACATGCAGGTGGCGGAAAGCGTCATAGATCGCAGTTATGTAAATGTGGTCACACCCAAGGTGCAGGCAGAGAAATGGGTGACGACCAGAAAGGGCAGGCAGTCAGTGCAGGAATCCCCTGTGGTTGTCCCCCTCTCGAACAGATATACCCCTTTGGATATTGTCAGGGGGGATAGCCTATCAGGGGAAAACAGCAGCAGCCAGAGTAGTGGCACCACGGCTGGCTCTGATGTTCAGAAGGGAGGGTCAAAGCGCAGAAGAGTAATAGTAATAGGAGACTCGATAGTCGGGGGCACAGATAGGCGCTTCTGTGGACGTGAAAGAGACTCCAGGATGGTATGTTGCCTCCCTGGTGCCAGGGTCCAGGATGTCTCCGAACGGGTAGAGGGAATCCTGAAGGGGGAGGGCAAACAGGCAGAGGTCGTTGCACATATTGGTACTAACGACGTAGGCAGGAAGGGGCATGAGGTCCTGCAGCAGGAGTTCAGGGAGCTAGGCAGAAAGTTAAAAGACAGGACCTCGAGGGTTGTAATCTCGGGATTACTCCCTGTGCCACGTGCCAGTGAGGCTAGAAATAGGAAGATAGAGCAGATAAACACGTGGCTAAACAGCTGATGTAGGAGGGAGGGTTTCCATTATCTGGACCACTGGGAGCTCTTCCGGGGCAGGTGTGACCTGTATAAGAAGGACGGGTTGCATCTAAACCGGAGAGGCATAAATATCCTGGCCGCGAGGTTTGCTAGTGTCACACGGGAGGGTTTAAACTAGTATGGCGGGGGGTGGGCACGGGAGCAATAGGTCAGAAGGTGAGAGCATTGAGGAAGAACTAGGGAATAGGGACAGTGTGGCTCTGAGGCAGAGCAGACGGGGAGAAGCTGCTGAACACAGCGGGTCTGGTGGCCTGAAGTGCATATGTTTTAATGCAAGGAGCATTACGGGTAAGGCAGATGAACTTAGAGCTTGGATTAGTACTTGGAACTATGATGTTGTTGCCATTACAGAGACCTGGTTGAGGGAAGGGCAGGATTCGCAGCTAAACATTCCAGGATTTAGATGTTTCAGCCGGGATAGAGGGGGATGTAAAAGGGGAGGCGGAGTTGCGCTACTTGTTCGGGAGAATATCACAGCTGTACTGCGAGAGGACACCTCAGAGGGCAGTGAGGCTATATGGGTAGAGATCAGGAATAAGAAGGGTGCAGTCACAATGTTGGGGGTATACTACAGGCCTCCCAACAGCCAGCGGGAGATAGAGGAGCAGATAGGTAGACAGATTTTGGAAAAGAGTAAAAACAACAGGGTTGTGGTGATGGGAGACTTCAACTTCCCCAATATTGACTGGGACTCACTTAGTGCCAGGGGCGAAGACGGGGCGGAGTTTGTAAGGAGCATCCAGGAGGGCTTCTTAAAACAATATGTAGACAGTCCAACAAGGGAAGGGGCGGTACTGGAGCTGGTATTGGGGAATGAGCCCGGCCAGGTGGTAGATGTTTCAGTAGGGGAGCATTTCGGTAACAGTGACCACAATTCAGTAAGTTTTAAAGTACTGGTGGACAAGGATAAGAGTGGTCCTAGGATGAATGTGCTAAATTGGGGGAAGGCTAATTATAACAATATTAGGCGGGAACTGAAGAACATAGATTGGGGGCGGATGTTTGAGGGCAAATCAACATCTGACATGTGGGAGGCTTTCAAGTGGCAGTTGAAAGGAATACTGGACCGGCATGTTCCTGTGAGGAAGAAAGATAAATACGGCAATTTTCGGGAACCTTGGATGACGAGTGATATCGTAGGCCTCGTCAAAAAGAAAAAGGAGGCATTTGTCAGGGCTAAAAGGCTGGGAACAGACGAAGCCTGCGTGGAATATAAGGAAAGTAGGAAGGAACTTAAGCAAGGAGTCAGGAGGGCTAGAAGGGGTCACGAAAAGTCATTGGCAAATCGGGTTAAGGAAAATCCCAAGGCTTTTTACACGTACATAAAAAGCAAGAGGGTAGCCAGGGAAAGGGTTGGCCCACTGAAGGATAGGCAAGGGAATCTATGTGTGGAGCCAGAGGAAATGGGCGAGGTACTAAATGAATACTTTGCATCAGTATTCACCAAAGAGAAGGAATTGGTAGATGTTGAGTCTGGAGAAGGGGGTGTAGATAGCCTGGGTCACATTGTGATCCAAAAAGACGAGGTGTTGGGTGTCTTAAAAAATATTAAGGTAGATAAGTCCCCAGGGCCTGATGGGATCTACCCCAGAATACTGAAGGAGGCTGGAGAGGAAATTGCTGAGGCCTTGACAGAAATATTTGGATCCTCGCTGTCTTCAGGGGATGTCCCGGAGGACTGGAGAATAGCCAATGTTGTTCCTCTGTTTAAGAAGGGTAGCAAGGATAATCCCGGGAACTACAGGCCGGTGAGCCTTACTTCAGTGGTAGGGAAATTACTGGAGAGAATTCTTCGAGACAGGATCTACTCCCATTTGGAAGCAAATGGACGTATTAGTGAGAGGCAGCACGGTTTTGTGAAGGGGAGGTCGTGTCTCACTAACTTGATAGAGTTTTTCGAGGAGGTCACTAAGATGATTGATGCAGGTAGGGCAGTAGATGTTGTCTATATGGACTTCAGTAAGGCCTTTGACAAGGTCCCACATGGCAGACTAGTACAAAAGGTGAAGTCACACGGGATCAGGGGTGAGCTGGCAAGGTGGATACAGAACTGGCTAGGCCATAGAAGGCAGAGAGTAGCAATGGAGGGGTGCTTTTCTAATTGGAGGGCTGTGACCAGTGGTGTTCCACAGGGATCAGTGCTGGGACCTTTGCTCTTTGTAGTATATATAAATGATTTGGAGGAAAATGTAACTGGTCTGATTAGTAAGTTTGCAGACGACACAAAGGTTGGTGGAATTGCGGATAGCGATGAGGACTGTCGGAGGATACAGCAGGATTTAGATTGTCTGGAGACTTGGGCGGAGAGATGGCAGATGGAGTTTAATCCGGACAAATGTGAGGTAATGCATTTTGGAAGGTCTAATGCAGTAGGGAATATACAGTGAATGGTAGAACCCTCAAGAGTATTGAAAGTCAAAGAGATCTAGGAGTACAGGTCCACAGGTCATTGAAAGGGGCAACACAGTTGGAGAAGGTAGTCAAGAAGGCATACGGCATGCTTGCCTTCATTGGCCGGGGCATTGAGTATAAGAATTGGCAAGTCATGTTGCAGCTGTATAGAACCTTAGTTAGGCCACACTTGGAGTATAGTGTTCAATTCTGGTCGCCACACTACCAGAAGGATGTGGAGGCTTTAGAGAGGGTGCAGAAGAGATTTACCAGAATGTTGCCTGGTATGGAGGGCATTAGCTATGAGGAACGATTGAATAAACTCGGTTTGTTCTCACTGGAACGAAGGAGGTTGAGGGGAGACCTGATAGAGGTATACAAAATTATGAGGGGCATAGACAGAGTGGATAGTCAGAGGCTTTTCCCCAGGGTAGAGGGGTCAATTACTAGGGGGCATAGGTTTAAGGTGAGAGGGGCAAGGTTTAGAGTAGATGTACGAGGCAAGTTTTTTACGCAGAGGGTAGTGGGTGCCTGGAACTCGCTACCGGAGGAGGTAGTGGAAGCAGGGACGATAGGGACATTTAAGGGGCATCTTGACAAATATATGAATAGGATGGGAATAGAAGGATACGGACCCAGGAAGTGTAGAAGATTGTAGTTTAGTCGGGCAGCGTGGTCGGCACGGGCTTGGAGGGCCGAAGGGCCTGTTCCTGTGCTGTACATTTCTTTGTTCTTTGTTCTTTGTCCCCCATGGTTCCCTGGACTTGTGTGTTCCAACAGGCTCCACTAAATTTTGAACTATGCCTTTATGCATCTCCTGTGATGCCCTCCTTCTGCTCCATCTTGTCCCTCGTATACCATTCATATCTTTCCTAATGTCTGCATTAATTTCCTCAGAACCAATCACTACATGCACACACATGTGCCGTCTCTCATGCTCACACATTGCACATGCTCAAATCTCATTTCCTCCATCTGCAAAAAACAGTATTCCCCTCAAATCTCAAATCCTCTCAGCTACTCAATCTGCACGTCTACTCAGCAGCTGCCCTCAATTCACACTGTGGGTAATCTACATGACATCCCCATCACTATGTCATCTGTCTGAATTTCCATTTCACTTTTCACCTTCTGCACTGAATCCAGGGAAAGCTGCACATATTGCTAGCCTAGAAGTCAAGAGGAAGGAACAGGAAGGACCCCCAGATATCATGGATATAACCCTGATGGAGGATGAGGCACCTTAAATAAGTAGGAGACTGTCAGCATTATGGATAGTAAAGTTGGTGGATTCACAGAGTGGGATGACTGATTCCAATTTACTCCGACACAAAAACTGTCACCAATCAATCCAACAGGCAATTTGGAGAAAATTGTTTGAAATAGAACTGGCTATCACGTGGAGTAGTTGAGGTGAATATTTTTGACAGCGCTGCTGCCTCACAGTACCAGGTACCTGGGTTCAATTCCAGCCTTGGGTGACTGTGTGGAGTTTGCACATTGTCCCTCTTTCTGCGAGGGTGTCCTCCGGGTGCTCCACTTTTCTCCCACAGTCCAAAGATGTGTAGGTTAGGTGGATTAGCCATGCAATTGCCCATTAGTGTTCACAGGTGTGGAGGTTAGGTGGGGTTACGCGGATAGGGCGGGAAGTGGGCCTGGTTGGGGTGGCGGTTTCAGAGGGTCGGTGCAGGCTTGATGGGCTGAATGGTCTCCTTTGTATTGTAGGGATTCTATGTTCTATGATATATTTAAGGCAAAGCTAGGTCAGTACTTGAAGGAGAAAGGAATTGAAGAATAAACTAATGGGTATGATGGGTGGGAAGAAGAAAATGTGAAATATGGAGGAGCAAGAGGTGGCTGGTTTGGGGGCACCAATTGGGTTGGAGGAGCTGAGCAGGGGTTTGGGGAGCATGCAGGTGGGGAAGGTCCCGGGACCAGACGGATTCCCGGTGGAGTTCTACAGGAAGTACGCAGACCTGTTGGCCCTTCTACTGGTGAGGACCTTTAATGAGGCAAGAGAGGGGGGGACCCTGCCCCCGAAAATGTCGGAAGCGACAATTTATTTGATCCTAAAGCGGGACAAGGACCCACTGCAATGTGGATCGTACAGGACGATCTCGCTCCCCAATGTGGATGCAAAGTTGCTGGCAAAAGTGCTGGCCACGAGGTTCGAGGACTGTGTCCCGGGGGTAATCCACGAGGACCAGACGGGATTTGTAAAGGGCAGGCAACTAAACACCAATGTGCGGCGGCTCTTAAACGTGATAATGATGCCATCGGAGGAGGGAGAGGCGGAGATAGTGGCAGCTATGGACGCGGAGAAGGCCTTTGACCGAGTAGAGTAGGAGTACCTCTGGGAGGTGCTGCATAGGTTTGGGTTTGGGGTAGGGTTTATCAATTGGGTTAAGCTCCTTTACAGAGCCCCGATGGCGAGTGTAGTGACGAACTGGCGGAGGTCGGAGTACTTTCGACTGTACCGAGGGACGAGGCAGCGTGCCCCCTGTCCCCCCCCCGTTGTTCGCATTGGCGATCGAACCATTGGCCATGTCATTGAGGGAGTCTAATAAATGGAGGGGT
Organism: Scyliorhinus torazame; assembly: GCF_047496885.1. Lineage (NCBI taxonomy): Eukaryota > Metazoa > Chordata > Chondrichthyes > Carcharhiniformes > Scyliorhinidae > Scyliorhinus > Scyliorhinus torazame. Next base: position 218,893,033 of record NC_092715.1, read on the forward strand.
GTGGTCCGAGGGGGAGAAGAGCATCGGGTGTCGCTATATGCGGATGACCTGTTGCTGTACGTGGCGGATCCAATGGAGGGGATGGTGGAGGTCATGCAGACTCTAAGGGAGTTTGGGGAGTTTTCGGGCTGTAAGCTCAATGTAGGGAAGAGTGAGCTCTTTGTATTACAGGCGGGGGACCAAGAAAGAGGGATAGGGGACCTACCGCTGAGGAGGGCGGAGGGGAGCTTTCGGTATCTGGGGATCCAGATAGCCAGGAGTTGGGGACCCTACATAAACTGAATCCGACGAGGTTGGTGGAGCAAATGGAGGAGGATTTCAAAAGATGGGCCATGTTACCGCCCTCGCTGGTGGGTAGAGTGCAGTCGGTCAAAATGGTGGTCCTTCCGAGGTTTCTGTTTGTGTTTCAGTGCCTTCCCATCGTGATCACTAAGGCCTTTTTTAAGAGAGTAGGCAGGAGTATTATGGGGTTTGTGTGGGCGAATAAGACCCCGAGAGTAAGGAGAGGGTTCCTGGAACGCAGTAGGGACCAAGGAGGGTTGGCGCTGCCGATCCTGGGGAGCTACTACTGGGCAGCAAATGTGGCGATGATCCGCAAGTGGGTTATGGAGGGAGAGGGAGCGGCATGGAAGAGGATGGAGATGGCGTCCTGTAAAGGAACGAGCCTGGGGGCGTTGGTGACGACACCACTGCCGCTCTCACCGACAAAGTATACCACGAGCCCGGTGGTGGCGGCAACGCTAAAGATCTGGGGCCAGTGGAGGCGGCACCGGGGTGCGACGGGAGCATCGGTGTTGTCCCCGATCAGGGGTAACCACCGGTTTGTCCCGGGGAAGATGGACAGGGGGTTCCAGAGCTGGCATCGGGCGGGGATTGGAAGAATGGGGGACCTGTTCATCGACGGGACGTTTGCGAGCCTAGGGGCACTGGAGGAGAAGTTCGAGTTACCCCCAGGAAATGCCTTTAGATATATGCAGGTGAGGGCTTTTGTGAGGTGACAGGTGAGGGAATTCCCGTTGCTCCCGGCACAAGAAGTTCAAGATAGGGTGATCTCGGGTGTATGGGTCGGGGAGGGCAAGGTGTCGGAAATACACCAGGAGTTGAAAGAAGAGGGGGAAGCGCTGGTAGAAGAGTTGAAGGGTAAATGGGAGGAGGAGCTGGGGGAGGAGATCAAGGAAGGTCTGTGGGCTGATGCCCTAGGTAGGGTTAATTCCTCCTCCTCGTGTGCCAGGCTCAGCCTGATACAATTTAAGGTGGTCCACAGAGCGCACTTGACGGGGGCGAGGTTGAGTAGGTTCTTTGGGGTATGTGGAAGGTGCTCAGGGAGCCCGGCAAACCATGTCCATATGTTTTGGTCATGCCCGGCACTGGAGGGGTTCTGGAGAGGAGTAGCGGGAGCAATATCTCAGGTGGTGAAAGTCCGGGTCAAGCCAAGCTAGGGGCTAGCAATATTTGGAGTAGTGGACGAACCGGGAGTGCAGGAGGTGAAAGAGACCGGCATTCTGGCCTTTGCGTCCCTAGTAGCCTGGCGAAGGATCTTGCTAATGTGGAAGGAGGCGAAGCCCCCCAACCTGGAGGCCTGGATAAATTATATGGCTGGGTTCATAAAGTTGGAGAGGATTAAGTTCGCCTTGAGAGGGTCTGCGCAGGGGTTCCACAGGCGGTGGCAACCATTGCTAGACTATCTCGCGGAGCGTCAGAGGAAGGTCGGTCAGCAGCAGCAGCAACCTTGGGGGGGGCGGGGGGTGAAGGGGACATCCTGGGAGGGGGGGAGGGGGGGGGGAAAGGGGGGTCTGCCTGGGAGGGTGGATGAGCAAGAGATAACATGAAGGGTTGGGGAAACTGGCACGTACAGGTGAGGTCCAGTGTACAAAGCTGTATAAATATATCATTTTGCCATGTATATATCTTGCTCTGTGCGATTTCTGGTTTTTTTTTTTGTTACGAGGTGATGGGGGGGGGGGGGGGTTATTGTTTGTAAGGGAGAAAAATTGTGTTAAAAAACTTTAATAAAAATGTGAAATAGAAATATGGCAGAGATCTGTAAGGTCAAATGGTCTGCTTCTGTGTTCGTTACACTTCAACCCACTTCAAAACATTAATTAACATGGTGAATTGCACATTTCCATTCTCTAATGGTGCAGGTTAGATGGATTGGCCATGGTAAATTGCCCTTAGTGTCCAAAAAAAGAAGGGGTTATTGGATTACGGGGACAGGGTGGAAGTGAGGGCTTAAGTGGGTTGGTGCAGACTCGATAGGCCGAATGGCCTCCTTCTGCACTGTATGTTCTATGTTCTAATGGTCAAGCCTTAATCTTCACTTTTTCTTCTTTACCCCAGGTCATTCATGGGAAAAACATGTCGACAGAGAAACACTTCTTGGAGGAACTCATATCTCCTGAGGATACACCATCAAACATTAGATACATCATCAGCACCCGCGCAGACTGAACATGTTAGTAAGATAAATTGGCTGGTGAGTCTCAAGCATAATTGTTCAGGGGCAGGGAACGGTCATGGTGACAACGAAGGGGAACGCGCTTCAAAGGGCTTCATCCTTAGGTTTTTCTCAACAGGACAAAATTTCAGCAGTGAAAAGGGGAATGCTTTAGGGAGAGGAACAAATGTATGAGTAACTGGTTGACAGCACTGTGAGCCACTCTGTACACCACGGCAGTGAGGATGGAGACAATCACTTCCACCATATTTGGGGTGCTTTTACAGGCATTTCCAAATCGGTCATCTAGTCTGCAGCATTTAGGGCAGCATTCTCCGATAATGGGGCTAAGTGTTGACGCCGTCTAAACGCCAGAGCGTTTCATGATGGTGTCATCTGGCCGGTCGGAGCAGCGATCCTGCGCTGCACATGGGGCCAGCACGGCACTGGAGGGCTTCATGCAGCTGCAGCTGCCAATACGGGCGCCAGCACTGGCGGCGCGGGTCCACGCATGCACGTGGATTGCCGTCTCTGCTCCAGCCCCCGGGCAACATGGCGGAGCGCTACAGGGGCCTGGCGCGGAGGAACATTGCCCCCCCTCCCGAAATTAGCCCGCCCGCCGATCGGTGGCCCCCGATCGCGTGCCTGGCCACTGTGCAGGCCCCCCCTGAGTCGGATCCCCCCTCCCCACCACCAGGACGGCCTCCGCAGCCAGAGGTCCAAGGTCCCGCCAGGTAGGAACATACGTGAACGACGCCGGCGGAATTCAGTCGAACTGAGCGAGCATTCGGCCCGACGAGCACGGAGAATCGCCGGGGGAGCCCGTGTTGAGCGGCCACCGACTGGCGCCGCGGGATGCCCAAGGAAATGGCAGCCAGACTTTCACAGTAGAAACCACACTACAGGCCTTTGCAACTTTGATAGCTACAGAGGTTGAGGGTCTATAGTAAGGGACACAGATAGGCACTTCTGTGGATGTGAAAGAGACTCTAGGATGGTCTGTTGCCTTCCTGGTGCCAGGGTCAAGGATGTCACTGAACGAACACGGGACATCCTGAAGGGGGAGGCTGAACAGCCAGAGGTCGTAGTACACATAGGTACTAATGACATAGGCAGGAAGAGTGATGAGGTCCTGCAGAATGAGTTCAGGAAGTTAGGCTGTAAGCTAAAAAGCAGGACCTCTAGGGTTGTAATCTCAGGATTACTCCCTGTGTCATGTGCCAGTGAGGCTAGAAATAGGAGGATAGTGCAGCTAAACACGTGGCTAAACCAGTGGTGTAGGAGGGAGGGTTTCAGATTTCTGGACCATTGGGATCTCTTCCGGGGCAAGTGGGACCTGTACAAGAAGGACGGGTTACATCTAAACTGGTGGGGCACTGATATCCTGGTTGGGAGGTTTGCTAGTGTCACTCGTGAGTATTTAAACTAACAGGGCAGGGGAGTGGGAACCAGAATGTGAGCTTAGAAGGTGTATTAACTGAAGGGGAAATAGAGAACCAAAATAAAAGAACAACATCACTCTCAGGCAGAGCAAAAAATGTGACAAGTGTGAAAAGGGAGGTGGTCAATTCAGGATTGAGGGTGTTGTACCTAAATGCGCGCAGTATACAGAACAAGGTAAATTAGCTTGTTGCGCACATTGAAATTGGCCGGTACGATGTTGTGGTCATCACAGAGATGTGGCTGCAAGGGGATCAGGGCTGGGATCTAAATATACAAGGATATGTATCGTATCGAAAGGATAGGCAGATGGGCAAAGGAGGCTAGGTTGCATTGTGAGTAAGGTATGATGGTAAATCGATAGCAAGGAGCGATATAGGATCAGGAGGCATAGAATCTCTGTGGGTAGAGTTGAGGAATCGGAAAGGTAAAAAGATCCTGATGGGAGTTATGTACAGGCCCCCTAGCAGTAATCAGGAGGTGGGGCAGAAAATAATTCAGGAGATAGAAAAGACATGTAAAAAAGGCAATGGGTGGGACTCTCCAACCCTCCCCGCTGGAATCGCGCCCGGCGTGACGACACTTCCGCGATTCTCCACGGACTCGCCAGTCCCGTGCGCGCGGTCGATGCGGCGCCAGTCGGGGGACGTTGAGACTGGCCCCCGCGGCGATTCTCCGCGGTCGACTGACCAAACTCCCGCCGGCGTGGTTTACATGTGGAACCACCCGGTGGGAGCTGGGACCCGCGGCCACGGTGGCGGTCCTGGTGGGGGGCGGGGGGTATCTGACTCTGGGGGGGTCTCAGTGGTGGCCACGCCTGCGATCGGGGGCCACCGATCGGCGGGTCATCGTGATCTGGGAGTGACCTACCTTCCTCTGCGCGGGCCTGCTGTGTGGCTCTGCCATGTCGGCGGCATCCATGCCGAGGTGGGCCGCCGCGTGCATGTGCGGACCCGCTTGCGGCCGCCATGCACATGCGCGACCACACGGTCTGGCTAGCAGAGCCTCACCAGAAGCCAGAGCTGCGGGACGTACGCCGGGGCTCTGCTAGCCCCCTGGAAAACGGAGAATCACCCCGGACCTGCGAGGAAAAAGTCTGGAGTGATTCTCACCCGTATTTTGGCGGGTGCGGGGACTTAGTCCCCAGAAGGGAAAATCCCGCCCAATAATACAATAATCATGGGGGACTTCAATATGCAGGTGGACTGGGGAAATCAGGTTGGTAGTGGATCCCAGGAAAAGGAATTTGTGGAATGTCGAAGAGATGGTTTTTTTTGTAGCAGCTTGTGACAGAGCCTACTAGGGAACAGGCAATTCTGGATTCTGAGTAATGAGGCACACTTGATTAGGGAATTTAAGGTGAAGGAACCCTTAGGGAGCTGTGACCACAATATGATAGAATTTACCCTGCAGTTTGAGAGGGAGAAGCTGCAATCAGATGTAACGGTATTACAATTAAATAAGGGTAACTGCAAAAACATGAGGGAGGAGCTGGCCAGAGTTGTTTGGAAAAGGAGCCTAGCAGGGAAGACAGTGGAACAGCAATGGCAAGGGTTTTGGGGGGTTATTCGGGAGGCACAACAGAAATTCATCCCAAGGAGGAGGAAACATGCTGAGGGGAGGACAAGGCAACAATGGCTGATGAGGGAACTCAAGGACAGCATAAAAGCTAAAGAAAAAGCATACAAAGTGGCAAGTATTAGTGGGAAGCTAGAGGATTGTGAAACCTTTAAAAGCGAGCAGAGGACATGTAAAAAAGCAATAAGGGTGGAGAAGATGAAGTATGAGTGCAAGCTAGCGAGTAATATAAAGGAAGATAGGAATAATTCTTTTCAATTTGTTAAGGTAAGAGAGAGGCAAAAATAGACATTCGACCGCTGGAAAATGTGGCTGGAGAAGTAATAATAGGAAACAAAGAAATGGTAGACGAACAAAATAGTTACTATTACGGTCCAGGGTTTAGAGAACCCCAAAGTGTATCATGGAGTTCATCTGACTGACAACTTTTAATAGATTTTGGTTATGGGGAGCACAAGGGCCCACTCTACAGGTGTGATGCAACAGAGATCTAAAATACTTTTAAAACAAAATAATGTTTATTATATGAATCCAGTTAACATTTTATAAACACACAGTAAACATCTTAGCAACTATCAACTCAAATACTTCCCCCAAAGAATACAGCACTCTATAAGTAACCCTTAATCTTTCCTAGCAACACCCATAATACAAATACCCTCTTTGACAAAGACAGCAGATTTAAATTCTCTACTGAGAGCAGTTATCACTTTTAAATTAGCAAGTGATCTGAAGACATTCTTTTCATGCAGAGAGAGATAAAAATTACACCTTGTTTGGCTGGATGCAGCTCCAACTCTGAAAATGAAACCAAACACACACTGTAGCTGCCAGATCAAAAACGAAAGTAAAAACAGACAGACAGCCCAGCTCCACCCACACTCTGACATCACTGCAGCTATTTGATAAACACCCATTTCTTAAAGGTACATCCACTACAGCTATTTGATAAACACCCATTCCTTAAAGTACTCTCATATGACACCTCCCCACAAAAAAAAACCCTCAACTTCGCGATGATTTCATTTTTCACCTTTTCACTTTCCTTTAAGAAATATTGACAGTGAATATACATTTTTATTCACAAAACATAACACACAAACATTTATAATAACATAGTCCATTTTAGTTCTTCTTCCTCCAACTGGAATCCCCCTTGATTGACAGTGTCTTTGGACAAGAAGGTCTCTGCATGATCCATCCATTTCTCTACGCCTCAGCATTTCTCTTGAATGTCAGATACTTTAGTTCAATCTGATCACAGAGCCCCTTGTAATTCTCCAATACAGGAGCATTGGTTAACACAGCCTTTAGGCAGTCAAATGCCTGTTGACATTCCGCTGTCCACTTAAATTTGCTACATTTCTTTAGCAAGTCCGTCAGTGGAGCAACCACACTGCTAAAGTTCGGCACAAATTTCCAGTAAAATCCACTCATGCCAAGAATTCGCATTGTTTCCCTTCGTGTAGAGGGTATTGGAAACTCCCCAATAACTTTTGTTTTCACATCCCATGGAACCATTCAACCCTGTCCGATTGTATGGCCCAGGAAAGTGACTTGTGCTTTTCCAAATTCACTTTTGGCTAGGTTTACCACCAAACCCGCCTCCTGAAGTCGATCGAATAACTCCATCAGATGCTTTAACTGTTCTTTCCATGTCTGACTGAAAACTACCAGATCGTCAATGTTTCCCGCACAATTGGGTAATCCGGAAACAACTTTATTAGTTATCCGTTTAAATGTGGCTGGGCCTTTTTCATGCCAAATGGCATAAGTTTGAATTGGTGTCTACCGTCTGGAGTCACAAAAGCTGAAATCTCCTTCGCCTTTCGGATAAAGGTCCCTGCCAGTAACCTTTAAGTAAATCCAGTTTGGAAATAAAAGCTGATTGTCCCACCTTCTCAATGCAATCCTCTAAACGTGGGATAGGATAAGAGTTCGTTCTTCTAACTGCATTAACCTTTCTATAGTCCACACACAACCGTTGGGTATTGTCCGGTTTTGGAACCATCACTATGGGTGAGCTCGATTGGCTGCAACCCACTTCAATTATGCCTGTTTTAAGCATACTTTCAATTTCCTTGTTAACCTGTGCCAATTTTAAAGAGTTAAGTCTATATGGATGTTGTGTAATTGGAACAGCATTTCCCACATCTACATCATGTATAGCCATTTTAGTGCTTCCCAACTTATCTTCACAAACTTGCCCATGTGATATCAATAACTCTTTCAGGTCAGTTTGTTTTTCCTCTGGAAGGTAACTCACCAATTTATCCCAATTTTTAAGAACATCCTCATTTTCCAATTTAATTTGAGGAATGTCAAATTCAAAGTCATCTGGATTTGGTTCTTCACTTTGAGTTAGAATCATTAAAACCTCTTCCTTTTCCTCTCCTTCCCTTTCAAAGTGCCTTTTAAGCAGATTCACATGACACATTCAGTGAGTTTTCCTTCTATCTGGTGTTCTTGCCACATAATTCACCTCACTTAATTTCCTTTCAATCTGAGGGTTCACCTACCACTGGTAACAATACTAAAACTTTATCTCCACTGGCAAAACTACAAACTTTTGCTTTCTTGTCCGCTACTCGCGTCATCACATTTTGTGCAACTTTTAAATGTTGTCTCGCCAATTCCCCTGCTCCACTTAATCATCCCCTAAAATTTGGCACGTAATCCAATAATGTAAGTTCCGACAGCTCACTCACCAATTTTTCCTTAATCAATTTAAGTGGTCCTCTTCCTCATGACCAATAATTAGTTCAAAAGGACTGAATTTGGTTGACTCATTAGGTGCATCCCTAATTGCAAACAGTACGAATGGAATTCCTTTATCCCAATCCTCTGGATAATCTTGACAATAAGCCCTCAACATTGTCTTTAATGTTGATGCCACCTTTCTAACGCTCCCTGCGATTCTGGATGGTACGCAGTTGATTTAAATTGTTTTATTCCAAAGCTATCCATAACTTCTTTGAATAACCTTCATGTAAAATTTGATCCTTGATCCGATTGTATTTCTGTGGGTAGTCCATATCTAGTAAAGAATTTAAGTAACTTCTCCGCAATCTTTTTAGCTGTAATATTACGTACTGCCCTGCCTCACGGTCTGTGGAGTGAACTGTGCAGCAAGTGGCCTTGTTAGATATTTTATCACATGTGATTCAGAGATGGTGCCGCCCTGTTGAACTGACTGCCAGCACATTTCTGTGTTTCAGTGAACCGTGTTTACTTCATCTGACTATTGTAGCCACCTAAATTGGCCAGCTCCCGATTTAAAATGACGAACGGCAAAGGCTGATGGGAAAGTCAGCCAACATAGACAGAAACCAGCAGGTGCCGGTTTGCTGTGTATTTAACTCTGCAAAAGGCCAGACAACAGCGATACCAGCGACCATCAGCATAATAATGTAGCAGCCATCTACATACTGATGAGCAATCCCCGGGAACAATAAGTAACATTTTGGACACACAAAGCAAAGCCAGACTCCCCGGCGCCAGCAGGAGCCAACACAAAGGAGGTGAACGAGTACCTCAAGACCGCCCATCGATCAGGGAACCGCTCCAGTATTGGAGAAATCGAACCAAGCGATTGGGTCAAAGTCCAATCACTTGGGACCAGATACAAGCGTCCGCCCCGAAAGGCGGGAAGCCCCTGGGGACTATAAGAGTTGAGCCCCAAATTCAAATCGCTCTCTCTTCTTCACCTCTGCGAGCAGCACGGACCAACATTGGCCGTGACCGGTGCAGTGACGACCGACAGAAGTAAGTCTTAATTCAACGCTCACTACGAGATAGGCACTCCTAGCTACCAATCCGTACCAACTTCGAATCCCGCAGACTCAGAATCCGAACGAAAAGCCATTTGTTCCCCTGACCTGGTGAGCTGGTCCGAAGTTAAGTATAGGCCTGTTAGTTGTAGAAGTAGCTTAGACGTAGAATTTGTGCATGAGTAGCGATTACTGTGTATAATAAATGTGCTTTGATTTGAATCTTACTAATCGGTGTATTGGGTTATTGATCATTACTCGGACTTGAACCTCGTGGCGGTATCATAAAGATACTTGCCGACTCGAGAGCAAAGGTAATAAAATAGAGCAATTGAACCAAGGAGAAAGTTAGCAACATTATTTGGCGACATCCTGACTGGACCCAATCTAGAAGTGGCATAACCACTCCGGCAGAACCCAGAATTTGAATTAGAGATCCAATTGGGAACAGAAAACCACAAGCGTTCAAGCAGTTCTGATCAATATTCATAATTCGGAAATGTGTGTATGCATGCGTAACTAACAGGGCGATAAGATAAAACTGATAGATTTTTTGTTGCGACAAAACTGTCGGGAGTTTGTATTTCGGAAAGTAGCGAAAGCCGTACCCGTATTTAGAGCACCGCCTTAATACTCCTGTCCCAAATTTGAAGAGCAGCATTCGGATAGGAAAGATGGCAATGCAGGCAATGCAAGGCCCCATGAACCCAGAGGAATTTGCGGTCGCAGCGACGAGCAGCAGTAGAGTGGGACAATGTCCCATTTGGGAGGAAAAAAATCAGGAAGTACCTCAAAGGGAAAGGATGGCCCCTTTGGAGTGAATTCTGTGACAAAGAGGAATCCGACCCCGGGAGTATAGGACGTACTTGGTGGGAGAACATGAGCGAGATTCACAAGAAGAACTTAGGGAAAGCTCGCAAGCCGATGGCAATTGTGTCCTGCTTGGCACAATTGCGAGGCACAGAGGAGGTCGTTAGGACACTCCAGAAAGAAGTAGAAGGCATACATCGAATGAGTAAGGTCGATGTAAGTGAGGTAGAAAGAGAGAACTTAGAATTGAGAAGGAAATTGGCAGCAAAAGACGGAGAGGTGGAGGATGCCAAAAGGGCACATCAGTCTTGTCTAGCGCTTTTAAGCATCTTCCAGTCCCAATATGAAAAGGCCTCTCAGGACACGCAACGCGCAGTCCTGATACGTGAAGAAACAGAGAAGCAGGTAGAAATATTGCATAGGCAGTGTGGTGACCTGAAGGCAGTGTTAAGAGCACTCCATGCTGCCACCACGGAGCAAAGGCAAAGCTCACTAGATCAGGCAAAGTGCCGGAAGCAGATTGCAGAGCTGCAATCTCTGCTTTCAGTCCAGAAAGGATTCCAGGAAAACTTTGGAGCAAAGTTAGATGAGGAAGACGGCCCTCATTGGGAAGAATTAAATGAGACAGCGCAGAGATATGTTCAGGGAACATGTGTGCAGGGAAAGCCACAGAAGAGGAAAGCGCCCCAACCCCCCACAGAGCAGATAGTTCAGGCTCCAATGAACCCAGTAACCACCCACCGCACAGCCACATCGAACAATGTGGAATTTCTCTACTCCACTCCCTTAACAGTGATCCAATTACGGGACGCGTGTGATAAGATCACACCGTTCCTCTCCACCTCAGACCCCCACCATTTCTTTACCAGAGTAAAACAGCAGGCGACCATGTACGGCCTGGATGAGCGAGAGCATGTAAAGCTCACAGTTTTAAGTTTAGATCCTTCAGTCGTAGCAGCCCTTCCTGACCCACAGAATGTAGGAGGAGGCACCCTTGCAGAAATGCATACCGCGATCCTGGATGCGATCGGGTATAATCGGGGTGATCCTGTAGATGGCCTCAACAAATGCAGGCAAAAGAAAGCCGAGCACCCCACAGCGTTTGCTGGAAGCCTGTGGATCCACTTTGCAGCAGTTTTTGGAGACTTAGACCGCGCCCATTTGTCCCCAGACAACATGGCCAAATGGACCCGCACCCTTATCTCCCATGCCACAGAAACAGGACAAAACGCTTGCGCGAATTATGATCCCTCGGAGGAGGCTCATAACAAGAAGTGGGTCGTAAAAAGATTGTCCCGCACCTGGGAGCAGTCTGTACAAAGCAAACCCGCAGTTAAAAATCCCGAGGTAAAGCAGGCCGACGCAGATAGACAGGCAGTTAAAACAAACCAGAACCCCGCATTGGTGAATGAAGGAAAGAACAGCCCCCCACCCAAGTCACAGGAGTGTTACAACTGTAGACAGTTGGGACACTTTTCAAGAGAGTGCAATGCCCCTAGAAAGCCACAGAGAGCCTAGCAGACGGGCACTCTGAGTAAGAAGACAGAACCCATTCATCGTGTTAGCGCCCATTCAGATCAGACGGACCTGACCGGAACGGACTGACGGTGTAGGGGCTCCCCCAGTTGGGTCTACGACACCCTTTGGGATAGGGCCAGACGACCGGTAGTTGGAGCGAAAATTCGGGGACAGCCCATCGCGTTTCTCTGGGACACAGGAGGGTCCCGCACCACAATAAATTCCTCCACCATGTTTCAAAAAGACACGTGGCCCACTACAGCCACTATCACCCTCAGCGGCTTTACAGGCCACTCACAGCAGGGACACATCACAGCCCCTGTACCCATTCAAATCGGCAATATTACCACCAAGCACCCCGTAGTTTTAGTTGACCTGCCCCACACAGCAGAACACATTCTAGGAATAGACTTCATGAATTCCCACAATCTTTCATGGCAAAATCCGCAACAGCTCCCGCAACGCTCAACATAGGAGAATACGCGAACATAATTCGCGCAGTAGGCAAATTTTGGTTCAACCCGACCACGCTTAGCACGGACAAGCAGGTTAGGGCAGTTCTGCAAAAGAACAGGGCAGCATTCGTGGCCCGCAAACACGACTGTGGACGGATGACTGGCTCCGTACAAATAACACAACCTGACCCTAGACTCCAAAAGCAGTATGGATTTCCCCAAGAGGCAGAGGGAGAAATCTCAAAGGTGATAGATCGCTTATTAGAGCAGGGCGTACTTAGATCAGTAGCCTCCACTAATAATGCCCCGATTTGGCCAGTGAGAAAGCCCGATGGATCATGGCGACTGACCATCGATTACCGGGAACTCAACAAAATCACCCCCGCAGCAGCCCCCACAGCAGCCACAAGTCCTGAGACCATGCTCAAGCAGGGACTCAATTCCTGATTCTTTACAGTTTTGGATGCCAGTAATGGATTCTGGTCCATTCCATTGGCAAAGGCATGCCAGTACAAATTTGCCTTCACTTTTAAAAATCAGCAGTACAGGTGGACATGCCTGCCACAAGGATTCCACAACTCCCCCTCCATTTTCCACCGACAGCTGGCAAATGGTTTAGCCAAATTCTCTCGCCCCGAATGTCTGGTCCAGTACGTAGACGACCGACTACTGCAGACAGGCACCAAGGAAGAGCACATTGAGCTTCTGTCCGAACTCCTGGAACTTTTACATTCAATTGGTTGTAAAGTTAACCTCAAAAAGGCCCAGATTTTGGAAGACAAGGTGATATATTTGGGTACAATTATCACACATATTAAACGCGAGATCGAGCACAAAAGGATTGACTCGATTGCTAAATTGCCCCTTCCCCAGAACGTTCCAGCCCTCTGATCGTTTTTAGGACTGGTTGGCTACCGCCGAAACCACATTGACGGTTTCGCCAGGAAGGCAGCATCCCTCTCAGACCTCCTAAAGAAAAGAGCCCTCTGGGAATGGCTTCCGCAGCATACGGATGCTGTGGACTCTTTAAAACAGGCACTCATAGCAGCCCCTGCACTACAAGTTCCAGACCCACTTTCCCCTTACGCTATAGAGGTAGCAACCACAGACCGCACCCTTTCGGCCGTGCTCCTCCAGGAACAGCACGACCAGTTAAGGCCCGTAGCTTACGCCTCCAGAATTTTAGATGCTGTGGAGCAGGGATTTTCGGCCTGTGGGAGGCACCTGCTCGCAGTATTTTGGGCAGTTCAGTATTTTTCGTACATTACCGGACTGAACGCCATCACAATCCTCACAGAACACACGCCCACCCAACTTTTACTGGACGGACGACTCAAGGACGGTACAGTCAGTCAAATAAGAGCAGCCAGATGGACCCTTTTTTTGCAGGGACGGGACATCACTGTTAAAAGGACAAAGACCCACCCCTTTTTAGCCGACAACCTACAGTACCCCGGAACCCCCCATGAATGTGAAATTATCTCTCCACACCACAACACAGGCCCCTTTATTGCTAAAACACCCCCCAGAAAGATAGGTAGTTCAACCCAGAGCCCCCAGCACACAGCCACATGTGAGCCACAAAGGATATATGTGGATGGATCTTCCACACTCTTGGATGGGAAGCGCATAACAGGTTGCGGTATATATGTCGAGGACGCGCAGGGACGCGCCCTAGAAGAAATAGCAATAAAACTTCCAGGACACTTAGGCGCGCAGGCAGCAGAGCTTGCGGCCATCGCATATATAATGGAACACCCAGATTCCTTCCCCAGCCCAGCAGACATATACTCGGACAGCCTCTATGTCTGCAACAGCCTCACGGAATTCCTGCCCCTGTGGAAAGCAAGAGGATTTGTTTCCGCAGACGGAAAACCCCTCCCCTCAGCCCCATTGCTCCGTCACATTTTAGAGAGAGCACAGAACAGGATTTTTGGGATAGTCAAAGTTCAAAGTCACCATCGTTCCTCCCCCCCCTGGAAATGTAAAAGCCGACGCACTGGCTACAGCAGGTTCCAGGCATGGATATTTTTGGACACCCCCCGAAAGCGCACCAGTGAATGCAGTTCAGGTCTCACAGACTAAGATCGAGGATCTAGTGGAGGCCCAGAAGCAGAACAGCAACCTCAGGGAGATTTTAAAAGGAAAATATTCAGCACCCGACGAGAGATTAAAAAATGCCCTGACCACACATGACGGTGTGGTGTTAAAAGACACCCTTTATGTGGTTCCTGAACAGGACAGGAATCAACTGATTTGTTTGTTCCATGACGGTCATGGATATCAGGGAATCGATCCCACTACAGACCACCTCAAGCAGCTTTGTTGGTGGCCGAATTTAAAGGACGATGTAAATCACTACATCGAGAATTGTTTTATCTGCGCCCAGAACAACCCGGACAGATATGCCAAAAAGGCTGAGCTTAGTCACACCCGACCCATTAATGGCCCCTGGACTAACCTCCAGATTGATTTTATAGGACCACTGCCCCCTTGCAGGAATGGTTATAAATATGTACTCGTGGTGATAGACACGTTTACAAAATGGGTGGAAGCATTCCCATCCAGGACAAACACTGCAAAGACCACAGCCAAAATTTTGACCCACCACATCTTTACAAGATGGGGACTCCCCCGCAGCATTGAATCCGACCAAGGTCCCCATTTTACGGGACGTGTCATGCAGAACGTCCTCACGATATTTGGCATTACCCAAAAATTCCACATAGCATACCACCCACAGTCAAGTGGTATCGTGGAGCGCATGAATCGGACCCTAAAATCCACCCTCAGAAAAATGGTCCAGCAAAACAGCACCACTTGGGACTCAGTCCTCCCTTTTGCGCTGATGTTTTTGCATAATACAGTTTCAACTTCTACAGGTTACACCCCACACACTCTCATAACCGGACCCCCCATGAAAGGCGCAGAATTTTTATTAGGTTTAAACTTGACCAGCCCCAAAGTGACAGCCCTCACACACGAGAAAGCAGTAGAGCAATTAGTGGAAAATGTTAAAACGGCTCAGCTAGCAGCTGCAGTGAAATTGGGCACAAGGAAGAAACAGAGCAAGGCCTGTTTCGACAAGACAGTGCATGCGACTGAGTACAGTGTAGGACAGCAAGTCATGCTCTCCGTATACAACCCCAGCACATTCCTGTCACCAAAGTATTCGGGTCCGTACTCCATTGCGGACAAAGTAAGCCCTTCCGTACACAAGATAAAGTATCCCAACGGAAAGACTGCGTGGTTCCATATCAACCAGCTGAAGGCATATGGAACACAGTCTAACCATTCACACCACATCATGCTCGACGCAGCACACCACACACCGCACACAGCCAACGTAACCCTACCATCCCCCAACACCTCCAGCCCAGCCACGGACTCGACCTCGACTCCACCCCCGAAATATACACTCCGCCCCGGAACGCCCACAGACTGCAGCAGCAGAGACAGTGACTGTGACTCGGACGATAGCCACAGCACGCCGCCCTACTATCCCCATGCAACAGGACCCACACCCAGCGAATCTGACCACGATTCGAGTGATCCCTTCATGATCACTTTCCTGAACAAACCCCACCACCGACCAATGACCTGCACTGATGACCCCAATTCCGTCCCCACACAACTAGATACCACCTATTGGCACAGAGATAACTCGTTCAGACTCGTCCGGAATGACGAGAGCGATCCGAATTCATACCAAGCAGCCCTTACAGCCCTGATACATTCAAGCGTTTGGCATCCGGGAGAAGAGGACGACCTTGAGTCTGACTCCCAAAACGAGAACCCCTTTGCGGCCCTGTTCGCAACCGATAACTGAAGTGTCCAGAAGATGTTTTAAATGAACCGCTTGGGAGAAACGGTGTCCTTTCTGATGGAACCTGCAGCATGTTTTATGTTGTTTGTAGTGTTTGTTAAATGTTGTATGTCAGACCGGAAAAATCCTCCGCGTGGTTCATTGTTATAATGGACATTTGATTGCACGCGAACGCGAACCCCATGACCTCAAGCCCCCCCCCCAGCCGTTAATGATTCACTTCCCCACAGTACCCAGAGCCCAGTCACCAGTGACACCACGCCATCTTGGTGTGACAGGTTTATAACCTGGTACTCCCTGTCCTACGTGATAGAATCTCTATTGGTATTGGCGATACTCTGCTGCATCGTGCAATCTATGCGTCTGAGAAAATGGAGGAGAGCCTACCGCGCTCGCACCCCGGTATATCGGATCAGACCCCCTATTTTTGGATACGACCAGACCCCCGACCCCCGCGATCTATAATAAAGAGCATTCGTTTGCGTTTTTGTTGTAAATAAAGAAATGTTCATGAGCAATTTTACGATCCTGAGCTTGACTGCCGCCAAGCCAGGAAACATGAGTATAAACTGCTATGATTTTGTTTGTATGGTTGAGGAAGTTAGAGTGATGAAATGTTTAAGTGAGTGTAGTGTATTAAGGATAGTTAGAGGTTCCCATTTTCTTGTTTTTAAAAAAATCATAGAATTTACAGTGCAGAAGGAGGCCATTCGGCCAATCAAGTCTGCACCGTCTCTTGGAAAGAGCACCCTTCCCAAGGTCAACACCTCCACCCCATGCCCATAACCCAGTAACCTCACCCAACTCTAAGGGCAATTTTGGACACTAAGGGCAATTTATCATGGCCAATCCCACCTAACCTGCACATCTTTGGACTGTGGGAGGAAACCGGAGCACCTGCAGGAAAACCACGCACACACAGGGAGGATGTGCAGACTCAGCACAGACAGTGACCCAGTGGGGAATCGAACCTGGGACCCTGGAGCTGTGAAGCAATTGTGCTATCCACAATGCTACCGTGCTGCCCCGTTTTGCAATGCATGTCCCTGTTTGACATAGCGCCCCTTAGAATTGTCAGTTAAAATTTTTTTGCATAGTTATGGTCAGTGGAGAGGCCATGAAAGAAGTGCTCACCGGGTTAGGAAATGAAAGCAACGTAGTTATGTGATCCTTCACGCTTCGCGTTAGGATCACAAGGAGGGTGTGTAGCCACCTAAATTGGCCAGCTCCCGATTTAAAATGGCGATCAGCAAAGGCTGATGGGAAAGTCAGCCAACATAGGCAGAAACCATCAGATGCAGGTTTGCTGTGTATTTAACTCTGCAAAAGGCCAGACAACATCGATACCAGTGACCATCAGCATAACAATGTAGCAGCCATCTACATACTGATGAGCAATCCCCGGGAACAATAAGTAACATTTTGGACACACAAAGCAAAGCAAGACTCCCCGGCGCCAGCAGGAGCCAACACAAAGGAGGTGAACGAGCACCTCAAGACCGCCCATCGATCAGGGAACCGCTCCAGTATTGGAGAAATCGAACCAAGCGATTGGGCCAAAGTCCAATCACTTGGGACCAGGTACAGGGTCAGCCCAGAAAGGTGGCAAGCCCCTGGGGACTATAAGAGTTAAGCCCCAAGTTCAAATCGCTCTCTTCACCTCTTCGTCCTGCCCGGGTCACCCAGCACCACAAACCAACATTGACCGTGACCGGTGCAGTGACCGCCGAACGAAGTAAGTCTTAATTCAATGCTCGCTATGAGATAGGCGCTCCTAGCTACCAATCCGTACCAACTACGAATCCCGCAGCCTCAGAACCCGAACGAAAGGCCATTTGTTCCCCTGACCTGGTGGGCCAGTCCGAAGTTAAGAATAGGCCTGTTAGTTGTAGAAGTAGCTTAGACGTAGAATTTGTGCATGAGTAGCGATTACTGTGTATAATTTATAGAATTTATAGAATTTACAGTGCAGAAGGAGGCCATTCGGCCCATCGAGTCTGCACCGGCTCTTGGAAAGAGCACCCTCCCCAAGGTCAACACCTCCCCATAACCCAGTAACCCCACCCAACACTAAGGGCAATTTTGGACACTAAGGGCAATTTATCATGGCCAATCCACCTAATCTGCACATCTTTGGACTGTGGGAGGAAACCGGAGCACCCGGAGGAAACCCACGCACACACGGGGAGGATGTGCAGACTCCGCACAGACAGTGACCCAAGCTGGAATCGAACCTGGGACCCTGGAGCTGTGAAGCAATTGTGCTATCCACAAGGCTACCGTGCTGCCCCATAATAAATGTGCTTTGATTTGAATCTTACTAATCAGTGTATTGGGTTATTGATCATTACTCGGACATGAACCACATGGCGGTATCATAAAGATACCTGGCAACTTGAGAGCAAAGGTAATAAAACAGAGCAATTGAACCAAGGAGAAAGTTAGCAACACTATGTGCAGCAATACAAGCAAGATGTCGGTGAAAATGATATCTGGCAATGACGGAGTTTGCCTGTGAAGATTTGTATCTGCCCAATGATAGGTGTAATCCAGTTTCTTGGAAGCTGTGAGTTGTGAGTCCTTTCTGCACAGTTAAGGAATAGCCGCTGAGCTAGATTCCTGTGGTGAGTATCGCATGATAATTGTTATTATTGTTACAGCTCTAGTTCTTTATTGCCTTCATAATCATCTCAGTTTATCACAGTGGCTGTTGCAAATAAATTGCTGATATCAAATCAAATAACAGTGCGGAGGGATTATGGTCCAATTCCAAACCTATTTTAAATAAGATGCATCAGGAATGTTATTGATTTATATTCAAAAATATGAGTGGGATTTCTTTGCAAAAGTGTCAAGGTTCTGTCATTCTAAGAATATCAAAACTGTTCTTCATATCAGGCAATGTTGTCATCTCATACTCAAAAGTTCTCCTGTTTTCAGAACCCTTCCCACTGAATCCAGCTCAGCCATAGTTGGAGGAGGGCTTGAAGGAGTACTGAAGGAGGCAAGAGAGGAAATTGCTGAGGCCTTGACAGAAATCTTTGGATCCTCACTGTCTTCAGGTGATGTCCCAGAGGACTTGGGGCAGCACGGTAGCATTGTGGATAGCACAATTGCTTCACAGCTCCAGGGTCCCAGGCTCGATTCCGGCTTGGGTCACTGTCTGTGTGGAGTCAGCACATCCTCCCTGTGTGTGCGTGGGTTTCCTTCGGGTGCTCCGGTTTCCTCCCACAGTCCAAAGATGTGCAGGTTAGGTGGATTGGTCAAGATAAATTGCCCTTAGTGTCCAAAATTGCCCTTAGTGTTGGGTGGGGTTACTGGGTTATGGGGATAGGGTGGAGGTGTGGACCTTGGGTAGGGTGCTCTTTCCAAGAGCCGGTGCAGACTCGATGGGCCGAATGGCCTCCTTCTGCACTGTAAATTCTATGAAATCTATGACTGGAGAATAGCCAATGTTATTCCTTTGTTTAAAAAGGATAATCCAGGGAACTACAGGCCGGTGAGCCTTACGTCAGTGGTAGGGAAATTACTGGAGAGAATTCTTCGAAACAGGATCTATTCCCATTTGGAAGCAAGTGGCCGAATTTGCGAGCGGCAGCACGGTTTTGTGAAGGGGAGGTTGTGTCTCATTAACTTGATAGAGTTTTTCGAGGAGGTCACAAAGACGATTGATGCAGGTAGGGCAGTAGATGTTACATAGAATTTACAGTGCAGAAAGTGATGTCCCAGTTGTCTATATGGACTTCAGTAAGGCCTTTAACAAGGTCCCTCATGGCAAAAGGTGAAGTCACATGGGATCAGAGGTGAACTGGCAAGATGGATACAGAACTGGCTCGGTCATAGAAGGCAGAGAGTAGCAATGGAAGGGTGCTTTTCTGATTGGAGGGCTGTGACTAGTGTTCCACAGGGATCAGTGCTGGGACCTTTGGTGTTCGTAGTATATGTAAATGATTTGCAGGAAAATGTAACTGGTCTGATAAGTAAGTTTGCGGATGACACAAGGTTGGTGAAATTGAGGATAGCGATGAAGACTGTCAGAGGAGACAGCAGGGTTTAGATTGTTTGGAGCCTTGGGCGGAGAGATGGCAGATGGAGTTTAATCCGGACAAATGTGAGGTAACGCATTTTGGAAGGTCTAATACAGGTGGGGAATATGCAGTAAATGGTAGTACCCTCAAGAGTATTGATAGTCAGAGAGATCGAGGTGTACAGGTCCACAGGTCACTTAAAGGGGTAACACAGGTGGAGAAGGTAATCAGGATGGCATACGGCATGCTTGGAGTATAGTGTTTAATGCACAATCAACACTCTTGAGACCACAAGGAGTCATATCGATTCAGCTTTAATCAGATAGAACTGTACCCAGCAGCGATGTTACAGAAGGGGAGGCTGCTGGGACGGCATTGGTTCTTATACCCCGCCACTCAGGGCGGGGCTATGTACATTACCCAATGGTAGACCCCGCGGTCTAGCCAATGGTCATTCCTCTCTCAGGTACTGCAATACCTGGTATTACCACATTCACCCCTGTTTAAAAAAGAGCCAGCGGGGTGATGGCCAGTGTTACTGTCACCTTTTCATGGTACAGGTCCACGGGTCACTGAAAGGGGCAACACAGGTGGAAAAGGTAGTCAAGAAGGCATACGGCATGCTTGCCTTCATTGGCCGGGGCATTGAGTGTAAGAATTGGCAAGTCATGTTGCAGCTGTATAGAACCTTAGTTAGGCCACACTTGGAGTAGAGTGTTCAATTCTTCTCGCCACACTACCAGAAGGATGTGGAGGCTTTAGAGAGGGTGCAGAAGAGATTTACCAGAATGTTGCCTGGTATGGAGGGCATTAGCTATAAGGAACGGTTGAATAAACTCGGTTTGTTCTCACTGGAACGAAGGAGGTTGAGGGGTGACCTGATAGAGGTCTACAAAATTATGAGGGGCATAGACAGAGTGGATAGTCAGAGGCTTTTCCCCGGGGTAGAGGGGTCAATTACTAGGGGGCATAGGTTTAAGGTGAGAGGGGCAAGGTTTAGAGTAGATGTACGAGGCAAGTTTTTTACGCAGAGGGTAGTGGGTGCCTGGAACTCGCTACCGGAGGAGGTGGTGGAAGCAGGGACGATAGTGACATTTAAGGGGTATCTTGACAAATACATGAATAGGATGGGAATAGAGCGATACGGACCCAGGAAGTGTAGAAGATTGTAGTTTAGTCGGGCAGCATGGTCGGCACGGGCTAGGAGGGCCGAAGGGCCTGTTCCTGTGCTGTACATTTCTTTGTTCTTTGTTCTTTGTTTGTAGGACCAGGTATTGCAGGTACCATGCTGTCGAGGGTAGCGGAGAAAGTTCTTGTGTTGTTTATTTTCTTCATGGTGCTGCAATCAGATGATCGGGAGGCCTGGTCGTCCTACTGGAGCGTCTAAGTTTCGGCGGCGATCCTGGAAAGGGCCCTGGCGGTTGTGAATTTGGGAAAGTGGTGTCTTCCTCCCAGGCAGTTTCGTCACCCCTAGGCAGCGTTGTACGGTCAAAAAATGGGCAGGAGGAAGGGGTGCCTGTAGTGGGCGTCAGTGCCTGCTCGGCTCTGGGTCGGGGTTCTGGCGGCAGTACTGACACTCCGGTCAGGTGCAGTGGGGGGGGGGGGGCAGTGGCTCGGGCGCGCATGGGGCTCCGGCGGGCGCCAGGTCCCGAAGGGAGACCGTATCTTGGCGTCAGTCGGGGAACGCTACGTAGGCGTACTAGGGGTTGGCATGCAGCAGGTGGACCCTCTCGACCAGCGGGTCCGACTTGTGCGCCCTCGCATGTTTCCGCAGCAGGACGGTTCCGGGTGTCGCTAGCCAGGTTGGGAGCGAGGTCCCCGAGGAGGACTTCCTGGGGAAAACAAGGGGACGTTCATGAGGTGTCTGGTTCGTGGTAGTACATAGCAGTGACCGAATGGAGTGAAGGGCCACTGGGAGGACTTCTTGCCAGTGGGAGACTGGGAGATTCCTGGACCGAAGAGCCAGTAGGACGGTCATCCAGACCGTTCCGTTCTCCCTTTCTACCTGCCCGTTTCCCCGGGGGTTGTAGCTGGTCGTCCTGCTCGAGGCGATGCCTTTGTTAAGCAGGAACTGGCGCAGGTCGGCGCTCATAAAGGAGGACCCCCTATCACTCTGGATGTATGCGGGGAAACCGAACAGTGTAAAAATACTTTGGAGGGCCTTGATGACGGTGGTTGTGGTCATGTCCGGGCAGGGGATGGCGAATGGGAACCGGGAGTACTCGTCAATCACGTTCAGGAAATACGTGTTGCGGTCGGTGGAGGGGAGGGGGCCTTTGAAGTCCATGCTGAGGCGTTCAAAGGGACGGGAAGCCTTTATCAGGTGCGCCCTCTCTGGTCGGTAGAAGTGCGGTTTGCACTCCGCGCAGATTCAGCAGTCCCTGGTGACTGTCCTGACCTCCTCGATGGAGTAAGGCAGGTTTCGGGACTTAACGAAATGGAAGAACCGGGTGACGCCCGGGTGGCAGAGGTCCTCGTGGAGGGCTCGGAGGCGGTCTACTTGTGCGGTGGCACAAGTGCCGCGGGATAGGGCATCAGGAGGCTCGTTCAGCTTCCCGGGACGATACAAGATCTTGTAATTGTAGGTGGAGAGTTCGATCCTCCACCGCAAGATCTCGTCATTTTTTATCTTGCCCCGCTATGCGTTATCGAACATGAAGGCCACCGACCAGTGAGGAGAGTGCATCTCCTGCCGGCCAGGTAATGCCTCCAGTGTCGCACAGCTTCTACTATGGCCTGGTCCTCCTTTTCGACCGAAGAGTGGCGAATTTCGGAGGCATGGAGGGGACGGGAGAAGAAAGTCACAGGCCTGCCCGCTTGGTTGAGGGTGGCCGCCAGAGCTACGTCGGACGCATCGCTCTCGACCTGGAAGGGGAGAGACTCGTCGATGGCGCGCATCGTGGCTTTTGCGATGTCCGCTTTGATGCGGCAGAAGGCGTGGCGGGCCTCCGTCGACAGGGGGAAGGTTGTGGATTGGATCAGGGGTCGAGCCTTGTCGGCGTAATTAGGGACCCATTGTGCATAGTAGCTAAAGAAGCCGAGGCAGCGCTTTAGGGCCTTGGGGCAGTGAGGGAGGGGGAACTCCATGAGGGGGCGCATGTGTTCGGGGCCAGGGTCTATGACTCCATTTCGCACTACGTAGCCTAGGATGGCTAGACGGTCGGTGCTAAACACACACTTCTCCTTATTGTAGGCCAGATTTAGGAGGTGCGCGGTCTGGAGAAATTTATGGAGGTTGGTGTCGTGGTCCTGCTGGTCATGGCCGCAGATGGTGACGTTGTCAAGATACGGGAACGTTGCGTGTAAGCCGTACCGGTCAACCATTCGGTCCATCTCACGCTGGAAGACCGAGACTCCGTTTGTGACACCGAAGGGAACCCTTAAAAAGTGGTAGAGGCGCCCATCTGCTTCGAAGGCAGTGTACTGGCGGTCACCATGACGGAGGGGTAGCTGGTGGTAGGCAGACTTGAGATCCACCGTGGAGAAGACCTTGTATTGCGCAATCCTGTTTACCAGGTCGGCTATACGGGGGAGAGGGTACGCGTCCAGTTGCGTAAACCGGTTGATGGTCTGGCTATAGTCGATGACCATCCTATGTTTCTCCCCGGTCTTTACCACCACTACTTGAGCCCTCCAGGCGCTGTTGCTCGCTTCGATGACCCCTTCCTTCAGCAGCCTTTTGGACCTCGGACCTGATGAAGGTACCGTCTGCTCCTGGTGGCGACGGGTTTGCAATCCGGGGTGAGGTTCGCAAACAGGGGAGGCGGGTCGACCTTAAGGGTCGCGAGGCCGCAAACAGTAAGGGGGGGGATAGGGCCGCCAAATTTAAAAGTCAGGCTTTGTAGGTGGCACTGGAAATCCAGACCCAGAAGGGTGGCTGCGCAGAGATGCGGCAGCATGTATAGGTGGAAATTGCGGAATTCCCTGCCTTGGATGGTGAGTTTTGCGAGGCAGAACCCTTTTATCTGCACCGTGTGTGACCCGGAGGCCAGGGAGATCCTTTGTTGGGTGGGATAAGTGACCAGAGAACAGCGCCTTACTGTGTCGGGGTGGACGAAGCTCTCCGTGCTCCCGGAGTCGATGAGGCACGACGTCACATGGCCATTGATGGCGATCGTCGTGGTGGTGTTCGCCAGCGTTCGGGGCCGACTCTGGTCCAGGGAAATGGAGGCCAGCTGCAGCAAGGAGTTTAGATCGGGCAGCACGTCATCAGCCGTGTTGGGGGCTTGAGGCCCCATCCCAGATGGCGCTGGCCATGGATCGCACATGGAGTTCGGGGACGGAGACTCCGACGATTGGACCGGCGAGGGACAAAATGGCTGCGCGCACTCCTCCAGCATGGTTGCCGGGGGGCAGAATGGCGCGGCTACGACGCTGTCTGGCGGGACAAAGGCTGCGGTATGCGTTGGGCCGGCGGGGCTGGGAAAAGGGAGTGCGGTGGGCCTTGGACAGTCGGGACTTGAAAAAACGGCTGTGGTTGCACAGCGGGTGGCTGGAAGAACGGCTGTGGGTACTCGTTGGATACCGCGGCCACCGCGCAGGCTAGGCAGACCGCGGCATAGTGGCCTTTCTTGCCGCACCCTTTGCAGGTGACGGTGCGGGCCAGGCAGCGTGCGCGGGGGTGATTCGCCTGGCCGCAGAAGAAGCAGCGTTGGCCGGCAGCGGTAGCAGGGTGCCTTGCTGCGCAGGCCTGCTGAGTTAACGGGTAGGTCTGTGGGTTAGGTGGGTAAGTCTGGGGGGCTGCCGCGGCGGGGTGGCACGCAGCCCACGGGGGTGCGGTGCACACGGGAGCGTATGCAAGGGCGTTCTTGTATGCCACATCCATGGACCCAGCCAGGGCCCGGGCCTCGGTGAAGCCCAGCGTGTCCATTTCGAGTAGCCTTAGGCGAATGTCGGGGAGACCATACCTGCCACAAAAGCGTCTCGAATTAAAAGTTCGGTATGCTCGTTCCCCGTCACCGCTGGGCAGCCGCAGTTTTGGACCAGCACTATCAGTGCCCAGTAGAAGTCTTCGAGTGTCTCATCTGGGCTCTGCCGTCTCGTTGCCAGCAGGTGACGGGCGTAGACCTGGTTCAGTGGACGAATGTAATGTCCTTCCAGCAGTTCCATGGCTTTATCATAGTTCGCCGCCCCTTCGATCAGGGGATAGATCGCCGGGCTGACCCGCGAGCGTAGGAGGTGTATCTTCTGCCTTTCCGTGGGGGTTTCGGCAGCCGTATCGAGGTAGCTCTGAAAGCACGCCAGCCAATGCTTAAAAATCGCGGCGGTGTTTTCTGCGTGAGGACTGAGCTGAAGGCACGCCGGCTTGATGCGGAGATCCATCCTTCAAAGTACTTATCTGATTAAATTGATGCACAATCAACACTCTTGAGACCACGAGGAGTCATATCGATTCAGCTTTAATCAGATAGAACTGTACCCAGCAGCGATGTTACAGAAGGGGAGGCTGCTGGGATGGCATGGTTCGGGCGGGGCTATGTACATTACCCAATGGTAGACCCCGCGGTCTAGCCAATGGTCATTCCTCTCTCAGGTACTGCAATACCTTGTATTACCACAGTGTTCAATTCTGGTCGCCACACTGCCAGAAGGATGTGGAGGCTTTAGAGAGGGTGCAGAAGAGATTTACCAGTATGTTGCCTGGTATGGAGGGCATTAGCTATGAGGAGCGGTTGAATAAACTCGGTTTGTTCTCACTGGAACGACGGAGGTTGAGGAGCGACCTGAAAGAGGTCTACAAAATTATGAGGGGCATAGACAGAGTGGATAGTCAGAGACTTTTTCCCAGGGTAGAGGGTTCAATTACCAGGGGGCATAGGTTTAAAGTGTGAGGGTCAAGGTTTAGAAGAGATGTACAAGGCAAGTTTTTTACACAGAGGGTAGTGGGTGCCTGAAACTCGCTGCCGGAGGAGGTGGTGGAAGCAGGGACAATAGTAACGTTTAAGGGGCATCTTGACAAATACATGAAAAGGATGGGAATACAGGGATATGGACCCGGGGGGGGGGGCGATTTTCTGAGCCCCGCGCCGGCCAAAGAATCGCCGCAACCGTGCCACGACGCCCCAATGCCAGCGCGCGATTCTACGAGGTGCGGAGAATCGCCGTCATTTGCGGCGGTGCGTTTGACGCGGCGCCAGCCGCGGGCCGCTAGAATCGGCAGTGCTCCATATTGGAGAATCGCCCCCCGGAAGTGTCGAAGATTTTAACTTAGTCGGGCAGCATGGTCGGCGCAGGCTTGGGGGGCTGAAGGGCCTGTTCCTGTGCTGTACTTTTCTTTGTTCTTTGTTGTGCTTTATAGCTCTGTAATGTGTTCGAACTTTCTTTAAATTAATCGTTATTCAACAAATTAGTTTTGCTTCAATCTAATGATTGGTGGTTTCTTTATCATCAACTCATCCGACCATTCTGGGTCACAAGGCAAAGAATAACGACATATTACCACAAAGTGTAATATAACACCCTCGTTAGCTGATATAGTTTACGGTTCCCCACTTCAGATGCTCTCACCCACTCCTTTAAATCTGCCATCAGAATCCATCTCCTCACAAAAAAGCTCTGAATGTCCTGACATATTACCACATCTTTTACATGCTCCTTTTCCTCTCCAAGTACTTGAATAAATTATTGTTTTTCAAATCCAGTACTTGGAGGATGACAGAGTATCAATGGACGTGCATCTTCACAACCACTCAGTCAGTCCCTGATGGCTGGGGTGTCACTGAGCAAAGGCTGCAATGATGCTACAGGGGCAGCATTCCTGCCTGGGCGGCCAAGAAGAAGGGCCCTTCCTCCCACTGGACAGCCGCCATTTAAAAAAATAAAATTTAGAGTACCTAATTCATTTTTCCAATTAAGGGCCAATCCACCTAACCTGCAGATCTTTGGATTGTGGAGGTGAAACCCATTCAACCACGGGGAGAATGTGGAGAATGTGCAAACTCCACACGGACAGTGACCCAGAACCGGGATCGAACCTGGGACCTCGGCGCCGTGAGGCTGCAGTGCTACCCACTGCGCCACCGTGCTGCCCTTGACAGCCACCATGGTTGACCTTGCAGTGTCCCCTCATGGCAGAAAGCCTTCCATCACTTCTAAAATGCCAGCGAATGGGGAAAAGGTTTCTTACTTGACCATTTAAATGGCTTAATTGGGCTCTGGCTGGAAGGGTCATTTTGTCAACTTTTCTGCTTCTAAGCCCACCCTCAAAGATCCAGAAAATTCTGGCCATTAACTCTGTTTTTCAGGACGGCACGGAGCACAGTGGTTAGCACTGCAGCCTACGGCGCTGAGGATCCGGGTTTGAATCCCTGCCCTGGGTCACTGTCCGTCTGGAGTTTGCACATTCTCCCCGTGTCTGCGTGGGTTTCAGCCCCACAACCCAAAGATGTGTAGGTTAGGTGGATTGGCCACACTAAATTGTCCCTTAATTGGAAAAAAAAAAGATTGGGTACTCTAAATTTATTTTTAAAAAACTGTTTCCCTCTCCACAAATGCTATCTGACTTGCTGAGTGTTTCCTGTATTCATTTAAGATTTCCTGTTTCCGCAGTATTTTGCATTTGTGTAAGTTGTTGTGGATGAACACATTACATTGTTTCAAAAGCCATCATTCTGTCATTTTTCATCAAATCTCACAGTGCACAAGGAAAGCTATGTGGTCCAACATGCCTCTGCCAATTCTTTCAAATAACCATCCAATTAGTCCCACTGTTCTGCCTTCTCCCCTGCAGACCTCCATGTTTTCGACATGATTAGACTGTTATTGTGCATTTAATATTTATCGTCAAGAGTTTTGAACCATACAAAACATCAATCTGGATATCTTTTAAAGAGAAAAGAGCAAATTAATGAACTTGAATGCACACAATTGAAACAACTATGAGCTGAAGGCATCAACATTGATAACACAAGTGTTGACCCACTCCAATAAACTTCCTTTCCCCAACTTTTTAATTCATTTCAAACAAACCTGATTTCAGACTGAAAACTAACTCTACTGAAGTGCAAGTAATTGAGCTCCAAGAAAAAGTACATGCAAAATCTAGGGCACGACTTAACTAGCAGATCTGGTGCACCGGTTAAATAACAGGAAAGGCCAAAATCAAGATTCCAGCAAATCAGTTTGCTATCTAACCGGCCCGTTCCTGATGGAGAGTTCCGGATCTTGCCCAGCTGTGGCGAGCATATCATTAACCACAATTTGCATTAATTTCAGTTTCATTAGCGAGTTTGAAGTCGAATGCACCGGCCTCCTTGGAATTCACCTGCTTCCCATTGAGATATCACATGGGCATTGTTTTTTGCTCCTTTTTGATGGGTTGGGTGTTCTGGATCACAAACAGGTCACCAACACTGGAAGTGGTGCAACTCTATTTTATTATAAGGTCAACTATATTAACATACTTGAACTGTGGGTAAATGCAATACCAGCTTTAACTGTTGACCCTTGCCTAGTCCTAACCAGGTGATGCACTGTCTGTGTTGCAGGCTGTGAGCTCTGTGCTCCGAGCTGGCTGCTACTAGAATGAGCGGGAACTCTCCTGTCCCCTGTCTTTATAGTGCATGTGCTCTCACTGGTGATTGGCTGCGGTGTTGTGTATGCTGATTGGTCCCACTGCATGTCCATCAGTGTGTGTGTGTGTGTGTGTGTCTGCACCATGATATACTGGTGTATATTATGACATCCCCCCTTTTAGATAAAGAATATGTGCCTGCGTGACAATAAATATCGTGTAGTGAATGTACCTGACTATGTGTGTGCGTGTTATTTACATGACTATGTACATGAGGCTAATCTATTTACACAGGAAGGTGCCTGGTGCCGAGAAATAGGGTGTCACACCAACAATGAAATGAACATTCTATACAAACTACTGGAACGATGAAACAGGATAACAGAACAGATCAAAGAGTCCAACATTGTAAAACTCATAAGTCAAGTCTCTGAGGTGGGCGACGAATTCTGGTTGACCGCCTCAAGGGCGGGTCAGTAGCCACCGGCTGTGGAACGGGCTGGGCCACGGCAGAGTGAGGAGGATGCAGAGTATTCGGAATCTCCACATAGTCCAGGTTGTGGACAAAGGAGGGCGTGGCACCGGTGGAGGATCACGTAGCGAGCGTGGAATGAGACGAAGGGCATGCCGATTGCGGCGGCGAATGGAACCACCTGGCAGACGAACCAGGAACGAGCGGGGAGACACCTGCCGAAGAACCACAGCAGTTGCAGACCAGCCACCATCCGGAAGGTGGATGCGGACGTTGTCATCCGGCGCCAGAGCAGGGAGATCAGTCGCCCGAGCGTCATGCGCCGCCTTGTGTTGTGCACGTGACTGCTGCATCCACTGAATGACCAGAACGTGGTCGAGGTCTGGGACGTGAATGGACGGCACCGTGGTCCTGAGGGTGCGACCAATGAGCAGCTGGGCTGGCGACAGGCCCGTGGAGAGAGGGGCCGAACGATAGGCCAGCAAGGCGAGGTAGAAGTCGGATCCTGCATCGGCAGTCTTGCAGAGGAGCCGTTTGATGACGTGGACGCCCTTTTCCGCTTTGCCATTGGATTGGGGGTGCAGGGGACTGGATGTCACATGCACAAAGTTGCACCTGCTGGCAAAGTTGGACCATTCCTGGCTCGCGAAGCGGGGGCCATTGTCCAACATCACAGTGAGTGGGATGCCGTGACGAGCAAAGGTCTCCTTGCAGGCACGGATGACCGCCGATGATGTGATGTCGTGCAGGCGTCCGACCGCCGGGTAGTTCGAAAAATAGTCTACAATCAGAACATTAGTCCCTGACGAGCGTCAACGCCTACCTACGACCAAGGGGGCTGCAGGGTCTCACGTGGTTGGGCCGGCTGGAACCGCTGACAGGTGGGACATGTTGAGCACTGTGTTGGCGATGTCCTCATTGATGCCGGGCCAGTATACAACCTCTCAGGCCCTCTGTCGGCACTTCTCCACGCCAAGATGGCCCTCGTGTAGCTGTTCCAAAACGAGCTGGCGCATGCTGTGCGGGTCCAGCTTCAGGAGGACACCATCAACTACTGCCAGATCATCTCTGATATTGTAGAACTGCGGGCATTGGTCCTTGAGCTCCCGTCCGTCATGTGGTGCATCACACGCTGTAGTACGGGGTCAGCCGCAGTCTCGCAGCGAATGTGGATAAGGCGCTCATCCGTGGCCGGCAGATTGGAGGCCGTGAAGGCCACATGGGCGTCAGCCTGGCAGACGAACCCATCTGGGTCACACGGGATGTTGACTGCCCTGGACAGAGCGTCGACCATGATCAGGTCCTTGCCCGGGTGTACAGGAGCTGGAAATCGTACCGCCGGAGTTTAAGCAGAATGCACTGGAGGCGAGGGGTCATATCATTCAGGTCTTTTTGTATAATGTTGACCAGCGGGCGATGGTCGGTCTCGGCAGTGAATTTGGGGAGGCCGTACATGTAATCATGAAATTTGTCGACCCCAGTCAACAGCGCGTAGCACTGTTCCATGGGGGTCATGGCACGTGACGCATATGCAACGGGGGCCCATGATGAGGCCTCATTGCGTTGCAGGAGCACCGCCCCAATGCCGGATTGGCTGGCATCCGTTGAAATTTTTGTTTCCTTCGGGGATCAAAAAATGCCAATACCGGGGCCATGGTAAGCTTGGTCTTAAGCTCCTCCCATTTGCGCTCGTGGGCGGGAAGCCATTGGAAGTCTGTCGTCTTCCTGACCAGGTTCCTGAGAGCTGTGGTGTGGGAGGCGAGGTTGGGGATGAACTTCCCCAGGAAGTTGACCATGCCCAAAAATCGGAGGACCGCCTTCTTATCCGCTGGCTTCTGCATGGCTGCGATAGCAGCCACCTTGTCCACATCCGGCCGCACACCCACCCGGGAGATGTGGTCCCCTAGGATCTTGAGTTCCGTCTGACCGAAGGAACATTTGGCTCTGTTGAGGCGAAGGCCTTGGTCCCGTATTCATTTGAAAACGCGCTGGAGGCGACTGATATGCTCCTGCGGGGTGGTGGACTAAATGATGATGTCGTCAACATCGACGCGCACACCCTCAATATCCTCCATCATTTGCTCCATGATCCGGTGGAATACTTCTGATGCCGATATAATCCCAAAGGGCATCCTGTTGTAGCAGTATCTGCCAAACGGGGTATTAAAGGTACACAGCTTTCTGCTGGACCTGTCTAGTTGAATTTGCCAGAACCCTTTCGAGGCGTCAAGTTTGGTGAAGATGTTGGCCCGAGCCATCTCGCGTGTGATCTCCTCGCGCTTGGGAATAGGTTAATGCTCCCTCATTATGTTGCGATACAGATCCTTTGGGTCAATGCAGATCCAGAGCTCGCCGGAGGGCTTCTTTACGCACACCATGGAACTGACCCAGTCGGTTGGTTCCGTCACTCTGGAGAGCACTCCTTGGTCCTGGAGGTCCTGCAGCTGCTGCTTGAGGCGGTCCTTGAGGGGTGCTGGGACTCTGCGAGGTGCATGAACCACAGGCGTGGCGTCTTGTTTGAGCAGGATTTTGTAAGTGTATGGAAGCGTGCCCATGCCTTCGAAAACGTTGCGGTGCTGGTCGATGGTGGCATTGAGTTGCACCCTGAAATCCGCATCCTGGAAGGCAGACGTGTCCTCTGGAGTGAGAGAGTGTACTCGTTGAATGAGGTTTAGGAGTTTGCACGCCTAGCACAGAGTCCTTCAAGGAGCCCACGATCTCGAAGGGAAGGATGGCTTTTCGCGATTTGTGCGTCACTTCGAGTTGGCATGAACCGGTAGCAGGAATGACGTTGCCATAGTAGTCCACTAGTTGGCAGGTCGACGGAAGAATGGTTGGTTTAACCCCAAGGGTCTGAAAGGCTGACCACGCTAGGAGATTAGCAGAAGCGTCAGTGTCCAGGCGGAATTGTATCTGGGATCGGTTGACCGTCAGGGTGGCACACCACTCGTCGTCTGGATCAATGCTGTGCACCGACAGCGGTTGGTGATTTTGATTTGGGGTCAGCCTGTTCTTTGTTATAACAGCAACTCGAAAAGGCTCCCTCGGGTCCTCGGTGTCACTGGTCTGCGGGAAGTCGGAATCGGACTCGGTTTGGGGGTAGGTAACTGCTTGTTGCAGGGTTCTTTGGATGTTTATTTCATTTCCTGGTTCAATTTGAGGCATTGTGCTGTCATTCCAGGTGAAGGAAGGTTGTTTTCAGCTTTAAAAGATTTTTTCTTTGATTTGGGACGGTTCCCCTTTAAATGGGCGTGATCCGGGGCCTCTGACGTCATGACGCGCGTGACGTAGCATGTAGGAGATGTTTGCACATGCGCAGATCGCAGTTCCCTTACTGATGGCCGTTTTTGTGATTGCGCATGTGCGGCGTTGCGCAATGCGCAAGTACAGCCCCTTTAGAAAGATGGCCGCCGACCAAAATCGTTCTCTGCTCTGGGATTTCGGCCTCGAGGTGAGTACTGGCGCTTCTCTTACCTTTTCTTGCTGGTTGGAGTGTGTTTTCCTCACAGTATTTGCCAAATTTGTCCAGGATTGCCTGGAAGTCGCTCCTGTTTTGCCCCTTGGAGAACTTGAATTTTAAAATATTTCTTGTGCTCTGGCACCGGCGATGGTGAGGAGAAGCTCTGTTTTTTCAGGATCTGCCAGGTCTTCTAGTTCGGCTGCCAACAGGAAGATTTCAAACTTTTGCCGGAATGCTCGCCAGTTTTCACGGAGATCGCCGTGGCACTGGAGCTGCTGCGGAACCCCGATCTTGAACATCTTACCTGGGTATCTTTGCTGGTTGTCACTGTACGCTGAGGTGCCGGCGATGCAGAGCGGCGGCGGCGGGTTGATGTTCTCCATATTTCAGGATGCCGGAATGCTGATTAGTTGCAGGTGGGCCTCAGAAGTGCTAGTATGCAACCACTCCTTGTACCATGATGTGTTGGGTGTTCTGGATCACAAACAGGCCATCAACACTGGAAGTGGTGCAACTCTATTTTATTATAAGGTTAACTATATTAACATACTTGAACTGTGGGTAAATGCAATACCAGCTTTAACTGTTGACTCTTGCCTAGTCCTAACCAGGTGATGCACTCAGCACATGGTGAATGTCTGTGTTGCAGGCTGTGAGCTCTGTACTCCGAGCTGGCTACTACTAGAATGAGCGGGAACTCTCCTGTCCCCTGTCTTTATAGTGCGTGTGCTCTCACTGGTGATTGGCTGCGGTGTTGTGTATGCTGATTGGTCCCACTGCATGTCCATCAGTGTGTGTGTGTGTGTCTGCACCATAATATACTGGTGTATATTATGACACTTTTTAAAAACCTGAAGCTGGCGCAATGGATGCTGAAGGGAACAGTGGAGGTGAGTAGTCATTTCCATTTCCCGGCTTGCAGTCTAAAGGCACTGGAGCTGCAGTCCCAGTGCTTGGGGCAGGGGAGGGACCCTTCAGGGGGTTGGGCTTGGTTGAGGGGCTGAAGCGCTCCAGGACAGGGGAGAGGCGGGTGAGTGGCTTCTTATCTGTGAGGCCTTCAAGCCATCCTTAAATATCATGGAGACCTGTAAGAATGGCAACTAAATCTGCTGCCTGTCTGTCCTACAAAACACTTCCAGGACAGAGCCCTGTTCTTGGTTATATGCTGAAGGTCACTTTAACTCCCTTTGACTGTGGGCAGCCTCTAGCTTCACAAATGAAGCTATTTCTACTGAGAAATTGGTCTTGTCAGTTGTGAGAGCACTTCACAGCTTTCAAGTGGTGCTGCATGGTGTGTTTGCTGATTGCTCCTGCTGGTAACTGCAAATGCCTGTGTTTGTTTGCTGCCACCTCTGTTGCTTCTATGGCCTGGAGTAAGGAAAGGGAGGATGTTGCCAGTGCTGGAGAATGGGAAATGGTGCTCTTTCTCTCTTCTGGCATGCTCTGTATTGCTGTGACTTTCCACTGTTGAGATTCTACTGCTGGAAACTGGAGGAGGGGGAAGAGAGAGGTGGATTGATCCAAACACAGAAGAAGCGGCTTGGAGGCTCTGTGTTTATTTGCTGCTCCCCTTTTCTGTTGTGACCTGGAGCGAGGAAAGAGAGTGTAGCGCACAATGACTTACGAGAGAGACGAGTAGAGATGAAGTCGATGAGGCTTTATTAAGCGAGACTTGTCCCCAGCAGTTCAGCAACAGAATGAAGCGGCGGGGAGAAGCTCGGGTTCTTATACTCCGCCTTCAGGGCGGAGCCAGGAGTCAGCAGCCAACCAGGATCCGGGATCTGTCAGCCAATAGCATCACGGCTTCACAGTCCCACATGACCCCTAATACATACCACCACATTCACCCCTTGTTAAAAAGGAACCCGGCGGGGTGGTGGTTCGCATGGTGGTAGGGGTTTACAAGGCTGGCCCTGGAAGGACAATTTCGAACATGTTACTACAGTTTTAGCCCTACTCTGGGCTATGTACAAGTTTGTGAAAACTATTTCCAATATTAGCAAGAAAACATTTTTTTTTTTGTCACAATACAACAACATTCTTGGTGTCACGCGGATGCCACGAGTCGAGTGGGCGGTCTGGTCTTCCTCGTCGATCGCCTCAGCCCCAGTGGTGGGGCAGGTGCTTGTTCAGGCGTTGTCGTCTCCGGGAGCATTTCGGTGTTTGTTCCAGTTTTACTCCTGGGCGGGCACGGGAGGAGGACTGATCCCCCCGGGAAGGGGGCGGTCGCGGGCTGCGCCGGTGGCAGGGAGGGGATGATCGGTGTCGGGGGGGGAGGTGTGTGTGTTGCCGTCGGGCGCCAGGTCCCGCAGGGAGACCGTGTCCTGTTGGCCATCGGGGTACGCCACGTAGGCGTACTGCGGGTTCGCGTGGAGGAGGCGAATCCTCTCGACCAACGGGTCCGATTTGTGCGCCCGCACATGTTTCCGGAGCAAGATGGGTCCTGGGGCCGCCAGCCGGGTTGGCAGCGACGCTCCGGAGGAGGACTTCCTGGGGAAGACAAGGAGGCGCTCATGAGGCGTTTGGTTAGTGGAGGTACACAGCAGTGACCGGATGGAGTGGAGAGCATCCGGGAGGACCTCTGCCACTGGGAAACTGGGAGATCCCTGGACCGTAGGGCCAGCAGGACGGTCTTCCAGACTGTGCCGTTCTCCCTCTCTACTTGCCCGTTCCCCCGGGGGTTGTAGCTGGTCGTCCTGCTCGAGGCTATGCCCTTGCTGAGCAGGAACTGGTGCATCTCGTCACTCATGAAGGAGGACCCCCTGTCGCTATGGATATACGCGGGGCAACCGAACAGTGTGAATATGGTGCCAAGGGCTTTAATGACTGTGGCCGCTGTCATGTCGGGGCAGGGGATGGCGAACGGGGGAAACGAGAGTACTCGTCCACCACGTTCAGGAAGTATGCGTTGCGGTCAGTGGAGGGGAGGGGCCCTTTGAAATCCAAACTGAGGCGTTCAAAGGGGCGGGAAGCCTTGATCAGGTGCGCTCTATCCGGCCTGAAAAAGTGCGGTTTGCACTCTGCGCAGATGTGGCAGTTCCTGGTGACTGTACGGACCTCCTCCACAGAGTAGGGGAGGTTGCGGGACTTTACGAAATGGTAGAATCGAGTGACCCCCCCGGGTGACAGAGGTCCTCGTGGAGGGCTTGGAGGCGGTCTATTTGTGCGTTGGCACATGTGCCGCGAGATAGGACATCGGACGGCTCGTTCAGCTTTCCGGGACAGTACAAGATCTCATAGTTGAAGGTGGAGAGCTCGATCCGCCACCTTAAGATCTTGTCATTTTTAATTTTGCCCCGCTGTGCATTATCGAACATGAACGCTACCGACCGTTGGTCGGTGAGGAGAGTGAATCTCCTGCCGGCCAGGTAATGCCTCCAATGTCGCACAGCTTCCACTATGGCTTGGGCTTCCTTTTCCACTGAGGAGTGGTGGATTTCTGAGGCGTGGAGGGTCCGGGAGAAAAAGGCCACGGGTCTGCCCGCTTGGTTAATGGTGGCCGCCAGAGCTACGTCAGATGCGTCGCTCTCGACCTGGAAGGGGAGGGACTCATCGATGGCGCGCATCGTGGCCTTTGCGATATCCGCTTTGATGCGGCTGAAGGCCTGGCGAGCCTCTGTCAACAGGGGGAAGGTAGTGGACTGTATTAGCAGGCGGGCCTTGTCTGCATACTGGGGGACCCACTGGGCGTAATATGAAAAGAAACCCAGGCAACATTTCAGGGCTTTGGAGCAGTGGGGGAGGGGAAATTCCAAAAAGGGGGCGCATGCGTTCGGGGTCGGAGCCTATCATCCCATTGCGCACTACATATCCCAGGATGGCCAACCGGTTTGTGCTAAACACGCACTTGTCCTCGTTGTATGTGAGGTTCAGGGCGTTAGCGGTCTGGAGGAATTTTTGGAGGTTGGCGTCGTGGTCCTGCTGATCGTGGCCGCAGATGGTTACGTTGTCGAGATCCGGGAACGTGGCCTGCAACCCGTGCTGGTCAACCATTCGGTCCATCTCCCGTTGGAAGACCGAGACCCCGTTTGTGACGCCAAGTGGGACCCTTAGGAAGTGGTATAGACGCCCGTCTGCATCGAAGGCTGTGTACTTGCGGTCACCTGGGCGGGTGGGGAGTTGGTGGTCCACAGTGGAGAAAACCTTATACTGGGCAATCCGATTTACCATGTCGGATATGCGGGGGAGAGGGTACGCAACTAGCTGTGTGTACCTGTTGATGGTCTGACTATAGTCTACGACCATCCTTTGCTTCTCCCCGGTCTTTACTACTACCACCTGGGCTCTCCAGGGACTATTGCTGGCCTGGATTATGCCTTCCTTCAGCAACCACTGGACTTCAGACCGAATAAATATCCGGTCCTGGGTGCTGTACCGTCTGCTCCTAGTGGCGACGGGTTTGCAATCCGGGGTGAGGTTTGCAAACAAGGACGGCGGTTCAACCTTGAGAGTTGCGAGGCCGCAGATAGTGAGTTGGGGTATTGGGCCGCCGAATTGAAATGTTAGGCTCTGCAGGTTACACTGGAAATCTAATCCCAGTAATGTGGGCGCGCAGAGTTGGGGAAGGACGTAGAGCCTGTAGTTCTTAAACTCCCTCCCTTGCACCGTTAGGTTCGCGATGCAAACCCTTTGATCTCTACAGAGTGGGATCCTGCAGCTAGGGAAATCTTTTGCGTGCTTGGATGGATGGTCAGAAAACAGCGTCTTACCGTGTCTGGGTGAATGAAACTTTCAGTGCTCCCGGAGTCGATCAGGCATGGTGTCTCGTGTCCGTTGATCAGCACCGTTGTTGTCGTCGCCTGGAGCGTCCGGGGCCGTGATTGATCCAGTGTCACCAAAGCCAGTCGTGGTAGTAGTGTCGCGGCGTCTTCTTCGGACCCCGTGGAGCCGTCGATGCTGGCGTCCTTTGTTGTCAACCAAGATGGTGGCGTCCATGAATCGCACGTGGCCTGGGGTGGACAAAATGGCCGCCCCCATGGATCGCACGTGGTCGGGGGTGGACAAAATGGCCGCCCCCATGAATCACACGTGGCTGGGGGGGTCACAAGATGGCGGCGCCCATCCTCCCCTCGTGGTGCCCAGGACCCAAAATTGCGGCATCCGCAGGTCGCACATGGGGCGCTTGGGGGGTTGGGGAGCGTTTGGGATATGCTGGGCTCGTTTTTCTCCAGGGATTGCGGCGACCCCCCGGGACCGGCACACTGCCACGTAATGGCCCTTCTTGCCGCAGCTTTTACAAATAGCTGCGCGGGCCGGGCAGCGCTGCCGGGGGTGTTTCACTTGCCCGCAGAAATTGCAATGGGCCCCCCCCAGGATGGTCTGGCGCTTTAACCGCGCAAGCCTGCGGGGGGGGGGTTTGTCGCGACGGGGGTCCACGGAGTCCAGGGGGCTGCCGCGCGGTCGAGGCCATAGGTGCGGGCGTTTTGCGAGGCCACATCTAGGGAAGCTGCAAGGGCCCGTGCCTCTGAGAGTCCTAGCGACTCTATTTCTAAAAGTCTTTGCCGGATTTGGGGAGAGTTCATACCTGCCACAAAAGCATCGCAAATTAGCATGTCCGTGTGTTCGATCGCGTTCACCTGCGGGCAGCTGCAGCCCCATCCCAAAATTAGCAGCGCGGCGTAGAATTCTTCTAGCGATTCTCCGGGACTTTGCCGTCTCGTCGCGAGTTGGTGGCGCGTGTAGACCTGGTGTGGTAGTATGTATTAGGGGTCATGTGGGACTGTGAAGCCGTGATGCTATTGGCTGACAGATCCCGGGTCCTGGTTGGCTGTTGACTCCTGGCTCCGCCCTGAAGGCGGAGTATAAGAACCCGGGCTTCTCCCCGCCGCTCCATTCTGTTGCTGAACTGCTGGGGACAAGTTTCGCTCAATAAAGCCTGATCGACTTCATCTCTACTCGTCTCTCTCGTAAGTCATTGTGCACTACAATTTATTGAGCGAGCTTAAAGGACTATGGAGCTCCGGATCGCCCCGGAATGCCTGCGGATCAGCCCCCACGCAGCGAACTTGGCAGCAGTTTTTAAACACTGGCAAGCTTGTTTCGAAGGCTACCTCCGAACGGCCCCCGGCCGGATCACAGAAGACCAGAAAATGCAGGTCCTGCATTCGAGGGTAAGCCCGGAAATTTACCCTCTCATAGAAGACGCAGAGGATTTCCCGACGGCGCTCGCAGCACTGAAGAGCATTTACGTTCGCCCCATGAGCCAGGTCTACGCACACTACCAACTCGCAACGAGACGGCAATGTCCCGGAGGATCGTTAGAGGAATTCTACGCCGCGCTGCTAATTTTGGGACGGGGCTGCAGCTGCCCGCCGGTGAAGGCGATTGAACACACGGACATGCTAATTCGCGTTGCGTTTGTGGAAGGTATGAACTCTCCCCAAGTCCGCCAAAGACTTTTAGAAAAAGAGGCGCTAGGACTCTCAGAGGCACGGGCCATTGCAGCTTCCCTAGATGTGGCCTCGCAAAACGCCCGCGCCTACGGCCCCGACCGCGCGGCAGCCCCTTGGGCTCCGTGGACCCCCGTCGTGACAACCCCCCCCTCCCTCACAGGCTTGCGCAGTTAAAGCGCCAGATCATCCCGGGTGGGCCCGCTGCTATTTCTGCGGGCAAGCGAAACACCCCCGGCAGCGCTGCCCGGCCCACGCAGCTATTTGCAAAAGCTGCGGCAAAAAAGGCCATTACACGGCTGTGTGCCGGTCCCGGGGGGTCGCCGCAATCCCCGGAGAAGAACGAGCCCAGCGCATCCCAAACGCTCCACAACCGCCCCAGCGCCCCATGTGCGACCCGCGGGCGCCGCCATTTTGGGTCCCGGCCACCACGAGGGGGAGATGGGCGCTGCCATCTTGTGACTCCCCAGCCACGTGCGATTCATGGGGGAGGCCATTTTGTCCACCCCCGCCTGCGTGCAATTCATGGACGCCGCCATCTTGGATGACAACAAAGGACCCCAGCATCGACGGCTCCACGGGGTCCGAAGAAGACGCCGAGACACTACGACCACGACTGGCTTCGGTGAAGCTGGATCAATCACGGCCCCGGACGCTCCAGACGACGACAACAACGGTGCTGATCAACGGACACGAGACATCATGCCTGATCGACTCCGGGAGCACCGAAAGTTTCATTCACCCAGACACGGTAAGACGCTGTTTTCTGACCATCTATCCAAGTACACAAAAGATTTCCCTAGCTGCAGGATCCCACTCCGTAGAGATCAAAGGGTTCTGCATCGCGAACCTAACGGTGCAAGGGAGGGAGTTAAAAAACTCTACGTCCTTCCCCAACTCTGCGCGCCCACATTGCTGGGATTAGATTTCCAGTGTAACCTGCAGAGCCTAACATTTCAATTCGGCGGCCCAATACCCCCACTCACTATCTGCGGCCTCGCAACCCTCAAGGTTGAACCGCCGTCCTTGTTTGCAAACCTCACCCCGGATTGCAAACCCGTCGCCCCACTAGGAGCAGACGTTACAGCGCCCAGGACCGGATATTTATTCGGTCTGAAGTCCAGCGGCTGCTGAAGGAAGGCATAATCCAGGCCAGAAATAGTCCCTGGAGAGCCCAGGTGGTAGTAGTAAAGACCGGGGAGAAGCAAAGGATGGTCATAGACTATAGCCAGACCATCAACAGGTCCACACAGCTAGATGCGTACCCTCTCCCCCGCATATCCAACATGGTAAATCGGATTGCCCAGTATAAGGTTTTCTCCACCGTGGACCTCAGGTCCGCCTACCACCAGCTCCCCATCCGCCCAGTTGACCGCAGGTACACAGCCTTCGAGGCAGACGGGCGTCTATACCACTTCCTAAGGGTCCCATTTGGTGTCACGAACGGGGTCTCGGTCTTCCAACGGGAGATGGACCGAATGGTTGACCAGCACGGGTTGCAGACCACGTTCCCGTATCTCGATAACGTAACCATCTGCGGCCACGATCAGCAGGACCACGACGCCAACCTCCAACAATTCCTCCAGACCGCTAACGCCTTGAACCTCACATACAACGAGGAAAAGTGCGTCTTTAGCACAAACCGGTTGGCCATCCTGGGATACGTAGTGCACAATGGGATAATAGGCCCCGACCCCGAATGCATGGAATTTCCCCTCCCCCACTGCTCCAAAGCCATGAAACGTTGCCTGGGCTTCTTTTCATATTACTCCCAGTGGGTCCCCCAGTATACAGACAAGGCCCGCCCGCTAATACAGACCACTACCTTCCCCCTGTCGACAGAGGCCCGCCAGGCCTTCAGCCGCATCAAAGCGGATATCGCAAAGGCCACGATGCGCGCCATCGACGAGTCCCTCCCCTTCCAGGTCGTGAGCGACGCATCCGACGTAGCTCTGGCGGCCACCCTTAACCAAGCGGGCAGACCCGTGGCCTTTTTCTCCCGAACCCTCCACGCCTCAGAAATCCGCCACTCCCCAGTGGAAAAGGAAGCCCAAGCCATAGTGGAAGCTGTGCAACATTGGAGGCATTACCTGGCCGGCAGGAGATTCACTCTCCTCACAGACCAACGGTCGGTAGCCTTCATGTTCGATAATGCACAGCGGGGCAAAATTAAAAATGACAAGATCTTAAGGTGGAGGATCGAGCTCTCCACCTTCAACTACGAGATCTTGTACTGTCCCGGAAAGCTGAACGAGCCGTCCGATGCCCTATCCCGCGGCACATGTGCCAACGCACAAATAGACCGTCTCCAAACCCTCCATGAGGACCTCTGCCACCCGGGGGTCACTCGGTTCTACCATTTTATAAAGTCCCGCAACCTCCCCTACTCTGTGGAGGAGGTCCGTACAGTCACCAGGAACTGCCACATCTGCGCGGAGTGCAAACCGCACTTTTTCAGGCCGGATAGAGCGCACCTGATCAAGGCTTCCCACCCCTTTGAACGCCTCAGTCTGGATTTCAAAGGGCCCCTCCCCTCCACCGACCGCAACACATACTTCTTGAACATGGTGGACGAGTACTCCCGTTTCCCCTTCGCCATCCCCTGACCCGACATGACAGCGGCCTCAGTCATTAAAGCCCTTGGCACCATATTCACACTGTTCAGTTGCCCCGCATATATCCATAGCGACAGGGGGTCCTCCTTCATGAGTGAGGAGCTGCGCCAGTTCCTGCTCAGCAAGGGCATAGCCTCGAGCAGGACGACCAGCTACAACCCCCGGGGGAACGGGCAAGTAGAGAGGGACAACAGCACGGTCTGGAGGACCGTCCTACTGGCCCTATGGTCCAGGGATCTCCCAGTTTCCCGGTGGCAGGAGGTCCTCCCGGACGCTCTCCACTCCATCCGGTCGCTGCTGTGTACCACCACTAACCAAACGCCTCATGAGCGCCTCCTTGTCTTCCCCAGGAAGTCCTCCTCCGGAACGTCACTGCCGACCTGGCTGGCGGCCCCAGGACCCATCTACCTCCGGAAACATGTGCGGGCGCACAAGTCGGACCCGTTGGTCGAGAGGGTTCACCTCCTCCACCCGAACCCGCAGTACGCCTACGTGGCGTACCCTGACGGTCGACAGGACACGGTCTCCCTGCGAGACCTGGCGCCCGCCGGCAACACACGCACCCCCCCGACACCGATCACCCCCTCCCTGCCACCGGCGCACCCCGCGACCACCCCCTTCCCGGGAGAATCGGTCCTCCTCCTGTGTCCGCCCAGGAGTGAAACCGGAACAAACACCGAAACGCTCCCGGAGACGACAACGCCGGAACAAGCACCTGCACCACCACTGGGGCTGAGGCGATCGACGAGGAAGACCAGACCGCCCGCTCGACTCGTGGCATCGGCGTGACACCAAGAATGTTGTTGGACTGTAACAAAAAAATTTTTTTCTCTTACTAATATTGTAAATAGTTTCACAAACCTTGTACATAGCCCAGTGTAGGGCGAAAACTGTAATGACATGCCCAAAATTTTTCCTCTCAGGACCAGCCTTGTAAACCCCTATCACCATGCGAACCACCACCCTGCCGGGTTCATTTTTTAACAAGGGGTGAATGTGGTAGTATGTATTAGGGGTCATGTGGGACTGTGAAGCCGTGATGCTATTGGCTGACAGATCCCGGGTACTGGTTGGCTGTTGACTCCTGGCTCCGCCCTGAAGGCGGAGTATCAGAACCCGGGCTTCTCCCCACCGCTCCATTCTGTTGCTGAACTGCTGGGGACAAGTCTCGCTCAACAAAGCCTCATCGACTTCATCTCTACTCGTCTCTCTCGTAAGTCATTGTGCGCTACACCTGGTTAACGGGCCGAACGTAGATGCCCTTCAGTAATGCAAGCGCCGTCAGGAAATCCTCTGCGTCTTCTATGAGAGGGTAAATTTCCGGGCTTACCCTCGAATGCAGGACCTGCATTTTCTGTTCTTCTGTAATTCGGCCGGGGGCCATTCGGAGGTAACCTTCAAAACATGCTTGCCAGTGTTTAAATACTGCTGCCGAGTTCGCTGCGTGGGGGCTGATCCGCAGGCATTCCGGGGCGATACGGAGCTCCACAGTCTTTTAAGCTCTCTTAATAAATTGTAGCACACAATGACTTACGAGAGAGACGAGACGTGATGAAGTCGATTCAGGCTTTATTAAGCGAGACTTGTCCCCAGCAGTTCAGCAACAGAATGAAGCAGCGGGGGAAAGCTCGGGTTCTTATACTCCGCCTTCAGGCCGGAGCCAGGAGTCAGCAGCTAACCAGGACCCGGGATCTGTCAGCCAATAGCATCACGGCTTCACAGTCCCACATGACCCCTAATACATACCACCACAGAGAGGGTGCAAGATCACCTGCTGCCACTGCTGGAGAAGGGGAAGGGATGTTCTTTCTCTCTTCTGGCATGCTGTGTGCCAGTGTGACTTTCCGGTGTGACTTTCCACTGTTGAGAGGCAGATTGATCTGAATGAGCAACTTGACGAAGGTGTTGTACAAATGCGTTTGCAGATTTCTGGTGACTTTATTGTACTGTTGACTATTTAATGCTCATTGCTTGGAGGATATGTGTTTGTTTACTACCACACCTTTGGTTTTGTCACCTGGAGTGAGGAAAGGAAGGGTGTGAGATGACCTGCTGCCAGTGCTAGAGAAGAGGAGGAGGAACTCTTTTTCTTCTCTAGTGTACTCTGCATCGGTGTAATTTTCCGGTATTTGTTACGCACCTCTGAGCGACTTTCCACTGTTGAGAGTCTATTGCTGGGAGCCACGAGAGGGGGAGAGAGAGAGGTGGATTGAACCAAATGAGAAATTTGATGATAGTATTGAAGAAATGCTTTGCAGCTTTCTGATGAATCTATTGTACTGTTAATTGTTTTATGTTCATATGAATTGCTGTATCTCTGTGTTTGCTGGTGACTCTGTTATACTGTATGGAAAAGGAGGGTGTAAAATGACTTGCTGTCAGCACTGGAGAAGGGGAGGGGAGCTATTTCTCTCTTCTGGTTTGTTCTGCATCGGTGTGACTTTCTGGTGTTCGCTACATTACCCTGATTGACTTTCCATGTTGAGATTCTACTACAGGGACCTGCGGGTGGGGAAGAGAGAAGCAGGTTGATCTGAGTGAGCAACTTGATGAAGGTGTTGAAGAAATGCTTTTGCAGACTTATGATGAATCTATTGTACTGTTGATTGTTTAATGTTCATATGAACTGCTGTATCTTTGTGTTTGTACCAATATTGTTCAGCGAAAAGGTGCTTGGATATATGACACAGTGCCTTTTCCCTGTTGGTTAATGGTAAGTGTGATGTATGAACTGCTAAGTAGTTTGTTTTTAACTGTTTGAAAGATATTGTTGACCATTTAATAAACAAAGCAAGGGCCCCTGGCGATGTGAGGCAACATTGCTAACCACTGTGCCAGCGTGCTGCCCCATCAAACTTTATGAACATTGAACTGGACCAAGCCCACCAGGATTAGGAGAGTGGAATTTGAAATGAGACTTGGGTGTCCTCGTGCACCAGTCACTGGGTAAGCATGCAGATACAGCAGGTGATAAAGAAGACAAATGATATGCTGGCATTCATTGCGAAAGGATC
The DNA here is from genome assembly GCF_047496885.1 of Scyliorhinus torazame. NCBI lineage: Eukaryota > Metazoa > Chordata > Chondrichthyes > Carcharhiniformes > Scyliorhinidae > Scyliorhinus > Scyliorhinus torazame. Next base: position 218,937,357 of record NC_092715.1, read on the forward strand.
CAAGTACAGGAAGAGAGTTGTCTTGCTGCAATTATACAGGGCCATGCCTCAAATATTATGACGTAGCGATGCCAGCACTCAACTGGGGTGGGCATAATAAGAAGGTTCACAACACCAGTTTAAAGTCCAACAGGTTTGTTTGAAATCACAAGCTTCTGAAAGCTTGTGATTTCAAATAAACCTGTTGGACTTTAGCCTGTTGGACTTTAACCTTCCTCGAATATTATGTGCAGTTTCATGGAACATTGAACATAGAACATACAGTGCAGAAGGAGGCCATTCGGCCCATCGAGTCTGCACCGACCCACTTAAGCCCTCACTTCCTCCCTATCCCCGTAACCCAATAACCCCTCCTAAGCTTTTTGGTCACTAAGGGCAATTTATCATGGCCAATCCACCTAACCTGCTTTGGAATGTGGGAGGAAACCGGTGCAGCCGGAGGAAACCCGCGCAGACACGGGGAGAACGTGCAGACTCTGCACAGACAGTGACTCAGCGGGGAATCGAACCTGGGACCCTGGCGCTGTGAAGCCACAGTGCTAGCCACTTGTGCTACCATGCTGCCCATCGGTCTCCTTTTCTAAGGAAGGATGTTTTGGGACTGATGTATGAGGAGAGACTGATGTGGTTAGCATTGTATTCGCTCGAGTTTAAAGGCTCGGCATCTGAATGGGACTCAGCTGAGTCCTGGGATCCAGCAGTCCTCCAACTGCTGACACACTTGGATGTTCCTGCCTCCACCTGATGTGCAACAGCAACTGTGTGGTGCCCACTAGATTGTGCCCCAGAAGCCTGTCCACTAACATCACCCACCGAGGTGTGTGTCTCTGCGCTGATGGAAGGTGTGGTGAAAGCTGTGACACCTGGATGGTGGTCTCTTTGGAGCCCTCCTCTGAGGTGGCCTCTTGGGTGGTGGGGGAGGGGGATGACTCTGGATGACCCGGCCCCATAAGATAGAGTTCCTGCGAGAGAATGGATATTTGGTCAGTGAGATGGAAGGATCATTCAAGGTGGCAGGGTGTGTGGAGAGTGCCATTCATAAAGCATATGACATCTTGGGCTTTATAAATAGAGGCATATAGTACAAAAGCGAGAAAGTTCTGTTAAACCTGTATAAAACACTGTTTCAGCCTAAACTGGAGTATTGTGTCCAGTCCTGGGCACCACACTTTCGGAAGAATGTGGAGGCTTCAGAGTGGGTGCAGAAAAAGTTCACCAGAATGGTTCCAGGGATTAGGAACTACAGTTACATAGATAGGTTGGAAAACTGGGACTGCTTTTCTTCGAGAGGTGAAGGTTTAGAGGAGGTTTGGGAGATATTCGACGTCATTGAGGGGTTTGAACAGACTAAAAAGGGAGAAACTGTCCCAACTGGTGGAAGGATGGAGAACCAGTAGGCACAGATTTAAGGTAATTGGCAAAAAAACAATAGCAACTTGAGGGTGGATGTCTTCACAGAGCAGCTTGTTGGGATCTGGAACGCACTTCCTGAGAGCGGGGATTGGGGGGGACATTGAAATGGAAATTAGACTGTGACCTGAAAAGGATTAAAATGTGCAAAGGCTTCTGGGAAATGGTGGGGGAGTGGCACAAGGAGAATTGATCCTGTAGAGGGCCACGGACACGATGAACCAAACGGACTTAATAATAATAATAATAATAATAATCACTTATTGTCACAAGTAGGCTTCAATGAAATTACTGTGAAAAGCCCCTAGTCACCACATTCTGACGCCTGTTCAGGGAGGGGACTTCTTGCCTGTTGTAACCATTGTTTGATTCTATGAATCTTTACAGGTACATCGATTTCCCACAGGTCTGGCTCCAACCTTTTAGTCCTAGACTCCCTAACCAGTGGAAATAATTTATCTCTAACTCCCCTTTTTTCCCCTTAATTTCTTGAAATCTATAATCAAATAATTTAACCCGTGGTGTCCAATGTTATTTTGCTGAGTCTACATTAATCTTCCTTGAATATCAATAAATCCTTCCAAATGTGTGATGCCAAGAACTGGTCACAATATTTCATGTGTGATCTAATCAGGCATTTGTCTAGCTGTAATATAATCCTGCTCCCTTGTATTCTAATATAAAGGCCAGCATTCAATTCAACATTTTTTATTTCTATCCTTGTTCATGACATTTTGGTGAGCTATTTATCTGGACTCTGAAGTCTCTTTGGATCCCTAACATTTCTGGCTTGTTCACTATTGAGAAACTGCTTTGTTCCATCCTTTTTGGGAATGGAATTGATAGTCTCACATTTACCTACATTGGAAAGCATTTACTTTCTGTGCATCCATTTCATCTTTGTGTAAGTTTATGCTTCTATCTTGGGCACGATTCTCCCAACAAAGGACTAAGTGTCATTTTGGGTGAGTTTGATGGGGTGTTTCCCACAGCTATTTGGATGAGATCCAGACCTACATTCACCCACACTGAGTGCGTATCTACCAGCTACGTCCTGCTGCAATTGGGATTGGATGCGACCAGTAGATTCTGGGAGAGCCCTCTCCTGGGATTCCCAACAGATTTTACACCTCGTGAGATCTTATTCGAGCTCACGAGAGGTCGCAATCTGGAACCCACCCACAATGAGTGGGGCTCAGTCTCGTACGGTTAAGTGAGTTTAAAACTCACATAACTGTGCTGCCACTGGATCAAACATCCACCTGGTATCTATCAGCCTCATCGAGGAGATCCCAGTCGGGCACCATTGAGCACCCACAAATGGGGACCGGGCAAAAAGACATTTGGGGGTCCTTGGGTGGTCTGCCTCCGGGCAGGATGGCACCATAGCACCAATGGTGCCACAAGGGCACCTAGGCACTGGCAACCTGGCACCCTGGCAGTGCCACCTGGGTCCCAGGCACTGCCAGGCTAGCAGGGAGCTGGCATTCTGCCCACACTGGGGATCGAGCCTGGGGGTGCCCAGCCGGTATGTGGTGGGGTACAGAGGGGGGGGGGCTCAAAGACCCCCCGATTGGTGAGCTGGTACATTGGGGGTTTGGGCAGGACGTGTTGATGGTTCAAGAGATTGGGGTGCCATTTTAAAATAGCGCCCCGATCTCTTCCTGCATTGAGGAGCGCCACTCGTCAGAGCTCCTCAGTGAGGGATACATAGCAAAATGCGGGATATTCCCGCTAGTGGGAGAGAACAAAAAAGAGTGCCATTAGATAGTGAGGTCGTTCCCAGTGCTACAAGCACCAGGAATGACCCCTCGATTCCTGCCCAGAATGGACTCTTTCATGAGCATGGCCTCCCTCAGGCCTTGAGCCTTGGCAGTGCCAACCTGACAATCTGGTAACTTGGTGGTGCCAACTGGGCTCATTTAAATATGCCCAGCGAGGGCAAGATCCAGATCGCACTGGGCACCGCGAGTCGGGTGACTCATGAAGCCTGAAGCCTGATTTGGGCCTCTCCACGATGCACCAAGAGCAAGTGCATCAAGAGCAGTGCCGCCGGGCGCAATGCACTGGGAAAATCGCACACTTACAATTCTTCAATGTGAACCATCATTATGTCTTTGGCATGCTTGGACATTTATCTCTCTCTTTTCCATTAAGTTAGTTGTTGATAAATGTGGTGAGTAGTTGAGACCCCGATACAGATCTTTGTGGGACACCACTGGTCACATCCTGCCAATGGCCGTACCTGCCATTATCCCTGCTCTCTGTCTCCTGTCACTCAGCCAATTTCCTCACCCGCTCAATAATTTGCCATCAATCTGTGAACTTCAACAATAACAGTCTGTTATGAGAAATGTTATCAAATACTTTCTGGAGGGCTATATCAATCGCATTTGTAGACATTCCCCCAACCACTACTTCAATGACCAAAACATCCAATCAGATTGGATGACCCAACCTTTAGAAATTCATGCGGTTCTCTCTGATCCACTGAACATTTTCAAGATGCTCATTCACACTATCCTTAATTTATTAATACTTGTAATTTCCAACAATAGTTGTTCGGCAAATTGGTCAGTAAGTTCTTGGGTTCCCCCTTCATCTTTATTGAATAGTGGAAGAGCATGCACAATGTCCCAATCTACAGGCACAGTTCCTGAATGGAGAGAAGATTATAGTTCAGGCAGCTGCAATGTTCTCACCTGCTTCCTATCAAATCCTGTGATAGAAACTATCTGGTCATGGGATTTTGTCACTTTTTCGTGCCATTACTTTCTCTATTACAATTAATTTGTTTATGTTTTGATTTTGAGCTCCTATCCCTGATACAATATTAGCCTCCTTGGGGGTGCCAAGCTTCTGTAAGCTCTGGTGCTAAGCTATTATTCAACATATTCACAATTCCCTCATTTTTATTGACAATTTCAACATTGTTAGTTTGCACCTGCCCTCTCAATTTTGTAATAGAATTGTCAATATTTCATGTGTCAGTATATTATCACTTGCAAGTTTTTTTTTCATAATGCTTTGTCATAAAGTACATTCTTTGCCACTCTCAGACTCACCAGGATGAATCAGGATTTTTTTCTCGTACAGTTTTGTATGCTTTTTCATTTGTTTTTATCGTCACTTACCTCTGTAGTCATGCACTCCCTCAATACTGCGCTAATGTCTCAGCTGGATTTTGTCCTCAAGTCTCTGAAGTGGTGCTTGATTCTGATACAAAATTGCTGCAACTCAGCCAAGTTTTAACCAACTGATGAGCAAATCATTTGATCTACAAGATTATTGTTTTTGAAAGATCCTCATACTAAAAGACAATCGGCGCGATATAATGGCCGCATTGTGCCCGTCACGGATCCGAGCGAGCCAGGAAGACCGCAGGAGAATCCGAAAGCGGGTCCCGCTCCCGGCGCCAATCGGTTTCCGATCTAACTGGTCCCCTCCCGTTGGCAAGATCTGGATCGCACCGTAAAGAGGCAAGAAATGACTAATCACCAATTAAGACCAATCTCCATATCGTTAATGGGATGGACTCCCTATCTAATGTCCTCCCAGGATCTAACCAGCTTCCCAGCGAGCGGTCACCTTTTAGCACACCAATTTAAAAATATGAAGCTGGCGCAATGGCTGCTGGGGGATCAGAGGAGGTGAGTATCAATCTTAGAAACAGGGCAAACAGCCAGGGTGCACTGGGGCTGCTGTCCCAGTGCACAGGGCGGGTGGGGGAGCCCGCGTGGGGGAGCCCCTGTAGGGGGGACGGGCCCAGTCGAGGGTTGGCCGCCAATAATCACTGGTCGCCCCTGGGCTGGGGGCGTAAGGGGCTCAGCGCCTGGAGGTCCAATATGCCACCCCATTCCCCCGGATACTGCATACCCATACCAGGGGCAACTTCAGCTGCTGCCTGTCAGTCCCACCGAACACTAACAGGATAGAGCTCTGTCCATGGTAATATGGTGCAGGTCACTTTAACTCCCACTGATTGAGGAGGCTTCTGGCTGCACAGCTGAAGGCTACGGCTAATAGCAAATTGGCTCAGGAGTCCCTGCTGTGCCCGGGGGTGCGTGTGCTCCAGGTCCCCCAGCACAACCGGCTCGTTGGATGCACGTTGGGAGAAGGTGGGGAATGTAAGTGTGGGGAAGGCTTGGGGGACCCAAGGGTCCCGTGGTGGAAGCCCTAACTGATTGTCAGTCTCTCACCCTCTCAAAATCCTTACAGATATCACATGATGGATGATAAAGAACAAAGAACAAAGAAAAGTACAGCACAGGAACAGGCCCTTCGGCCCTCCAAGCCCGTGCTGACCATGCTGCCCATCTAAACTAAAATCTTCTACACTTTCTGGGTCCGTAGCCCATTATTCCCATCCTATTCATGTATTTATCCAGACGCCCCTTAAATGTCACTGTCATCCCTGCTTCCACCACCTCCTCCGGTAGCGAGTTCCAGGCACCCACTACCCTCTGCATAAAAAACTTGCCTCGTACATCTCCTCTAAACCTTGCCCCTCGCACATTAAACCTATGCTCCCTAGTAATTGGCCCCTCTACCCTGGGGAAAAGCCTCTGAGTATCCACTCTGTCTATGCCCCTCATAATTTTTTAGACATCTCTCAGGTCGCCCCTCAACCTCCGTCGTTCCAGTGAGAACAAACCAAATTTATTCAACCGCTCCTCATAGCTAATGCCACCCATACCAGGCAACATCTGGTAAATCTCTTCTGCACCCTCTCTAAAGCCTCCACATCCTTCTGGTAGTGTGGCGATCAGAATTGAATATATACTCCAAGTGTGGGCTAACTAAGTCAGCTGCAACGTGACTTGACAATTCTTATACTCAATGCCCTGGCTAATGAAGGCAAGCATGCTGTATACCTTCTTGACTACATTCTCCACCTGTGTTGTCCCTTTCAGTGATCTGTGGACCTGTACACCTAGATCTCTCTGACTGTCAATACTCTTGAGGGTTCTACCATTCACTGTATATTCCCTACCTGCATTAGACCTTCCAAAATGCGTTACCTCACATTTGTCCGGATTAAACTCCATCTGCCATCTCTCCGCCCAAGTCTCCAAATGATCTAAATCCTGTTGTATCCTCTGACAGTCCTCATCGCTATCCGCAATTCCACCAACCTTTGTGTCGTCTGCAAACTTACTAATCAGACCAGTTACATTTTCCTCCAAATCATTTATATAGACTATGAACAGCAAAGGTCCCAGCACTGATCCCTGCGGAACATCACTAGTCACATCCCTCCAATTAGAAAATCACCCTTCCATTGCTACTCTCTGCCTTCTATGACCTAGCCAGTTCTGTATCCACCTTGCCAGCTCACCACTGATCCTGTGTGACTTCACCTTTTATACCAGTCTACCATGAGGGACCTTGTCAAAGGCCTTACTGAAGTCCATATAGACAACATCCACTGCCCTACTTGCATCAATCATCTTAGTGACCTCTTCAAAAAACTCTATCATGTTAGTGAGACACGACCGCCCCTTCACAAAACCATCCTGCCTCTCACTAATACCTCCATTTGCTTCCAAATGGGAGTAGATCCTGTCTCGAAGAATTCTCTCCAGTAATTTCCCTACCACTGACATAAGGCTCACCGGCCTGGAGTTCCCTGGATTATCCTTGCTACCTTTCTTAAACAAAGGAACAACATTGGCTATTCTCCAGTCCTCCGGGACATCACATGAAGACAGTGAGGATCCAAAGATTTCTGTCAAGGCCTCAGCAATTTCCTCTCGAGCCTCCTTCAGTATTCTGGGGTAGATCCCATCAGGCCCTGGGGACTTATCTACCGTAATATTTTTCAAGACACCCAACACCTCGTCTTTTTGGATCTCAATGTGACCCAGGCTATCTACACACCCTTCTCCAGACTCAGCATCCACCAATTCCTTCTCTTTGGTGAATACTGATGCAAAGTATTCATTTAGTACCTCGCCCATTTCCTCTGGCTCCACACATAGATTCCGTTGCCTATCCTTCAGTGGGCCAACCCTTTCCCTGGCTACCCTATTGCTTTTTATGTATGTGTAAAAAGCCTTGGGATTTTCCTTAACCCTATTTGCCAATGACTTTTCGTGACCCCTTCTAGCCCTCCTGACTCCTTGCTTAAGTTCCTTCCTACTTTCCTTATATTCCACACAGGCTTTGTCTGTCCCCAGCCTTCCAGCCCTGACAAATGCCTCCTTTTTCTATTTGAAAGGCCTACAACATCTCTCGTTTTCCAAGGTTCCTGAAATTTGCCGTATTTATCCTTCTTCCGCACAGGAACATGCCGGTCCTGAATTCCTTTCAACTGACTTTTGAAAGCCTCCCACATGTCAGATGTTGATTTACCCTCAGACATCCGCCCCCAATCTAGGTTCTTCAGTTCCCGCCTAATATTGTTATAATTAGCCTTCCCCCAATTTAGCACACTCACCCTAGGACCACTCTTATCCTTGTCCACCAGCACTTTAAAACTTACTGAATTATGGTCACTGTTCCCGAAATGCTCCCCTACTGAAACTTCTACCACCTGGCCGGGCTCATTCCCCAATACCAGGTCCAGTACAGCCCATTCCCTAGTTGGACTGTCTACATATTGTTTTAAGAAGCCCTCCTGGATGCTCCTTACAAACTCTGCCCCATCTAAGCCCCTGGCACTAAGTGAGTCCCAGTCAATATTGGGGAAGTTGAAGTCTCCCATCACAACTACCCTGTTGTTTTTACTCATTTCCAAAATCTGTCTACCTATCTGCTCCTCTATCTCCCGCTGGCTGTTGGGAGGCCTGTAGTAAACCCCCAACATTGTGACTGCACCCTTCTTATTCCTGATCTCTACCCATGTAGCCTCGCTGCCCTCTGAGGTGTCCTCCCGTAGTACAGCAGGGATATTCACCCTAACCAGTAGCGCAACTCCTCCACCCCTTTTACATCCATCTCTATCCTGCCTGAAACATCTAAATCCTAGATACTGTGGACCACACAGCTGCTGCCCTCGTGGTTCTGGTAGCAGGCCAGGCACCTAGACACCGGAAACAGCAGCAGCAACAGCATCGACAGAGGCGCGAGGCAGCAGCACATATGCAGGGGCCTACCCTACATCCTGAGGATCCGGCCACCCATCAGGCCAAGGAGAGACACCGAGGGGGAGGCCAGCAATGGCCCAAGGTGTAACGGTTGCGCTGGTTGTTTGAGGAGATGAATGTGCTGCAGGAGGCTCTTCCTCAACAAGGAGACGGTGCAGAACTGTGCCATGTCCTTGCGGATTTGGCACCATGTGGAAGAGGAGGCTACCCACTCCCGGTGGCTGACATAGTCACTGCAGCATTGAACCCTTACACCTCAGATTAATTTCAGGGCTTGAGCAGGACTTGTGTGGCATTTCACAAGCTACAACCTACCCACAAGTGCATCCATATGATGGCACGAATGCCCTGTTTACCCGTGCATCTGATGATATGAACTTTGAACAGACCAGGCGAGGGCAAAGTGCAGGAGAGCGATAGTTATATGGGGACTATAGTAAGGGGCACAGATAGGTGCTTCTGTGGAAGTGAAAGAGACTCCAGGATGGTGTTGCCTCCCTGATGCCAGGGTCAAGGATGTCTCTAAACGAACACAGGACATCCTGAAGGGGGAGGGTGAACAGCCAGAGGTCGTAGTACACATAGGTACTAATGACATAGGCAGGAAGAGTGATGAGGTCCTGCAGAATGAGTTCAGGAAGTTAGGCAGTAAGCTAAAAAGCAGGACCTCTAGGGTTGTAACTCAGGATTACTCACGTGTGCCACGTGTCAGTGAGGCTAGAAATAAGAGGATAGTGCAGCTAAACACGTGGCTAAACCAAAGTTTAATGAGGGAGGGTTTCAGATTTCTGCAACATTGGGATCTCTTCCGGGGCAGGTGGGACCTGTACAAGAAGGACGCGTAGCATCTAAACTGGAGGGGCACCAATATCCTGGCTGGGAGGTTTGCTCGTGTCACTCGGGAGGATTTAAACAAATATGGCAGGTGTTGGGAACCAGAGCATTAGCTTAGAAGGTGTAATAACTGAAGGGGAAATAGAGAACCAAAATAATAGAACATCATCCTCAGGCAGAGCAAAAAATGTGACCAGTGTGAGAAAGGAGGTGGTCAATGCAGGACTGAGGGTGTTTTACCATAATGTGCGCAGTATACAGAACAAGGTAAATGAGCTTGTTGCGCACATTGAAATTGACGGGTATGATGTTGTGGGCATCACAGAGACATGGCTGCAAGGGGATCAGGGCTGGGATCTAAATATCCAAGGAAATGTGTCCGATCGAAAGGACAGGCAGATGGGCAAAGGGGGCAGGGTTGCATTGTTAGTAAGGAATGAAGTCAAATCGATAGCAAGGAGTGATATAGAATCAGAAGGCATGGAATCTCTATGGGTAGAGTTGAGGAATCACAAAGGTAAAAAGACCCTGATGGGAGTTATGTAGAGGCCCCCTAGCATTAGTCAGGATGTGGGCAGAAAATAAATCAGGAGATAGAAAAGGCACGTAAAAAGGCAATATCATGGGCGACTTCAATATGCAGGTGGACTGAGAAAATCAGGTTGGTAGTGGATCCCGAGAAAAGGAATTTGTGGAATGTTAAGAGATGGGTTTTTTGTAGCAGCTTGTGGTAGAGCTCACTAGGGATCAGGCAATTCTGGATTTGGTGATGTGTAATGAGGCAGACTTGGTTAGGGATCTTAAGTTGAAGGAACTCTGAGGGAGCAGTGACCTGCAGTTTGAGAGGGAGAAGCTGGAGTCAGATGTAACGGTATTACAATGAAATAAGGGTAACTACAAAGACATGAGGGAGGAGCTGGCCAGAGTTGATTGGAAAAGGAGACCAGCAGGGAAGACAGTGGAACAGCAATGGAAGGGGTTTTTGGGGGGTATTCGGAAGGCACAACAGAAATTCATCCCAAGGAGGAGGAAACCTGCTAAGGGGAGGACGAGACATCCATGGTTGTCGAGGGAAGTCAAGGACAGCATAAAAGCAAAAGAAAAAGCATAGAAAGTGGCAAGGATTAGTGGGAAGCCAGAGGACTGGGAATCATTTGAAAGCGAGCAGAGGACAACTAAAAAAATCAATAAGAGGAGAGAAGATGAAATATGAGTGCAAGTTAGCTAGTAAATAAAAGAAGATAGGAAGAGTTTCTTTCAATATATAAAAGTTAAGAGAGAGGCAAAAATAAACACTGGACCACTGGAAAACGTGGTTGGAAAAGTAATAATAGGAAACAAAGAAATAGCAGAGGAACTGAATAGTTACTTTGCATCAATCTTCACAGTGGAAGACGCCAGTGGGATGCCAGAGCTCCAGGAGAACCAGGGGACAGAGGTGAGTGCAGTCGCCATCACTAAGGAGAAGGTTCTGGGGAAAATGAATGGTCTGAAGGTGGATAAGTCACCTGGACCAGATGGACTACACCCCAGAGTCCTAAAAGAGAAAGCTGAGGAAATTGTGGAGGCATTGGTGGTGTTTTTTCAGGAATCACTGGAGGCTGGAATGGTCCCAGAGGACTGGAAAGTGGCTAATGTAACACCCCTGTTTAAGAAGGGAGGAAGGCAGAAGATGGGAAATTATAGGCCGGCTAGCCTGATTTCGGTCATTGGTAAGATTTTAGAGTCTGTTATTAAAGATGAGGTTGGGAAGTGCTTGAAGTGCGTGGTAAAATAGGATTGAGTCAGCCCGGCTTTGTCAAAGAGAGGTCATGTCTGACAAATCTGTTAGAGTTCTTTGAGGAGGTAAAAGGAAGTTAGACAAAGGAGAACCAGTGGACGTGATTTAGTTAGATTTCCGGAAGGCCTTTGACAAGGTGCCACATAGGAGACTGTTAAATAGGTTAAGATCCCATGCTGTTAAGGGTAAGATACTGACATGGATAGAGGATTGGCTGGAATACAAGACCAGAGATGTACTTCTGAGGCTGTATAAGGCTCTGGTCAGACCCCATTTGGAGTATTGTGAGATGTTTTGGGCTTGATTAATAAGGGGATCAGGGGTTATGGGAAGAAGGCAGGAGAATGGGGATGGGAGAATATCAGCCATGATTGAATGGCGGAGCAGGCTCGATGGGCCAAGTGGCCTAATTCTGCTCCTATGTCGTATGGTCTTAAGGTCTTATAAGATGCCCAGGCAGTAGATTTCTCGACCAACATTGTGATGCCCCATGTCCAGGAGGTAACAGATGGCACGTATGTTGCCTTGCGTGCACCGGGCAGTCTGGGAGAAGGGATTCCAATCGTTGAATGTTAACTTGTATGTGACAATCACATGAAGATCATATATGTATGTGCTCGCTTCCCAGGGAGTGTGCACGACAGATACATCCTGGGGCAGTCGGAGATCCCGGCCTTTTCGAGCGACACCCCAGGATGACAGGAGGCTCATGTGGCCACCTGTGCTGACATTGAATGCTGCATCAGAATGCTGAAAATGTGTTTCCGATGCCTTGATCGCTATTGTGGTACTCTGCAGTACAGTCCCCGGAGGGCATCCCACTTTGTGGTGGTCTGCTGTGCCATCCACAACTTGGCACAGCAGTGGGGCAATGTGCTAGAGGTGCAGGAGGAGGGACATGTGGCCTCATCTGAGGAGGAGGAGTCGAACCAGGAGGGGCTGGCGTACGAACCAGAGGAGGACCGCAGGAACAGCTGGATGATGCAGGACAGGTGGCAGCAGCAAGGTTCCAGCATGTCCGGAAAACAAGGTAGGTCCTCACACTTGTCTGCTCCTCGTAGGATGTGGCTTATTCTCACCCCCTCACCCCTTCCCACTTTGCCAACCCGCCTTTCCCTCACCCTCCCCAACAATTCCTCCATCCATCCATCCCCCCCACAATCACCCTGCTCCACCCCACCCAGGGTCTGTGTTACCTCACTCCAGGGTGATGGGCCTGTGTTGGCGGGTCAATATACAGGAGGGTAATTGTATCCTGTTGTGAGCTGAGCTCTGGTGCTCCTCAATCTATGCCATAGTCTGACTCCTGTCTGTTTGCTGACAGCGCACTCACACCCATCACCTGCATGTGGTATGCCTTGGGTGAGGGGGCCCAGATGTAGGATGCCCTCAGCGATGCCCCTCTGTGACTGGGCCGTGGTCTGCAATGCCTCGCCAATGTCCTCCTGCGTCTGTGACATGTTCCTCAGCAACTGGGACATGCACTGCAGTGCCTCGGTAATGTCCATCTGACACGGGGACATGCTCCGCAATGCCACGGACAGATCCACCTGAGTCAGGGATACAGCCCCTAGCAACCGGGGCATGTTGTTGAGGCCCTCAGCCATGGCTGTCACTAACTGAGCAGTGCCTTGGCCATCACCACTCATGGTGCTGTCATCGTGCTCTGGGCTTTCCACTGCGGTCACCATCCTAGCAGTGATGGCCTCGGTGCCACGCATTGCCGGGGCCATCTCATGTGCCCGTAGCTTTTGTGATACCTCCAGTTGACCATGGACCCACTGCAGTGTCGCTGACATCCCGCTCTGAGCCTCATGGCTGTACCCTAGCATCTGTATCAAACTCCAGGATAACCTTGTTCAGAGGCTTGTCATGGGATTGGGACCCAGCTGGGTCCTGGGATGCGGCAGGCCTCGGACTGCTGTCCCCCCGGGGGAGGAAGTGAAAGGCGGGACTGGTGCCAGGGTGCTGATGCCAACTCAACCGTTCAGCCCAGCGGTTGTCTTTGAACTTCTTGTGGCACTGGGTGGCGGTCCTCCTGGTGACTGACTCTCCGACATCCTCAGGGGAACATGGTATCGTGTCTGTACTCCACCGTATCCAATGGTCTGGCCAGGTTGGCAGCTCCGAATTGTGGAGCGAGTTTGCATGGTGGCATGGCTGCATTCTGTCTGCGTTTTGCTCTGCAGGATTGGTTGAAGAGCTGCTCCCCCTCTTCAACAGGGAGTTCCTGGGTGCGGTTGAGGTGAATCAGCTGGCAGGGCAGTCATTTCTGATGAGAAACCTGTTGTTACCGGCCCTAATTGGCGTTTGATACCGGTGGTGGTCTCACCGGGTTGCCAATCAGGAAGCAGCCGGCAATTCTTACTCACTGCAATGCTAAAAAAAACCTTTCTGTTCGATCACACCCAATGTATCATCGTGACTTTTATTCACTAATTTGGCTAATGGTGTTCATTACAGTTTTGTTCAGCATTTGAAAGAGATTGCTTAATTTGCTTAATTCTTTCCTATTATTTACATACTAACAGAAGGAAGATCGTCTTGGTTATGACCAGACTGGGCTTTAGGACAGTAATGCTGATAAGATGTTTCAGAGTTCAAATTGATTAGTTTTCTAGCTAACGATTCATAAAATTACTGTTTTCATGACAAGTGTTCCATTTAATCCCTGAAGTATCAAAGTTGAGAGAGCTTGAGCAGTTTCTTCAGTGTTGTAGTTTTAAACAGACAGGCCGTGATTTAGTGTCTGCGTTTGCCGTAGGCGCAAATCCCTTAATGCGTTAAATCTCATGAGTGGCCTAAAATGGGATTTGCCCCTGTGATGACACGATCAGATTCACGCCCAGGAAGGGCACGATCAGAGGCTGACTTACAATGAAATGCACCGTGCCTAGGGACTGGGCCCCAGCCAATGGAGGGCCCTGTGCTGGCCGGTGTCTGTGGGCACCAATCAAAGCCTGATATCAGACTCTGATTGGCCGAGTCCCCTTAGAGCAAGGTAACATTGGTGAACGTTGACATGAGTCGGGGAGGGAGAGAGGCAGCAGTAAGGGCAAAGATCTCCTGTGTATGCTAAACTAACGTTTTTGCTGATTAGCGAAAAAAGTCCCAAAGGAGGTAGGTGGTGAACCAGCCAGCCGGTCGGGACTTGGAAGCAAGTCGCCGTCGAGTGGAGCAGGGGTGGCTTGATGCCCAGGCCAGGGATGGGAAAGACTGGACAGGCCATAGCCAGGCAGCCAAGCCAGCTGCGAGGCGAGGTTGTCGAGTGGGGTGCGAGGTGCCGCCGGAGCAAGGTGTATTGGTGAAAAGGGCCATAGTGGGAGCAGGGTGAATGAGCCAGCCAGCTGGTTTGGACTCAGGGTAGCCATCGTCGAGCAGCAAGGGGAGCAGGGGTGACTGTCGACCCACAGGGCTGAGGAAGGCAAAAACGTCTCCTCTTTCAGGAAACTCATTTTAGTAAATCAAGAACAATCAGTTAATATGAAGCAACGATATCAATCTGGCAGTCAAAAATGCAGAACATTGAAGACAAGGCAAGAGGACGAAGTTAGGCAAAAAGACAGTTTGCCATTTTACTTTAAAAAGTTCAAAGTATTGAACAGTGTACAAACTGCACACTTATCCTCATCCAAATGTATGGGTAAATTACCTGATGACTTAGACTTGCCGATATCCAGAGATATCACACCGCCTGAGTTGAACAAGAGTGGAATCTGAAATGGCAATGGAACTACAAAATATTTCTTCTGTTGAAGTGAGGGATGAAACCGACCGTGAAGGTCCCAGGTTCGATTCCCGGCTTGGGTCACTGTCTGTCCAAAGATGTGCAGGTTAGGTGGATTGGCCATGATAAATTGCCCTTAGTGTCCAAAATTGCCCTTAGTGTTGGGTGGGGTTACTGGATTATGGGGATAGGGTGGAGGTGTTGACCTTGGGTAGGGTGCTCTTTCAAAGAGCCGGTGCAGACTCGATGGGTTGAATGGCCTCCTTCTGCACTGTAAATTCTATGATATAAGATATTGCCTTTTGGCCAAAATATGGTCCACTCGGTATGATAGAATATTCTGTAATAAATAAACATGAAATTTAGGTAATCCAGAGCATTTCAGAAAAGAGTTTGATCTTTCCTTTTTCTGAATTAGTCTTTATTCTAATGCAGTTTGCTCCTCCCAATCCCCTTTTCACTTTACTTCTCTCTAATGTTTCATCTTGGTGCCCCTTTCTCTTTCAAACTAGTTTAGTCACTCCCCCCCCCCCCCCAACCCCCCCCCCCCCCCCCCACCACCACCACCACCAGTCCTTGTTAACTCTCCCACCACCCTCGTGACTGTTATCTATCAGGGAATACATTCCTGCTGTAAAGCATCATGTGATGTGTAGTGATGTCAGCAGAGTGTTTGGACGGGCTTTGGGGAGATCATCATCTTCATAAACCAGCACATTTTATAAGAATCCAGAGCGGGCACCTCCATCCCTTTTCTCTTTGCGGCAACAAAGAAATATAACAGTGATCCTTGCTTTTCTGTTCACGAACTTTGCGATTGGAGAATTACTTCCTGAACACCACCTATGGCTATGGCCTCCTGCTGAGCATTTGCCTCCTCCTCCCCTGGCAGCTTGTCCTGCTCTGTGGTCTCCTCCTTCATTGTTCCATGGTCATGTGTTTGTTCATAGCAACAGCCTTTACAGACCATTCATATCCTGAGCCAGATTATCTGTAAAGGAGGCAACAACAGGAGTGCTGGAATGGTACGTTTCTCTCTGTATAGACAAATTAAGTTTTCGATGACACTAGCAAAAACTAATACCTGAAAGTTAGTTCAGAACAGTTTCTGAAACTTTTTTCGAGTGACCCACGTTTACAGAATGGCCGACTATCACAACCCTCGCCTCATTCACAAAAGGTTTTCCAGAATTACTTTTTAAAAGTCACACTCATTGTTGGCACTTCTGTATTATTGAATGTAAAAATTGTAAATTGAGCTGCTGTTTCACCTTAAACGACAGCTCCACCCTGACACCTTGCTAAAGAGTGTGGCTCAGGATTATTTGATTATTTTATTTCTTCACACCCATTCTTAGCATTTGGAAAATTGTGTGCAAGCGCTGGAAAGATTAACAGGCTCAGTATTGCACAGTTTTAACAACCTCATGTTCACGCGTTCAAAACCTAACACAACCTCGGAAAGGAAATTAAACTCAAAACTTCAACTTCAGAAACAGGAGCCCTAATTGTTGAACTAAAAACACGGTCAGACAGAATGTCACTGGACGCCTGCCAGTACCGTTTCCCAGGTAATCATGTAACAGACTAAAAACATGCTTAAAAATAAACAATGTTGGGCACAGCCCAGCTGCCCAATATACAAAACGTGTAGACACATTCCATTCCATACACCTGCAACATTTTACCGGCTTCTGCACACGAGTGTAGTTCAGTCGCCAGCTAATGCCATCTTTGCCGAACAATTCAAGCCCCGATAAAGGTAGATGCAAAAGTCCTTGCTGTAAAAGACCGATTCAGCTGACATGGAGTCCATGTCGCCACACGGCAGACACGGATGCTTGGAGACGAATACCTGGGAAGAGGGGGTAGACAGCGGCGGGGGAGGAGATGAAGAAAAGAAGCGTCCTTGAAGAACAAGAGCCCCGGTGTGGAGAGACAATTCAGAAATGGAAGGAATGGACAGAGGGGCATGTAGGGCTGGAGGAGGCTGCATGTTCAGGTTAACTGAGAGAATGATAAAAGATGCAAGGGGTTTGATAGTGACTCACTGAGCTCACAAAATAATACAGATCCTGACGCTGAACATAGTAGCAGGGAATGCCACCCAAAGAGAATTTTATAGGTCTCGGACTGCAAACTGCCCCAGCTAACTGTGGCCCAGAGAGGCAAGGAGGTCCACAGAACAGACTTCTACAGCCTCATGTGGTCATACACTGTACTGCAGTGGGAATTTACCTAGAGAGAAAACGGTAAACCTCTGGTCAGGCGATCTCTGGGGATCATTTTGGTGTCTTTTTGGTGACCCAGTCTACACCATCCCGTGACCCATCACTGCTTTAGAAGCTTCACTGCATGATTCCTTTAAATCTCACTGGTGGGGGTAACTTCATGCCAGGTCACATCATGATCTACGAAGTGAGGTTAGCGAAGGTGGTCCCATTGACAAGCTCCTCTGAATTTTTCCCACTTGTGGCAATCTTAAAGAGTAGTAACTCCTTCAATAAGATAGAGTTTGGAAGCTTGTCTGTGAACCTTGGATTCTATTTTAGGACCACATAACATCTGAAAATCAGGTGCTCCACAGCTCTAATTGCCTGTGTTCCTGAGTTATTATTGGAGAATACCTATTGTGTTGGCAGAAATGGCTGTGAAAATGTACATTTCTGGCCAGAAATGTATACCTTCGGCAATAGTTTTTCTTTATGTCCATCACTATTACCTCTAGAATTTTCGTGGGATTTATCTTTGGCATCTTTCATTGAACTGACGCCACATCCATTTTTTTTTCACTTATGCTTCAGTGAAACACCTGGGTAGAAAGGCACGGTATAAAAGTAAGTTGTTGTTGATATATTGTTAAGCAAAGAACAATTAGAAGGGCTTCCTATGGTCACATTGTCAGTAATTAATCATGGGGATAGGAAGACATCTTATGCAATGTTTCCTCAGGAAATCAAGTGGGTAGAATACACTTTTTAATACAGTGGATTCTACACTGTCTGTAAGGAATGGGCATGATGTCTTTGCTTTCAGTTCCATCTACCTTGTATAGATTATGGTAACATAGTTATTATGGTAGCAACCCAAATGCTGTGAGTTCATATCTCAAAGCAAGTCATGAAACTGAATCCAATAAATCTGGTAATTTACCACATTATGATAGAATCTTAATAGTCTTAATAATGCATTTCAGCAACGAACCTGCCATTCTCTACCAAGTCTGGCTTCCATGTGCCTCCTTAATGTCCTCAAGGCAGTTAGCAGTGTGTAATAAATGCTGCCTTGTCAGTGTTGTTCACATCTTCAGAACAAATAATAATAATAAAAAGGTTTAATTTGGAAAACCACATGAAATGAAAGCTACATTAATTTTGTTTTAATAAAATGTATGCATCCTACCATTTGAATGTATATGAGTTTTGATGTTTGACGTCATGCAGTTAAACCTTCTGGCAAATAGATATTTCATTTATAATCGGGCTGAACATTACAGTGTACTTCAGGATAATAATTTATTCATGCACTGTGTCAAAACTGTTTTTTCCAGGTATTGTTGTTAATATTCCTCCTATAACAAACTCATGTTGCTTTAACATTTCCCCATTGCACTCCTATTTTCAGCTGAAGTTCTTTTCTTTCTGTTGGTGATTAATTCTGATTTTAATATATATTTCACTCACGCCCCACTTAAGGATCATCATAATTAACCCTCACAACATTTTCTTGCAAACGTCAAACAAGCTTAGTCAATTTATCTTTCTTAAATAAAATGTCAAAAATCGAGGAATTGTATTTTCTTTGAAGGGATTGATTGAAAAGAAGGGTAAAAGGTTGGTGGAGCAAAGGCTACGAGATGCCACATGAAGATGATGCTGACCACCTGAGAGGGCATTTGACACCTAGGAGCACTGCTGCCTGGCCCTGAGGTCCATACTCTGGAATTTGACCTCCTTGATCCCTGCTCCCACGAATGTCTGAGGGTTGCCCTTGAGGCAGTCTTGGCCTCTCTAGAAACACTGCATCTATCCTCCTTCCTGCCTCCACCATTATTGTTTCCAGACTGAATCTGTCACTCTGGGCCTTTCTGACGGCCTTTGTTATAATCTTTCCATTATTTCCATTGTAGTAATATTTTTGTGCTCCTCCTCTTTAAGGTACTTTGCCTTTAAGAAGAGCACACTGATTATACATGACGGGCACACAACACTGCTAGGGTTTCCTGCTGTGTACAGAGCCCTGAAGCAGTGTTAAGAAGCAGACAGCAGTGTCGGAGTCAGAACAGCTGGGGTCAGAATCACTCAGATGAGGTGGGCACATGAATTTTCCACAATTCCCACCTTGATCTGAACAGGCTTGGGCATATTGTGAATTGTGACCCCCATGCAAATTTCTAGCTCATCAGATCAGTTGGTGAAAAAAAACAAGTTTTTTAATTACTTCACCGGCTGTGGACATCACTGGCTCGGGCAGAATTTTTATTATCCATCCCTAATTGCCCTTGAGAAGGCGGTGGTAAGCCAACTTCTTGAACTATTGAAGCCCATGCAGTGTAGGTACACCCACAATGTAGTTAGGAAGGGAGTTCCAGGATTAGACACTGTGACAGTGAAGGATCAGTGATGCAGTTCCAAATCAGGATGGTGAGTGGCTTCGAGCTTCGAGGGGAGTTTGCAGATGGTGGTGTTCCTAAGAATCTGGTGCCCTGGTTCTTCTAAGAGATAGAGGTTGTGGGTTTGGCAGGGGCTGTTGAGTGAGTTGCTATAGTACATCTTGTTGATGGAACACACTGCTACCACTGTGCACATGTGTGGAGGGAGTGAAAGTTGAAGGTGGTGGATGGAGTGGCAATCAGGCAACTGCTTTCTCCTGGACAGTGTCAAGCTTCTTGGGTGTTATTGCAATCACTCTCCTAATCTGCACATTGTAGATGGTGGACGGGCTTTGGGGAGTCAGGGGGCGAGTTACTCTCCACAGAATTGCAAGCCTCTGGCCTGCTCTTGTAGCCACAATACTTATATGGCTAGTCCAGTCCAGTTTCTGGTCAATGGTAACTCCCCAGAATGTTTTTTTTAAAACTTAGAGTACCCAATTCATTTTTCCAATTAAGGGGCAATTTAGTGTGGCCAATCCACCTACCCTGCACATCTTTGGGTTGTGGGGGCGAAACCCACACAAACACGGGGAGAATGTGCAAACTCCACACGGACAGTGACCCAGAGCTGGGATCGAACCTGGGACCTCGGCGCCATGAGGCATCAGGGCTAACCCACTGCGCCACCTTACTGCCCTAACTCCCCAGAATGTTGATGGTGGGAGATTCATTGATGGTAGAGTCATTGATTGTCAAGGGGAGATGATTGGTTTCTCTGTTGTGGGAGATTATCATTGCCTGGCACTTATGTGGTGCTTGTTACTTGCCATTTATCAGCCCAAGCCTGAATGTCGTCCAGGTCTTGCTGCATATTGGCATAGTCTGTTTCGGTATCTGAAGAATGTGCTGAACATTGTGCAAACATCAGTGAATCTCCCCACTTCTGACCTTATGATGGAGGGAAGGAAATTGATGAAGCAGCTGACAATGGCTAGCCCTTGGCCACTACCCTGAGGAAATCCTGCAGCGATGTTCTAGAACTGAGAAGGTTGACCGCCAACAAACACAACCGTCTTCCTTTTTGCTGGATATAACTCCAACTAGCAGAGGTTTTTCCCTGATTCGGGTTTACTCTGGTTTTGCTGGTGCTCCTTGATGCCACACGCAGTCAAATGCTGCCTGTGTGTTAAGGACAGTCACTCTCATATCTCTTAAGTTCAGCTCTTTTGCTTATGTTTAAAGTAAGGCTGTAAATGAGGTCAGGAGCTGAATGGCGCTGGTGGCACTCAAACTGAGCATCAGTGAGCAGGTGCTGAGCACTGCTGATGATGCTTACTATCACTTTGATGATAATTAAGAGAAGATTGATTGGATGGTAATTGGCCAGGTTACTTCTTCCTACTTTTTTGTGTACTTGGCAAGGGATGTGGCAAGTTCTGGAGCACACGTTTTCAGTGCAACTGTCAGAATGACGCCAGCCTTTGCAGTATCCAGTGCCTTCAACCATTTCTTGATGTCATGTGGAGTGAATTGAAGTGGCTGAAATCCAGCATCTGTGATGCTGGAGACCTCAGGAGGAGGCCGAGATGGACCATCCACTTGGTATTTCTGGCTGAAGATTGTTGCAAATCCTTGTTTTCTGCATCGATGCATGTGATTTCTCCATCACTGATATGCAGATATTCGTGCAGCATCTTCCTCCAATTAGTAATTTAATGGCGCACTCCCATTCACGACAGGATATGGCAGAACATGGATCTGATTCTATGGTTGTCAGATTGCTTAGTTCTGTCTATTGCTTGCTGCTTTCACTGTTTAGTATGTAAAAAGTCCCATGTTGTAGCTTCACCTGGTTGACACCTCAGTTCGTGCTGATCCAAGTATGCCCTCCGACACATGTCATTGAACCAGAATTCGTGGAGTCCAGATTCGATGTTGAGGACTCCCAGGGTAACTGCCACCTAACTGTGTACCAAGGTGCTGCCAACTTTGCTGCCAGTTTGGACAGGACATACCCAGGAATGGCGATGGTAGTGTCTGGGACGTTGTCTGGATGGTATGATTCTGTGAGTGAGACTATGTCAGGCTGTTGCTTGACCAGTTTGTGGGACAGCCCTCCCCATATGGCACAAGATGCTAGTATGGTGGACTTTGAAAGGTCATCATTTCTGATGCCTCGGTCAATGCCAGATGATCTACATTATTTATTGGTGGAGGAATATGTTCTGTTGTCATCTGATTTTGTTGCATGAAAAATTTTACTTTTGGTTTTTAAAATTACCTTAAGGAATAGGAATCACCATCAATTTATTTTGCTAATTTGTTATTTATGTTACTGCTACATGTTCGCCCCAGGATTTGTGTTAATTTTTAAATCGTTTTTTGAATTTTTTTTTTTCGAAGAGCTGATCCACCATTCAGGCATTTTCAGAGAGAATTAGTGATCACAGAAAGTGCTTGTTCAGAAATTGAAAACCAACAGCCCTGATTTTCAATTATGGTGCATGATATCTCGAGGGCATAGAAAGGTTTCTCGTCTCTTTTAAAGCTGTCCTCAACATGAAGAGGGGGTAAATGTCAACACGTTTTAATGAAAAAAGAGAAAGAATTGGAGGCACCACAATAAAGTTGGATAGATGAAAGAAGTTAAAGAGAGGGGCATGACAATTTCTTTCTGTGATCCGGGCGGCACAATAGCACAGTGGGTAGTGTTTAGCACTGTTGCTTGACAGCTCCAGGGTCCTAGGTTCGATTCCTGGCTGGGGTCAGTGTCTGTGTGGAGTCTGCACATTCTCCCTGTGTCTGAGTGAGTTTCCTCCGGGTGCTCCGGGTTCCTCCCACAAGTCACGAAAGATGTGCGGTTAGGTGAATTGGATATTCTGAACTCTCCCTCTGCGTACCTGAACAGGTGCTGGAGTGTGGCGACTAGGGGCTTTTCACAGTAGCTTCATTGCAGTGTTAATGTAAGCCTACTTGCGACAATAAAGATTATCATGTTTATGGGTCAATGTTTCTTTTGCGCAAGTGCTTATAGTTTCAGTTATTGCTAAAACAAATTACGAATGGATTTTTTTCCAGCAATTCCACATGTACCATTGTCACTACAGGTCCATTGGTTCAGTACAGAGTGTATATTGGGTGAATGGGCAAGGATATTCCATGAGTTGGCATGAAGGGATGGAAGGACCACTGGGGATGGATGGGGACATGGCTTGACATGGGCAGTGGTGGGGCTGTGAGAGGATTATAGGGGGGAGCCCCCCCCCCCCCAGAAAAAGTTGGATCTGACCTGGCATTTTCGACTGAGGAAAGTGCGGCAAATTAAGAAATTTCCAACACCGCAACTCTTCCTGAAGACAGAAAAATTGGCTGGACATTCCTGTGCGCTTCAGGACTCCAAGGCTGGGACAAAATGGGGAGTTCCGAGCCTGCATTTGCCTGCAGCGAAATTAGCTCTGCAATCTCCAGTGAGGCAGTCTTGTAGATGGCCGCCCCCTATTAAGGGCAGTGCGTGGGCTCTCCATTCTGCATTTCCCATTAGAAAGCTGGCATTTCTGAAGCCTCGGCAGCCTCACTGGGGAAGGCAAGTGTTGCTGTGGCAGGTCAGGGATCCCCTGAACGTGGGGGCACCCTTGCTGGCCTGCAGAAATTGGCCTGCAAGTTCATCAGGATGAAAGGGAAATCTCTCACGGGATTGGGATCAGTCACGATTGTGACCTTTCATGCCTGAGGCCCAATGAATGGGGTATGAAGCCCCCACATACAATGGTCCTCAAGTCTGCTGCAGCTAAATGGCAACTTCCATTTAGCTGGCAGTCTCCACACGCAATAGGGGGCAGTTCGGTCTAGAGAAAAATCAATTCCCTGACATGTTCCCGCCTGCTTGGATCTTTCCCAAAGAATGGGCTTTGAGTGGCAGGTGAAATTGAGCTGTCACTAAATAAATACAAAATTTGTGATTATGTCACAGCTGTATTCATGCAGAATAGACAACCAAGTATATGACCTGATTAGATGCAGTAAAGTTGTTACAGTTAGTTCACAAAATACCTTGGTGTCACGATAAAATGGTACAATACCTTTTCGGCCAACTGTCTTCTTCACTGCTGTCAAATTTCACTGGATCAACATTCTTAGCAAACTCTAAAGCATTCCACAAAGCAAAACTCAGAAAATCTTCGGATTATTCTTTTTTTGAGTGAGTGTCAACAAACAAAGAACAAAGAAATGTACAGCACAGGAACAGGCCCTTCGGCCCTCCAAGCCC
This sequence comes from Scyliorhinus torazame, assembly GCF_047496885.1. Lineage (NCBI taxonomy): Eukaryota > Metazoa > Chordata > Chondrichthyes > Carcharhiniformes > Scyliorhinidae > Scyliorhinus > Scyliorhinus torazame. The sequence goes on from NC_092715.1 coordinate 218,961,057, forward strand.
GTGCTGACCATGCTGCCCGACGAAACTACAATCTTCTACACTTCCTGGGTCCGTATCCTTCTATTCCCATCCTATTCATATATTTGTCAAGATGCCCCTTAAATGTCCCTATCGTCCCTGCTTCCACTACCTCCTCCGGTAGCGAGTTCCAGGCACCCACTACCCTCTGCGTGTTGGTGTCCCTGATCTTTTCTGAATCTCGGACAGATTACTGCTGCTAGTCCTTCACAAGAATAGTCACCTTCATTATACTTGCCTGTTATAGTCCCGTTTCCCTTTTCTGCAACCGTCATAGAATTGTATACTGGAGTCCCGCCTCCCACTGCCTGGGGAAAGCGGGCAGCATAATCAAAGACCCCCTCCCACCCGGCTTACTCACTCTTCCAACTTCTTCCATCGGGCAGGCGATACAGAAGTCTGAGAACTCGCACACCAGACTCAAAAACAACTTCTTCCCCACTGTTACCAGACTCCTAAACGACCCTCTTATGGGCTGACCTCATTAACACTACACTCTATGCTTCATCCGATGCCGGTGTTTATGTAGTTACATTGTGTACCTTGTGTTGCCCTATTATGTATTTTCTTTTATTTTCATGTACTAAATGATCTGTTGAGCTGCTCGCAGAAAAATACTTTTCACTGTACCTCAGTACACGTGACAATAAACAAAATCCTAATCCTAATCTTCCTCGCTGTTACCAGATCTGATCTCTTCAAACATCTTCTCTACTGAGTAGTAGTACACTCCTGTATGTTTCACCTGATGATGCCTGTGTCTATGTGTTTACGTTGTGTATTTATGTTTTTTTCATGTATGGGACGATCTGTCTGGACTGTAGGCAGAACAATACTTTTCACTGTACCTTGGTCCACTTGACAATAAAACAAATCCAATTCAATCATAATTACAGAAGAAATGAGAGAATACGAGTCCAAATTATTCTGCAGCAAGATGTGAAATTTAATTTTGTTAAAATAAGATGTGGAAATATCAAACCGGTATCAGTAAAAGTGAGGCTATTGGATTGATGTAAAAACACATTAAAAACATGGTTTCCTTATGCCCTTTAGGGAATGAAACCTGACATCTTTCCTCAGCCTGCCCTATGTATGACTCCAGACCCACACCATAGATCAATTTGTATCTGCACTTTGAAACAAGCCATTTGTTTTTCTTTTAATCAAAGCTGCGATGAGCAATTCATTGAGAAGACTCAACATCACTTCTCAGGGGAACGGTAGGGACAGGTAATAAATGGCAAGCTTGCCAGAAATGTCTACAGCCCAGGAATGAATTTTAAAAATTGTATGATCACGTGTTCAGTAGAGAAGAATCCTGAAGCAGTAGAAAGAAATCCAAGGTTGCTTTACCATGAAAACTTGGTAATTTCTATTAAAGTTATTTTTAATGATAATGTGTTGTCTTACATTTAGAAGAGACCCAGTGAAATATAATGCTCAATCACATCAACTAAATAATAATTGCATTATTCCAGGGGTTAGTGGAATTACATGTAATTTCTGTAATATATTAATGCAATATATTGTCAATGAGTTCACATATCATACATCCAGCAAGATGAGATGCATAATTATATCAATGTCACTATTTACTTGATGCATGCAACATTTTACAGGCTAGCCATGTTTCAGTGACATAATTAAGGATAATTTCAATTCTTACACGTAATGGAGGAAATTGCAAAATAAGGAAAGATTATCTTCCACTTTAGGTGACTGAGTAAACATTATCTGAGAAATTGAAGAACATGGTGAAGCGCTCCCAGTTCCCTAATTAAAAGTGAGATCTTAGCTATAGTGTATTACTGTAACTGCCATAAATTACACTTCTGCTTTCTTTTGACAGACCTTTTATCTATTATGGGGATGACATTTCAGCAGTTAACACAGATTCATATCACTTTTGACAGTTGTAACATCAGACAGTTAATTACAGTGGAAAGTGATTGTTGGGTGCACTATGAACAAACTGAGACAAAAGGGCAGCTGTTAACCTAACAATCCAGAAGCGCGTGGCTTAATTCGCTCCTTTGATAAAAATGAGCAGATTCAGTTTGTCGTTCATTGCTATGTATTCTGAATCTGACATTATTTGGTATATTGCCAGCAAGTATGCCAGCTCCATGTAAAAGCGGTTGAAAAGCAGTGATAGACGAATTACCTTAAATAAAGGTCCTGTACAAACTTAATCTCCTTAGTAGTCCTGAAAGTTATTTTTGTGTTTGATTTGGTTTGAATTTCTCCATTTTCATTGCCACCATCCTTCACCTTGTCAAGGCCAAGCTTCCCAGTGGAGTGGACATCATCTAATAACAATAATAATAATCTTTACTGTCACAAATAGGCTTACATTAACACTGCAATGAAGTTACTGTAAAAAGCCAATAGTCGCCACATCCCGGCACCTGTACGGGTACACAGAAGGAGAATTAAGAATGTTCAATTCACCAAACAGCACGTCTTTCATGACTTGTGGGAGGAAACCGGAGAACCCGGAGGAAAGCCACGCAGACACAGGGGGAACGTGCAGACTTCACAGAGTCAGTGACCCAAGCCGGGAATCGAACCTAGGACTTTGGAGCTGTGAAGTAACAGTGCTACCCACTGTGCTACCGTGCTGCCATCTACAGGATGGATAGAAAACGTTTCAACCGGAACTGGTTGAAATACAAGAAGAAACAACACTGATATTGTTCTTGGAACCTCAGTATTCCGATGACAACAACATCACTGTTCTCTCGGAAGTGTGCCCATCTAAAATGGCTGCCCACAAAGAATGCTGAGAATTGTGGCCAGGTTTGGGACACAGACTGTTGCTAACTTGCTGTTGTCTCTTAATTTGGCTCTGTTTAATTACGTTTGCTCAAGAGTTGCCAGGTATCTTTCGACACCGCCACAAGGTTCAAAACCGAATATTGATCAAAGACTCAATACACCAGTTAGTTCAAAAGCAATGCTCATTTCTTTACACACAGTCAAATCTACTCATGCATAAAACTCTACAACCTAAACTATCACTATTACTAAAAGCCTATACTTAGCTTCAGGTGCCCACTCAGTCAGAGGAACAATGGCCGTTGCTCGGTTCTGAGGCTACTGGGTTGAGTTCTTTACAGGATAGCAACTAGGAGCATCTATCTCGTAGCGTGCGTTGACTTGGAACTTACTTGGTCTAGCGTAGCTGCTAGGCAGGTGTCTCCTCGTTGAGAACCAAGGCCAAGAGAGCGATCCTCTCTTGGGGAGTCCCTTTTATACCCCAAAAGGGCTTCACGCCCTTTTGGGCGGGCCTTGATTTTGGCCCCAATTAAGTAGGCCATTTCCCAATCGTTTCTATCGATTTTCCTCCAATAGAGGGGTGGGTTCCATGGTTGCTGGGCGTGTCCTAGATGGCAGTTGGTTTGCTTTGTTTTCGTCTCCTCTGGCGCCGGGATGTCTGGCTTAGCATTGTTTACCTAAATGTTGCCTTTTGTTCCTGGGGATGGCTCATTAGTATGTAGATGGCTTAGCAGTACCGGTCCTGTCTGAGAGCTAAGGCTCTAATCAACAGACAGACCTTGCACCTGCTTGCTTTTTCGATATTGCCCAATTTTCCCTGCATTCTTTGCAAGTGTCCATTTTGTAATTGGGGCATGGCCATCCCAAATGGCTACAAGACAAGCTGCAGCTTGTATCTTTGCAAATGGCAGCCCAGAAGTATGCAGGAATTCACACCTGAAAATGGGCCATTCAAGGCGATTAATGTAACAATGGGACCATCAGGTCCATCGCATCATCATCCACACTAGGCGGCACAAGCTCCTACTCGGAGCCCTCCCAGGATTAGCCACTGAGTGCCCACCCCAAAAGTGATGTGGCAGCCCCTGATTGGATGTGACCAATCAGAAGTTGGAGCCCTGAGGAATTGATTGACAGTGACTCAGAAACTGCCGACAAAAGGGTCGGGGAAAACTCAAGCCAGTTAAAAGACAATGTAGCCACGATTTCTGTCTCTTTTGGGACAGGCCTGTGCCCACTCCAATCGCAGCATAACGACCAGCCAAGTTCAAGACCCACGATTGCTGCCAGAGAGAAATGAAGCGCAGCCGAGACGAACCTGACGATTTCCAGCCGACACACGTGGGGACTCAGAAAAAGGCCTTATCTACCCGTACAGAGCTGGTCATCCAGAAGTTAAGTAAAGGTCATCTTAGTTGATAGGTGTAGTTTAATGCGTAGCCGCGTGTATCATTGCACACAGAGATAAGTCTTCTGTTTAATAATAAACTGTCTTTTGAACTAACATACTGGTTGTGTCGTCATTTGGGCAATACAAGAAACATACTCGCTGCTTGTGGTTTGTAAATGTAGCAACAGAAGAGAATCTCCAAGCTACGCTGGACAATTTTGCAGAAGCATATTGAAGAATCGATCTCAGCATTAAACCTGAAATAGAATCATTTCCTTGCCCAACCCATCCCAGGGCAAGATCCAGCCTCTCTCTCCATCAAAAACAATGGAGAAACCCTCCCACACGTGGAACATTTTCCCTACCTGGGGAGCCACCTCTCATCTGAGGTTGATATCGACGTGGACATTCAACATCATATCCAATCCACAAGTGCCACCTTTGGAAGCCTAAGGATGAGAGTCTCTGAAACCCGTGCTATCTGTGCTGATACTAAGATCCTCGTGTACAAGGCAGTCGTCTTCCCAACTCTTCTATATGGCTCAGAAATCTGGGCTATGTATAGACGTCACCTCAAGACCCTGGAGAGGTACCATCAATGCTGCCTGAGATAGATTCTATGCATCAGCTGGAATGACAGGCATACTAACATCTATGTCCTTGAAAGTACCAATGTTACCAACAATGTGGCCATGATCATCCAAAACCAATTCTGCTGGGCCAGCCACAAACTTAGGATGCCAGAGTCCCAATTGCCAAAGCAATTGGCATGCAAACTAGAGGAGGACAAAGGAAGTGCTTCTAAGACACCCTGAAGGCTAACCTCATGAAATGCAACATAGACGTCAATGCCTGGCGGACCCTTGCTCAGAAGAAAACTACCTGGAGGAACCACCTGATTGAAGGGGCACAATTCTTTGAGAACACCCGACTACAAGAGGAAGTCCAGAAAAGAAGCCTGACAAAGGAATACCAGCAATCTTGAGCCCAAGGCCAATCCCTCCTTCGGGAAACACCTGTCAAGTGTATGGTCGATGATGCCGCTCAAGGATCAGGCACATCGGCCACACAAGGAGCCGCAGAACCCATGACCAGTTTCTTAGGTAGACCATAATACCCGTTAGCGAGTGATCTTCAAAGAAGAAGAGAAGAAGACAAGTCTTTATTAGTCCTGCTAGTTACTTTTATGTTTGATTTGGTTTGAATTTAAGGATCTGTATTCTTGTGTAATTTTTGCAAACATTTTTTTCATTCTTTCATTGGACTTTGAGCATCATGCGCATGACCAGCCTTTGTTGCCCATCCTTAATTTCCCTTGAGAAGGTGGTGGTGACATATGTTCTTGAACCGCTGCAGTCCATCTGGTGTAGGTATACTACGATGATGTTAGGAAGGAGGTTCCAGGACTTTGACTCAGTGATAGTGAGACAGCGATATAAGTCCAACTCAAGATGTGTAACTTAGCGAGGAACTTATAAGTGATAGTGTTCTCACATGTCTGCTGCATTTGTCCTTCTGGAGTTGATATGCAAAAACCAAAGGTTGAGGGTGGCTGAGGAAGCCCGTAATTGCAACAGAATAGTCAAACCTGGAGATGATAAAGGCACATGTGCGGAAGACAGACCTGAATTTACATATGTGCTCTGAATCTCAGCAAGTTCCAAAGCCCTTTACAGGTGTCATTATGTGTTTTGTACTATTGTAATGTAGGACATACACTAGACAAATTGCACATTGCAATCTCCCACAAACAGCAATGAGTGATGGTGGTTAAGGAATAGATGTTGAACACGAGGATCGTTCTCCTTTTCTGCTTTACTCTTTTATGTGCTAAAACAAAGTAGTCTTTTCCACACAGATGATTTGGGCTGGGATCTTGTTTGGGATCGAATCCGACCTCAGCTGTGAACAATATATATCAACCTGAGACAATAGCTAGATGATTATTGGAGTCACGAGCAAGGGTTTGTGGCAGAGACAGAAGCCAACATATAGCTGGGACAAATTCTGACTTCTCTAAGATAGAGTGTTGGATAAAGAGTAGTGCATAAATGCGGTGGATGGGTCAGTTGCACATTTCAACTAACAGTGCAAAATAAATAGATCAATAGATCCAAAAAGTGCAGGTTAGGTGGATTGGCCATGCTAAATTGCCCCTTAATGTCCAAAGGTTAGGTGGGATTGCTGGGTTACCGGGATGGGGTGGAGGTGTGGGCTTAGGTAGGGTGCTCTTTCCAAGGGCCGGTGCAGACTCGATTGGCCGAATGGCCTCCTTCTGCACTGTAAATTCTAGAATTTCAACTTCAATTCTTCAACAGAGTTAAGTGTTTTAGTTTCACTGTGGTTGTTGTTATTTTCTTCCACATTATGAATTTTCTTAGTTGAATTTGTTTTGTTTCTTCCTTTGAATGAGTTCTGTGGCTTTCTTTCAGTGTTCTTCTGTGGACAATTTAGTTTACACCCATAAGCTCTTGCTGTGTTGCCAGTTCGGCCAAAGTTTTTACATGGCTGTCCTCCTTGATCCAACAATCAGCCTGTGAATGGCCCATTTTTGCACAACGATGACATGTCTGTTACTGCGTTAACGTCTTTGGTGTGACAGCCATTTGACGGACCCTTGTGCTCGCTCCGAGCTGAGAAACCTCCTTAGCTGCGAGTTCCATTGAAACAGCAATATCTGATGCAGTCTTCAAACTTAGATTTTGTTCCATTCATAATCTTCTTTAAATGGCCTCAATTTTCAAACCACATGCTAACAATCTCTAATTGTGTCATCTAACGAGTAAGCAAATTCACAAAACCCTCCAAGTCGCTTAAGGGTTGCAATGAACTGTGCACTATTTCCCCCTTCTAACCAATTTCCTCAGTGAAATTGAAACCTCTCCACAATAATCAGGGGTTTTGGTGAATAGTGATCTTTTAATATTTTAGCCAATTCTTGATATGACTTAACCCCAGGGATCTCGGGCTGAACGGAGTTTTGTAGCAAATTAAACATTTTGCTTCCACTTTTACTTGGATATGCAGCTCCCTTAACTCTACCGAAATTTTAACTGCTGGAATATAATAATGGATTCCCTTTGAATATAATTTCCTGTTCTCGGATTCCTCAACAAACGAGCCCATCACGCCAACATTTTCCACCATTTTTCACGGTATTGGAATGCTCTCCCCCTTCGCTTAATTCAGTGTTTGAGTACATTCAAGGTGTATTACCAATTTATAACAGCTTTAACTTGGCATGCAAGTTATGTTCATATTTTGTTCCCTGCCGCACTCTACCTGTATGTTTTACTGCCTTGCAGCCTGACTCCTCGGATTGCTGGTTTAAAATCTGCACGGGCCCTTCCTTTGAAATTCTGCCCCGGAACCTCACCGGTTCCGAAACCTGTACTGCAGGATTCTCCGTCGGCGGGATCCTCTGCTTCGCCGTCAGCACACCCACACTCGTGGGTTTTCCGACGGTGGGGGTAGCCACAATGGGAAACCCAATAGGCTGGCTGCGGGACGGGAGAATTCCGCTGCCAGTGGGGGGGCACCGTGCTGGAAAAGGGGGCTGTAGGGATAGAGAATCCCGCTATTTCTGACATTCTGTTAATCTGCTGGTCAATTGATTTGTTGCAGCTATCAATCTGTTGAAGCTGCTCCATTCAACGGTTTGTTCTTGAAACATTTTTTTTTTCTTCTGATCCATTCCTCTTCGCCAGTTTTCTTTTTGATTTGATTTGATTTGATTTATTGTCACATGTACCGAAGTACAGTGAAAAGTATTTTTCTGCGGCCGAGGGAACGTACACATAGTAGACAAAAAGAATAATCAACAGAGAACATTGACAAATGGTACATTGACAAACAGTAATTGGTTACAGTGCAGAATATGGGGCCAAACAAAGCAAATACATGAGCAAGAGCAGCATAGGGCATCGTGAATAGTGTTCTTACAGGGAACAGATCAGTCCGAGGGGGAGTCGTTGAGGAGTCTTGGAGCTGTGGGGACAAATCTGTTCCTATGTCAGGATGTGCGAGTCTTCAGATTTCTGTACCTTCTGCCTGATGGAAGGGTCTGGAAGAAGGCAATGCCTGGGTGGAAGGGGCCTCTGATAATGCTGTCTGCCTTCCTGAGGCAGCGGGAGGTGTATACAGAATCAATGTGGGGGTGGCAAGCTTGTGTGATACATTGGGCTGAGTTCACCCCACTCTGTTGCATCTTTAGACGAACGGTTCAAAACCAATAGATGGCTGAAGCATATGGGTTTAATGCAAGATCAACAGAGCTTTATTGAATAGGTCTTCACGGTACAAGGTTTGACACTAGATTCTCCGAACACCAGCAAAGTAGCTGGTTACGTAACGCATGTCACGTTATTTGGTTCTGAAAGAGACATTGCACACAATTACAATAACTCACATACATAACAGGGTCCAGACGTGCAGTGGAGAGATAGAGTTGATGTTTTCAATGTAAGTATGTAGGGTATGTCTGCAGATAATGCCACAAATGGACACAATGCAGCCAAAGAAGAGGAGGAAGTCAACAAGAGCACATTAGGGAACTCAATGTAAAGGGATTAAGGGAAATCATTGGTAAGGTTCTTGAACTATGATTTTATATGTATGAGTGGAACCAAATAAGGAAACTGCCAAATAGGAGAAAAAACATTGCAATAGGATGGATGCTTGACCAGATCAGAGGCTGTAGAGAGACTAAACTTGACAAGGAGAGTTAACGAACCAGGAGCAGAATATGTGCCCAGATCTTCCTGTCATCTGAGTGCATTCACACTACCTGCAAAGGTTTATGTGACACGATCCTTTCACAGTTAATGAGCTGTGACTTCTGATCCCAGCTGAACCTCGGAAGAGTCAACACAGACGTCACTGGAGAAGAACACTGGGTGCAGGAAGAGATGGGATAAGGAAGGCATACACCCTTTCATAACAATAGCTTCTGTATGTTGGGGGTTTACTACAGGCCTCCCAACAGCCAGCGGGAGATAGAGGAGCAGATAGGTAGACAGATTTTGGAAAAGAGTAAAAACAACAGGGTTGTGGTGATGGGAGACTTCAACTTCCCCAATATTGACTGGGACTCACTTAGTGCCAGGGGCTTAGACGGGGCGGAGTTTGTAAGGAGCATCCAGGAGGGCTTCTTAAAACAATATGTAGACAGTCCAACTAGGGAAGGGCGGTACTGTACCTGGTATTGGGGAATGAGCCCGGCCAGGTGGTAGATGTTTCAGAAGGGGAGCATTTCGGTAACAGTGACCACAATTCAGTAAGTTTTAAAGTACTGGTGGACAAGGATAAGAGTGGTCCTAGGATGAATGTGCTAAATTGGGGGAAGGCTAATTATAACAATATTAGGCGGGAACTGAAGAACATAGATTGGGGGAGGATGTTTGAGGGCAAATCAACATCTGACATGTGGGAGGCTTTCAAGTGTCAGTTGAAAGGAATTCAGGACCGGCATGTTCCTGTGAGGAAGAAGGATAAATACAGCAATTTTCGGGAACCTTGGATAACGAGAGATATTGTAGGCCTCGTCAAAAAGAAAAAGGAGGCATTTGTCAGGGCTAAAAGGGTGGGAACAGACGAAGCCTGCGTGGAATATAAGGAAAGTAGGAAGGAACTTAAGCAAGGAGTCAGGAGGGCTAGAAGGGGTCACGAAAAGTCATTGGCAAATAGGGTTAAGGAAAATCCCAAGGCTTTTTACACGTACATAAAAAGCAAGAGGGTAGCCAGGGAAAGGGTTGGCCCACTGAAGGATAGGCAAGAGAATCTATGTGTGGAGCCAGAGGAAATGGGCGAAGTACTAAATGAATACTTTGCATCAGTATTCACCAAAGAGAAGAAATTGGTAGATGTTGAGTCTGGAGAAGGTTGTGTAGATAGCCTGGGTCACATTGAGATCCAAAAAGACGAGGTGTTGGGTGTCTTAAAAAATATTAAGGTAGATGAGTCCCCAGGGCCTGATGGGATCTACCCCAGAATACTTTAGGAGGCTGGAGAGGAAATTGCTGAGGCCTTGACAGAAATCTTTGGATCCTCACTGTCTTCAGGGGATGTCGCGGAGGACTGGAGAATAGCCAATGTTGTTCCTCTGTTTAAGAAGGGTAGCAAGGATAATCCCGGGAACTACAGGCCGGTGAGCCTTACTTCAGTGGTAGGGAAATTACTGGAGAGAATTCTTCGAGACAGGATCTACTCCCATTTGGAAGCAAATGGACGTATTAGTGAGAGGCAGCATGGTTTTGTGAAAGGGAGGTCATGTCTCACTAACTTGATAAGAGTTTTTCGAGGAGGTCACAAAGATGATTGATGCAGGTAGGGCAGTGGATGTTGTCTATATGGACTTCAGTAAGGCCTTTGACAAGGTCCCTCATGGTAGACTAGTACAAAAGGTGAAGTCACGCGGGATCAGGGGTGAGCTGGCAAGGTGGATACAGAACTGGCTAGGTCATAGAAGGCAGAGAGTAGCAATGGAAGGATGCTTTTCTAATTGGAGGGCTGTGACCTGTGGTGTTCCACAGGGACCAGTGCTGGGACCTTTGCTGTTTGTAGTATATATAAATGATTTGGAGGAAAATGTAACTGGTCTGATTAGTAAGTTTGCAGATGACACAAAGGTTGGTGGAATTGCGGATAGCGATGAGGACTGTCAGAGGATACAGCAGGATTTAGATTGTTTGGAGACTTGGGCGGAGAGATGGCAGATGGAGTTTAATCCGGACAAATGTGAGGTCATGTATTTTGGAAGGTCTAATAAGGTCTAATGCAGGTAGGGAATATACAGTGAATGGTAGAACCCTCAAGAGTATTGAAAGTCAAAGAGATCTAGGTGTACAGGTCCACAGGTCACTGAAAGGGGCAACACAGGTGGAGAAGGTAGTCAAGAAGGCATACGGCATGCTTGCCTTCATTGGCCGGGGCATTGAGTCTAAGAATTGGCAAGTCATGTTGCAGCTGTATAGAACCTTAGTTAGGCCACACTTGGAGTAGAGTGTTCAATTCTGGTCGCCACACTACCAGAAGGATGTGGAGGCTTTAGAGAGGATGCAGAAGAGATTTACCAGAATGTTGCCTGGTATGGAGGGCATTAGCTATGAGGAGCGGTTGAATAAACTCGGTTTGTTCTCACTGGAACGAAGGAGGTTGAGGGGCGACCTGATAGAGGTCTACAAAATTATGAGGGGCAGAGACAGAGTGGATAGTCAGAGGCTTTTCCCCGGGGTAGAGGGATCAATTACTAGGGGGCATAGGTTTAAGGTGAGAGGGGCAAGGTTTAGAGTAGATGTACGAGGCAAGTTTTTTACGCAGAGGGTAGTGGGTGCCTGGAACTCGCTACCGGAGGAGGTGGTGGAAGCAGGGACGATAGTGACATTTAAGGGGCATCTTGACAAATACATGAATAGGATGGGAATAGAGGGATACGGACCCAGGAAGTGTAGAAGATTGTAGTTTAGTCGGGCAGCATGGTCGGCACTGGCTTGGAGGGCCGAAGGGCCTGTTCCTGTGCTGTACATTTCTTTGTTCTTTGTTCTTTGTTCTATTCTGTCAAGTGTTTAAGTGTCCAAATATTTCAGTCAGTGAGTAAGTTAGTTATAGCTGAGTGAGTTAATGGGTTAGTGGGTGAGGTGGGTGAGTTGTCTGGTTGGGAAGGAGTCATGTGTAGGCAGGTCAGGAAGTTGGAAATAGTCGGCTGGTCGGGGATATGTTGGGGAAGGGTAGTCGGATGATTTGGGGAGTAACCTGCTGGTTGGGCTGGTGGGGGGAGGGGAGGGGGGCGAGTAGTTGAGTTGGGTCAAGTGGGTGGTCTGGTGATTGGAGGGTAGTCAGGTGGTCATGGGGTAGTTGAGTGATCAGGAGTGGTCAGATTAGCTCAAAAGTGTGATTGGGGTAGGGGGGAGGGGGGGTTGGGTGTCAGTTGTGGTACTCAGTTGAGTTATGCTGGCTAATCACTGAATTAGATCAGATATTAAATTGTCTAACATTTCCACTGGAAATATGCGGCTAATCCAAAGTACCAAGTCCTCCTGAGGTCAGAGATGTTCACTGAAGGAGCCAGGCAGCAGGAAATCAGCCATCAGAAGTTTGAACTTCATGGGCAGCATGTGTGCATCAAGCCTTTTGTGGGATCTTGCTGTGCACCTGTCACCTTATGTCATGTCATGTCCCCAACAATTCAAAGATGTGAAGATTTGGGCCATTAACTCGGTGTAGGATGATTCCAATGCTATCTAAAGGTCAGAAAATTGATCAGAAAATTGGGCTTGGACATGACAACTAACAAAATACTTAATCATCTTCGAGAGGAAAGGAAACATTACAGATTAGACAGTAATTTGTAAAAACAGTGCCATTGGTGGCTTCTTCTGAGGAAGGATGATAATGGTGGTTTTTAAAGGCAGTTGGAGAGAATGTGAGCCAGGAGTGAGGAAGAAATGGTGGTTGTTTAGCAGTTCAGTGGGAAATGGGTGAGGGAGTAGGTTGTGGATGTCATCAACATTATCATGTTTGCATAGGGTGGTTGGGGGGGGGGGGGGTGGGCGGCGAGAGGTGAAATGCAGGGATTGGGAATACCTTGTTGGTGGGAGGGGGCGGGGGAGCTCTGATTGGCACAGGGGGCCCAAAATGGAGACACTCCCTTGGCCGGCCACTAGTCCGTCAGGTTTCAATGGGTGAGCTGGACACCTGGCATGGGTAAAATCCCAGCAATGAAGGGAGGAGGCCATCAAGTGGCCAATAATCGGCTATTTAAAGGCTACCGTTGGCCAATGGGTCAGCTGGCCTCCCAACCCCTTCCCCACCACTGGTATATTTCAGCAGCGGCTGGATGGGGGTGGGTGGTGGGTGGGTTTCGGGACCACAGAGATGGCATGACATTCAGTTTTACAGTCAGTCCCCTTCCTGCAGAGGTGCCCCATTAGGGCTGTACAGTTCAACCCCAGGTCTGTCACAGAATGCAATGGGACACAGAGGGTGTCTGTTTGCTTGTCCAAAATGGTTTGGAGCTTGAAATCGCAACAGGGGAGAGGGGAGAAGGAACATGAAGAACAGCAAATACTCAAGAGGAGTGGATTGAAAGGTCACATTTAATTTCAGTTAATTAGTAGCAAAGAGACACAGCAGTTCAGTACTGACAGATAGTCCAACAGAGCAGCACAGTCCCAAAGATAGAACAGGTCAGTAACTCAAAGGGAAGGAAGACCCCAGCAGTAAAAATTCAGTATTGGGTAACGGATGCTGTGCTCTGCTGCAGTTACATTCAACATGCCCATTGCTCAGACAGTCCCAGCTGAATTGCCTTTCTTAATTAAATAAGGGAATACTCCAGCAACAGTATTGCAAGACCCGCTATTGTTTCCTGGTCGATGAATTTTATTACTCTGTATGGAGCTTCTATTGGAATAGCAAAGTTATAGATTTCAACGTGTGTTTACATCCCAAGAGAAGGACCTCCTCCTGCAATACATTGACAACTGGAGTCAGCATGTAAGCCAACTAGGTTGAATCAACAAGGAACTTCTTCATCTAAGTAATAACTGTTAAATGGGAGAAAGCATTTGAGAAAGCTAATAGAATAGATGGCATTGAGGTACGTAGGGAAGAGGTGTTGGCAATTCTGGACAGGCTGAAAATAGATAAGTCCCCGGGACCTGATGGGATTTATCCTAGGATTCTATGGGAGGCCAGGGAAGAGATTGCTGGACCTTTGGCTTTGATTTTTATGTCATCATTGGCTACAGGAATAGTGCCAGAGGACTGGAGGACAGCAAATGTGGTCCCTTTGTTCAAAAAGGGGAGCAGAGACAACCCCGGCAACTATAGACCGGTGAGCCTCACGTCTGTAGTGGGTAAAGTCTTGGAGGGGATTATAAGGGACAAGATTTATAATCATCTAGATAGGAATAATATGATCAGGGATAGTCAGCATGGCTTTGTGAAGGGTAGGTCATGCCTCACAAACCTTACTGAGTTCTTTGAGAAGGTGACTGAACAGGTAGACGAGGGTAGAGCAGTTGATGTGGTGTATATGGATTTCAGCAAAGCGTTTGATAAGGTTCCCCACGGTAGGCTATTGCAAAAAATACGGAGGCTGGGGATTGAGGGTGATTTAGAGATGTGGATCAGAAATTGGCTAGCTGAAAGAAGACAGAGGGTGGTGGTTGATGGGAAATGTTCAGAATGGAGTACAGTCACAAGTGGAGTACCACAAGGATCTGTTCTGGGGCCGTTGCTGTTTGTCATTTTTATCAATGACCTAGAGGAAGGCGCAGAAGGGTGGGTGAGTAAATTTGCAGACGATACTAAAGTCGGTGGTGTTGTCGATAGTGTGGAAGGATGTAGCAGGTTACAGAGGGATATAGATAAGCTGCAGAGCTGGGCTGAGAGGTGGCAAATGGAGTTTAATGTAGAGAAGTGTGAGGTGATTCACTTTGGAAGGAATAACAGGAATGCAGAATATTTGGCTAATGGTAAAGTTCTTGAAAGTGTGGATGAGCAGAGGGATCTAGGTGTCCATGTACATAGATCCCTGAAAGTTGCCACCCAGGTTGATAGGGTTGTGAAGAAGGCCTATGGAGTGTTGGCCTTTATTGGTAGAGGGATTGAGTTCCGGAGTCGGGAGGTCATGTTGCAGCTGTACAGAACTCTGGTACGGCCGCATTTGGAGTATTGCGTACAGTTCTGGTCACCGCATTATAGGAAGGACGTGGAGGCTTTGGAGCGGGTGCAGAGGAGATTTACCAGGATGTTGCCTGGTATGGAGGGAAAATCTTATGAGGAAAGGCTGACGGACTTGAGGTTGTTTTCGTTGGAGAGAAGAAGGTTAAGAGGAGACTTAATAGAGGCATACAAAATGATCAGGGGGTTGGATAGGGTGGACAGTGAGAGCCTTCTCCCGCGGATGGATATGGCTGGCACGAGGGGACATAACTTTAAACTGAGGGGTAATAGATATAGGACAGAGGTCAGAGGTAGGTTCTTTACGCAAAGAGTAGTGAGGCCGTGGAATGCCCTACCTGCTACAGTAGTGAACTCGCCAACATTGAGGGCATTTAAAAGTTTATTGGATAAACATATGGATGATAATGGCATAGTGTAGGTTAGATGGCTTTTGTTTCGGTGCAACATCGTGGGCCGAAGGGCCTGTACTGCGCTGTATTGTTCTATGTTCTATGTTCTTTAAGCTGATAAATCTCTGGGATGAATCCAACCAGAGAGTGATTTACAGGCATCAATGACTTTTAACTTGACTTCTGCAATTAGAGCCACTGCTATAGGTTCTTAGCAGGGGAAAAGCAAACAGTTCAAATTATCTGAAAGATATTATCCTGTGTTTCTATGCAAACATCAGTCGCTGGAGTCTCTATTCCTGAGACAAAGGGGCCGGATTCTCCGATCTTGCGACTATGTCCGCAGGATCCGCCTAGCCTTACGACCAAAAAGCCGGCACCGCCCCCTGCACGATGCTCCGCCCGGTGGGGGGCTAGCAGCCACGCCACATAAAGCACCTGGCTTTACCTGTGGATATGGCCGCAGAATGGACGGGTCCGTGGCCATGCATGCGCACGCCGGCCACACATGTACCCGACCTGACAAAAACTGGCCCCCTATAACCCCCTCGCTACCCCTGGACCACACTGCACCAGTCCCCCCCCAGCCCTGACCGAAGCCCCCCCCCTGCCAGCCGAATGGCTCACCCCGCAACTGTGGCGACACAGTCCGCAATTGCCACGCGAGGTCTCCGAAAGTTGTCAGGACACAGGCCCCACGCCATCGGGGACTCGGCCCATCGGGGGCGGAGCATTGGGGGAGGGCCTCAAGTGATGTCCTGAGGCCGTCCCGAAGGCATGCGGCATACTCCTCGAGTATGCTGTTTTTGAGGGGACGGAGCATTGGAAATAAGGCACCGCCCCCGATTCTCCGGCCGATCGCCGAACACGATTTTGGCATCTGCAATCGGAGAATACAGCCTAAGTGTTGGCGCCGGTGCAGGATTCGTGGATATTCACGACAGCACAACTAGCATTGCAGCTGGACTGATTCAACAACTGTTAAGGGGCTAGCACCGGCGCCACGTGGAACACAATCGATTCCAATGAGAAACGGTGCTGGATTCGCCAGGTTTGTGATTGACACTCAGGAGGCTGACAAGCTGTTTGTTTAGAGTGGCCCGGCATCCCGGTGGGCTCGGTCCACATTGAATTTGATATATTGTGCCAATCCGGCATATAAGACCTCCGTGATGGTACACCAAGCTCGCTGAGATCCCGGACAGGTCCCCATTTGGCACCTGGATCGACCCCGTGGTGTAAACGTTCAAGGCAACTGTCATCGTGATGGCCACCTGGAGTGGGTGTCCTCCACCATTCTGCCTTTGCGCTTAATGCGCCATGGTCTGGCAGATATGGCGCACTGTATCCTGCTCAGACGGAGTATTCTATGGCGTGCCCGCTCTGGCAGGTCCTCGAATGGCAGGCGCTGCGGGTACACCTCATGTGGCACCTCCTTTGCACCTCCTCCTCCTCGACCTGTTGGGAGGCTGGCTCTCCATCCTGAGTGGCTGCCTCCTGTTTCTCTGGGGCTCACTGCGCTGCTGCACGCACCGCTGCTGCAGCTTCCTCGATCAGCGCCAGCTCATACAGCCGCAGGGCAACCCCCAGGGCTGTGGCAAGTAGCAGGAAGGCCACCATTGCTGGTTGAATTCCAATATCCATTGTGTGCAGGGGGTGAAAGGCGAACATCTAAGCATGGTGCGTACCCCCGTGCCTAACCAGGTCCAACATAGAACATACAGTGCAGAAGGAGGCCATTCGGGAGAATACCAGGTCAAGTCCACTAATGATATGCTAACTGTGTTTACTGTACGTGTGTTGTGGAATGCATTGATGCCACTGTTGAGGTAACAGAGAATTGTGATTTCCGTAAAATCAGCGCCCGCCGCAATTTCGCCATCAGAACCGATTCTCTGCCCAATCGAGTTTCCCATTTCCGGCGTCAGCCGATGTAGAATCCCATTCCAGAGGTTTTAAAATTGGAAGAAATGCTGAACGTTATGCTGCAACTGAAACTCCAGACTACTAATCTTAACAGAAATATGATTGAAGCTCAGAATTAACACACCTGTCATAAACAATTGAATACAGTGCAGAAGGAGGCCATTTGGCTGATCAAGTCTGCACCGACCCTTCGAATGAGCGCTCTACCAATATCCACTCCCCTGTCCACCTCTAGCTTTGACCAAGGGTCATCTGGACTCGAAACGTTAGCTCTTTTCTCTCTCTACAGATGCTGCCAGACCTGCTGAGATTTTTCAGCATTTTCTTTTTGGCCCCTGTCCACCCCGCCCTTTCCCCTAATCCCGTAACCCAAAATGCACATCCATGGACACTAAGTAGCCAATCCACCCAACCTACACATCTTCGGACTGTGGGAGGAAAGCAGAGCACCCAGAGGAAACCCGCGCAGATGCGGGGAGAAAGTGAGAACTCCACACAGTCAATCTCCCGAAGCCGGAATTGAACCCAGGTCCCTGGCTCTGTGAGGCAGCAGTGCTGACCACTGTGCTACCGAGCCACCTGAATTTGCTCTGTTGTAAGAGCATTAGGAATATGTGCCTTGTGTCCAATTTATTTCAGCGAGTGAGAGGTTCCCTGAGTGTTTGTTGTTATCCTCTTCTGTTTGCTGCATTCATTGATGATCTGGAGAAGGGCATTGGTAGCACTATAATTAATTTTAATGTGTGGGAGTAGAATGGGGTTGGTCAGGGATGGACATTTCGTAGACTGCACATATAAAGATGACCAGTCCTGTGCTCTACCCAAACAATGTTGCTTAACTCAATAACTGAAAACAACACTGTTGTGCACCTGTCTATTCCTTCTTTTCTGCACCATTAACAAAATTGATGATCATGTGATGAAATGGGAGGTGGTATGGATACACCGTGGGCTGAAGGACAGAAAGCAGGGTTAGTAGTGAACAATTGTTTTTCAGGCTGGAGGAAGGTGTTTGGTGGGGTTCCCAAAGACAGACTTGTACTGTTGGCTAACATTAAGGTGTGAAACTAAATTACAAAACAAGGAAGAATGCCTTGTGGCACAGAGATAGTGCCCCACCTCTGGACCAGAAGGATTGGGTTCAAGTCCAACGTCAGGAGTGGTAAGCCTTGGAAGGTCTGTTCATAACATGATTCAACATGCTGATAATCAGCTCGGGAATCCTTCCACCACTATTCCCCAAAAAATGTGTGTGAAGATATGCTTAAAAAACAAGGCAAATGTGCATTTAATTTCAAAATTGTCAAACAATTTCAATCCAAATATATACATCAGAAGACTGGATATTTCTGTCTGTCTTCAAACTCAAAATACTTTTCATTTCCGACTTCTTCACTTTTATCTAATTCCTTATGATGTTAGCTGGTTTCCACCACTATTTGATTTTTGTTGAAAAAGCTGACAACCTGGAGAAAAAACAGAATCTGGAAGTATATACATCAGAGAAATTGTGTTTAATTTATGAATAAACAACTGTCTTTCAGCACATACTGATGAGACCATGCCAGATTTCAGAGTTGATCAGAAATGTTTCAAAGACACAACAGCTATTTAACTTTCAGAAACAGAATGGCCTTGAATCTTACAGTTGAGGTGAACAATTCTCGCAGTACATTTCTAAGTATGGTCTCCAGCAGGAAACGAGGTGTGATTACCACCAAGTGGATCGGCACAATGAGGACAATCCACCCGCATTTAGAAATGTTTCTGGGGAGCCAGGGGAGATTTGCGCTGTGGGATCCGCAGAAACTGGCAATGATAGATCCTCAGAGATCGGGGCGCCGTTTAAAAAGGGTGACCCGATCTCTGTTCAACCCTACACCAAGACAGATAGTCACCCAAGGTTGGAATTACATAGATACATAGAAGATAGGAGCAGGAGGAGGCCTTTTGGCCCTTCGAGCCTGCTCTGTCATTCATCACGATCATGGCTGATCATCCAACTCAATCGCCTAATCCTGCTTTCTCCCCGTAGCCTTTGATCCCATTCTCCCCAAGTGCTATATCCATCCGCCTCTTGAATATATTCAAAGTTTTAGCATCAACTACGTCCTGTGGTAATGAATTCCACAGGCCCACCACTCTTTGTGTGAAGAAATGTCTCCTTATCCCTGTCCGAAATGGTTTACCCTGAATCCTGAGGCTGTGACCCCTGGTTCTGGACACACCTATTATTGGTAACATCTTCCCTGCATCTACCCTGTCTAGTCCTGTTAGAATTTTATAAGTGTCTATGAGATCCCCCCTCATTCTTCTGAACTCCAGCGAGAACAATCCCAACCTAGTCAATCTCTCCTCATATGACAGTCCCGCCATGCCTGGAATCAGTCTGGTAAACTCCCTCGAGAGCAAGAACATCCTTCCTCAGAAAAGGAGACCAAAACAGCACACAATACTCTAAGTGTGATCTCACCAATGCCCTGAACAATTGCAGCAACACATCCCTGCTTCTATACTTGAAACTTCTTGCAACGAAGGCCAACATACCATTAGCCTTCTTTATCGTCTGCTGCACCTGCATGCTTACCTTCAGCGAATGGTGCACAAGGACACCCAGGTCCCGCTGCACACTCCCCTCTCCCAATTTACAACCATTCAGGTAGTAATCTGCCTTCTTGTTTTTGCTTCCAAAATGAATAACCTCACACGTATCCAAATTATACTGCATCTGCCATTGGTTTGCCCACTCGTCCAACCTGTTCAGATCTTGCTGCAGAATCCCTGCATCCTCATCACAATTCACCCTCCCACCTAATTTGGTATCATCTGCAAAGTTTGAGATGTCACATTTTGTTCCAAATCATTAATATATATTGTGAATAGCTGGGGTCCCAGCACCGATCCCTGTGGTACCCCACTGGTTATTGCCTGCCAATTTGAAAAGGACCAATTAATCCCTACTCTTTGTTTCCTCTCTGCCAACCAATTTTCTATCCACCTCAATACATTTGCCCCAATCCCATGCGCTTTAATTTTGCACAATAATCTCTTATGCGGGACTTTGTCAGACGCCTTCTGAAAGTCCAAATATACCACATCGACTGGCTCCCCCTTGTCGACTGTACTGGTTACCTCTTCAAAGAATTCCAACAGATTTGTCAAGCATGATTTTCCATTCATAAATCCATGCTGACTCTGACTGATCCTGCCACTGCTTTCTAAATGTTCTGCTATAAAGTCCTTGATAATGGATTCAAGCAATTTCCCCACTACCGATGTTAGGCTTACTGGTCTATAATTACCTGCTTTCTCTCTACTTTCCTTTTTGAATATCGGAGTGACATGAGCCATCCCTCCAATCTGCAGGGACAGTACCAGAGTCTATAGAATTCCAGAAGATGACCACCAATGCATCCACTATTTCCAGAGCCACCTCCTTAAGCACTTTGGGATGCAGAGTCTCAGGCCCTGGGGATTTAACCGCCTTCAATCCCATCAGTTTTCCCAGCACCATTTCTCTACTAATGTTGATCTCCCTCAGTTCTTCCCTCTCACTAAACCTTTCATTCTCCAACATTTCTGGGATCTGATTTGTGTCCTCATTTGTGAAGACAGAACCAAAGTATGTATTTAATTGCTCAGCCATTTCTTTGTCCCTTATTATGCATTCCCCTGTTTCTGTCTGTAGTGGGCCTACATTTCTCTTAACCAATCTCCTTCTCTTCACATATCTGTAGACATTCTTAGTGTCAGTCTTTATGTTCCCTGCAAGCTTCCTTTTGTACTGTACTTTCCCCTTCTTAATCAATCCCTTCGTCCTTCTTTGCTGAATTCTAAACTGCTCCCAATCCTCAGACCTATTATTTGTCTTGGCCAATCTGTATGCTTCTTCCTTGTATTGGATACTATTTCTAATTTTCTTTGTAAGCCATGGATTGGCCCTCTTACCCTCTTTGCTTTTGTGCCAGACAGGAATGAACAGTTGCTGTAGTTCTTCCATGCGTTCCTTGAATGATTGCCATTGTCTATCCACTGTCATCCCTTTAAATAACTCTCCCCAATCTATCAAGGCCAACTCACGCCTCATATCCTCATAGTTCCCTTTATTAAGATTCAGCACCCTAGTCTCCAAATCAACTACTTCACTCTCCATCTTGATAAAAAATTCTATCATGTTATGGTCGCTCATCCCCAAGGGGTCTCGTACAGCCAGATTGGCAATAAATCCCTTCTCATTACACAGTACCCAGTCTAAGATGGCCTGCTCTCTAGTTGGTTCCTCCACATATTGGTCAAGAAAACCATCCCGTATACAGTCCAGGAATTCCTCCTCTACGGCATTGTGGCTAATTTGATTTGCCCAATCTATGTGAAGATTAAAATCACCCATGATCACTGACATTCCCTTATTACGTGCGTCACTAATTTCTTGTTTAAGGCCATTCCCAACCTCATCAGTGCAGTTTGGAGGTCGATATATGACACCCACTAATGTTTTTTGTCCCTTGGTATTTCTCAACTCTACCCATACAGATTCCACATTGTCAGAGCTAATGTCCTTTCTCACTACTGTGTTAATTTCCTCTTTAACCAGCAGTGCCACACCACCACCTTTTCTTGTATGCCTGTCCTTCCTAAATACTGAGAACCCTGGCACATTTAGTAGCCATCCCTGTTCACCCTGCCGCCATGTCTCCGTAATCCCAATTATATCATACCCATTTATATCTATCTGTGCGATTAGTTCATCCACTTTATTGCAAATGCTCCGTGCATTCAGGCACAGAGCCTTTAAGTTTGTCTTTCACAATGCTTGTCTTGCTCCCAATATTTTTCTCTACTGCCCTGTTTGAATTTTGTCCTTGGTTTCTCCATCTATCACTTTTCTTATTCATTTTTATACCTTTTGCTTTCGTCCTTGCTCCCTCTTTCTCTGACTCCTTGCGTAGGTTCCTACCCCCCGGCATTTTAGTTTAAACCCTCCCCAACCGCACTAGCAAATAGCCCCCCTAGGGGAGGTTAATTGAACCGGGGCCTGGTGCTGTGAGGCAGCAGTGCTAACCACTGAGCCACTGTGCTGCCGTGATATTGTTTGTCCTGAGACAGTTCCCCATACACGAGCTGCTTGGGGAAATGTATAGGGTGAGTTCTCCAGCCTCTCGCATACTTCACGGCGGCCCGCATCGGGCGGTGGCGAGATCTTCAAGTCCCACCGCTGTCAATGGGATTTCCCATTTAATCTACCTCACTCCTCGAGGATAACTGCAGTGGGGGTGCGCCATCGGTGGGACTAAAAGATCCCGCTGGCGTGAACAGCTGGAAGATCTCACTTGCAGTAACCCAGATGGAAGATTTGGCCTAGTCCATCTCAGTTAAATTTCCTGGAGGGTGACTTCCATGCTGTTGAGTCCAGCATGATGAAGCATCTTGTTGTTTGTGATTTTGCTCTGCCATTTAATTCTCAAGATGGACTTCGTGAATGTTTGTGGAAACATTCCAGACCTTTGCTGTGGATGGTGGACCCAGGATTCTGCATCAGACAACTGCATGGTTCGGATAATGGCAGCGTAAAGTTTGAATTTAGTCTGAAACATTATGTTGGAAGCTGACTCTGTCCATAAAACTGAGCACTCCCAAATTGATCACCATTTCGAAATGCTCCAACATGTTACTCTTTAAGCTTTCTTAGATTGTGATAAACATCACACTGATCAAAGAATTCAGATTGAAATAAAGTTTCTGTAAGGATCAAGATTTAAAATTAAGTCACAGTGAATCTAACCCAAGTAGAATCAAATCATTGGAGCAGACATGTCATTTAGAATCCCTTAGACACAGTGTAAAGGAAGGACTTGTGTCTCACCCTTAGAATAATTAAAGTCATTTCGGACAAACAAAGGGCCTCAGTAAAAGATCTTTGGTTTGACAGAACATAAATCCTTTTCGATTGCCTCACTGCAGTTGTAGCGACAAGCCGAACGGAGAAGGCTATGTCAGAGATGATGGTTGGGATACTCTGCTGGCTGACACTGAAATCGCGAGGCACAATTGAGCAAAGAAAATGTTCAGACTCTAAAATCACATTGGGCACCGATTGCATAATAATCTTTAATATTGCCACAAGTCGGCTTACATTAATGAACGGTGCAATGTAGTTACTGTGAAAATCCCCTAGTCGCCACATTCCGGCGCCTGTTTGGGTACACTGAGGGAGAATTCAGAATATCCAATTCACCTAAAAGAACATCTTTTGGGACTTGTGGGAGGAAACCGCAGTGCCCGGAGGAAACCCATGCAGACACAGGGAGAACATGCAGACTCCTCATAGACAGTGACCCAAGCTGGGAATCGAACCTGGCACCCTGGCACTGTGAAGCAACAGTGCTAACCACTGTGCTACAGTGTGATGTTTGACGCCAAATCACTACTCCCCAATACCTCGATAGTGGCGTCGCTGCGGCTCAGAACGAATGAAGAGTAAACACATACCATTAGTGGGCCTGGCCCAGTATTCTCCAGGGCCTCTGCGATGCTCCGACTCCAATGGTCCGAGATCCTGATGGCACGGTCCACTTGTGCTGTTAAAAATTATGACACCGGCGTTATGGCTGCTGAGAGAGAGAGGGACTTCTGCCAGGGCCGGAGGTGTGTGTGTGTGGGGGGGTGGGGGCGGAGTAGTGGGGGTGGCCAGGAGGTGGGCTGAGGCGTCAGGATGGATGAACATGGAACACCATTGCCACAGCCGGCAAGGCAGCCATGCAGCTGCACGCGCCGCTGACTGCCCACTGCGAACCTAGGGGCACCAGTCATATAGTTGCCCCCCCAGGCCACCCTCCTAGGTGCCCTCTGGCCCCATCAGCTGTATGGACATGCTCCAGCACAACCAGTGCCATCTTGTTGGCTGGCATGAGTGCGTGTGGGGATTGTCATGTGTATATGTGGCTGCAGCTTGTCAGCCTCCTGAGTGTCATTCACGGACCAGGTGAATCCGGCACTGTTTCTCTTTGGAATCGATTGTGTTCCACATGACTCCCCTCTACAGTTGCTGAATCAGCCCAGATTCGGCTCCAGTTTTGCTGTCGCGAAAGTCCACAAATTCTGCCCCGGCGACAGCACTAAGTCTCAGAAACGGAGAATCCAGCCCAGTGAATAGAACTAATTAAGCGACCTTCTGTCGAACTATATTTCTTTTTTTTTGACACATGAGATAGCACCACTTGTAGTAGCCACTTTCTGACCAACTGTGTGTTTAAGATTTTGACACGAGAAATAAACAAAATATCGAGCCATTCGCATAGTAACTTTCTGTTGATTATATGTTTAAAAAGTCCGACACTCAAACGAATATTAAAAATATTAATCACAAACTGTCGACAAACCATAAACATGGCCATTTAACACTAAGAAATCGGTCAATGAGAGAGATAAGTGACAAATTGGGCTATTCACAAAATGGAAAGAAATATGTATAAAATGAGATAGATTTGCAGAGTTAACACTCATCCTGCTTGAGTGCAGTCAAGATGTTCACTTCCCAGCCTGTCTCCTCGAAACAAAAGTCTTTTGAGACTATTTGCGAGTATGTTTTCATTACTCTATTAAGAAATGTAATGAAGTAGAAATAACTTTCGGATTTCCATACCTTTCTCTTAATGAAGAAAATCTATCAGCAAATAAAAAAAGGACTGTCAGCAGGTACCTACTTTCAAACACTGCATCTCTGTATTTTATAATCCAGAATGTTTATAATAAAAGCTCTGCCAAAAAATATAAACTGCGCATTTTATTTTAAATAAGTCCTCGACACTCTTTAAAGTGACAAAGGATCCACAACCGAAAGTGGTAGATGGTATGGTTATGGGTGACTTACTCGAAACATCTTCCATGAAGTGGTAACTGGTAACTGAAATCTGTTTAACTGTTTAAGCACTGGACCGCTAATCTCCCTTTAATGCGAGCTGATTCTGTGTCTTGCAAGAAGATAGTTTTCCCTCCTCCAGTGGCTTAGTCAGAAATAGACTTGTAAGATTAATCATTCGGGTCTGGGGATTCCTAAACCAGCGACAAGTTATAAAGGCATGAAAAGCAACCTTCAAAACCTTTCAACTAATTTTTACTTTTACTAACATAATGACAACTAGCATACTACTAGCATTAGCTTATAAAAGTCATTTTCAGTTATTTTTAAGATCAGGGGCTGGATACTCCACACCCCGATGCCAAAATCGTGTTTGGCGACGGGGCGGTGAATCCAGTTTCACGCATGAAATCACGACCAGCGCCGGTTCCGCAATTCTCCGCCCCCTGAAAAGCGCCATACTCGGGGAGTACACCACCTGAGGCCATTGCCTGCAGCCCACCCCGCCATTCTCCATACCCAACTGGCCGAATTCCCGACGGCGTATTTCTAATGTGATCCTGCCATTCGGGAAACTCGCTGAGGATTCAGTCCACGGCCGCCACAGTCACGGGCGGGCTGATCGGATGGCAGGGCGGGCCTCATTCAGGACTGGGGGCTATGTGTGAAGGCGGTCCAGGTCGGGCACGTGGCCAATTGGGGGCACTATTTCCGCAGTTCAGCCCGCGGTCTGAGTCCGCCATGGAACACGGCACGGCCACTGGAGGCTGCCGCCGTGTGCATGCGTGACCTCTGACCCGGAAGTGTGGAGGGCCGTATCGGCAGCTGAAGCTGCAAGCTTCACAACAGCTGCTTGCCAGCCCCTTGCAAGGCTGTTAATCATAGAATCATAGAAGTTTACAGCATGGAAACAGGCCCTTCGGCCCAACCAGTCCATGCCGCCCAGTTTTTACCATTAAGCTAGTCCCAGTTGCCCGCACTTGGCCCATAACCCTCTATACCCATCTTACCCATGTAACTATCTAAATGCTTTTTAAAAGACACAATTGTACCCTGTGGCCTTTTGTAATCTGTGGCCTTTTGACGCCAGTTTTCTTGGGGTAAAAGACAACAGTTTTCCCGACAGCGTGGGGACATAGTCCTGAAAACGGAGAATCCAGCCCCAAGTTACTCACAAAACAAAATTCCAAGATGCCACCGGAGCCAGGTGACTTCTTGCAAGCTGTGCCCAGCATAACCTCTAATTCTATATTTTACTCTCGTTGTATGCTTCTAAAACTTCATTCTAACTCATTTAAACTCTCTTCTCTACACCCTAGCTATGACTGTAACATTGCATTCTGCAGTCTCTCCTTCCTTCCCTATATACGGTATGCGTTGCCTGCATAGCATGCAAGAAACAATGCTTTTCACTGTACACCAATACATGTGACAATAAAAATCAAATCAAATCTAAAATCAAATCAAGTAGTGGATTGGGCTCCCTGAATAGTGAAACATTATTCCCGATAAACACATTCTCTGCTGTATTAATAAAACTGCACCAGATTCCACTTTGAAATAGATCAAGGAATATTTTAAATGTAAAAAAAAATTAAAACCAAAAAGCCCCAATAAGCTGTCCAATTGCACTGGCAGACAAGATAATTTTATCTTCAGGATTATCAAATGAGATTGTTTGGAAGCTTGAGCCAAAAAGGCAGGTCAGGGGCAGCATGCGGCACAGTGGTTAGCACTGGGATTGCGGCGCTGAGGACCAGGGGTCAAATCCCCGCCCTGGGTCACTGTCCGTGTGGAGTTTGCACATTCTCCGTGTCTGCGTGGGTCGCACCCCAACGAGGTGCAGGTTAGGTGGATTGGCTACGCTAAATTGCCCCTTAATTGGGAAAATATATAATTAGGCACTCTAAATTTATTTTTAAAAAGGCAGTTCTGAAAATTAGTGAGATATTTATTCAAACAAGCGTAAATGTCACTTATGTCATGATATTCAGATAAACATCATGGTGCAAACACACATACACACTGATGGACAGATCAACAGTCCAATCAACACACACACAACATCACAGCCAATCACAAGAAGAGCACACGCACTATAAAACGGGGAACACGACACTTCCGATGCATTCCAGCAGGAGACAGCTCAGGGCACAGAGCTCACAGCAAGCCACTCAGACATTCACCATGTGCTGAATTCCTCTCCAAGATAGTGTGAGGGCTGGGTCCACAGGTTAGATGGTAATGAACGAACCACAGTAACAAGTTTACAAATGTCAATATTGTTAGTAATAAAACTGAGTTGTACCTTCTGCAACCGTGTTGGTTCGTCTGTGTAGCAGAGCACCCAACACGACAACTTACATTTTTCATAGATTTTTTAACCCTGTCGAGTCTCAGTTTTGAACACAATGGGCGCGATCTAACCGCTTTCAATCCAAATGTGATGGCGAACGGGAACCGCCGGGTGTTTCCCAATGGCCAACATAGCGTGGCCATCACCGGTATCTAACATTAATTAGGGCACTTAATGATGCCCCACAAGCATAAGACTGCAAATGACTGTCAGCTGGTTTGCTGGATCCGTGCCTGGCAGCTCCCTGCTAACAATTGGGAGCAGCACTTAAACCGATCCCGCAGACCCCAGACAATAGGCAGCCATGCCACCACGCAGACCAGCTCTGTGATTTTAGGATACCGACCTTGTTGTGTTATGCTGCTTCAGATAACACAGGCTGCTACTTGATGCATTCTTAACTAAAGGATGCTCCAGACTCTGAAATGAGTTCAACGTGTTTATTGAACTATTAACACAGTTCTCAAATGAGTTCAACTCTCTGCTAATCTAACTGTAGTAACTCAGTCTAACTGTACCAGCCTTGCTCTAAACCACGTACTGGGGTGTGATGGTGCTGATCAACCCTGTCTAACTCTTTAGATGTCTGTCTGTGGAAAGAGGCAGGATGTGAGTGCCTCATCCCTTTTATAGTGTTTATGTCACGCCCCCTTGTGGTGATGCCACCTCTGAGTGTCCTGACTGCCCAGTGGTTGTGTCCTATTCTGAGTATTCATTGGTTGCATGTTTGCATATCATGTCATCTCCCCTTTTTTTTTTAGATGTATATACATGTGAATGTGTCTGTCCAATGTGACTGACTGAGGAATACAGAACACAACAAACAAAACAAATGCTCATAAGTAAAATCTCTGAGGCTTGCGTCTGATCCTCGTCGACCGCCGGAGAGGTGATGGAGGGGTTGACGGTGTCTTGACAGGCGAGTGGGAGGCACGACTGGTGGCCTCATGGTTCGAGGTGTCTGGAGATGGCAATTCGACATGTGGAAATGGAGGGAAAAGTGGTTGTGGGCAAGCAACATTTCGCAGTGCCCTTCGATTGCTTCGCACAATGGAGCCATCAGCCATACGTATGACATAGGATCTGGGCTCAGCCTGTTGAACAACGACAGCCGGGGCAGACCACCCACCATCCGGTATCTTGATAATGACCGTGTCTGCCGGGGATAGCACGTCCAGATCGGTGGCATGTGCGTCATAGCCCTGCTTCTGGCTGTCGCGAAGCTGCTGCATCTTCTGCAGCACCAGGAGGTGATCAAGGTTGAGCAGATGTAAGCCTGGAAGCGTCGTCCGCAGGTCCCTGTTCATCAGCAGTTGAGCTGGCGACATGCCAGTGGACAAGGGAGTCGCCCGGTACGCAAGTAGTGCAAGGTATATGTCGGAAGCGGAGTCCGAGGCCTTGCGGAAGAGCTGCTTACCGATGTTAACCCCTTTTTCGACTTTGCCATTGGACTGCGGATAGTGCGGACTGGAGGTGACATGCCTGAAATTGTAGCTCTTGGCAAACGTGGGCCATTCTCGACTGTGGAAGCACAGGCCATTGTTGCTCATGACGGTGTTCGGGATGCCATGCCATGAGAATGTCTCTTTACACGCTTTGATGACGGTCCATGAGGTGAGGTCTGGCAGTTTCAGCACCTCAGGATAGTTTGAAAAGTAATCGATGATTAAGATATAGTCGCGACCATTCGCGTGGAACAGGTCAATGCCAACCTTGGACCACGGAGAGGTCTCTCGGTCATGTGGTTGGAGCGTCTCCCCGCTCTGCTCTGGTTGGAACCTCTGACAGGTTTCGCAGTTCAGGACCATGTCCGTGATGTCCTGGTTGATGCCGGGCCAGTAGACAGCTTGCCGGGCCCTGTGTCTGCACTTTTCTACGTCCAGGTGTCCATCATGAATCTGCCGCAGCATCGTGTTCTGGAGACGTAGCGGGATGACTATCCTGTCCAGCTTGAGCAGGATGCCGTCGATCAGCGTCAGATCGTCCTTGACGTTGTCGAGTTGAGGGCATTACCCTTTCTGCCAGCCATTGCCGAGGTTGTGGATGACTCGCTGCAACAGGGGGTCTTTGGCCGTCTCTTCTCGGATGAGAACGATCTTCTCATCTGTTGCCGGGAAAGTGCTTGCACACAGTTGTACCTGCAATTCAATGTGCTGGATGATCTCCAGTGGTTGACTGGGTGAGTTGACGGAGCGGGACATTGCATCGCCGATGATGAGCTCCTTGCCAGGTGTGTACACTAAATTGAAATCATACCTCAGGAGTTTGAGCAGAATTCTCTGCAAACGAGGCGTCATGTCATTCAGGTCCTTTTGGATGATGTGGACCAGAGGCCTATGATCCGTCTCAACGGTAAATGTTGGCAAGCTGTAGACATAATCATGAAATTTGAGGATTCCGGTGAACATAGAACATAGAACGATACAGCGCAGTACAGGCCCTTCGGCCCACAATGTTGCACCGACATGGGAAGTCAAAAAACAAAAGCCATCTAACCTACACTATGCCATTATCATCCATATGCTTATCCAATAAACTTTTAAATGCCCTCAATGTTGGCGAGTTCACTACTGTTGCAGGTAGGGCATTCCACGGCCTCACCACTCTTTGCGTAAAGAACCTACCTCTGACCTCTGTCCTATATCTATTACCCCTCAGTTTAAGGCTATGTCCCCTCGTGCTAGCCATTTCCATCCGCGGGAGAAGGCTCTCACTGTCCACCCTATCTAACCCCCTGATCATTTTGTATGCCTCTATTAAGTCTCCTCTTAACCTTCTTCTCTCTAACGAAAACAACCTCAAGTCCATCAGCCTTTCCGCATATGATTTTCCCTCCATACCAGGCAACATCTTGGTAAATCTCCTCTGCACCCGCTCCAAAGCTTCCACGTCCTTACTATAATGAGGTGACCAGAACTGTACGCAATACTCCAAATGCGGCCGTACCAGAGTTTTGTACAGCTGCAACATGACCTCATGACTCCGGAACTCAATCCCTCTACCAATAAAGGCCAACACTCCATAGGCCTTCTTCACAACCCTATCAACCTGGGTGACAACTTTCAGGGATCTATGTACATGGACATGGTGAGAAGACCTAAATACTCCTTCTCAATCTGCGCATATCTGGTCTCAGTGGGTGTCATTGCCCGTGACGCGTATGCTACTGGTACCCAGAATGACGTGTCGTCTCTTTGAAGCAACACCGCCCCAATGCCATCCTGACTCGCACCTGTGGATATCTTGGTCTCTCGGTCTGGGTTAAAGAATGCAAGGACGGGTGCAGGGGTGAGCTTGGCTTTCAGCTCCAGCCACTCAAAGGTGGTTGATTTTTTTCATCAGGTTGTGTAGGACCGCGTGTGTGTGGCCAAATTTGGGATGAACTTGCCAAGGAAACTGACCATTCCCAGGAAGCGCAGTACTTCCTTCTTGTCCTCGGGGACTTTCATTGCCTCGATGGCTTTAATTTTGTCTGTGTCCAGGCACACACCGTGTTGCGAAATCTGATCGCCGAAGAACTTCAACGTGGATGTCCCAAAACAGCACTTGGACCTGTTTCGCTTGAGGCCATGTTCATGTATGCGTCGGAATACTTTCCTGAGTCGAGACACATTTTCCGCTGGGGTCGTGGACCAGATTATGATATCGCCAATGTAGACACGAACCCCTTCTATTCCCTCCATCATCTGTTCCATGATGCGATGGAAAATCTCTGATGCAGAGATGATGCCAAATGGCATTCGGTTGTAGCAGAATCTGCCAAAAGACGTGTTGAAGGTGCAGAGCCTTCTGCTGGATTCTTCAAGTTGGATTTGCCAAAATCCTTGGGATGCGTCCAATTTTGTGAAGAAGCGCATGTGTGCCATCTCACTCGTGATTTCTTCCCTCTTCACGATGGGGTAATGTTCCCACATAATGTTTTTGTTAAGGTCCTTGGGGTCAATGCAGATGCACAGGTCCCCCGAAGGCTTCTTTACGCACACCATCGAGCTGACCCAGTCGGTTGGTTCAGTGACCTTGGAGATGATGCCTTTTTGTTGTAGACTCGTGAGCTCTGCCTTCAGGCGCTCTCTCAGTGGAGCAGGTACACGTTGTGGTGAGCAGACCACTGGCTTGGCATCAGGCCGCAGTAGAATCTTGTACTCGTTCGGCAGTGTGCCCATCCCGCTAAATACATCTGGGTACTGGGTTAGGATGTCGTCGATGCTGGTCTGAAGATCCGAATGGGACGGCGTTGTGGTGTAGTCCCTTTGAATGAGGTTCAGTTGCTTGCAGGCGTGCGCATCTAGCAGGGAAACCCTGTCTGGTTTAACAATCTCGAAGCGTAAGCTTGCTGGTGTGTGTCGGCTGGACACCTGCAGATGGCAGGACCCCAGTGCCTTGATTGCGTTTCCATTGTAGTCCAGGAGTTTGCAGGCAGCTGGAAGGATCGGGGGCTTCTTGATTCTCTTGAAGTCCACCTGCGAAATCAGGTTGCCGGAGGCACCTGTGTCCAGTTTGAACTGGATGGGACACTGGTTGACCTTCATCACTGCGTGCCATTCGTCCTCGGAATCCACGGCCAGTATTGATTGGACTCGGGATGTGTCCAGTGTGGCGTATTCGCACTTCGTAATAATGTCCACTCGGTAAGTGTTGTCCAGGTATTCATCATCTGGATGCGTCACACTGCCTGGATCAGAGTCATGCATTCGGTGTTGCACACTTCTGATGATCTGCTGTCGGAATTGGGAGTGCTGGCTCCTGACTCGTGGTGCAGGGCTGCATAGTGGTTTGGTTTCCCACAGTTTAAACAGCGTTTGCCTCTTGCAGGGCAGTTTTTTAAAAAGTGGGCGGTGCCGCAGTTCGCACAGGTCATGACGTCGGCGTCATGACGCTCAGTGCGTTGTTGTGCATGTTTGGTGCGGTTCTAGGACGTCTGCACCTGCGCAGTGCAGTTTTCGGCCGCTTTGTGTTCCTGATCGCCTTGCGCATGCGTCGTGCCCCGGGAAGAGCGCACAAAATGGCCACTTTCGTCAATGTGGAGGCGCTGCATCCGGGAGATGGCCTGAACACTTTCCACCTCGTGACAGGCTTGTTTTTCACTTTCTGCTGTTTTGTACTGTGAATAGCGGTTTTTAGAGTGCTCATGCACAGTACACGTTTCAATTGCGACTGGCAGGGTCATGTGCTTTATTTTCAACAATTGTTCTCGCAGAGGATGAAAATGAAATGAAATGAAATGAAATGAAAATCGCTTATTGTCACAAGTAGGCTTCAATGAAGTTACTGTGAAAAGCCCCTAGTCGCCACATTCCAGCGCCTGTTTGTGGAGGCTGGTACGGGAATTGAACTGTGCTGCTGGCCTGCCTTGGTCTGCTTTAAAAGCCAGCGATTTAGCCCAGTGTGCTAAACCAGCCCCTGTGGGGGATCAGAGTGGACTCCAAAAACGATTTGGTCTCTGACCATGGAGTCAGTGAAGTTGCAGGATTGCGCTAGCAGTCTATGGTTAGTTAGATAGGAGTTGAAGGATTCGTCTTTACCTTGCATCCTCTGCTTGAAGATGTAGCGCTTGAAGATTTTGTTGGTGTCCACCTCGCAGTGGCTGTTGAATTTGTCCAGGATGGTTTGGTACTTTGTGTTGTCCTGCCCCTTGTAAAAGTGAAAGGAGTTGAAGATTGCATGGTCACCCGCAGTGGTGAGTAGAAGAGCTATCTTCCGAGCATCGGTCGCGCCATTGAGGTCGGATGCTTCCACGTATAGTTGAAATTTCTGCTTGAATGATCACCAGTTGACACTAAGATTGCCCGTGGTCCTGAGCTGATGAGGAGCCTGAATCTTGTCCATTGTGCCCATATTCAGTAGCTGGTTATCACTGATCTTGCTGAGTTGAACTAAATAGATTGAACAGTCACGCCTGGTATCATGTTGTGTTATGCTGCTTCAGATAACACAGGCTGCTACTTGATGCAGTCTTAACCAAAGGATGCTCCAGACTCGGAAATGAGTTCAACGTGTTTATTGAACTATTAACACAGTTCTCAAATGAGTTCGACTCTCTGCTAATCGAACTGTAGTAACTAAGTCTAACTGTACCAGCTTGCTCTAAGCCACGTGCTGGGGTGTGATGCTGATGATCAACCCTGTCTGACTCTCTAGATGTCTGTCTATGGAAAGGCAGGGTGTGAGTGCCTCATCCCTTTTATAGTGTTTATGTCATGCCCCCTTATGGTGATGCCACCTGAGTGTCCTCACTGCCCATTGGTTGTGTCCTATTCTGAGTGTTCATTGGTTGCATGTTTGCATATCATGACAGACCTGACCAGGCTGATAGACGTGATGGAGTCCAGGAGGGATACCCTTTCCACCGAGGTGGTCAGAGGGTCAGCCACAGGTCAGCCTGTGAGGTGGTGGCAGCAGATGTCAGCTCAGGAAGTGTGACCAGGACGACGACCACCAAATGCCACAAGAAGATCATCCACCTCCACCGGGCCACAAGGATGGGTTGGCATGGGTCCCCTGGCACTGGGCCTGCCTGCCATCCCCAGAAGCCCCCCCATGACCCTGCACCTGGCACTGTCCGCAGCACAATATTGCACCCATTCCCCAGCACAGCCAGGCACCCACCAGCACACCCCACCCATGCCCAGTAGTGGTGCCCACACCTGTCCCCCATCATGCCACACACACCCTCCAAGCAAGAGGCATTTAGCTCACGATGCCCCACTCTGTGTCCTCGCAGGAGCAGGTGGTGCATAATTAATGGGAAAGAGCTCAGAACGGCAGCAGGTTGCCTGACCTCAAGGTCCTCAGGGCCCTCTCCCCTACGAGCAATGAGCCCTGGAGGTCACAGGGGTGGCCGAGGACAGATCAGTCGCTAATGTCGAACTTGGCCTATGCCGCAGATGTGAGGATCCACTGGTTCCCCCCCAGGTGACCTGTCACATGTGAGTTGTTCATGCCAGGATGATGATCCTTCCCTCTCACTGACCACATGTCCATTCTCCCACAGGACCTGCCACTGGTGGTGCCAGCCCATCCGGGGTACCCTGCCAGTTCCCAGGAAAATCCTCAGAGGAGAGCGCCAAGTATACCACCGTTGAGGCGTCACAGCTCTCATCCCCACCATCCACCAGCGCAGAGACACACACCTCGGTGGACGGAAGGCGTGGACCGGCTTCTGGGGCATGATCTGTAGAGCACCACTGAGTTGTCGATGCACATCAGGTGGAGGCAAGAACGTCCAGGGGAGGCAGCAGTCGGAGGTCTGCTGGATCCCAGGATCCAGCTGAGTCCCAGTCAGATGCTGAGCCTGTGTAAGAGGGGCATTGCCGAGGGAATCAGCAGCATGGTGCAAGATTGTGGCAGAATCAGATGTCGCTGGGCCATATGGAGCTCAATCCATCTGCCCCTCCATCCCAAAGTGACCCAAAGCGCTATGGGAACCGATCAGAAGGAGCAAATGCTGGGGTCCGACCTAGAGCCTCCCTACAGGGAGATGACAGCGGTTGCCAGCTCCCCCGAGTCCACCTTCACTGACAACAGTGCATCTCGGTGTCAGCATGTGGGACAGGGTGGCTTAGCAAGGCATGTGCCATCGCCAAGTCAGCATGGGACCTCCGGCCCCAGACCCTCCAGAAGATGCCCGCCAGGGGCATCAAAGGCCACAGGACGCAGGCTGCCTCCACCTCTGATGTGTACCCAGGGGACACACTTAGACGTAACGGTAGAACACAGGGCGCTGAGCACATTGAGGATCACTAAGCGGGTATACGGGAGGGAGGGGGGTGGCACCATTGGAACTAAGGACTGTTGGGGTCACTATTGTACACCATTAAAACAAGTTACAGCTGAGACATGTGAAGCCTACATCACATTATTCCGCACTGCAGTCCGGCCTGGATCCACCCTACGCCTCTGGGCTCCCTGCTATTGGACCTGGTCCTCCCACCCAAGGAGCACCAGGTGCAGGTGATGGGTGTGAGCGAGCACTCAGCAGACAGACAGGGGTCAGACAATGGCATAGGTTGAGAAGCACAGAGCTCAGCTCACAGTGGGTTAGCCTCACCCTCCTGCCTTGTATTTTAACCCACTAACAGTGCCGGCACAGGCTCATCATCTTGGAGTAATGTAACACAGATGCTTGGAGGGTGGAACAGGATGATGGGGGTAGAGAGGAGGGAGGAAAGGGAGGGGTACAGTTGTGGGGGGATGGTGGGTGCGAAGGGGAGAGGGTGTGAGATGTCAGGACGAAGCCACGTCCGATGAGAAGCAGGTGAGGATGAAGGCCTTCCTGGTCCTCAGGGCTTGCCGAACCCTCGCCGCCACCTGTCCTCCATCCTCCAGCTCGTCCTGCAGATCCTCCCCGGGTTCATCTTCCAGCCCTTCCTTGTCTGGCTCCTCCTTGTCCTCCTCCTCCTCGGTAGCCGCATGTTCCTCCACCTCCACATCTAGCACATCGTCTGCTGCTGTGCCAAGTTGTGGAGGGCAGGGCTGACCACCACAAAGGCAGGCGGCCCCTCGGGGGTGTACCTATAATGCACCGCTAGAGCGGTCGAGACATCAGAACTGCATTTTCCGTAAAACGATGCACCGCTCAATGACAGATCAGGTGGCCACAAGGCCGAGTTATATCGGGTCTCTGCACCAGTCTCCGGCCTTCGTACTGGCGTCATTAGCCAGGTCCTAGGCGGGCACCCCCTATGCCCCAAGAGCCAACCAGTCACCATGGAGTGTCCCTCAAAGATGGCGTGGATCTCCGACTGCCCCAGGATGTTGCTGTCACGCACAGTCCCTAGTAAGCACACACACACACGTCATGACCATCAGGTGGTAGTCGCACACGAGTTGAACTTTCAGAGATTGGAGCCCCTTCCTGTTAATGAAGGGCACTTCCGGACCACTCGGTGCACGCAAGGCAACATGCATGCCCCCTGGACCTGGGGCATCCCGGCGATATCAGAAAATCCTGCGCCTGGGCATCTTGTTGGATGTGGTCCAGGTCAAGGTTTATGTAGTCAGCTGCCCCGGCAAACAGGGAATCAATGACTTCACAGATGCACTTGAGGGCTGTTGGCTGGGAAATGCCGCACAAGCCCCGCTCGAGCTCTGGAATGGTCCCGAGGTGTAAATGTTCAGGGCTGTGGTGAACTTGATGGCCAATAGGAGCAGGTCTCCTCCTCCTCCATGTGGTTCCAGGTCCGCAAGAACAAGGCACAAATGCCAAAATTTCCCTGTTGAGGAGGAGCCTCCTGTGCCACAGGCTGCCTGGCCTCAGTTTAAAAGGTCAGCGACGCTTGCATATCTTGCGCCATTGTGGGCCTCCCCCTCTGGATCCCTCCCCGGCCTGATGGGCAGTCGAGTTTTCAGGCTGTGGGCTTGACCCCTGCACATGGGCCTCTATTGACGCTGCTGTCCCCTGGCCTGCCAGCAGCAAAGTGAGGGCAGCTTCCACGGGGTCTACAATATCATTCATAATGTGGTATCTGTAAGGAACTGGAGAGGGTGAGAGACTGACAATCAGCTTTGGCTTCCACCCCGGACTCGTTTGTCCCCTTGGCCTTCCCCACCCCTGGCTGCAGCAGGGGCCCCTGGGCAAAGGACCCTAGGCCCTCTATCCCAGATACCCGCTGGAAATGTTACTTGGACCGGGCGCTGGTCCCCTCCCCAGTCCACACACCCATCCTCTGGTCACGGGGATGTCTCCAGTGCTGTGGCCCAGTTCTTGGATGTTCGAATGTTGGCTGCTGCCTCTGTGGTATTGATGCCTTTGGAGTTCAGGCAAAATGTCCAGGCCTCTCAGCCTGATTGGGGCGCTCGGCAGTAACAACCGCCTGCTTCATGGCACACCTACCCACAGGAATCCATTTGGAAGCTGTGAAGTGCTCACATTACTAGAACTGCTGATTTCCTATCAGCAATAGCCTTCAACTGTGCGGCCTGCGGCCTCCATGGTAACTGGGTGTTAAAGTGACCATCACCATATTACCACGGACGGGGCTCTGTCATGGGGGTGTTCGATGGGACAGACAGGCAGCAGCTGGAACTGCCCCCGTTATGGGCATACACCGGGGGGGTGGTATGCCAGGCACTGAACCGCCCGCCCCCCCACCTCCAGCACAGGGATAACCCCCCCCACTGATGGCAAGCTTCATGTTTTTAAATAGGTGTACTCAATGGCGGCTGCGTGACTGCTCGCTGAGTAGGCAGTTAGATCATGGATGTTCACTCGATAGGTGGTCCTTCCCGTTAATAGTATGGAGATTGGACTTAATTGGTGACTTTTGGTTTTACGCCACACTGTGGTGGGATCTGCATCTCGTCAACACGGAGCAGGTTGCACCATTTGGAGAGTGGGGAATTGATACACACAATAAACACCCTTGTGCACAAACAGTATGAAGTGAAATGAAAATCGCTT
The DNA here is from genome assembly GCF_047496885.1 of Scyliorhinus torazame. NCBI lineage: Eukaryota > Metazoa > Chordata > Chondrichthyes > Carcharhiniformes > Scyliorhinidae > Scyliorhinus > Scyliorhinus torazame. The sequence goes on from NC_092715.1 coordinate 218,998,860, forward strand.
ATTGTCACAAGTAGGCTTCAATGAAGTTACTGTGAAAAGCCCCTAGTTGCCACATTCCAGCCCCTGTTCGGAGAGGTTGTTACGGGAATTGAACCCACGCTGCTGGCCTGCCTTGGTCTGCTTTAAAAGCCAGCGATTTAGCCCAGTGAGCTAAACCAGCCCCTATGATGTTCCTGTCACTTTCTTCCACAATGTGCGAAGTCTTACAACACCAGCTTTCGGAGCTTTCGGAGCTCACCTGAGGAAGGAGCAGCGCTCCGAAAGCTAGTGACATCGAAACAAACCTGTTGGACTTTAACCTGGTGTTGTAAGACTTTGCACTGTGCTCACCCCAGTCCAACGCCGGCATCTCCACATCATGGCTTCCACAATGTGGGCCAACCTCTGAACCTTTGTTCCAAATCTCCAGGCACCCCACCCACCTGGGTACACTGCGAGCACTCGGCAGACAGGCAGGGGTCAGACTATGGCATAGATTGAGGAGCACCGGTGCTCAGTTCTCTGCGGGTTATCGTCACCCCCCTGCCCTCGACAGTGACCCGCTGATGGTGCCGACACAGTCCCAGCACCCTGGAGTGGTGTGACACAAACCCTGGGAGGGTGGGGAAGAGAGTGGTGGAGTGACGCACCAGGCCACATCCTAAGTGTATCGGGCGAGTGTGAGGGCCACCCTAGCCTTCCAGGCTTGCCGAACCCTCGCCGCTGCTGCCTGCCCTGCAGCCTCCAGCTAGTCCTCAGGTTCCTCCCTGGGCTCGCCCTCCAGCCCATGCTGGACCGGCGCAGCCTCGCCATCGCCGTCTACCTCATCCTCCTCCTCTTCCTCCTACTCCTGCTCTTTGGAGATGGCTGACTGCCCCAGGATATAGCTGTCATGGACACTCCCCGGGAAGCGTGCACACATGAGCTGTATGTTGAGGGAGTGGAACCCCTTTCTGTTAGGACACTCTCAGATGGCCTGGTGAGCACAGGGCAACATGCCTGCCATCTATTACCCCCTGCACCTAGGGCATCCCGGTGATAGCAGACAAAGCTGCTGCACAGGCACCTTGCTGGGCTTAGTCCATGTCAAAGATGATGTAGTTTTCCGCCCGGGCATACAGGGCATTTGTGACCTGCCGGATGCACCTGTGGGCTGTGGCCTGCAAGATGTCACATAGGTCCATGCTCGAGCCCTGGAATGATCTTGAGATGTAAAGATTCAGAGTTGCAGTGACTTTGACGGCCACTGGGAGAAGGTGTCCTCCTCCTCCATTTGATGCCAAGTCCGCGAGGATGTGTCACAGATGCCGCACCGTGTCCTTGTTCAGGCGGAGTCTCTTGTGGCACGTGCTGTCCGTCACCTGTTCAAACAACCAGCGACGCCATGGGACTCCCCCTCTGTGTCCCTCCTGGTCTGATAGGTTGCTGGGTCTTCACAGTGTGAGGCGGGGTCCACCACATAGTCCGCCACCTCGAGCATCTGAAGATGCTGCTGCCGCCGTCTCCAGCGTCTGGCCACCTGGCATAGCAGCAGCACCACTCGGGCAAGTTCTGGGTACAATATCCCTGCCACAGCATTCAATATCTGTAAGGTATTGGGAGAGGGTGTTAGACTGATAGACAGTGGTGGCTCCCACCCCGGGACCCTGCATTCCCCCATTGAACCCCTCCTGCCCTCCCCACCCGGAAAGCCCTGCCCACGCAAACCCGGCCGCAACGGGCCCCCCTCACCAAGCCCCAGACCCTGTACCCCAGACACCCACTCATAACATCACCTGGACCGGGCGCTGGTTCCCTCCCCAAAGCACTCACCCACCCTCTGGCCGTGGACATGTGCCTGGAGCTGTCCCATCCCTTGGCTGTTCAGATGTTAGCGGTTGCCTGTGTGGTGTTGCCCCCCGCAGTGTTCAGGCATCATGGTCTGATTGGGATGCTCGGCAATGACCCCCACATGCTATCTGGCTCGTCCACCCACAGGAATCCACTTTGGTTGTATGAAGTGCTCACTCAACCACGATTGCCAATTCCCTATTAGCAATAACCTTCAGCTGCACGGCCAGAGGCCTCAGCGGTCGGTGGAGGTTATGTGTGGTCGGTGGGGTAAACGGGCAGGACAAGGGTTGCCCTCGGAATGGGTACACATGATCCAGGAGTTGGCATGGTGGTGCCACGCGCGGTTGCTCCCCATTTGCTCCCCCAGCGCCTCCCTCCCACCCTCCCATGGCGGCCCACCCCTGCGGTGGGTCTCCCAACCCCAACCCCTGTCCAGCACTAGGGTGACTATGCCAGTGCCCCCGGCCTCTTTGCCTGTGAGCAAAGATGGCTACTCACCTCCTCGGCTCCCCACAGGTTCACGTTTTTCAAAAGGTGTACTAATTGGCGCCAGCGTGACCGGTTGCTGGGGAGGCTAATGAATCACGGGATGCTGCTGGATACGGGGTGGCTCCTGTTAATTGTATGGAATTAGGGCTGAAGTGGTGATAATTGGTTTCTCGCCACACTACGGGAAGATCCCGACTTGGCCTATAGGAGCGGGCCGGTTGCATCTTAAACTGTTTGGCACCTGGTGTATTTCTTATTTCGGCCTCTTCCATGTGGTGATATGCATCACTGTAAATACACAAGGGGTTAATGTAAGTTCACTACAACTAAGTAAACACTAGAGGGAGCACCGGAGATGTCATGACATGCAGACATACAGTTAATGAACACTTAGAATAAGACATGACCAATGGGCAGTCAAGACACCCAGAGGAGACACTACCACACGGAGGCATTACACAACCCATATATAAGGACAGGGCACACATGCTCTGCCTCTTTCCACAGGCGACACTTAGAAATAAGGACAGGGGCAGATCAGAAGCATCACACCCACCGCATGGCTTAGAGCTGACTGGTTAGTTAGACTGTGTAACTATAGCAAGATTAGCAGGAGAGTCGAACTCATAGAGAACTGTGCTGATGGTTCAATAAATCACATTGAACTTACTTCAAAGTCTGGAGTATCTTTTGGTCAAAGCTGCATCGAGTTGCAGCCGATGTTTTCCCAAAGTACATAACACATCATTCCGCAATTCACCAGCCTCGTTTCACTCGAGCTGCAGTGCAACAAGGCCGGAGAATCCCGTCCTGTATGTCTAATTCCCACCTCAGATATTTCTGCACATAACATTGACTGATGATTTAGAACAGTATTGTAGGAGTGCTTCACTGTCAAACAGCTTTCTTTTGGACGAGTCATGGAGCCTTCGGCCCATTATTAGCCCTGGGTCACTGTCCATGTGAAGTTTTCACATTCTCCCCGTGTCTGCGGGGTTTCACCCCCACAACCCACAGATGTGCAGGTTAGGTGGACTGGCCATGCTAAATTGCCCCTTAATTGGAAAAAAAAATAATTGGGTACTCTAAATTTACAAAATAAATAAATAAATATTACCAGAACTTCCTGAGAGTTACTTGTTTCATTATGAACTGGGCAATTAACAAAAAAGATGTTTTTAGCCAGGTGACAAAAGGATTGGGCCTGACAGCTATCAGATGAACTGAAACAATCTGAACTTTAGCTGTGGCCTGTGTCTTTAAGTATGTTTAATTAACGGCAGGTACTGATTTAGAGCCACATTTTTTGATTTTCTTTGTTGAACTTCAAAGTGTGTCAAGGGTCCATCTCAAGAAGTTGTGCTTGCAGTTCATCAGTCGTACTTACAAATTCAACAAAAGAGGAAAAGGTTCTGTAGGAATTAGTTAAGAAAGACACGTAGAGCTATGTTATTCTTCAATGAGAGATCTTTCCCCTTTCTGGGCAATTTATTGATTTCCAGTTACGAAAGAGAAAATGCTGGAAAATCTCAGCAGGTCCGGGAGAGGAAAGAGCTAATGTTTCGAGTCCGATGACTCTTTGTCAAAGCAAACAGACAGAGAAAGTGGGAAATGTTTATACTGTGGAGTGAGAATGAAAGATGAGTCATAGCCACAGAAACCCAGGGAAACCGGGTGCTGATGGCCACAGAAACCAAGGGGAAAGAGTCCCCAGAGCGAACAAAAGTTGTGAAAGGTCAAACAGCAGGGAAACTAACATCAGACAATGAGCTGTAGATGTGGGGGGAGGGGAAGGGGGAAGCAAAGAGGAGAAAAGTGGATAAGATTGGGGGGGGGGGGGAATTAAATATATATTACGAAAGAAAGAAATGGTAAAAGACAGTTAAAATGAAATGGGATGAAAACAAATGGGTCGAGGTGGAGTAGAGCTGATCATCTGAAGTTGTTGAATTTGATGTTGAGACCGGAAGGCTGTAGCGTGCCTAACCGGAAGATGAGATGTTGTTCCTCCAGTTTGCGTTGAGCTTCACTGGAACATTGCAGCAGGCCAAGAACAGAGCTGTGGGCATGGGAGCAGGGTCTTTGGTTAAAATGGCAAGCAACGGTAAGGCCAGGGTCCTGAATGCGCACAGACCGAAGATGCTCAGCAAAGTGATCACCCAGTCTGCGTTTGGTCTCTCCGATATAGAGGAGACCACATTGGGAGCAGCGAATGCCGAAGACCAAATTGGAAGAGATGCAAGTGAAACGCTGCTTAACCTGGAATGAGTGTTTGGGCCTGGGATGTTAAGCATGATTGATTTCCAGTTTGTGCACTGTCTCTCAGGAAGGATGAATTCATCCTGGAGGTTGAGCAGCACAATTCACCAGAATGATACCAGGCCTTTGTGTGCTACGAGGACATGTTGCATAAATTTGGGTTGTAATTCCTCAAATGTTGATGTGTCCAGAGGTTTAAAATGCTAATGATAGCATTGGTAAAGAGGATGAATTTCCTCTGATGAGCAAGTCAAGAATAAAAGTACATAATCTTACAATAAGACTTGGGCCATTCAGGAGGAAACTCAGGAAGCACTTTTACTTACGTACAGGTAATAGGGATCTGGAATTCTCTCACTGTGGATGAAATAAGTGTGACAGCAAGGAATTATCTTGGATCGGAAGATGTCAAATCCATTTGAGTGGAGTTAAGAAATAACAAGGGCAGGAAGACACTGGTGGGAGTAGTCCTTCAGACCCCTAACAATAGCTATACTCTCAGATGGAGAATAAATCAGGAGATAATGCGGGCATATAAACATGGCAGTGCATCAATTGTGGGTGACATCAATCTTCATGTGGATTGGAAAAAACAAATTGGCAGAGGTAACCATTCGGGGTAGTTTCCAAGAAGAATATGTTGTGGATCCAACCAGGGATCAGGCTATTTTGGATCTGGTAATGTGTAATGAGGCAGGTTTAGTAATCAATCTCAGAGTAAAAGATTCACGAGGAAACAGTGACAATAATATGGTAAAATTAGCATTCAGTTTGAGAGTGAGAAATGTGGGTCAGAAACAACTGTGCTAAACTTAATTAAGGGCAATTACAAAGGAGGGCAGAGTTAGCTGGAGTAGACAGGGAAAAGAGTTTAGCAGAAAGATGGTTGATCAGCATTGGCAGACATTTCTGAAAATAGTTTGTGACTCACAGTAGGGTGGCATGCTGGCACAGTGGTTAGCACTGCTGCCTCACAGCACCAGTAACCAGGGTTCTATTCTGGCCTTGGGTGACTGTCGGTGTTGAGCTTACACATTCTCCCGTCTCTGCATGGTTTTCCTCCCACAGTCCTAAGATGCGCAGGTTAGGTAGATTGGCCATGCTAAATTGCCCCTTAGTGTCCAGGGTTGTGTGGGTTAGGTGAGTTACAGGGATTCAGGGATAGGGCTGGAGCCTGGTTAGAGTGCTCTTTCAGAGGGTCGGTGCAGACTCAATAGGCTGAATGGCCCTCTTCTGCACTGTAGGGATTCTAATAAAGTAATATCCAAGTGAGTAAGAGGGATTTGAGAAAGGAGGTAAATCAACCATGGTTACCCAAGAAAGTTAAGGATAGTATTAAACTGAAAGAAAAAATATCCAATGTGGCAAGGATTAGTCAGAGGATTGGGGAAGTTTTCAAAACAAACAAAAATGATCAAAAAATAAATGAACTAAGATAAACTGCAAGGGTAAATTAGTGGCATTCTAAAATACTAAATAATCAAGGAGCGAAACGGGGGGAGGAAATAAATACAATAACTATGGAGAAAAAGTACTCGGGAACTAATAAAGCTACAGGCCAATACGCCCTCTGGACCTGATGGACTGCAGCCTAGAATATTAAAGGGGGTAGATACAGAGATAGTGGGTGCACTGGTCATAATTTTCCAAGAATCCTTAAATTCGAGTTGAATGATGTTGTGACCATTCATTTTGGCTCCCACAAACTGGCTGCGGCCGAGAGAAAATATGGCCAGGTCGAAAAAGAAGGTCTGGCAGTCATATTTGGTGCAAAGTGGTTTAATCAATACATCTGGCAGCCAATTTATTTTCCATCACCGATCACAAGCCATTGCTAGGCCTCTTCTGTGAAGACAAGGTAATCCCGCCAATAGCGTCTGCGATGATCCAGCATTGCACTTTGTTATTTGTTGCTTATGAATACTCTCTCAAACACTGCACAGGGACCCAGATTGCGCATGCAGATGCATTGAACCATCTTCCCCTGCAGATCAAATCTGATAACTGCCCCTCCGGCGGACAAAGTAATTGCTGTACTGAATTTCGTGGACTCCTTGCTCGTCACTGTCTCGTGGGTTCATGATTGGGCGCAAATCAACCCTGTACTTGCCGAGGTATGACATCTGGTGCTATACCTGCCTGGCACCCTTGAAGTGCCCCTGACAGCCAGGCAGTGCCACCCAGGCACCCTGGCAGTGGAAGTGTAGCACTGGTAGGGTGCCCGGGGTGCCAGGGTGGCAGTGCCAAGGTTCCCAGGTGTTAGGGTGTCACCTGCCTGACCCCAACTCCCGGGGAGGGGCCTCAACTCCCCAGCGAGACCTCCTGAAGTGCCATCGCAACTGGTTCATGACTTTGTGAACCAGTACCAAATGATGCACGGTTGAGGTTTCACTGGCGAGGCAGGTGAATCCCGGGTGATTTGGGTCAGCACATAGTTAAAAGAGCCTCATGGCTCATTCAAATAAGTTCTCCTGGATTTTGCCCAGCCAGAACGAGATCCAGATCTCGACACGATGTGCTGCACGGTAGCACAAGTGGATAGCACTGTGGCTTCACAGCGCCAGGGTCCCAGGTTCGATTCCCCGCTGGGTCACTGTCTATGCGGCGTCTGCACGTTCTCCCCGTGTCTGCGTGGGTTTCCTACGGGTGCTCCCGTTTCCTCCCACAGTCCAAAGATGTGCAGGATAGGTGGATTGGCCATGATAACAAGCCCTTAGAGACCAAAAAGGTTAGGAGGGTTTATTGAGTTACGGGGATAGGGTGGAAGTGAGTGCTTAAGTGGGTCGGTGCAGACTCAATAGGCCGAGTGGACCCCTTCTGTACTGTATGTTCTATGTATAATAAGTAAAGAGCTTTAATGTCCAAAACTGCTTTGCGAACAGTTAAGGAGAGATGCTAAGTGTCTGAGGTTCGTGTATGAGGGGCTGGGTGCGTGAGGGCATAAGGTGGGTAAGGTAAGTGGGCAAGGGAGTTAAAGTGTGTAGGGGTAGCAAGTGGGTGAGGGGAGGGAGGGTGAAGTGAGTAGGTGGGTGAGAGAGGGCCCAGGTGAGGGTTGGTCTACACATTGCCCAACACCAGGGGCTAAAGTGGGGGGGGTGGGTAGAAGGGGCAGGCCCAGTGTTATAAAGCAAGTTTCTCACTCTTCTTCATTCGAGCATCAGAACTAAAAGACCAGCTTTCAAAAAAATCAGAAATGTCAGCCTGTCACGTTTTTTTTCAAGCCGGTCTTTCAGGACAGATTCACTGAGCTGCTGTGCTGCTGACTTTTGCGTTGCTTTGTGATTTTGATGTTTTCTTTCGTAAAGCCTGTCAGAAAACCTCACAAACATCAGCAGCAGCACAGCTGCAGGCAGTATTCTTGGCTGAAAAATGGTAAGTGAAATCTCTCCTTATTTTAGAGTCAATTGGATGTTGGGAGGAAGGGAGAGGGTGCGGGAAATGGATGGTAGGAGGAGGGGAAAAGGGTGGGGGAGGTTGGGGGGGTTGAGGGGTGGGGGAAAGGTTGAGGCGAGATTTGGAGGTTGGAAATCGAGGCAAAGGCGAGGTTGGAGATGTTACATGAGTGGAGAAAAGTTGAGGGAATGGGGGAAAGGTGGGGTGATATTTGGATGTTGGGGTTGGGGGCAAGGGGGCAGTTGTGGAATGTTATAGGGGTGGGGGGGTGGTTGAGGTAGCTGAAAGGGAAGTCACTTTTACGATTTAGTACCACAAAATTAAATATTGCACACTTCTCAAAATCCTCTTTTGAATTTAAATATCTAAATAATAGTCAATTACACTCTTCCATGAAATGATGGGTACAATTTCCGGGTCCCTTTTACCGTGGCCACAAAGCCTGTTATGGTCGCTGAATCCCGTGAGAAGCACACACCGGGGTTTGTGGTGACGAGATCTCAGTTCAAAATCCTCCTCGTCCCCACCGGCAACGTAATCAGGTTCATACTCAGCGAGGGTGTGAACCTCATTATCGTGACTTTAAATAAACATAAATTGCTTACTGCCATTGATTCCAGGGTCGTCAGATGGACCCCCTCCCGCCGGTGTTTGTGTCCATAAACAGAAACCAGTTGTGATGCCAGGGGCTCGGAGGTAAGTATAGCCCTCAGGCTGTGAGGGACATGGCCGAGCAATGCCCTGGCACAGCCCCCTGGCAGGCTGTCATTGCCAGGTTGGCACTGCCAGGTTGGCACTGTCTGAGATGGGGTCAGGGTTGGGGCCTTTTGGGAACCCCATTAGGGGGTTTCCATTATGTGTGGGGGGGGGGGGGGGCGCAATGATGGGTGGACACAGATGCCCCGATGCTGGTGATGATGGAGGGAGGGAATGATGCCCGGATGCCAGCAATAATGGGGGGACAGGGGGGGAATGATGCCCAGATTCCAGCAATGGTGGAGAGAGGGTGTTGGATCAACCTAATGCCTGCGTGGTATGAGGGGGGTGGGGGTTGACACAAATATTGAGTGGTTGGGGGGGTGCATTGCCACATCTGGCTTCAAGAGTTGGGGATGTTCCCCTTGTCTGCCAACTGTCCCAATGTCTGGGACAGAGGGTGCCTTTACTTTGACTTTGAAATCAAATCTCTGTGGAGTTGGTCTTGCCAGCTCTATAAGGCCCCGCCCCGGCAGATTGACAGCACAAAGCACAACCCCTGTTTTGTTTTGACAAAGTGTCAAAAGATCAGGAGTAAAAATCTAGCTGTGATTCTGGGGAGAAACTAGTCAGTTTTCAGTCAGAACCTGACATTTTGCTATTTTTTCAGAAAATTGCACCTATATCATACACCCAGGCTTCTATTCCTTCCACAAAATAGAAAAGGTTTTGTGCAATTTATCTGTGTTGCAAGTATGGAATCTTTCTCCAAAATATTAATTCACTGTCACTACGCTTATATGGTGAAATGTGGAAAATGTGTTACTGAGGACTGAGGCAGCTTTATCATCCGCAGATTGTAGGAAATAACTAATGGATATTTTCCTGTCAAATTAACAACATTGCACAATACTGTTAAAGTAAAATTTGTATTAAAACACAAACTAACGTAGAAATATATCATTGCTGATCTGAATATTAATACTCATGCTGCATAAATATCAGAAAATATTTGTAACCAGACACCAACACTGGCCATTATTATTTTACATGGACATATCTGTGATTGGTGAATTGATTGGGGAAATTTAAAAGGGAGAAATACCATGCATGATTGAGGGGGAGGGTTGAAGTGCTTGGAGGGGTGGGGGTGGAATGAGGGGCCCAGAAAGAGGAGTAGCACCATGGCCCAGGATGTCTCTCCCTAGCCCTGAGATGAGGTGCATAGTATGGCCGGTGGTGAGGCAGATGAGATGGTAGGTGGCCGAAGTGAGTAGGGTAGCAAGTGTGCAAGATGAACGGAGTGGCAGGTGGTGGAGTTGTATAAAGTGACCAGTGGGTCAGCTGGGTGTGGTGGCAGGTTGGGGAGGTGGCTGGTGAGTAAGGTGGATAAACTGGCAGTGGCTGAAGAAGATAGAGCGGCAGGTGACTCAGGTAACAGGTGGCGAAGTTGAGTAGGGAGGCAGGTGGTACAAAAACAGAAACCAGTTGTGTTGCCAGGGGCTTGGAGGTAAGTATAGCCCTCAGGCTGTGAGGGACATGGCCGAGCAATGCCCTGGCACAGCCCCCTGGCAGACTGTCATTGCCAGGTTGGCACTGCCAGGTTGGCACTGTCTGAGATGGGGTCAGGCACCATGAGGTGGGTTTTGCAATAGTTGGGTGAGGTGGCAGATGGGGAAGTGGGTAGGTAGGTGAGATAGATAAGCAGGATGAGCTGTGAGGGTGGTAGGTAGGTGAGTGGGTAAGTCGGTCAGGGATAGCTGGGTTGAGCCCAGAGCAGTTGTGAGGTCAGGGTCTAGCCAGGTTAGGTTGCGGTTAGTCGAGACATCAGAGGGATATTCAGGGGTGGAGGGGGGATCAGATGTGACAGGTGGGAGTTAGCCAGGGATCAATAAGGTAGCTGGAGGGTCAAGGAAAAAGTCAGGAGGGTGGTGGTGGTGGGGGGGGGGGGGGGGGTGGAGACAGCGAGTGACTGGAGTCAGTTCTTCATCTACCTCAGAGTTAGTCATTATTTTTTCAGGTCTAAGATTTCCTGAGTAACTATCCAAAAAGTAGGTCAGAATTCTCCAAGGTCTCTGACTCCAAATCAGAGTTGGAGACTTTTTCACAGGGTCCCTGGGGCAGGGGCCTTGCTCATCGGATGTTCAAACCCACCTGAAAATCCTCACAGGGTCTTTGGGAATTCCAAAAGGTCTTGTAGAACAACATAGAATCATAGAATCCTGACAGGGCAGAAAGAGACCATTCAGCCCGCACGACCCTTCGAAAAACCACCGTACCTCTGCCCAATCTCCTGCCCTGTAACCTCACCCTAAGGGACAATTTAGCATGGCCAATCCACCTGACCCACACATTCTTGGACTGTGGGAGGAAACCGGAGCATCTGGAGGAAACCCACGCAGACACGGGGGGAACGTGCAAACTCCACACAGGTAGTCTCCCGAGGCCAGAATCGAACCCGGGTCTCTGGTGCTGTGAGTCACAAGTTCTAACCACTGAGTCACCGTGACACCCCAAACCCCGTCTTCCAGGGTCATTCTGGTCTCCAGCTATCTGGAGTCTGAAAGATCTGGGCCTTTAATTTTCTTTCTGATCAGTTCTCCCTGTTCAGTTGGGAGTATTCCGATATGAAACAGCTGGCCCATGACCTCAAACTGGATTGAGAATTATTCCAATTTCCAGGAATCCTGGGAAAATAGATTCTGATAGCATGATTTAGGATCATCGAGGCCCTTCAGTCCATCGTATCTGCGCCGGTCAAAAACAACCATAATACCATGGTATTATAATCCCATTTTCCAGCCCTTGACCCATAGCCTTGTCTGCCTTAGCATCACAAGTGCACATCAAAATACTTCTTAAGTGTTTTGAGGGTCTCAGCCTCTATCACCCTTTCAGGCAGTGATTCCAAACTCCCAGTATCTTCTGGGTGAAAATGCTTTTCATCACTTTCCCTCGAAGACTCATGCCCCTTACTTTAAATCCATGTTCCCTGGTCATTGATCCCTCCACCAAGGGTAAAGTTTCTTCCTGTCTACTCTACCTATGCCCCTCATAATTCTATACTTCTCAATCATGTCCCCCCTCAGTCTCCTCTGCTCCAAGAAAACAACCCCAGTTTGTTCAATCTCTCTTCATAACTAAAGCTTTCCAACCCAGGCAACATCCTGATGAATCTCCTCTGCACCCTTTCCAGTGCTATCACATCCCTCCAATAATGTGGATTCAGGAATGCACATGATACTCTAGCTGTGGCCTAACCAATGTTTTATACCATTCTAGCATAAGCTCCCTGTTCTGAAACTGTATGCCTCGAGTAATAAAGGCAAGTTTACCATATGCCTTCTTAACCACTTTTTTCTCAGGAATAGTGATGTTCAGGGCATTTTGAACTTGCTGTTCCTGCCTCTTACCATGCAACTGCTCCAGGGAACTTCACACTGGTTCCAACTGTACAACAGCTTGACAAAGAGCAGAGTATTCAGGCCTTTCCCTTTAAGGTGAAGCTTTATTTTTGGGAAAAAAAACTCCTGTTAGATTCCTCGTTTACTTGAAACGATAAATATTATAGGAATAAAATACATTTTCCATCATATTCAATGCATGCAAGCAGTTTATTTATTTTGAACTCCTGTGATTAGGCCAAGATTGACTGTGGTATTTGGCAAGCCTTGTGCACAATTAATTAGATGCCCAAGCACCTTCAGTTAATTGAGATCAGCGCTTCCTCAGCCATCATCTAAATGCTGCCCAAGATTCTGAAATGTGCAACTAATTAACCACATTTCTTATGGATTGCTTTAATCAGCTTATCATCATCATCATCTGCAAAGAACAAAGAACAAAGAAAAGTACAGCACAGGAACAGGCCCTTCGGCCCTCCAAGCCTGTGCCGACCATGCTGCCCGTCTAAACTAAAATCTTCTACACTTCCTGGGTCCATATCCCTCTATTCCTATCCTATTCATGTATTTATCAAGATGCCCCTTAAAAGTCACTATCGTCCCTGCTTCCACCACCTCCTCCAGCAGCAAGTTCCAGGCACCCACTACCCTCTGTGTAAAAAAACTTGCCTCGTACATCGACTCTAAACCTTGCCCCTCTCACCTTAAACCTATGCCCCCTAGTAATTGACCCCTCTACCCTGGGGAAAAGCCTCTGACTATCCACTCTGTCTATGCCCCTCATAATTTTGTAGACCTCTATCAGGTCGCCCCTTAACCTCCGTCAATTGCAATTGAGCAATGTCTCTTTCAAAACCTACTAAGTACATAAAACATTTTCCTGTTCACTAATTCTTGGTCCTTTGCTTTGCAAGTAATGGGAATATTATTCTTCAGGGTGGAATTATATCATTTATTGACGAAGTGTCAGCTTAGGTGGGAAAAGCGATATGCAGCCCATTGGTTCCACTGCTGGCTTTTCCCACCATATTATCTGAAACTGATGCACTAAGCGTCAAGAACCACAAAGATATGTGAGACTTTAACCAAGGCTTTAATACACTACATAGGAAGCTTACCCGACACAGACGACCCCAGACAAAATGGGTCCGGTCTCAGAAGCTGGGTCTTATACCTAACTCCCGGGGGAGTGGCCAAGGCGGAGCTCTCCGTGGCCAGGTCAGGTTACATACAGGTGACCGAACCTCTACAGTGCTACAGTACAATGCACAGGATAACAGGGCCCCGTTACACACAACTATTATATAACTATGTACAATGCTAGGGAAGTACAGTGGCGTATCACCACAGAAACTTAGTCACAAAATATTCAAGAGGTGAGCCCAATGACATCATGCTGCCAGGGCGGGCTCTTAATGAGCCTCAGAGTCAAGACGTACCTGGGGCGGGTTCTCCATTTCAGAAACCAAGGGCGCGATCTTCCGGCATCGTTGCGTTCTCGCTCAAGTGTAAGAGGCCAGTGAATAGCGGGAGAGGCCAAAAATGAGATCCGCACTGGGTGCTAAACAGTTTGCAATGCAACCGGCCTGCTCCCATAGGCAAAACTGGGATCTCGCCGTAGCTTACTTCTGTTGTGGGCAAAATCTTGGAAAGGTTTATAAGAGATAGGATGTATAATCATCTGGAAAGGAATAATTTGATTAGAGATAGTCAACACAGTTTTGTGAAGGGTAGGTCGTGCCTCACAAACCTTATTGAGTTCTTTGAGAAGGTGACCAAACAGTTGGATGCGGGTAAAGCAGTTGATATGGTGTATATGGATTTCAGTAAAGCGTTTGATAAGGTTCCCCACGGTAGGCTACTGCAGAAAATACAGAGGCATGGGATTCAGGGTGATTTAGCAGTTTGGATCAGAAATTGGCTAGCTGGAAGAAGACAAAAGGTGGTGGTTGATGGGAAATGTTCAGACTGGAGTCCAGTTACTAGTGGTGTACCACAAGGATCTGTTTTGGGGCCACTGCTGTTTGTCATTTTTATAAATGACCTGGAGGAGGGCTTGGAAGGATGGGTGAGTAAATTTGCAGATGACACTAAAGTCGGTGGAGTTGTGGACAGTGCGGAAGGATGTTACAAGTTACAGAGGGACATAGATAAGCTGCAGCGCTGGACTGAGAGGTGGCAAATGGAGTTCATGCAGAAAAGTGTGAGGTGATTCATTTTGGAAGGAATAACAGGAAGACAGAGTACTGGGCTAATGGTAAGATTCTTGGCAGTGTGGATGAGCAGAGAGATCTCGGTGTCCATGTACAAAGATCCCTGAAAGTTGCCACCCAGGTTGAGAGGGTTGTTAAGAAGGCGTACGGTGTGTTAGCTTTTATTGGTAGAGGGATTGAGTTTCAGAGCCATGAGGTCATGTTGTAGCTGTACAAAACTCTGGTGCGGCCGCATTTGGAGTATTGCATGCAATTCTGGTTGCTGCATTATAGGAAGGATGTGGAAGCATTGGAAAGGGTGCAGAGGAGATTTACCAGAATGTTGCCTGGTATGGAGGGAAGATCTTATGAGAAAAGGCTGAGCGACTTGAGGCTGTTTTCGTTAGAGAGAAGAGGGTTAAGAGGTGACTTAATTGAGGCATACAAGATGATCAGAGTATTGGATAGGGTGGACAGTGAGAGCATTTTTCCTCGGATGGTGATGTCTAGCACGAGGGGACATAGCTTTAAATTGAGGGGAGATAGATATAGGACAGATGTCAGAGGTAGGTTCTGTACTCAGAGAGTAGAAAGGTGTGGAATGCCCTGCCTGCAACAGTAGTAGACTCGCCAACACTAAGGGCATTCAAATGGTCATTGGATAGACATATGGACGATAAGGGAAGAGTGTAGATGGGCTTTATAGTGGTTTCACAAGTCGGCGCAACATCGAGGGCTGAAGGGCCTGTACTATGTTCTATGTTCTATGAGCAGATGGGTAGCCACCTTTGCTGAAAGGCAAAGAGCCCATGGGCGCTGGGCTTGCTGCCCCTGTGCTCGGTGGGGGGGTGAGGACCCTCCGCAGGGGTGGGCCGCCATGGGGACGTGGGGGGGAGGCGCTGGGGGGGGGGGGGTAGGGGGGGGAAACCGGGCGACAACTGCTTGCGGCACCACCATGCTAACCACTGTATCCCAACCCCATTCTGGGGCAACCCTTGTCCCTGCCCCACCGATCAACCATAGCCCCTACTAACTGCTGAGGCCTCTGTCTGTGCGGCTGTAGGCTATCGCCAATCATTGTGAAGTGAGCACTTGACACGTGCCAAGTGAATTCCTATGAGCGGCCGGGCCACATAGCATGTGGGAGTCATTGCCAAGCATTCCAATCACACTTGATGCCTGGATATTGTGCTTGAACACTGCGGTAGGGAACACCACAAGCGCAGCCGCCAACATCCGAACACCCAGGGGATGGGGCACAGCTCCGGCGACACGTCCACGGCTGGAGGCAGGGTGAGCACCATGGGGAGGGAGGGTGGGGGATGCCTGGAGAGATGGGCAAAGGGTCCGGGGGTCAACCCGCATTGCAGAAGAAAGTGCCAGAGGCATTATAATGGTTGTGCAAAAAGTTGTTTAATATCGCACCCCCGATGGTTCCGCCTCTCCCAACCTTCCCAGCCCCCACCCCCACCCCCTCCCCCTTTCCCGGGTGCCCTCAGTGATCCTCATTGTGCCTGGCCCTCCTAGCTCTACCACTATGTCTTTGCGTTTCCCCAGGATGCACATCAGGTGTGGAGGCAGCCAGCTGCTTACCTCGTCCTGTGGCCCTCGATGCCACTGGCTGGCATCCTCTTGGGCTGGAGGGCCCCGGCTCACTTGGCGGCGGCCCTGTCCCGTGTGCTGACCCTGAGACGTGGCCTCATCAGAGGGGTGGAATTTGGGGGAGTTGGTAGCCATCATCGCCACTCCATGGGACGGGCAGGCCTGGCACTCCCAATCTGTGCCATAGGGCCCAGGGGTTCACCTTGGGATGGTGAACAGAGCAGGGAGCGCACACACTGCCGCCGCCCGGTAGGGTTCCGACATACTCCACATGGGGCGATATTATGGGTGTGTGGAGCAAGGGTTGGTGCCGACCAGGTGTACAGCGGCAGGTGGCAGTCTCCTTCCCACCCGGGGAACAGTGAGGCCTCCTCCACGGCTTCCAGACAGATCTTGATCTCTGCATCTGTGAACCGGAGTGCCACTCTCCATGCTGCCATCTTGTTGGCTGGGATGTGTGTGAGTGCAGATTGGAGTGCTAATATGCGCCTGTAGCTTGCCAGCCTCTCGAGTGGCAATCCCAACCTTCACGAATCGGACATCGTTTTTCATTGGAATTGATCGTGCTCCACGTGGCAGCAGTATTTGCCCGTTAACAGATCATAAATTGCTCTGGGACCGGCGCCAATTTAGTCGTCGGAGAAGTCCACCGATTCATCAACACTTGAGGCACGATTCTCCGGAAACATTTCCAAGTGTAATAGCGAGCGGGAATTGCTGCGAGCTTCCCTGTGTTGGGCCCAGTGAAACAAGCAACGTAATTCAACGTAAATTGGTCCACAATGCGGCCTTACCGGTTTTTTGCCACAAATAATGCCTCACCAGCTGATTCACCAAGATCGCGCCCGCCAGCCCCTGCTAACAAGGTCGAGCAGCACTGATAGTGCACTTGCTCAGCCAACCCCAGCCAGCTCGCAACAATGTGCCGAGGAGACCAGCCCCAAGTTTGGGGATGCTGACCTGGTGAGACTCCTGGACATGGTGGAGACCAGGAGGGATGCCCTGTTCCCCCGGGGGTCTCGGAGGGTGAACCACAAGGCAGCCAATGCTGCCTGAGATGAGGTGGTGGCAGCCGTTAGTTCCAATAGTATAATCAAGGGGACTGGCCAGCAGTGCAAGAAGAAGGTCAACAACCTACACCGGGCAGCACGAGTGAGTCGACACCAACTCCACGCACCCCACCTCCCAAGGAAGCATCCACCCCCAACTCTCCAAGTGACCCCAGCTCTCCCTCCCCCCTCCCCCACAACCCCACCTTCACACCCTCTCTCCCACTGCTGAACCATGCATGTGGCTAACGATGACCTCTCTGTCTCTCCTCAGAAAAATCTCCCCCACAATTGGCGGGAGAGGGCCCAGGCTGGATGAGGGGTGCCAGATATAACAATCCTCACCCCGGTCACTGTCCATGTGGAGTTTGCACATTCTCCCCGTGTCTGCGTGGGTCTCACCCCCACAACCCAAACATGTGCAGGGCAGATGGATTGGCCACGCTAAAGTACCCTTTAATCGGAATTTTTTTAAAAAAAATGAATTTGATATATTGTACCGATCAGGAATATAGGGCCTCGTGATGGCACAGATGCACCTGTACACCGAGGTGTGTGAGTTTGCAGACAGTTCCCCACTTGGTGCCTGGAAGGACCCTGTGGCATCAAGGTTCAGGGTGACCGTCACCTTGTCGGCCACCGGGAGCGGCAGATATGTTGCATTGCCCACTTGCTCAGTCGGAGTCTTCGATGGCATGCCCAGTCCGGCAGGTCCTTGAAGGACGGGTGTTACCGGTGCACACACGCCTCCTTCCCACCTCCTCCTCGGCCTGTTGGGCAGCCAGCTCTCCATCCTCACCGGCTGGCTCCTGTTCCTCTAGGGCAGGCTCCTCTGTTGCAGGGTCCTCCCCAAGCAGCCCCAGCTCGTACAGTTTCAATGCATCCACTAGGGCTGCGGCGGCTAGGATGAAGACCACCATTCCTGGTTGCATTCCGAAGTCCATTGTCTGCAGGCGGTGAAAGGCAGGCATGTTAGCATTGTGCGTACCCCCCTACCCACCCGGATCCTACAGCTACATGGTGGCTCTAGCCTGCACTGCAGCACCTGTCCCCGCATTTCCCCTTCCTCCCCACCGCACTTCTCGCATCCACAGACACACATCTACCCCCGGCCTTTCCACCTAGCACTGTACCCACTGCACCGCATCCCTGGCCCTGTTCGTGCTCAGCACCCATTCCTGCCGGCATGGATATCCGTGGCTGGCCCTATCCATACCGGACATAGGCTCAGCGGCCCCTACCCAGCACCCTCCTGTAGGGGCTACTGTGGGTGTCCTCCTGGATGATACCCGACTGGTGGGCGGTGGGGGGGGGAAGAGGCCGCAGCAATGGTGCCATGTGCCTGGACATCCCGGTCCCAATGATGTAACGCCGACCCCAAAGCCCATCCCTTAGTTGCCCCCCCCACTATCCCAACCCCTACCCTGGCCCTTGCAATCGCCCCCCCCCCCCCCACCTCAAGCCAGGCCTGCCACCTCTGGGACATGTCCTACCTCCCCTCTCTCCCTCTGCAGCCACAGCGCCTGTTTCCCGATTTTTAAAACCACAAGTGAATCTCGCCATCGGTAATTCCTCCTGGCGGATGCGGAGCATCGTGGGAGCCCCGAAGAATACCAGGCCGGGCTGTTAAGTATATGCCAACAACGTTTTCTGTACGTGTGGAGTAAGAAGCATTGACGCCGCTGTCGAGGATCCGGTGTATGGCATTCCATCGGGCGCCTAGCGCCAGCCACGTTTTTCAGCTCACAAGCGAATCTACACCCAATCACTTTTTGGATTCCGGTGTTGCAGGAAGGAGAATCCCGCCCTTGGTACCAGCGCTTTCATGACCAGCGTTGTGGGAAATTGTAGCTGTGTTATGTTGCTTTGTGGTGCAGAAGATTGGAGCCGGGGGTAGATGTGTGTCTGTGGATGCGAGAATTGTGGTGGGGAGGAAGGGGAAATGCGGGGACAGGTGCTGCTTTTCATTTGGTAGTTTTATATAAAAGCAATTGTGACCAGAATATAACCAAAAATGTTTCTTGAATTACTTAACCACTCACAGAATGCAATTATTTTCCTAGCATTTCAATCAGTTGGAATCACAGAGCTCTCAATCCAATCCTGAAAATGGATGTTGGAAACATGGTGAAGCCAACTTAATGCTGGTTGCTAATTATAATAATTTATGTATGCTACAATTCACAAGCTGCATGCATCAGCTTGAAGCCCAATATCATTAATAACTTACACTTCTTAAAAGGGAGGTATATTGTGACTGCAGCAGGTGTTGGCAATTTTTCTGGGAAAAGGGGATTAATGGTTGATCAAAGAACAAAGAACAAAGAAAAGTACAGCACAGGAACAGGCCCTTCGGCCCTCCAAGCCTGTGCCGACCATGCTGCCCGACTAAACTACAGTCTTCTACACTTCCTGGTTCTGTATCCCTCTATTCCCATCCTTTTCATGTATTTGTCAAGATGCCCCTTAAATGTCCCTATCGTCCCTGCTTCCACCACCTCCTCCGGTAGCGAGTTCCAGGCACCCACTACACTCTGTGTAAAAAAACTTGCCTCATACATCTCCTCTAAACCTTGCCCCTCACACCTTAAACCAATGCCCCCTAGTAATTGACCCCTCTATCCTGGGGAAAAGCCTCTGACTATCCACTCTGTCTATGCCCCTCATAATTTTGTAGACCTCTATCAGGTCGCCCCTCAACCTCCGTCGTTCCAGTGAGAACAAACCAAGTTATTCAACTGCTCCTCATAGCTAATGCCCTCCATACCAGACAATACATCCTGGTAAATCTCTTCTGCACCCTCTCTAAAGCCTCCATATCCTTCTGGTAGTGTGGTGACCAGAATTGAAAACTATACTCCAAGTGTGGCCTAACTAAGGTTCTATACAGCGGCACCACAACTTGCCAATTCTTATACTCAATGCCCCGGCCAATGAAGGCAAGCATGCCGTATGCCTTCTTGACTACCTTCTCCACCTGTGTTGCCCGTTTCAGTGACCTGTGGACCTGTACACCTAGATGTCTCTGACTTTCAATACTCTTGAGGGTTCTACCATTCACTGTATATTCCCTACCTGCATTAGACCTTCCAAAATGCATTACCTCACATTTGTCCGGATTAAACTCCATCTGCCATCTCTCTGCCCACGTCTCCAAACGATCTAAATCCTGCTGATCATTAAAAACAGTGGGCCATCAGGTTTTCAGACACTGCATCAAAGGTTTTGTTGCAGAAGGTGGACAGGTCAGGCGATACTCTGAGTAGCTGCAGGTCCTACACACTCATGTGGAGAAGGCAGTGACGACAGGTAGCCTTGAAGATCAATGTCAGGAGTCATGTCCAAGGACATGGATGCAGGGCCAGAAAAATTTAGTGGACAAAGTCAGTGAATGCATCTTCAAAAGCCTAATCCTAACTCTCCATTATTCACTACAGCCACTTCTCAATTCACCACACCCCAGCACTCCACTTCCAAGAACCTCTATCAGTTAGGAACCATATTTCATAATCGTCGGCCAAATAGTGCAGATGCTGGAAATCTGAAATAAGAGCAGGAAATGCTGGAATTCTCAGCAGGTTTGAGAGCCAACATCTGCGGTTTGAGGTACAGGAGTTAAAGTATCCAACCTCGCCAACTACCACCCCATCAGTCTACTCTCCATCATCAGCAAAGTGATGGAAGGAGTCACCAACAGTGCTATCAAGCAGCACTTACTCAGCAATAACCTGCTCACGGATGATCAATTTGAGTTCCGCCAGGGTCACTCAGCTACTGACCTCATTACAGCTTTGGTTCAAAAATGGACAAAAGCCCTGAATGACAGAGGTGAGGTGAGAGTGACTGCCCTTGTCATCAAGGCAGCATTTGACCGAGTGCGGCATTAAGGAGCCCTAGCTAAACTGGAGTCAATGGGAGTCAGGGGGGATACTCTCTGCTGATTGAAGTCATACCTGGCACAAAGGTCAATCGTCTCAGCTCCAGGACATCACAGCAGGAGTTCCTCAGGGTAGTGTCCTTGGCCCAACCATTTTCAGCTGCTTCATCAATGACCTGCCTTCCATCATAAGGTCAGAAGTGGGGATGTTTGAAGGTGACTGCATAATGTTCAGCACTATTGCGACTTCTCAGACAATGAAGTAGTCCGTGTCCAAATGCAGCAAGACCTGGACAATATCCAGGTTTGGGGCTGGCAAGTGGATAGTTACATTCGAGCCACACAAGTGTCAGGCAATGACCATCTCCTAAAGAGAGGATCTAACCATCGCTCTTTGACATTCAATGTCATTACAATCGCTGAATACAATCACTATCCTGGGGGTTACCATTGATCAGAACCTGCAGTGGACTAGCCAAATTAATACTGTGGCTACCAGGGCAGGCCAAATGCCAGGAATCCTACAGCGAGTAACTCACCTCCTGACTCCCCAAAGCTTGTCAATCATCTAAAAGGGACAAGTCAGGTGTGTAATGGAACACTCTCCACTTGCCTGGATGAGTGCAGCTCCAACAACACTCAAGATGCTCAACACCATCCAAGACAAAGCAGCCCGTTTGATTGCTCCCCCTTCCACAACCTTCAAACCCTCCACCACCGACGAACAATGGAAGCTGTGTGTACCATCTACAAGATGCACTGCAGTAACTCACCAAGGTTACTCCGACAGCACCTTCCAAACCCACGACCACTACCATCTAGAAGGACAAGAGCAGCAGATACCTGGGAACCCCACTACCTGGAGGTTCCCCTCCAAGTCACTCACCACTCTGACTTGGAAATATATCACCTTCCTTCACTATAGCTGGGTTAAAATGCTGGAATTCCCTCCCTCACAGCACAATGGCTGTACCTACACCTCAAGGTCTGCAGCAGTTTAAGAAGGCTTCTGAAGGGCAACTAGGGATGGGCAATAAATGCTGGCCTAACCAGCGACGCCCACATCCTGTAAATGAATAAAAAACAAAAGTCATGACCTTTCATCAGTGCAGTGCAGTGGGCAGCACGGTAGCATAGTGGTTAGCACATTTGCTTCACAGCTCCAGCGTCCCAGGTTCGATTCCCGGCTTGGGTCACTGTCTGTGCGGAGTCTGTACGTTCTCCCCGTGTGTGCGTGGGTTTCCTCTGGGTGCTCCGGTTTCCTCCCACAGTCCAAAGATGTGCAGGTTAGGTGGATTGGCCATGCTAAATTGCCCTTAGTGTCCAAAATGGCCCTTAGTGTTGGATGGGGTTACTGGGTTATGGGGATAGGGTGGCCGTGTGGGCTTGTG
Source organism: Scyliorhinus torazame (assembly GCF_047496885.1). Lineage (NCBI taxonomy): Eukaryota > Metazoa > Chordata > Chondrichthyes > Carcharhiniformes > Scyliorhinidae > Scyliorhinus > Scyliorhinus torazame. Next base: position 219,021,024 of record NC_092715.1, read on the forward strand.
TAGGGTCCTCTTTTAAGGAGCCGGTGCAGACTCGATGGGCCGAATGGCCTCCTTCTGCATTGTAAATTCTATGAATTCTATGACAGTCCGTCTGCTTTTGCTCCTTAGACTCTCACCAGATAGGCGGTCATAAGGGCTATTTCCTGATGATGGCAAAGTTGTGCAGCATCAAAAGCCCTGAACAAATCCAAAGACCCACTCCATGGAGTACTGCAGGACCCCATTAAGATGGTGCATGTAGGAATCGTTCCTTCAACATGCCTAAGGTTTGCTCTATCCAACGGTTTGTGGCAGCAGGGGTGCCACAAGGAAGGTACACAGCAACGGATCCTGACAACATCCCAGTGGTAGTACTGAGGACTTGTGCTCTTAAACATTCCCCAGTACAGCTACAACATCAGCATCTACCCAGAAATGTCGAAAATTGCCCATATCTGGCCTCTCTACAAAAAGCAGGACAAGTCCAATTAAGCGAATTACCGCTCCATCAGTCTGTTTTTGATTATTTGCAAATTGATGGAAGGTGTCATCAACAGTGCTATCGAATGGGATTTCCGGTTGCGGCGATGCGGAGCTAAGCCGCACATTTCGGCAGCTCCCGCTAGAACGGACTTTTGGGCTCTCCGGCGGAGCCCCAACGGAGCTTTTTTGATCGAATCCCGTGTGGGAAGGTGAAGTAAGGTCCCCCTTCCATCGTGTATGGAGGGGACTAGAAGTGGAGGGACAAAAAAAGAAGCTTTGGAGCAGCGGCAGAAACAAGGGGGAGAAAACAAGATGGTGGAGGGCAGAGATCGAGCAGCATGGGGGCCGGACCAGCAGGAGTTTCTCAGGCGCTGCGTGGAGGAGCTTAAAAAGGAGGTGCTGGCGCCAATGCTGTTGGCGATCGAGGGGCTGAAGGCGACCCAGAAGGCCTAGACGGTAGAGCTCCGAGAGGTGGAGGAAAAAACTAATGAGAACAAGGATGAGATCTTGGGCCTGGCGGTGAAGATGGAGGCGCACGATGCGCTGCACAAGCGGTGGGCCGAGAGATTCGAAGTCCTGGAGAACAGGTCGCGGAGGAAGTACCTCCGGATTCTGCGTCTCCCCGAAGGAGGGGAGGGGGCTGATGCTGGGGCGTATGTGAGCACGATGCTCCATTCGCTGATGGTTGCGGAGGCCTCTCCGGGCCCCCTGGAGCTAGAAGGGGCTCACTGCGTCCTGGCGAGGAGACCCAAGGCTGGTGAGCCGCCAAAGGCGATAGTGGCGAGTTTCCATCGTTTTGCGGACAGAGAGAGTGTCCTGAGATGGGCCAAGAAGGAGCGGAGCAGTAGATGGGAGAATGCGGTGATCCGAGTTTATCAGGACTGGAGCGCGGAGGTGGCAAAAAGGAGAGCTGGCTTCAATCGGGCCAAGGCGGTGCTGTTTATCCCAACTCTCTGCCTTCTGCCTGACAGCCAATCATCAATCCATGTTAGTACCTTGCCTCGAATACCATGGGCCCTTATTTTACTCAGCAGTCTCCCGTGAGGCACCTTATCAAAGGCCTTTTGGAAGTCAAGATAGATAACATCCATTGGCTCACCTTGGTCTAACCTATTTGTTATCTCTTCAAAGAACTCTAACAGGTTTGACAGGCACAACCTCCCCTTACTAAATCCATGCTGACTTGTCCTAATCTGACGCTGCACTTCCAAGAATTTAGAAATCTCATCCTTAACAATGGATTCTAGAATCTTGCCAACAACCGAGGTTAGGCTAATTGGCCTATAATTTTCCATCTTTTTCCTTGTGGCGCTGGAGGGAGGTGAGACTCGGGGATGGGGGAATTAGGATAAGGCCGCAACAGGAGCTGCACCACAGGGGGCGGGGCTGGCTTAGGAAAGCGCGGGCTTTTTCCCACGCTAGGGAGGGGGGGAGGGAAGAGCGCAAGGATAAGGCGGGATTTCCACACGAGGGGGTCAACGGGAAGGTGGGGGGGCGGGGTCAGCAGGAATCAGCTGACTTACGGAAGTATTATGGGGGGAGCAAAAGAGCTAGATTTGGATCTAGCGGGGAGGGGGGTGGGGAGGGGGGACAATAGGGTTGCTGCTGCAATGGCCGAGGGGGAACTGAAAATGGAAGAGGTGGTCGGGGCGGGGGTTCCCCGTCTGGGGGACTGGAGGGTGCGGGAGATGCGGGCACGGGACTGCCTGAAATAGGAGATGGCTAGTCGGCAAGTAGGGGGGGGGGGGGGGGGTGGTGGTGGTGGTGGGGTAGCCCCCAAATCCGGCTGATCACGTGGAATGTGAGAGGCCTAATTGGGCCGATTAAGAGGGCCCGAGTGTTCGCGCACTTAAAGGGACTGAAGGCAGACGTGGTCATGCTCCAGGAGACACATCTGAAGGTGGCAGATCAGGTCAAGTTAAGAAAGGGATGGGTAGGACAGGTGTTCCATTCGGGGCTGGATGCGAAGAATAGAGAGGTGGCAATACTGGTGGGGAAGCGGGTGTCGTTTGAGGCCAAGAACATAGTGGTGGATAACGGAGGCCGGTACGTGATGGTGAGTGGTAGGTTGCAGGGGACGGGGGTGGTATTGGTAAATGTATACGCCCCGAACTGGGACGATGCTGGATTCATGAAACGTATGTTGGGGCGCATCCCGGACTTGGAGGTAGGAAGTTTGATAATGGGGGGGGACTTCAACACAGTGCTGGACCCAGCGCTGGATCGCTCCAGATCCAGGACCGGAAAGAGGCCGGTTACGGCCAAGGTGCTCAGGGGGTTTATGGACCAGATGGGGGGAGTAGACCCGTGGAGATTTGCCAGGCCTTTGGCCAGGGAATTTTCTTTTTTCTCCCATGTGCACAAGGCCTACTCCCGGATAGATTTTTTTGTTCTGGGCAGGGCATTGATCTCGAAAGTGGAGGGAACGGAGTATTTGGCCATAGCAGTCTCAGACCACGCCCCGCACTGGGTGGAATTAGAGCTGGGGGAGGAGAGGGACCAACGCCCGCTGTGGCGGTTGGATGTGGGACTGTTGGCAGACGAGGAAGTGTGTGGGAGGGTGCGGGGGTGTATTGAAAGGTATCTGGAGGCCAAAGACAACGGGAAGGTGCAGGTGGGAGTAGTATGGGAGGCGCTGAAGGCGGTGGTCAGGGGAGAGTTAATCTCCATCAGGGCTCATAGGGAGAAGAGAGAGGGTAGGGAAAGGGAGAGGTTAGTGGGGGAGATTTTAAGAGTGGACAGGAGATATGCAGAGGGACTACTCAGGGAGAGGCGAAGTCTCCAGATGGAGTTCGACCTGTTGACCACAGGGAAGGCAGAGACACAGTGGAGGAAAGCACAGGGGGCGATATATGAATATGGGGAGAAGGCGAGCCGGATGCTGGCACATCAGCTCCGTAAGAGGATGGCAGAGAGGGAAATAGGTGGAGTCAAGGATGGAAGGGGAAATACGGTGCGGAGTGCGGTGAAAGTGAATGAGGCATTCAAGGCCTTCTACGAGGAGCTGTAGAGGTCCCAGCCCCTAGGGGGAAAAGAGCGGATTTGACGATTCTTGGACCAACTGAGGTTCCCGAAGGTGGAGGAGCAGGAGGACGCTGGTTTGGGGGCGCCTCTGACTCTGGGAGCACGGAGAGCTTCATACACCCAGACACGGCAAGGCGCTGTTCTCTCCAGATTTCCCCCGCATCCCAAACAATCTCCCTCGCTTCCGGATCACATTCAGTGCAGATCCGGGGGTACTGTGTCGCGAACCTTGCGATACAGGGCGCCGAGTACCCCAATTTTAAACTATATGTCCTTCCCCATCTCTGCGCTCCTCTCCTGTTAGGACTGGACTTCCAGTGCAACCTCAGGAGCCTGACCCTGAAGTTCGGCAGGCCCCTATCCCCTCTCACCGTATGTAGCCTCGCGACCCTTTAGGTCACCCCTCCCTCACTCTTCGCGAACCTCACCTCCGACTGTAAACCCGTCGCCACCAGGAGCAGGCAGTACAGTGTCCAGGACAGAACTCTTATCAAGTCAGAGGTCCAGTGGCTCCTGAGGGAGGGGATCATCGAGGCCAGTAATGGCCCCTGGAGAACCCAAGTGGTGGTCGTCAGGACCGGTGAAAAGAACCGGATGGTTGTAGACTGCAGCCAGACCATAAACTGGTACACGCAACTCGATGCGTACCCCTGTAGAAGCCAGGTATTTCAAATACAACTAGTATAGGTAAAAGATAGCTGTTTTTAGTACTCATTTTTAAAAGATGAGAATTTCAGCACACATAAATTCAGGACTTCAATATGATACATGAAATAGCATAAAATTCCATGATAACATTAAAACAGCACAGTTGCAAGATAATTTGACACTGCTTGTGCTAATTGTCAAGGCCAAGGGATTGAATACACAGCAACATGAAGGCACCATTGTTCACAATGCAGATAACAGCTAGGTCAGAAAAGCTGATGTTGCACATTGAAGATGGACGGCTTGCCATCAAATCAAATGTGTTTGAGTCTAACCCAAACCAATTAGGATTATATTGTGGTGTAATTAGACGATTTAAGACAGATATGAAAGTGTATAACTGAAAAGTTTCTGCCCGCCATTTTAGGTTTAGTGTTTAGTTTTTAGGTAATTGTCTTTGGGGGTTCTGTCAGCCTAACAGTCTGTGTCAGTGATGTTAGTCCACTTTTGACTTTGAGTTTGAGTTTAGCTGAAGGTTAGCTTTCTCTCTCTCTTTATGTTTCATTGCCAGACTTTGACCTTTTAAAAGTTACTTTCGAGCTGTCTGCCTAAGCAAAGAAAGATAATGTCTGTAATTCTCTGAAAGCTTCGAATTGTCTACGAATTGCCTTTTAAATGACTTTCAAATTGCAATCAAGCGACTACAAATAAAACAATTATTTTTGGCACCTGAGGAGTTTATACTGCAAATTTCTGCTGAGTTCCAGTATTCGCAAAGTGCTACTGATAACCGAATAGCAGAGATGATATAAATTCCTTCAACTATACACAGTCGAATAATACAAGGAATCGAACAACTTAACACAGTCTACAAATATTACAAATCTTACAACTTGTCGTATTGCGCCAGGACTTGATTCATCAACTAAGCTTCCCCCAAACTTGGCGTAGTTCGACAGGTTAAGATCCTTATAAATTAAAATTTCAACCCTTAGAAATGAAGTAGAAAATATTCATTACAATACATACCCACCTCGTGGTCAATTACGTAACTCACACAAACAAGACGCACCTAGGGTTACGTTCCAACAAGACACACCCAGACTTGCGTACAGGGATTCTAGACCCTCCCAGCCGTACCCACGTAGGGAGGAACCGTACCCACGTAGGGACGAGCTGTACCCACGTAGGAATCTATACGATGATGATAATGCTATGAATGAAATGTTAAACAGCTGTCCTCCAGCTCAAAGAAGTTCTCTGTATGATAATTCAAAAAACTATTAGAACCCACTCTTGATGATTCTCTCCATTTCTCTCTACATGCACTTGTGGAACATAAAAATGATGGACTATATATTTCATTAAGAGTGGGAGGCATTTATATCGATTTTTTATTTGACACTGGAGCTGAACTTACCTGTGTTACTGAACAGAATGCTGCTTTCTTTCCCCTAACTGTAGAAAAAATTGAAGCTTTTGCTGCAGGAGGAAGCTCGGTCACTCTTCGGAAGACTAAACCACTGCTTTTAGAATTTGGACCACATCAACTGATGACATCAATTTGGGTAGGTCCGGTAACACAAGCACTTCTAGGTATGGACATCTTATCACAACTAAATTCTTCACTCAATTTCAATAATGGAAAAATCACCTGGTCCATTAGACACATCAAAAAAGAAGAAATACAAAGCCATCCAATTTGGGCAATTGACAAAAATGATTGTGGTCTTTTAAAAATGGAACCAGTCACTTTTATGGGATCCGCTCCACCTTGTACCAAACAATACCCTATTAATAAAACTTCAATTCAAGGCATTCTACCTATAATAAAACAACTTGAAGAGAAGGGTATTTTAGTGCGCATTCACAGTTCATCAAACAGCCCTGTATGGCCTGTAAAAAAGGCTAATGGCACATGGCGCCTCAGTATTGACTATAGAAAGGCAAATCAATTCATTGTCAGAAAAGCTCCTTTAGTGTCAGATCCATCTACAATCTTTAACTCTTTAACTCCTGACCTTCAATGGTTTTCAGTTATTGACATGGCAAATGGCTTCTACAACGCCTCAGCGCGATTTCAAAGGGTCCCTCCCTTCCACTGACCGCAACGTGTATTTTCTTAAAGCCGTTGACGAGTACTCCCGCTTCCCCTTTGCCATCCCTTGCCCCGACATGACCGCACCACTGTCATTAAGGCCCTACATAGCATCTTCACCCTGTTCGGTTTCCCCACTTACGTACACAGTGACCGGGGCTCCTCCTTTATGAGCGACGAACTGCACCAGTACCTGCTCGGTAAGGGCATTGCCTCGAGCAGGACTTCCAGTTACAACCCACGGGGAAACGGACAGGTGGAGAGGGAGAACGTGACGGTACGGAAGGCCGTCCTTCTGGCCCTACGGTCTGGATGTTTCCCGCTGGCAGGAAGTCCTCCCTGACGCACTCCACTCAATTAGGTCGCTCCTCTGCACAGCCACCATCGAGACCCCTCATGACCGCCTATTTGTCTTCCCCAGGAAATCCACCTCTGGAGTCTCGCTTCCGTCCTGGCTGACAACACCGGGGCCTGTCCTCCTCCGAAAGCACGTGATGAGCCATAAGTCCGACCCCCTGGTCGAAAGGGTTCAGCTCCTTCACGCCAACCCTCAGTATGACTACGTGGCGCACCGCGAATGCCGACAAGATAAGGTCTCCCACCGGTTCCCCTGCGACCATCACCTATCCCCCACTACACCGAACACCGCACCCGCCCCTACATGGCCTACACTCCCTCTCCCCACATCGCCGACCTACAGTGATGAAGCTCCATACGACACGCTCCCGGAGTCAACGAGCCCAACACCTATGCCTGCAGCGACGAGTTTAACACCCGTGCCCGCAGCGCAGCCAGAGCTCAGACGATCGCAGCGAACGATCAAGGCGCCGGAAAGACTCGATCTGTGAGCCAACTACACCCCCGCTAGACTTCAATTTTTAACAGGGGGTGAATGTGATGAATGTATTACTGCGATCATTCGCCGTTGTATTGCATTACATTGTTTTGTATTATGTTGATGACCTTGTGGGTTCCGCCTATGGCTCCGAACCCTCGGGGGAGGTATATAGATCTGCCGCCTGTAGGCGGCACTCAGTACAGAGCAGTCACAGGCAGGCACAGATCCAGCTGATTAAAACCACTGTTCACTTCAACTCTTCATCTCGTGTGAATTGATGGTCGCATCACATTGGGAATGGAGCAGGGGGAAAGGCAGCATTTTGAATGGAGCGGGGGAGGGGCAGCATTGTGAGTGGAGCAGGGGGAGGGGCAGCATTGTGAATGGAGCAGGGGGAGGGGCAGCATTGTGGGTGGAGCAGGGGGAGGGGCAGCATTGTGAATGGAGCAGGGGGAGGGGCAGCAGTGTGAATGGAGCAGGGGGAGGGGCAGCAGTGTGAATGGAGCAGGGGGAGGGGCAGCATAGTGAATGGAGCTGGGGGAGGGGCAGCATAGTGAATGGAGCAGGGGGAGGGGCAGCATTGGGAATGGAGCAGGGGGAGGGGCAACAGTGTGAATGGAACAGGGGGAGGGGCATCAGTGTGAATGGAGCAGGGGGAGGGGCAGCATTGTGAATGGAGCAGGGGGAGGGGCAGCATTGGGAATGGAGCAGGGGGAGGGGCAGCATTGGGAATGGAGCAGGGGGAGGGGCAGCATTGTGAATGGAGCAGAGGGAGAGGCAGCATAGTGAATGGAGCAGGGGGAGGGGCAGCAGTGTGAATGGAGCAGGGGGAGGGGCAGCAGTGTGAATGCAGCGGGGGAGGGGCAGCATTGTGAATGGAGCAGGGGGAGGGGCAGCATTGGGATTGGAGCAGGGGGAGGGGCAGCAGTGTAAATGGAGCAGGGGGAGGGGTAGCATTGTGAATGGAGCAGGGGGAGGGGCAGCAGTGTGAATGGAGCAGGGGGAGGGGCAGCATTGGGAATGGAGCAGGGGGAGGGGTAGCATTGGGAATGGAGCAGGGGGAGGGGCAGCATTGGGAATGGAGCAGGGGGAGGGGCAGCATTGGGAATGGAGCAGCAGTGTAAATGGAGCAGGGGGAGGGGTAGCATTGGGATTGGAGCAGGGGGAGGGGCAGCAGTGTAAATGGAGCAGGGGGAGGGGTAGCATTGTGAATGGTGCGGGGGAGGGGCAGCATTGTGAATGGAGCAGGGGGAGGGGCAGCATTGTGAATGGAGCAGGGGGAGGGGCAGCATTGGGAATGGAGCTTGGGGAGGGGCAGCAGTGTGAATGGAGCAGGGGGAGGGGCAGCATTGGGAATGGAGCTTGGGGAGGGGCAGCATTGGGAATGGGGCAGGGGGAGGGGCAGCATTGGGAATGGAGCAGGGGGGCAGCATAGTGAATGGAACAGGGGGAGGGGCAGCATAGTGAATGGAGCTTGGGGAGGGGCAGCAGTGTGAATGGAGCAGGGGGAGGGGCAGCATTGGGAATGGAGCAGGGGGAGGGGCAGCATTGGGAATGGAGCAGGGGAGGGGTAGCATAGTGAATGGAGCAGGGGGAGGGGCAGCATTGGGAATGGAGCAGGGGGAGGGGCAGCATTGGGAATGGAGCAGGGGGAGGGGCAGCATTGGGAATGGAGCAGGGGGAGGGGCAGCATTGGGAATGGAGCAGGGGGAGGGGCAGCATTGGGATTGGAGCAGGGGGAGGGGCAGCAGTGTAAATGGAGCAGGGTGGGGGGCAGCATTGGGAATGGAGCAGAGGGAGGGGCAGCATAGTGAATGGAGCAGGGGGAGGGGCAGCATTGGGAATGGAGCAGGCGGAGGGGCAGCATTGGCAATGGAGCAGGGGGAGGGGCAGCATTGGGAATGGAGCAGGGGGAGGGGCAGCATTGTGAATGGAGCAGGGGGAGGGGCAGCAGTGTGAATGGAACAGGGGGAGGGGCAGCATTGGGAATGGAGCAGGGGGAGGGGCAGCATAGTGAATGGAGCAGGGGGAGAGGCAGCATTGGGAATGGAGCAGGGGGAGGGGCAGCATTGGGAATGGAGCAGGGGGAGGGGCAGCATTGGGAATGGAGCAGGGGGAGGGGCAGCATTGGGAATGGAACAGGGGGAGGGGCAGCATTGGGAATGGAGCCGGGGGAGGGGCAGCATTGGGAATGGAGCAGGGGGAGGGGCAGCATAGTGAATGGAGCAGGGGGAGGGGCAGCATTGGGAATGGAGCGGGGGAGGGGCAGCATAGTGAATGGAGCATGGGGAGGGGCAGCATAGTGAATGGAGCAGGGGGAGGGGCAGCATTGGGAATGGAGCATGGGGAGGGGCCGCAATGTGACTGGAGCAGGGGGAGGGGCAACATTGTGAATGGAACAGGGGGAGGGGCAGCATTGGGAATGGAGCAGGGGGAGGGTCAGCATTGTGAATGGAGCCGGGGGAGGGGCAGCATTGGGAATGGAGCAGGGGGAGGGGCAGCATTGGGAATGGAGCAGGGGGAGGGGCAGCATAGTGAATGGAGCAGGGGGAGAGGCAGCATAGTGAATGGAGCAGGGGGAGGGGCAGCATTGGGAATGGACAGGGGAGGGGCAGCAGTGTGAATGGAACAGGGGGAGGGGCAGCATTGTGAATGGAACAGGGGGAGGGGCAGCATTGGGAATGGAGCAGGGGGAGGGGCAGCATAGTGAATGGAGCAGGGGGAGGGGCAGCATAGTGAATGGAGCAGTGGGAGGGGCCGCAATGTGACTGGAGCAGGGGGAGGGGCAACATTGTGAGTGGAGCAGGGGGAGGGGCAGCATTGGGAATGGAGCAGGGGGAGGGGCAGCATAGTAAATGGAGCAGGGGGAGGGGCAGCATTGTGAATGGAGCAGGGGGAGGGGCAGCATTGGGAATGGAGCAGGTGGAGGGGCCGCATTGGGAATGGAGCAGGGGGAGGGGCCGCAATGTGAATGGAACAGGGGGAGGGGCAGCATTGTGAATGGAACAGGGGGAGGGGCAGCATAGTGAATGGAGCAGGGGGAGGGGCAGCATTGTGAATGGAGCAGGGGGAGGGGCAACATTGTGAATGGAGCACGGGGAGGGGCAGCATTGGGAATGGAGCAGGGGGAGGGGCAGCATAGTGAATGGAGCAGGGGGAGGGGCAGCATAGTGAATGGAGCAGGGGGAGGGGCAGCATTGGGAATGGAACAAGGGAGGGGCAGCATAGTGAATGGAGCAGGGGGAGGGGCAGCATTGGGAATGGAGCAGGGGGAGGGGCAGCATTGTGAATGGAACAGGAGAGGGGCAGCATAGTGAATGGAACAGGGGGAGGGGCAGCATAGTGAATGGTACAGGGTGAGGGGCAGCATTGTGAATGGAGCAGGGGGAGGGGCAGCATAGTGAATGGAGCAGGGGGAGGGGCAGCATAGGGAATGGAACAAGGGGAGGGGCAGCATAGTGAATGGAGCAGGGGGAGGGGCAGCATATTGAATGGAGCAGGGGGAAGGGCAGCATTGTGAATGGAGCAGGGGGAGGGGCAGCATTGTGAATGGAGCAGGGGGAGGGGCAGCATTGGGAATGGAGCGGGGGAGGGGCAGCAAAGTGAATGGAGCAGGGGGAGGGGCAGCATTGGGAATGGAGCAGGGGGAGGGGCAGCATAGTGAATGGAGCTGGGGGAGGGGCAGCATTGTGAATGGAGCAGGGCGAGGGGCAGCAGTGTGAATGGGGCAGGGGAGGGGCAGCATTGGGAATGGAGCAGGGGGAGGGGCAGCATTGGGAATGGAGCGGGGGAGGGGCAGCATAGTGAATGGAGCAGGGGAGGGGCAGCATTGGGAATGGAGCGGGGGAGGGGCAGCATAGTGAATGGAGCAGGGTGAGGGGCAGCATTGGGAATGGAGCAGGGTGAGGGGCAGCATAGTGAATGGAGCAGGGGGAGGGGCAGCAGTGTGAATGGAGCAGGGGGAGGGGCAGCATAGTGAATGGAGCAGGGGGAGGGGCAGCATTGGGAATGGAGCAGGGGGAGGGGCAGCATTGGGAATGGAGCAGGGGGGGGGCAGCATTGGGAATGGAGCAGGGGGGCAGCATAGTGAATGGAGCAGGGGGAGGGGCAGCAGTGTGATTGGAGCAGGGGGAGGGGCAGCATAGTGAATGGAGCAGGGGGAGGGCAGCAGTGTGAATGGAGCAGGGGGAGAGGCAGCATTGGGAATGGAGCAGGGGGAGGGGCAGCATTGGGAATGGAGCAGGGGGAGGGGCAGCATTGGGAATGGGGCAGGGGGAGGGCTGCAGTGTGACTGGAGCAGGGGTAGTGGCAGCATTGGGAACGGATTAAAGGGGAGCACACCAAAGGGATTTGTTTGGTCTGTGTCACATTTTATTTGGGTAGTAGACACTGAATGTGCATATTGCAGTGATATGACCATCAATTCACACGAGATGAAGAGTTGAAGTGAACAGTGGTTTTAATAAGCTAGATCTGTGCCTGCCTGCATCTGCTCTGTACTGAGTGCCGCCTCCAGGCTGCAGGTCTATATACCTTCTCCGAGGGCCGGAGCCCACTCGGGCATCAACATAATACAATACAATGTAATGCAATACAATGGTGAATGGTAGCAGTAATACATTCACCACATGCAGCTGAACTACATCACTGTTCCTTTTTTGTCCCTGTTTTTCCTGGAATTTGGTCTGTTCTTCACCGTGTGTTACCAATGATTCTTAAGAGCAGATGTCAATGTGCATAAAAAGTTGAATAAGGTCAATGGAAATGTCAAGTTTTAAATTTATATAATTCCCCTGGTCTTTAAATTTTGGGAAAGAAAATAGCCTAATGTGTCTGTGTTTAAAAAAAACAATCAATGCTTGCAATCATTACAGCTGTTTGTGGACATAAATTGAAGTGCTATCTTTGTAGTATTTTTGCTGCTTGAATGCTTCCAAAATCTACCATCAGAGTGGGAGCCTAGATTGATCGATAGCTCCAAGTAGTTATTAAGAGTTTAGCTGTCTTTGATATGGGTCAATTAATGCAAATCTTTGCTTTTACGAGGGAAAAAGTATGGATTTAAACGTATTGTTGTATCTGTAAATCCTTAGATGCTTCGACCAAACTTTTACCTAAGTGTCTTAACCAGCGAGGAGAACAAAGGACAAACACAAGTATAAATTCAATCAACTTTATTAAACAACAATATTATCCCTTAAGTCAACCCAATAACATTTACTAAAGATTCCCAAGATTCGTTGTACTACACATAAGGATGTGGAGATGCCGGCGTTTGACTAGGGTGAGCACAGTAAGAAGTACTTCTTACTGTATTCATAAAGATGACTTGGTTGATCCGTGGGTCCAATTCTCTGAATCTCTCTGGTCCGTTGTTGCGAAGGTGGGTCTCACATGCTGCTTCTTTCCACCTCTGGTCAGATGACTTGATCGGAGTCTTCACTGATGATGTGGCTCGTGTGCCAATGCTATCCTTCGTCCCGCCCTTTTGCCATTTCCTCTGGCTTTCCGCCAATGAGGCATTGGGAAGGGGTCAGAGCACACAATGGTCCAGTTGATGATTGTTTGACAGGGCACCTGAGCCTGCCCCAGGTGTCCCATCTCTGATGGTGTTGCTTGAACGTATCTTGTTGCCATATCAGATAACGGCAGGAACTCTGGGTGCCCGAAAATCTGGCTAGATCCGTGCGTATCAATCGGATGCGATGGTCTCCTGATGTGTGATTGGCGGGGCCGCTCCAGACGTGTTCTGGCAGTTTATCTGTCGGTTGTGCATTTGACTTTGGTCAAGTCTGAATTCCCAGCAGCCTGCCTAAGGTTTGACTGCAGTTGATTTAAATTTGAAATTGATTCATTGTCATGTGTACCAAGGTACAGTGAAAAGTATGGTTCTGTGTACAGTCCAAATTAGGGTTAGGACATGCATAAATATACAATGTAAATGCACAGGCATCGGGTGAGCATTCAGAGTGTAGTACGACTCAATAGAGAAGATGCATGAAGTCCATAAGAGGGCCATTCAGGAGTCTGGTAACAGCGGGAATGAAGCTGTTTTGGAACCTGTTAGTGCGTGTTCTCAGACTTTTGTATCTCCTGCCCGATGGAAGAAGTTAGAAGAGTGTATACCCCGGGTGGGAGTGGTCCTTGATTATGCTGCCCGCTTTCCCAAGGCAGCGGGAGGTGTAGACAGAGTCAATGGATGGGAGGCGGATTCGCGTGATGGACTGGGCTGTGTTCATGACTCTAGTTTCTTTCTGTAGTTTCTTTGTTTAAAAAATAATTTTATTCTCCAATATCACATTTTCTCCCAAATTTACATTCAGTAACAATAAACAATAAGCAGTAACGAATACAATGTCAATCCCATATCAACAACAACAATCCCATCCTCCCACCAAACCCCCAAACAACAGCCCGCATGTTAACATCAACAAATAACAAAAAGGAATCAGGAATCACCCATAGTCACCATTAACGCATCCAGTCCCCCTCCCGACTCTCTGTAGTTTCTTACGATCTTGGGCAAGTGCTCAATTCTTTAATTTAAAATATCAAATTTAATCGGGCTCAAACTAGGCCCTGTCAGGTTACCACAGTATTGAATGTGCTTTACATTAAAAATGTATGTACATTTTAATGCATGTGTGTGTATGTATGTATATATAATTATTCATTAATGATTTTTTAAATTTTATCATGGCTCCTGAGATCTACCCATGGTGGATGCTGAGTGAGTTTTCATGGAAGGTATAAGTAAAAATGGCGGTGGTCCAGGCATTTGTTGGCATAAGTTAGCATTAACTTGGCATTGGGCAAAAAAATGGCCATAGGTGGGTGGAGGACCATAGGTAGGTTTGTAGGGTATGTAGGGACATAGGGTATAGGTCATAGGGGAATGGGTTTACACGGGGGCTATGAGGGACCATGAAGTAGGGTAAAGGGGCTTAGTATGGCATGGAATGTATGGGAAACCACAGACAGTGGGTGGAGATCTGAGTTGTCGTAGATGGGGTATGGGGAGTGTAAGGGTTGAGGATGAGAAAGCCCAATTGCTTTTATTGTAACTGGAATAAAGTCCCAGAGCATCGAAGCTGGCCTTCTAAACAGCCCGTCTCGGTACTCGGCAGTCTCGTGGCTGCCTCTGCATTGCATCAAAGGGGACAGACCAGACTCCAGCACACACAAATTTCCTAACTCTGCACACCCACCTTGAGAGAGGAAGTCTGTGCCACGGATGGTTAATGTGTAAAAAGAATACACCAGTGCAGTGATGCTGTGTATCATGGGAGGATGTCACCACAGTGGCACATTTTTACTTTGTAGATTGGAAACTGTACATTGAATCCAACTTGGAAATAAACAGATTGAAGATGCGCAAGAAGCTTGAAAATAATAATAATAATCGTTATTATTGTCACAAGTTGGCTTACATTAACACTGCAATGATGTTACTGTGAAAAGCCCCTAGTCCCACACTCTGGCGGCTCTTCAGGTACACAGGGAAAATTCAGAATGTCCAAACGACCTAACAGCACGACTTTCGGGAGGAAACCGGTGCACCCGGAGGAAATCCATGCAAACACAGGAGAACGTGCAGACTCCGCACAGACAGAGGACCAAGCTTGGAATTGAACCTTGGACCCTGGCGCTATGAAGCAACAGTGCTAGCTACTGTGTTACCGTGCCGCCCTGAGAAATTGGCAGCTATCGGATTTTTTCATATCGAGAGTGATATGCAATGTTAGAACATAGAACATTACAGCGCAGTACAGGCCCTTCGGCCCTCGATGTTGAGCCGACATGTGAAACCACTGTAAAGCCCATCTGCACTATTCCCTTATTGTCCATATGTCTATCCAATGACCATTTGAATGCCCTTAGTGTTGGCGAGTCCACTAAGTGTCCCTTGTTCACCAAGGGTCAATTTTGGGTTCTATACTGTTCAATTTTTATAAGCAACCTAGGCACAGCTGTAAAGCACAGCATTATAAAGTTTACAGATGATATGAAACATGACAAAGTAGTGATAGTTGCAGACTTCAGGATGACGCAGCATTCAGATGTCAAGGCTTTAAGCACTGGACTTCTCTCCTTAGATTTTCCTGCCTCTTAAAGTCTCTTTCTTTCTTTAATATCTTCCTTAACACCTGTTTATCTGATTAAGCTTTTTGTCATTTGTCAGATTATCTCCTTATGTGCCTCGGTGTCAAATATTGCGAAATAATACTTCTGCGAAACACTTTGATAGACGATAAATTTCCTTTCATTTCAAGGGAGACCGTGTATCACTCCAGAAACTTGTGTGAAAATTGGTTCCCATGTTTCCAACATTACAACACTCTTTCATTGAATTGGAACAGTTTAGGATGTCCTGAGGTCATGAAAGGCATGATATAAAACATACCTTTTCTACCTCTGCCTTTACATTTGCCTTCCTTAAACATCAGATTTTTGCCTAGGCTTTTGGCTAGCTCTCTTAATGTATTCTTCATTGGATCACTTTTGGCTGACGACACTCTGAAGTTCCTTGAATATTTTTTGACATTAATGAATGTGAGCTGTTGTTTTTGTTGTTCCCTTTAACTTCACAATTGTTCCCTTTAACTTCATGCCAAATTATTGGGGCGGGATTCTCCGTTTCTTTTTTTTTAATTTAGAGTACCCAATTCAGTTTTTCCAATTAAGGGACAATTTAGCGTGGCCAATCCAGCTACCCTGCACATCTTTGGGTTGTGAGGGTGAAACCTGTTGTGTTATGCTTCTTTGTGTAGCAAAAGCAGCTTCCTTAATGTGTGCTTTGACAAAGGAAGGTCCAGACTTTGTAATGAGTTCAATATGTTTACTGAACGATTAGCACAGTTCTTAAATGAGTTCGACTCTCCTGCTAATCTTACTGTAGCAACTCAGTCTAACTAAACCAGTCTGCTCTAAGCCACGTGCTGGGTGTGATGCTTCTGATCAACCCTGATGTACTCTTTAGATGTCTGTCTGTGGAAAGAGACAGAGCATGTGTGCCCTGTCCTTTTATATGGGTTGTGTAATGCCCCCTTGTGGTAATGCCACCTCTGGGTGTCTTGACTGCTCATTGGTTGTGTCCTATTCTAAGTGTTCATTAGCTGCATGTTTGCACATCATGACATCTCCGGTGCTCCCTCTAGTGTTTACTTAGTTGTAGTGTATTTACATTAACCCCTTGTGTATATACAGTGATGCATATCACCACATCCCCCTTTTTTCGTGTTACATATTTTCTATACTTTGTTAAAGAAAATTGAACAAAATAGGTAGATAAGTGATGACATGTACAAGTCATGATGACAGTGTTGATTATACAATACCAAATAATATATATGAGTCCAACGTTCCTGAATTTATACGGTCGAATGGCTTTCTTGTTCTGTTATTGAAGTGTCGATGTTGATGTTGTCATTTCCTTGTGAACGCTGTCAGTGTCCCTGTGCTTAAAGAACCAAGAAATCATCAGGAGGTGTTCAAGTGGTCAAATCACTTTGTTGTCTGATTTGGACTCCTTTTGTTTCCCGATGCTTGTGGTAGCGATTCTTGATGTCATCTTTCCTGTCTGACCTGGACTGGTGTCTGTGTTTGCAGTATTGATGCCGTATGTCAGCTGCCTTGAATGCTGGTCTGCTTGTTTGTAGTGTAGCAAACGTGAATTTGTAAGATGTGTTATCATGCCATGGTATGTCTGCACACTTGCGATTGTCTTGAGCTGTGCTGTCACAGTGTCCTGCATTTGCAGAGTTGTACCATGTCGTACCAGTCATTGTTCCAGTGTTGTTGTCTTGCTTGTTGTTGATGTTGGTTCCTTTGGTACTCTTCTTGTGGTTGTCTGTGTTGTTGTTTTTGCAGGTATTGTTGTTGTGTTTGTTGCGCTCAGTGACCATTCCGAGTGGAGAATTTGAGTCCTTTGTGGCATCTGCTGTTTCATTGAGCGTTTCGTCTTTGATTCCTCAGTGCTCCCCGCCTGGAGTCATGTCCGGTTCACTAGAATCATCTTCGGTTTGTTGATGCTCCCCGTCTGGAGTCTGTTCTGATTCACCTGAATCACCTTTGGTTTCTTGATGGTCCTCGTCTGGAGTCAAAATGTTCAAGATTTCATTTTCTTCTGGAGAGGCTCATGTGGATGAGGTTTCAATTGACGTGGTCGCTCTGGACTCACGAGTAGTTTCACTTGGATTATCAAGTGCCTCTGTGCATATGAGCTGAAATCTGTCAGTCTCGCTGTGATGCTGCATATCCTGTACGGGAATTATGATGCCTTTGTCACTTGTCTCACATACAGTGGGTAGACCTGCAGTGTCTTCTTGTTGGTTAGATGATCTGGGTAGGCTGTCAGAGTCTTCTTCTGGTGGTTCAAGTAATCTGGGTCGACTGTCATAGTCTTACTGTTGTTCACGTGTGCGTGGCAGACTTGCATCGTCTGCTGCTGGTTTCTGTGAGAAGGTGGATAGACCTTCACGGTCTTGTCCATGCATGGACTGCGCTTTGGAGTCTTGAGTTGCTCCCATTGTGGAGTCTGTCAACGAGCTTGCTGTGGAGGCTTGTATCGTTCTCTCTGTGGAGTCTGGCATCGTTCCCTGTGTGGAGTTGTGCAGTAGTCTCGCTGTGGAGTCGATCTGTGAGCCCTCAACAGAGTTGTGCAGTGGTGTCGCTGTGGAGTCTTTCATCGCTTTCTGTGGGGAGTCGGGGCTCTTTGTGGTGTGTGGACCACCCTCTATGTGGAGTTGGGGACTCTTTGTGGTGCGTGGACCACTCTTCGTGGTGCGTGGACCACTGGTGTGGCGTCAGGCCGCTCTCTGTGGGCTTGTACCGCTCTCTGTCTCTTGGAGTATGGCCGTAGCTGAATCCTGTACTCTTGGGTTGGGATGTCGTCTATGCTGGGCTGAGGATCCTCAAATTCAAAGAACTCATCCATGTTTGTGTAGGATGCTTCAATGTACAAATCATCTCATTGCGGTTCGGATTTGTTACGGTGCTCGCTACGCCCAATAATGAATCATCTTCTGAGTCGTAGTCTTCAAGGACCAAATCATCTCTTTGGGCGGTCCTAACTGCTTGTTGCAGGGTTCTGCGGAGGTTATTTTCATCTACTTGTCGAAGTTCAGGCATTGTGCTGTCCTTCGTGGTGAAAGAATTGTGTTTTCTGGCTTTAAAACTATTCTTCACTATTTTCGGACATTTCCCCTTTAAGGGAGGTGGTCCGAGGCCTCTGACGTCATGACGTTCATGACGTCATGCGCAGGACTCAATTGCACATGCTCACGCTGAGGTTCCTTTACTGTGCTCTCTTTTCGCAACTGCGCATGCGCAAACAACATTTGCCGGTTCGCGCCTTCTGGGGAACTGCGCATGCGCAGACTGGTCCGGCTGGATACAGGCAAGATGGCTGCCAATCAAAAATGCCGTTTGCTTCTGTTGCATCCCTACCTCTGCCTCGTGGTGAGTATAGGTGCCAGTTTTACCGATTTCCTTTGTGTTTACCTTGCAGGAGCTTTCAAACTTGTCCAGGACTGTCTGGAAATCTTTTTTGTCCTGTTCTTTGGAGTATTTGAAGGAATTGCAGATCTCTGTTGCATGCTCACCCGCAATGGTGAGTAGAAGAGCTATCTTTTTAGCATTCCAGGTAAAGCTGAAATCTCTGCTTGCATGCACGCCAGTTGGCACTAAGATTGCCGTGGTACCATAATATGGTGATGCATATCACCACAAAACACACAAAATATGGGGAGAATGTGTAAACTCCACACGGACAGTGACCCAGAGCTGGGATTCAACCTGGGACCTCGGCACCGTGAGGCAACAGTGCTAACCACTGCGCCACCATGCTGCCCGATTCTCCGTTTCTGAGACTAAGTGTTGACACCAATGCAGAATTCGTGGACTTTCACAACAGCAAGATTGGCGCCGAACCTGGACCGATTCAGCGACTGTTAAGGGGCTAGAACCGGCGCCACCTGGAACACAATCTATTCTAGTGAAAAATGGTGCGGGATTTGCCAGATCCGTGATTGACACTCGGGAGGCTGACAAGCTGCAGTCGCATATACACATGACAATCCCCATCCCAGCCAACAAGATGGCACTGGTCGTGCTGGAATGCGCCCGGACAGCTGATGGGTCGGCTGGGGCAAGTGGGCACCTAGAAAGGTGGCCTGGGGGGATACCTATACGATCCTAAATTCACAGTGTGCAGTCAGCAGCAACGCAGCTGCATGGCTGCCTTTCCAGCTGCAGCAATGGTGTTCTGTGCCCGTCTACCCCGACCCCACATCTCACTTCCTGGCCACCCCCCCCCCCCCCCCCCCCCCCCCGCTACTCCCTCAGGTCCTGGCAGAAGCCTCCCGGCTAGCAACACAACTGTCAGCAAACAGTGCGATGTTGGGCACTTTCCGTACCCCTCTCTCTCCCTCAGCAGCCACAACGCCGCATTTCACGATTTTTAAAAGCACAAGTGAACTGTGCCTTCGGGACCTCGGACGATTGGAGGTGGAGAATCGTGGAGGCCCCAGACAGACCCGTTGATGTTTACCCGCTGCATGTACAGCAAACAATGTTTACTGTACATGTGTTCCGGACCTCATTGATGCTGCTGTCGAGGTGACAGAGAATTGCGATTTGGCGTCAAATCGGTGCCCGCCGCGATTTTGGTGTCGGAACCTATTTTCCGCCCAATCACTTTTCCCGATTTTGGCATCAGCCAACAGAGAATCCCGCCCCTGGTCTGTTTACCATGTCATTGCTTCAGTGATCTGGAGTCGTTCAAACGTCCTTATATTATCTATGAAATTAAATTATCACATAAATACATTTAGAATTTCTTACACATTGAAATGAGTAAATGATGGAGCAGAGAGAAAGAGAGAAGTAAAATCATTGTGACTAATCAGTCTGTTCGGCGACAGCCAATTATATTCTTTGCTACAGTATAATTATGTTGTTCCTTTTTGAAGTGATTTTAAGCTATTCCAAATTCCTGTAATTATCTTAATCACAAACACACATACATGCCATTAAACTAAAGGATGATTCTAAAGCTTTCATTGAAGAGTCCCTTTGGATTTCAACAAAGTGACAGGAAGAAATTGAGTTAGAGTGGTTAAAAATAAGTTAAAGAGGGCAGCACGGTGGCTCAGTGGATAGCACTGCTGCCTCACGGCGCCGAGGTCCCAGGTTCGATCCCGGCTCTGGGTCACTGTCCGTGTGGAGTTTGCACATTCTCCCTGTGTTTGCGTGGGTTTTGCCCCCACAACCCAAAGATGTGCAGGGTAGGTGGATTGGCCACACTAAAATTGCCCCTTAATTGGAAAAAAATGAATTGGGCACTCTAAATTAAAAAAAAACTTAAAGTTTTGTTTTCACTCAGTAACTTTCAGGGTATCACAGCATACTATATTGTCATCATGGCATTATCTGCCGCGGAGTCACAGAATCATAGAGTCCAACAGCACAGAAAAGGCCTTTCGGCCCATCACATCTGCGCCAGTCAAAAACAACCACCTAACTATTCTAATCCCATTTCCCAGCACTTGGCCCATAGTTTTATCTGCCTTGTGATCGCAAGTGAACATCTAGATATTTCTTAAATGTTATGAGGGTCTCTGCCTTACCACTCTTTTGGCCAGTGGATTCCGAACTCCCACCACCCTCTGGATAAAAACGTATTTCCTCACATCCCCTCTAAACCTCCTGCCACTCACCTTAAATCTAGGCCCCCTGGTCATTGATCCCTCCACCAAGGGAAAATGTTTCTTCCTGTCTACTCTATTTATGTCCCTCGTAATTTTATACATCTCAATCATGTCCCCCTCAGTCTCATCAGCTCCAAGAAAAACAACCCCAGCCTATCCAATCTCTCTTCGTAGTTGAAGCTCTCCATCCCAGGCAACATCTCCACTGCACCCTTTATGTGCTATCACATCCCTCCCATACGGTGGATTCCAGAACTGCACACAATACTCTAGCTGTGGCCTAACCAACGCTTTATAAAGTTCCAGCATAACCTCCCTGCTATTAAACTCTATGGGAGCGATTCAATGGAAAAATGTCTAGGTGCTGTAGCGAGTAGGAATCGCCGTGAACTTCCCGGCGCTCAGCCCAGCGAGGCCGGCAACGCAATTCAATGTTAATTGGTCCACTTAATGAGGCCTCGCTAGCTTCTCACCACAAATAATGGCTCGCCAGCTAATTCGCCGGGACCGTGCTCGCTAGCCCCCCACTGACAAGGTCGAGCAGCCCTTAAGCTGTACTTGCTCGGCCAACGGCAGCCAGCTCCCAATAATGGCACCAAGAAGACCAGCCCCAAGATTTGGGGACGCTGACCTGGGGATGCTCCTGGATGCGGTGTAGGCCAGGGGGGATGTCCTGTGTCCCCCAGGAGCCCTGGAGGGTGAGTTACAAGGCAGCCAATGCTGCATGGGATGAGGTGGCGGCAGCTGTTAGTTCGAACAGTATGATCAAGAGAATTGGCCTCCAGTGCAGGAAGGTCAACGACCTACACCGGGCAGCACGGGTGAGCAGACACCAACGCCGCGCCCCCCGCCCTCTCACGAGACCCTTCCATCCCCATGGGAGCGTCCATCCCCCAAATCTCTAAGCGACCCCCAGCCCTTCCTCCACTTAACCCCCACCCGCCCATCCCAACCCCGCATTCACACCCCCTCTCCCACCACTGTGAAACACACGTGTGGCTAGTGATGCCCTCTCTATGTCTCCGTGGGAAAAGGGAAATTGGTAGGAGAGGGCCCAGATCGATGGAGGGGTGCCAGATCCCTGGAGGTGACCGAAGTGGCCGCGGAGAGATCGGTCATCCACCCGGAGGCTAGCGGACGCCGCAGAGTTGAGGAACCACTGGGCGCCACCCAGAGGACCTGTCAAACATGAGTTGTTATTGCCTTACTGACTGAACCATCCCTCTCACTCGGAATAAGGTAAATGAGTTGATGGCGCAAATCATCGTGAATGACTATGATTTAGTGGCCATTACTGAAACATGGTTAAAGGATGGTCACGACTGGGGGTTAAATATCCAAGGGTATCAAACTATTCGGAAGGACAGAGTGGATGGTAAAGGAGGTGGTATAGCTCTGTTATTTAAGGATGACATCCGGGCAATAGTAAGGGATGCCATTGGTGCTATGGAGGATAAGGTTGAATCCATTTGGGTGGAAATCAGGAATAGTAAGGCGAAAAAGGCACTGATAGAAGTCTATAGGCCACCAAATACTAACATTATTGTGGGGCAGGCAATAAACAAAGAAATAACTGATGCATGTAGAAATGGTACAGCAGTTATCATGGGGGATTTTAATCTGCATGTCGATTGGTTTAACCAGGCCGGTCAAGGCAGCCTTGAGGAGGTGTTTATAGAATGTATCCACGATAGTTTCCTAGAACAGTATGTAATGGAACCTACGAGGGAACAAGCGGTCCTAGATCTGGTCCTGTGTAATGAGACAGGATTGATTAATGATCTCATAGTTAGGGATCCTCTCGGAAGGAGCGATCATTATATAGTGGAATTTAAAATACAGATGGAGGGTGAGAAGGTAAAATCAAACACTAGTGTTTTGTGCTTAGACAAAGGAGATGACAATGGGATGAGAGATGAGCTAGCTAAGGTAGACTGGGAGCAAAGACTTTATGGTGAAACAGTTGAGGAACAGTAGAGAACCTTCCAAGCGATTTTTCGCAGTGCTCAGCAAAGGTTTATACCAACAAAAAGGAAGCACGGTAGAAAGAGGGAAAATCAACCGTTGATATCGAAGGAAATATGGGAGAGTATCAAATTGAAGGAAAAAGCATACAAAGTGGCAAAGATTAGTGGGAGACTAGAGGACTGGGAAATCTTTAGGGGGCAACAGAAAGCTACTAAAAAAGCTATAAAGAAGAGTAAGATAGATTATGAGAGTAAACTTGCTCAGAATATAAAAACAGACAGTAAAAGTTTCTACAAATGTATAAAACAAAAAAGAGTCGCTAAGGTAAATACTGGTCCTTTAAAGGATGAGAAGGGAGATTTAATAATGGGAGATGAGGAAATGGCTGAGGAACTGAACAGGTTTTTTGGGTCGGTCTTCATAGTGGAAGACACAAATAACATGCCAGTGACAGATGGAAATGAGGCTATGACAGGTGAGGACCTTGGGATGATTGTTATCACGAAGGAAGTCGTGATGGGCAAGCTAATGGGGTTAAAGGTAGACAAGTCTCCTGGCCCTGATAGAATGTATCCCAGAGTACTAAAAGAGATGGCTAGGGAAATTGCAAATGCACTAGTGATAATTTACCAAAATTCACTAGACTCTGGGGTGGTCCTGGCGGATTGGAAATTAGCAAACGTGACACCACTGTTTAAAAAAGGAGATAGGCAAAAAGCGGGTAATTATAGGCCAGTTAGCTTAACTTCGGTAGTGGGGAAGATGCTGGAATCTATCATCAAGGAAGAAATAGCGAGGCATCTGGATGAAATCTGTCCCATTGGGCAGACACAGCATGGGTTCATAAAGGGTAGGTTGTGCCTAACTAATTTAGTGGAATTTTTTGAGGACATTACCAGTGTGGTAGATAATGGGGAGCCAATGGATGTGGTATATCTGGATTTCCAGAAAGCTTTTGACAAGGTGCCACACAAAAGATTGCTGCATAAGATAAAGATGCATGGCATTAAGGGTAAAGCAGTAGCATGGATAGAGGATTGGTTAATTAATAGAAAGCAAAGAGTGGGGATTAATGGGTGTTTCTCTGGTTGGCAATCAGTAGCTAATGGTGTCCCTCAGGGTTCTGTGTTGGGCCCACAATTGTTCACAATTTACATAGATGATTTGGAGTTGGGGACCAAGTGCAATGTGTCCAAGTTTGCAGATGACACTAAGATGAGTGGTAAAGCAAAAATTGTAGAGGATACCGGAAGTCTGCAGAAGGATTTGGATAGGTTAAGTGAGTGGGCTAGGGTCTGGCAGATGGAATATAATGTTGATAAATGTGAGGTTATCCATTTTGGTCAGAATAATAGCAAAAGGAATTATTATTTAAATGATAAAATATTAAAACATGCCGCAGTGCAGAGTGACCTGGGTGTGCTCGTGCATGAGTCGCAAAAAGGTGGTTTACAGGTGCAACAGGTGATTAAGAAGGCAAATGGAATTTTGTCCTTCATTGCTGGAGGGATGGAGTTTAAGACTAGGGAGGTTATGCTGCAATTGTATAAGGTATTAGTGAGGCCACACCTGGAGTATTGTGTTCAGTTTTGGTCTCCTTACCTGAGAAAGGACGTACTGGCGCTGGAGGGTGTGCAGAGGAGATTCACGAGGTTAATCCCAGAGCTGAAGGGGTTGGATTACGAGGCAAGGTTGAGTAGACTGGGACTGTACTCGATTGAATTTAGAAGGATGCGGGGAGGATCTTATAGAAATGTATAAAATTATGAAGGGAATAGATAGGATAGATGCAGGCAGGTTGTTTCCACTGGCGGTTGAAAGCAGAACTAGGGGCATAGCCTCAAAATAAGGGGAAGTAGATTTAGGACTGAGCTGAGGAGAAACTTCTTCACCCAAAGGGTTGTGAATCAACGGAATTCGTTGCCCAGTGAAGCAGTTGAGGCTTCTTCATTAAATGTTTTTAAGAAAAAGGTAGACCGTTTTTTGAAGAATAAACGGATTAAGGGTTATGGCATTTGGGCCGGAAAGTGGAGCTGAGTCCAAAAAAGATCAGCCATGACCTCATTGAATGGTGGAGCAGGCTCGAAGGGCCAGATGGCCTACTCCTGCTCTTAGTTCTTATGTTTTATGATTGCCAATTCCACATAGCAATAGCCTTTAACCACGCAGCCAGGAGCTTCAGCAGTTGGTGGGGATAATGGGTGGTCGGAGGGGCAGACGGGCAGGGACAAGGTTTGCCCCTCGAATGGGTACACATGATACATGATCCAGGGGTTGGCATGATGGTGCCGTGAGTGATTTCCCCCTGGTTTCACCCCCTTGGCAGCTCAGCCCTGCGGAGGGTCCCCCACCCCCAGCCAAGCTTCCTCCTCTCCCCCCCCCCCCCCCCCCCCCCCCCCTGCTGAGCACTTCTTTGCCTGTGAGCAAAGATGGCTACTCACCTCCTCAGCCCCCCACAGAAACCCTTCCGTCGGGTTCACCTTTTTCAAAAGGAGTACTAATCAGCACCAGCGTGACCACTTGCTTGGGATGCTGCTGAATGACGGGAGGCCGTTGGATTTGGGATCGCTGTCGTTGATTGTATGAAAATGGGGTTTAAGTGGTGATAATTGGTTTCTCGTCTTGCTACGGCGAGATCCCGATTTTGCCTATGGGAGCGGGCCGGTTGTATCGCAAACTATTTATCGGTCAGCGCGGATCTCGTTTTTGGCCTCTCCCGCTATTCACCGGTCTTGTTACACTTGAGCGAGAGCACGAGTCTGAAAAATTGCACTCTATGCCTCAGCTTGTAAACGCAAGTATGCCATATGCCTTCTTAACCACTCTATCCACCTGCTCTGCCACATTAAATGGTCGATGTACATGCACACCAAGGTCCCTCTGATCCTTGGTGCTTCCCAGGGTCCTGCTGTTTATCATGCCATTTACCCTTGCCTTGTTTGTCCTGCCCAAGTGCATCACCTCACACTTACTCAGATTGAATTTCATATGCCACTGGTCAGCCCACCTGACCAGCCCGTTTATATCCTTCTGCAATCTAACCCTATCCTCCTCACTATTTACCACCCCATCATTTTTGTACCTTCCACAAACTTACTGATCAATCCTCCTACATTCATACATAAATCATTTATATATATCACAAATGGCAATGGTCCCAACACTGAACCCTGCGAGACCCCACTGGACACAGGCATTTACTCAGAAAAACACTCCTCGACCATCACCCTCTGCTTCCTGCCACTCAGCCTATTTTGGATCCAATTTGCCAAATTACCTTGGGTCCAAAGGGCTGTTACGTTCTCCCTTGGGGGACCTTATCAAAAGGCATTCTGAAGTCCAAGCGTCAAATGTATTTCCCTCATCAACACACCTGGTCACCACTTCGCAAAATTCAATCAAATTGGTCAGGTATGGCATCTCCTGAACAAAACCATGCTGACTGTTCTTGATTAATCCCTGCCTCTCCAAATGCAGATTAATTTTGTCTCTCAAATTATTGCTTCCAATAGTTTCCCCGCCACTGAGGTTAAACTGACTGGTCTGTAGTTTTCTGGTTTATCCCTTCCTCCCTTCTTGAATAATAGTATCGCACTGACTATCCTCCAGTCTTCCGGCACCTCTCCTGTGGCCAGAGAGGAATTGAAAATTATTGCCAGCGGCCCTGCTATTTCCTCCCTTGCCTCAGTCAACAGCCTGGGATTAATTTTATCTGGCCCTGGAGATTTGTCAACTTCTAAGCCTGCCAGACCACTCAGAACGTCATCGCTGTTATGTTAATCTCTTTCATTTTATTACAGTCCTTCTCCCTGATTACTATACCCACACTGTCCCTCTCATAAATGAACACTGACACAAAGTATTCATTTAGAACCTAATGTATATCCTCCGGCTCCACACGCAAATTACCACTGTGGTCCTTAATGGACCCTACTCAGTCCCTCGTTATCCTTTAACCCTTGTACTTGTGAAACAATTTAGGATTTTCCTTTATTTTACCTGACAGTATCATCTCATGTCCCCTTTTTGCTCTCCTAATTTCCTTTTTAAGTTCCCTCTTTTGCACATTCCAAACACCACTTGGGGTTCTGCTGTTTTGAGCAATCGATATCTGCCTAAGCCTTTCTTTTTCTCCTGATCCAATGCTGTACATCCATCGATATTCCAGGGTTCACTGGATTTGCTGTCCCCGCACTTTTTCTTGATTGGAACCTGTTTTCTCCCTATTTCCTTCTTCAATGCGTCCCACTTGAATGCGCCATAACCAGTTCTAATCCCAATGCCCACGCACATACACGGTTCAGGAAGGATCAATGTACTGACTTGGATCAGAGATCTGAGTTGACTATTTTGGCTGCTTAATTTATTGATATTGCAGTTACTACCTGGCAGGTATTACTTCCTGGCTGAGATCAAAAAAAAAAAAAAAAATCATTTATTGTCACAAGTAGGCTTCAATGAAGTTACTGTGAAAAGCCCCTATCCATATTCCGGCGCCTGTTTGGGGAGGCCGGTACAGGATCAGCTGACATAACAGACAGTCAGGATCAAATAAGTGTGCATCTATCCCACTTGACTCTTGCACATGACGGAGAAAGATTTCTTATGTGCACTGGAAGTACAATAAACATGCAAATAAAGAAAAAGGTTTATGATTTGGTACACCTAATGTACAGAGGGAATCTTCTGTATGTGTGAGCAGCAACATTGATCAGACTTCATGATTCAAAATCCTGGAAAATAAATTGAACATTAAATGACCTCAGGTTGCCTCAATCCTCAAGTGGCAAGGCTTAAGGGTCCCATAGCATTAAACAATTTCTAATCACAAGGCTTGGCTATGTGCGAACAATAACATGTCACACCAATGCAGTTGGGGTTGCTGTTATAAGACTGGGATCGAGGTACACTTTCAGGGCAGCACTTTATATCTGGCACATGTTACATTTTACCCGGTGGTACTTGATTGCTGACATTGGGTGCCAGCAATGGATAAGAGTTCAATTTCTGAGCAGGAGATTCCCGCGTCTTGATAAATCGCAAAAGCACCAATTTATTTTTGAAGCAAAGAAATCAGCTTTGAAAATGTCACACTGATGCAATAACAGTATTGATTGTAATGACACCTTGCCACCAGGAGATTCATCTCCCTGGTTGTTATTTAATCTGACTCTAGCTCCTCTTAACATGCTAATTGTAAAATAAGCTTTAGTGGTTTCAGAACATGCCTCTGGTAGGCAGCTTGAAACTAAAAACCCATTGAAAACAAAGCTTAATTGCTCAATAAGTAGTCATGCCTTAAACTTCGCAAGGACTTGGGTTTCTTTTCAAACCACAATTAATTTTAGATAGAATCAACTATATAAGCAGTTTCTAATTCTGTATCAATAAACTGAGCTTTATTGAAGCCTCTTTGGGTGGGGGTGCGGTGAGAAATCAATCTGCAGAAAAATTATGTTTTCAGATCCATCCACCAGAAAGTCCATCCTTCTAGTTGCTGCACCAGATAGTTTGTTAGGTCATTTGGGTCGGTTCTGCTGTATCTGTCCCACTAGACAGGGTTGATATGTGTGATAATAAAGCTGCCAATTAGCTCTGAGGCAGCATACAGTGTTCTTTGGGTGAAATGCGTTGCGCCCGCTTTTACATCGCAATGCCTTGAAAATCACACAACTTGCTAAATGATGTATTTACATTGTAGAAGGACGCATGTCCTCTGATTATGGGTTATAGATGGGTCTTCCAGTTCTCCAGAGTGGGACTTGTAAGGATTATTCAAAGATTATTTTGAATAATCCTTTTCTCTTGTAGTATCAATGCTATGTCCTGGGTCATTTTCCACATACGGTTTACCGGAAGAACTGTATGAATTGTACCAGGTACGAAGAGTGGTGTGTGGCGATAGAATTGGCAAGAGCAATTATTCAATTGGGCTGAATTTTGCTCTTCAAAGGTGGTGTAATCGAGTCCTGTGAATTCGAGCTAGTGTACAGAAATGCATTTTCTTTCGGTTCATTCCGATCAACTGAACATTATCACATTTTCACCCATAATTGCAAAATTCTAACTCACATTTAACAAGAAATGTTGCATGCTAACACATGCATGTGATATTCATTTCTTTTTTGACATGGTTATAACTTGTATCCTGCCAGTCAAAAGTCAAAATGCTTACCTTTTAAATAGGGCAGCACGGTAGCACAAGTGGATAGCACTGTGGTTTCACAGTTCCAGGGTCCCAGGTTCGATTCCCCACTGGGTCACTGTCTGTGCGGAGTCTGCACGTTCTCCCCGTGTCTGGTTGGGTTTCCTCCGGATGCTCTGGTTTCCTCCCACAGTCGAAAGATGTGCAGGTTAGGTGGATTGGCCATGCTAAATTGCCCTTAGTGTCCAAAAAGGTTAGGAGGGGTTATTGGGTTAAGGGATAGGGTAGAAGTGAGGGCTTAAATGGGTCAGTGCAGACTTGATGGGCCGAATGGCCACCTTCTGCACTGTATGTTCTATGTTTAATGCCATGAACTGGGCACTCCTGCTTCAAGAGAATTTAAGATTTTCCACTTATTCTGAAGTGTTTGGCAGACTATGCATTGCACATTAGATCACAAGATAACCCTCATACTCTCCCTAGCCGCAACCTCAGCCCCCCCCCTCACCCCGCCATCCCTGCCCCAATCTCCTTCCCGTCTGGTAGGATGCAATAATGCACTTTTGAAAGGCAGGAACACATTCAAGCAGATATTTGCTCTACTTATGCAATGTTTTCAATTGTGCAGAGTATTGGAGGTGACCTGTAATATGCATCAAGTATTTTATTGTGTTCCACATGCAACCACAGGAAAAAGCTATAAGGAAAAAGATGATATAAAAGGTCAGGAGGAAGTGGTGGAGAAGAATCATCGAATACCTACTGTGCAGGAGGCCATTTGGCCCATCGAGTCTGCACAGGATCTTGAAAAGAGCACCCTACTTAGACCCACGCCTCCAACCTTCGCGACCTACGCCAGCCGACTTTCACGACACGTGACACCCGAACTTCGCATCACACTATTTTTTCTTACCTTTAATGTCCTCACATTGCAGTTGTTTTGTCATTCAATGTTACATTTATGCCAAAGACTTCAGCTGATGATTCAAGTTCTTGAAATGAAAATGAAAATGAATGAAATGAAATGAAAATCGCTTATTGTCACGAGTAGGCTTCAATGAAGTTACTGTGAAAAGCCCCTAGTCGCCACATTCCGGCGCCTGTTAAGGGAGGCTGGTACGGGAATCGAACCGTGCTGCTGGCCTGCCTTGGTCTGCTTTAAAAGCCAGCGATTTAGCCCAGTGTGCTAAACCAGTCGCATCCTTTGAAAAAAATCAAGAGGTTTGCCCTCGAACTCGCCATGCTTATTCTTCAAATACTTTTGAAGATTTGAGGGTTTTAAACTTTCATTTGCTAATACTTACCTGCAAATAAGAGACAGGGCTTTACATCCTGATTTTCATTGCCACAATTAATAAAGCCATACCTCAAGAAATCATCTTTATGCCACTTTGTTCCCGATTTCAGCTTCTTCTTAATGGGTTGCTCATGAGAGACCCTGGAGTTCACAGGGTCTGCTTTGTCCTGCCCGAGACTCTCCTGGAAGCTCTCTTCAGCAGATTCAGCTGAGATCCTGGCCTGTTTGTGCCTCTGATTCTCTGTCCCTTATTACAAAATGATCCATCTTCAGTTTTTCACACAGTTCTGTTGCTTGCTTGTTGGCAGCTACAGAATGGAGGAATCTCTCCTCCCTGAATCTCTCCTTGCTGATGTCAGTGCTACCTGCATTACCTTGCAAAAGGAAGAGGTCCCACATGCTGTCTGCTGGCTCCATACAGGCAGGGTTAAGAGCAGCCCTGGAGAACGAAAAACAGCAGAATTTACGTGACTCCATGCTACGGGTTGTTGAAGACAAGGTAAGCCTTTGCAGCAGAGGTGTTCTGCTCAGCATGACTGAGGAGCTGGAGTTGTGCCCATACGTTGGTGCTGGAATACAGTGTTGTGGAGCCAGTGGAACGCACTCTCAGGAATATATTAAATCATCAGGAGATGAGCATCATCGAGGCACCCTGAGTTGGAGCACCATGGTTGGAGCAGCCTTTGAGGAAATTCAAAGGTTCGGTCTTCAAACTCTTGAAGTCCCTCAAGAAGGGGATAGAGTTTTACTGAAATAGTGTAACTCACAGTGAACATTAACATCTGGGTGGATTGTTGAGAAATCCATGGGATTGGTCTTGGTTGCATCTGCCATTTATTATGCCATGAAGTGTGCCCAACCACATTTTGCCTGTTAATTCACATGTACTTCAAGTTAAAAATGAATGTGGAGCTGCGGGTGGGGGAGGAGAGAGGCCAACGCCCGCTGTGGCGAATGGACGTGGGACTACTGGCAGACGAGGAGGTCTATGGACGGGTCCGGAGGTGCATTCAAAGATATGTGGAGGCCAATGATAATGGGGAGGTGACGGTGGGTGTGGTCTGGAAGGCGCTGAAGGCAGTGGTCAGGGGGGAATTAATCTCAATCAGGGCCCACAGGGAAAAGAGGGAGAGGATGGAGAGGGGGAGATTGGTGGGGGAGATTCTGAGGATAGATAGGAGGTATGCAGAATCACCTGAGGAGGGGCTGCTGAAGGAACGCTGGAGCCTCCAAACGGAGTTTGACTTGCTCATCACGGGGAAGGCTGAGGCCCAGTTGAGGAAGGTACAGGGAGCAATGTATGAGTATGGGGAGAAGGCAAGTTGGATGCTGGCGCATCAGCTGCGGAAGAGGGAGGCGGCTAGGGAGGTTGGGGGAATTAGAGATAGGGGGGGAACACGGTGCGGAGTCCAGCTAAAATAAACAAGGTCTTTAAGGACTTCTATGGTAAACTGTAAGAGTCAGAACCCCCGGAGGGTGGGGAGGGGATGAGGCAGTTCCTGGACCAACTGAGGTTCCATAAGGTGGAGGAAGGGCAGATAGAGGGACTGGAGGCCCCGATTGGGATGGAGGAGCTCGGTAAGGAGTTGGGGAGTATGCAGGCGGGCAAGGCCCCGGGGCTGGATGGGTTCCCCGTAGAGTTCTATAGGAAATTCTCGGAGGTGTTGGGTCCACTGTTGTTGAGAACTTTTAACGAGGCTAAGGAAAAGGGAATCCTTCCCCAACGATGTCGCAGGCTCTGATCTCGCTTATCCTCAAGCGTGATAAGGACCCGCTGCAATGCGGCTCCTATAGGCTGATTTTGTTCCTTAATGTGGATGCCAAGCTATTGGCCAAGATCTTGGCCACTAGGATTGAGGATTGTGTCCCGGGAGTGATTCGTGAGGATCAGACGGGGTTTGTGAAGGACAGGCAGCTGAATACGATAGTGCAGACTCTCCTGAATGTGATCATGATGCCCTCGGAGTGGGGGGGATGCAGAAGTGCTAGTAGCAATGGACGCGGAAAAGGTCTTCGATTGGGTGGAGTAGGAGTACCTGTGGGAGGTGTTAGGCAGATTTGGATAGGAATTCATAGGGTGGGTCAAATTGTTGTACCAGGCCCCGGTAGGGAGTATGTTGATGAACCGGCTGTGGTCAGGGTACTTTAAGTTATATCGTGGAACGAGGTAGGGGTGCTCTTTGTCCCCCTTGCTGTTTGCCTTGGTGATTGAGCCGCTGGCCATGGCATTGAGGGAGTCCAGAAACTGGAGGGGGTTGGTTCGGGGAGGGGGGGGGAGCACCGTGTTTCGCTGTATGCGGATGACCTGCTTCTGTACATTGCGGATCCGGTGGAGGGGATGGGGGAGGTCATGCAGGTTCTTAGGGATTTTGGAGACTTTTCGGGATACAAGCTAAATGTGGGAAAAAGTGAGCTTTTTGTGGTGCATGCGAGGGGCCAGGAAGAGAGGTTGGGGGAGCTACCACTCAAGATGGTGGAGAGGAGCTTTCGGTACTTGGGCATCCAGGTGGCCAAGAGCTGGGGGGTCTTGCACAAGCTCAACTTAGCGAGGCTGGTGGGTCAGATGGAGGAGGACTTTAGGAGGTGGGACATACTGCCACTCTCCCTGGCGGGCAGGGTGCAGTCCGTAAAGATGATGGTCCTCCCTAGGTTCTTGTTCGTGTTCCAGTGCCTGCCCATTCTCATCCCCAAGTCCTTTTTCAAGCGGGTAAATAGGAGTATTACGGGATTTGTGGGGGCAAATAAGATCCCGCGGGTTAAGTGATTGCTTATGGAGCGCAGTTGGGGGAGGGGCGGTGGTTGGGTTGGCGCTGCCGAACCTGTGCAGCTATTACTGGGCAGTGAATGTGTCGATGATTCGGAAATGGGGAATGGAGGGAGAGGGGGTGGTGTGGAAATGGTTAAAGGCGGCGTCCTGTATAGATACTAGTTTGGGGGCACTGGTGACGGCGCCGTTGCCGCTTCCGCCGTCGCGGTATACCACGAGCCCGGTGGTGGCGGCGATACTGAGGATTTGGGGGCAATGGAGACGGCATAGGGGGGTGGTAGGGGCCTCAGTTTGGACGCCGATATGGAACAACCACAGGTTTGTTCCAGATAGGATAGACGGTGGGTTCCTCGGCTGGCACAGGGCGGGAATCAGAAGGATGGGGGACTTGTTTATCGATGGTACTTTTGCCAGTCTGAGGGCGCTGGAGGAGAAATTTGGGCTACCCCCGGGGAATACCTTTAGGTACATGCAGGTTCGGGCATTTGTGAAAATCTGGTGGGGGAGTTTCCGCTGCTGCCTGCCCGGAGGATACAGAACAGGGTGGTCTCGGAGGTGTGGGTGGGGGATGGCAAAGTATCGGACATATACCAGGAGCTGCAGGAGGCCTCGGTGGAAGAACTGAAGGACAAGTGGATGGAGGAGCTGGGGGAGGAGCTGGATGAGGGCCTGTGGGCTGACGCCCTGGGCAGGGTCAATTCCTCCTCATCTTGCGCCAGGCTTAGCCTGATTCAGTTTAAAGTGGTGCACCGGGCGCATTTTACAAGTGCGAGAATGAGTAGATTTTTTGGGGTAGAGGACAGGTGCATGAGGTGTTCAGGGAGGCCAGCAAACCATGCCCATATGTTCTGGACATGCCCGGCGCTTACGGAATTTTGGAAGGGCTTTGCAAAGGCTATGTCCAAGGTCTTGGACACTCGGATGAAACCGAGCTGGGGGATAGCGATATTTGGGGTATTTGCAGGAGTCGAAAGAGGCCGGAGGCCTGGCCTTTGCCTCCTTGGTAGCCCGGAGAAGGCTCTTGTTAATGTGGAGGGACGTGAAACCCCCAAGCCTGGAGGCTTGGGTCAGTGACATGGCGGGGTTTTTCAGGTTGGAGGAGATAAAATTTGCCTTGCTAGGGTCCTTGCAGGGGTTCTCCAGGCAGTGTCAACCGTTCCTTGACTTTCTTGCGGAGCGTTAGGTGGAGGTCAGCAACATCAGTAACCCGGGGTGGGGATTTCATTTTATTTGTAAGGGGCGGATGCCCTACATTGCTTTGTTTTCGTTTATTAAATTCTTAGTTGGTTAGGGGGTTAAGTTGTTTTGTTGGCACAGTGTTTTGCCTTCTTTGCATTATATTTTCTATTGTAGTGTTTTGTAAAAAATTACAGAAAAATCTTGAATAAAATCATAAAAAAGTTAAATATGAATGTTAAATATAAATATATGTATCGTAAAGTTTGTGTAGGTTTGTTTAAAATCATGGAACCCTGCAGCTTTATTTTCTTAGTAAGTACCTGGGATCTCAAACTTTGTCTATTTTAACAGAAGGTTATTGGTCCCTAACTGGATTATACCAAAATGTGGATACTTAGTTCAGGATAGTAACAAGTGTAAATTCCACAGATAGTGTTTGTCATTTTATGTCCATTCAATGGATCGTTGCCAGCCATAGTAATTCAAGTTGGAACTTTTTGGAAACTTGAGGTAATCTGTGTAGGAATTTCAAAAGTTCTTCAAACCCTTGGCAACAATTTCTAATGTTCATTATTTTAAATAAAAGACTGTCCCAGAAAAAGTATATATTAAGTGCAGCCCACATTCAAGGTTATGGATAGGATATGCCTTCACCTCGTAGCATGAATGAATAGTGTACCAAACTCATTTTATTCTCCGCACATGGGTGGCCTCCCATGTGCTCCATCCAGATTGATACCCAAGTCAAGCTTATATCAATTATCATTAGCTGGTTGAGAAGCCCTCTTGCTTTCCAACTGGAAACAAAATTACACTTTCACTTGGTGTGAGCCATGATCAGGTATGGTATTCTTATCTCCACATCAGAAGGTTCTGGGCTCAACCCTACAAAATGTGGAACATTTCCTATACCTGTGAGCCACCTGTCCTCTAAGGCTGACATTGGTGTGGAGATCCAACATCCTATCCAATCCTTGAGCGTCTCCATCGGATGCCGAAAGGATGAGAATCTTTGATGACCGCGCCATCTGTGCTGACACCCAGATCCTCGTGTACACGGCCGTCATCACCCAAACTCTTCTACATGGTTCAGAAACTTGGACTACATATAGGCATCATCTCAACGCCCCAGAGAGGCACCATCAACACTGTCTGAGATTGATTCTCCGCATCAGCTGAGAGGACAGGTGTATTAACATCAGCATCCTTGAAGAAGCCAAGAGCACCAACATCGAGGGCATGATAATCCGAAACCAACTCTGCTGGGCCGGCCATGTGCTTCAGACATCATAGGCCCAACTGCCAAAGCAGATCTTCTTTGCCCAGCTCAAAGAAGCCTCCTGAGCAAGAGGAGGACAAACATTTCAAAGACAACCTGAAGGTTTACCTCAAGAAATTCAGTATCGATGTCAATGCCTGGGACACCCTTGGTCAGAAGTGACCTACTTGGTGGAACCTCATGTTTGAAGGGACACAATTCTTTGAGGACACCCAAGAGCAAATGGAGGCCAGAAAAGCAGCCTGAAAAAGGAATACCAGTGATCTAGAGTCCAAGCACCAATCCCACCTCCAGGAAACACCTGCCAAGTGTGCAATCGAAGATGTGGCTCTCGGATCATGTTCATCAGCCATGCAAGGACGCACAGAACCCGTGACCAGTAACACGAGTTTCTTAGGTGGCTAATCATACTCGTCAGCGAGTGTTCGCCGAAGAAGATGATTGTCCTGATATAGAGGCTCCAACGTTCCTTCCATCACATGGCTGACCACGAATCTCTCCCGCTGTCAGACTTGCTATAAAACTTCAAGGAATTGTTTTGTTTTTTAATAAACATTTTATTGGGGTATTTTTTGGTATTATAACAACAACACAATAAACAATGTACATGAAACTATAAACAGAGTGCAAAAGCCATCTCCCTCCCTTACAGGTCCCACCTTTACTAACCCCCAACTCTAAGCTAAACTAAACCCCCCTCCCCTTCTGCTGATGATTAATTTTCCACAAAGAAGTCAACGAACGGTTGCCACCTCCGTGCGAACCCTAACAGTGACCCTCTCAAGGCGAACTTGATTTTCTCCAAACAGAGAAAGCTGGCCATGTCCGATAGCCAGGTCTCTGACTTTGGGGCCCGTCTCCGGGCTACCAGGGAAGCAAAGGCCAGAACGTCTGCCTCTTTCTCCTCCTGGATTCCCGGGTCTTCCGACACCCTGAAAATCACCACCTCTGGACTCAGTGCCACCCGTGTTTTTAACACCGTGGACATGACATCTGCAAACCCCTGCCAGAATCCCCTAAGCTTCGGACATGCCCAGAACATGTGAACATGGTTCGCTGGTCCTCCCGCACATTTTGTACATCTGTCTTCCACCCCAAAGAATCTGCTCATCCGGGCCACTGTCAGGTGAGCCCGGTGAACAACCTTAAATTGTATCAGGCTGTGCCTGGCAATATGATCACATTTAACAACCTTCTTACATTGGCCACCAACTGCCCACCCTTAGCACACCCTGTCTGGTCCTCCCCAATAACGTCTGGAACACAATCCTCAATCCTGGAGGACAAAACTTTGGCCAGCAGTTTGGCATCCACATTCAATAGGGATATCGGCCTGTAGGACCCACACAGCTCTGGGTTCTTGTCCCGCTTCAGAATCAGTGAAATCGTGGCTTGTGACATCGTCGGGGGCAGCACCCCTCTTTCCCTTGCCTCATTGAACATCCTCATCAACACTGGCCCCAATATCTCAGAGAACTTTTTATAAAACTCCACTGGGTACCCGTCTGGCCCCGGGGCTTTACCCGCCTGCATGGCCTTCAGACCCTCCACTATCTCTTCCAACCCGATCGGGGCCCCCAGCCCTTCTACCAGCTCCCCGTCCATCTTTGGGAAATTCAGCCGCCCCAAGAAGTGCCTCATCCCCTCCGGGGGGTCTGACCAATACAGCCTACTGTAGAAATCCCTAAACGCCATATTCACCCCTGCTGAATCTCCAACCAGGTTCCCATCTCCATCATTTACTTTCCCAAGCTCCCTGGCTGCCTCCCTCTTTCTAAGCTGCTGTGCAAGCATTCTGCTGTCCTTCTCTCCATACTCAGAGATCGCCCCCCCTCGCCTTTCTCAGCTGCTCCACTGCCCTCCCTGTGGTTAACAAGCCAAACTCCGCCTGTAGCCTCCGCCGTTTCCTTAAAAGCCCTGTCTCTGGGGTCTCCGCATACCTCCTATCGATCTGTAGTATCTCCTTAACCAGTCGGTCCATCTCTGCCCTGTCCACCTTCTCCCTATGGGCCCGTATCGAGATCAGCTCCCCTCTGACCACCGCCTTCTGTGCTCCCCCCCCCCATCTGCTCCATGAACTCTTTCAGTTCCTTTGCCATTGCTGGCACCCTGCCCGTTTTCGAGCTTGACCGGTCCAAGCCAGGGTCAATAACTGTGCTGAAATCCCCTCCCATGACCAACCTGTGCGAGTCCAGGTCCGGTATCTTCCCCAGCATCCTCTTTATAAACTCCACACCATCACAATTTGGCGCATACACATTTACTAATACCACCTGCACCCTCTCCAGTTTCCCACTGATCATAATGTACTGACCTACCACATCCAAAACTCTTCTATCCGCCTCAAACACCACCCGCTTATTGATAGGACCTCTAGTCTTTGAATCCAGTCCCGCGTGAAGGACCTGACTGACCCAGCCTTTCCTCAATCTAATCTGGTCAGTTACTCTAAGGTGCGTCTCCTGCAACATTACCACATTCGCTTCCGTCCCCTAAGATGCGCAAACACACGTGCCCTCGAGACCGGCCCATTTAACCCTTGAACATTCCAGGTGATCAGCCTAGTTGGGGGGCTCACTGCCCCCCCCTTCGCCGATCAGCCATCCCATTATTTGGGCCCGCCTCCAGCCCATACTCCCCGCCTCCACCGGCCTGCCCCCAGGCAGCCTCCACCCCCAACCTCCTCTCTGTCCCTTGGCCCAATTCCCTCCCTCGTCAGCAGAACATTTTCCCCCCCTCCACCCAAATAACAACACTCTGTAACCCAACCCTTTTGATAAACCGAACATATGCACACCCCCACTGCGCTTCCATGAGCTAGCCCGCCCAGCTAGCTTGGTGGCCCCCATTCCTGCCGCCGGATGGTCTCCCACCTATTGTTCTCCCCCCCCCCTCCCCCCCCAGTCGTACAAACATACTCCAACCCCAAACAATCCCCACACAATTGCCCGACAGAAAAACACCAAAATCTAACCAAGCACACCTCCATCCGCCAAAAGCGCAAATCAAAACC
Organism: Scyliorhinus torazame; assembly: GCF_047496885.1. NCBI lineage: Eukaryota > Metazoa > Chordata > Chondrichthyes > Carcharhiniformes > Scyliorhinidae > Scyliorhinus > Scyliorhinus torazame. Next base: position 219,059,451 of record NC_092715.1, read on the forward strand.
TTAACTCGCTCAGCTCTGCCACTGGTTCCAAATCAACACAGAAGGCTTCCACAAAACGAAAAACGAGAAACTTTTTTTTAAAGAACAGAGAAACAAAAATAAAAAAGAAAAACCATGAACGTTGCAGCAAAGTTCAAAAGTTCTCAATCCACCACCAGTTCTTTCCTTTTCACGAAGTCCAGTGCATCCTTAGGCAACTCGAAATAAAAGTGTTGTTCCTCGTACGTGATCCAGAGACAGGCTGGATACAACAGTCCGAACTTCACTTTTTTTCTTAAAAAAGATCGACCTAATCTGGTTGAAGCCTGCTCATCTCCTGGCCACCTCCACACTCAGGTATTGGTAGACCCGCAGGATACCATTGTCCCACTTACAGCTCCGTGTCTGCTTGGCCTCTGTAGAATGCGCTCCTTATCCAAGTACCTGTGGAATCTCACCACCATTGCCCTCTGGGGCCCTCCCATTCGCGGCTTCCTCGCGAGTGCTCTGTGAGCCCTGTCCACCTCCAAGGGTCGGGCGAATGCCCCATCCCCCAGCAGCTTCTCAAACATAACTGCGATGTATGCCCCAGCGTCCGCTCCTTCGGACTCCTCCGGGAGCCCAACGATTCTCAAGTTCTGCTGGCGGGACCTATTCTCTAGTTCTTCCACCTTCTCCAGGAGCTTCTTCTGCTGGTTTCTCAGCATCCCCACCTCCAACTCCACCGCAGTTTGATGTTCCTCCTGCTCAGCCAGCGCCTTCTCCACCTTCTGGATCACCCGATCTTGGGCTCCAATCTAAGCTTCAGCCGCTCAATCGATTCTTTTATCGGGTCCAAGCAGTCCCGTTTCTACTTAGCAAAGCCTTCCTGAATAACTTGTATCAGCTGCTCCGTTGACCGCTGAGTCGACAAACCAGAGGTCCGGTCCTCCGCCATGCTGTCTGCCATTGCAGCTTCAGCCCAAGCTTTCTCTGACTTCCTGTTTCCTCCTTTACGAACACTTCTTGTCCTTCTTTCCATGCACCGATGTGGGAATTCAGTACACAATTGCCTCTGTCTTCAGTTTTACAATTCAAGTCCGGTAGAAAATCGGGGGAAAAGGTCCAAAGGTCGGACCAGAGCGGAAGCCACCAAATGGGCGACTTACTCCTTCATAGCCGCCACTGGAAATCCAACTTCAAGGAATTGTATTAGTCCTTGGAAAATCTTGCCCAGAACTAATGTTTCCTGAAAATGTTCTTGACCAGGAATCAAATATTATCATTGTTTAAGCAAACAACAGCTCTTTCTGCTTTAATTTTCTGTAAACTGTTGATATATTTGAGCTGTTTAAGTTAGGACCAACTGCTGTTTTATGCCTGGTGATAGAATCTGCAGTGCGTTTGCCAATAAACATTCTTTATCTTAGATTCAAGCAGGATTGTACGATTTATTTAAGGCTTGCAGCTGCTGGCAATAGCCAACACAATGAGCATTATAACTAGACACACATTTCTGAAATGGATGTCCAATATCACCGAGACCCAGTGTGCAATGAGCAATGAATGCATGGCAATAATAAAGCAATCAGTATTGGATTAGAGAAAGCCTCTGCAGGCAATAAACACACTTACTAAACAGCAAGATATCAGCACCTGTGCCTCATTAATCGTTCCAAACTGTCTCTTCTGCTTGATGGCACAATGACAAGTTAAGAGCTGTGTGATTTATCACTGATAACATGACAGAAATGGATTAAACTATGGCTCCTCCTGACATAATATCTGTGAAAAGAATACTTGAAGCAAATGTAAATATCCTGCTTATTATTTCAATGCAAATAAAGTCTCAACAAGCATTTGCCGACCCAGAACAGAAAATGGAAAATCATTGTGTGGTTTGTTAAAAACACTATTTGCTTCTGATCAATTACAAACCGCCCAAGTCAAAATATTTTCACCCAAGAGCACTAATTTGTAAATGCAGATGTCATCATGGATTGCCGATATGTTTTGATAGTTGGTGTAAACGTTGAGAGTTATAATTAAGCTGAATGAAAATCATTAGATCCTGGTCGAGCAAAATTCTGATTTTAAAATTGTCACCCTTATTATCAAAGCCCTTGATGGCCGAGATTTCTCTATCCCTCCAATTCTGGCCTCTTACACATTCCTGATTTTCATTACTCCACTGCTGGCAGTTATGCTTTCAGCTGCCTAGGCCTGAAACTCGGGAATTCACTTCCAGAAAATCTCCTTTTCTCTCCCTCCTTTAAGATGTTCGATAAAACCAATCTCGTTGACCACCTCCATATGTCGATCAGTGTCGAACGTTTGCAAGATAATGCTCTTGGAGTGTTTTACTACTTTAAAAATCCTATTTCAATGCAAGTTGTCATTGTTTCTTTGCACTAATTGTTTTGGGGGGGGGGGATTTCTTAAGATTCATAGAATCATTGAATCATAAAATTTGCAATGCAGAAGGAGGCCATTCAGCCCATCGAGTCTGCACCAACACTTGGAAAGAGAACTCTACCTAAGCCCACACCTCCACTCTATCCCCTAACCCCACTTAACCTTTCTTTGGACACGAAGGGCAATTTAGCATGGCCAATCCACCTAACCTGCACATCTTTGGACTGTGGGAGGAAACCCACGGAGACACGGGGAGAACGTACAGATTCCACACAGACAGTGACCCAGCGGGGAATCGAACCCGGGACCCTAGAGCTGTGAAGCACAGTGCTAACCGCTGTGCTACCGGGCCACCCGAATGAACAAATGGCCAATAGAAGACAACATTGAAGGGCTTGTCTGGGATTTGAACCCGTGACCTCTCACATGTTCCTTGACTGAAACACCCAAAGCGAGAATCATACCCCTAGGCCAACGGGTGGAGCACTAATTGGAGCACTAATTGGCTCCTAAAAGTTAAAAATTGCGTCTTCCTTGATGCATGTGCACACTTGGGAAGGCAAGTACACTAGACGCTGGCCCAGATTTTTACTTCCGTGTCGGGTGTGCAGCCACAGGAGAATCCCCAGCGATGTCTGTGGGGTGGTGTGTGTGTGTGTGTGGGGGGGGGGGGGGGGGCGTTGCAGGCTAGAATAGGATTAGGGTGGGTCGGCAGCAGGCCGACGGGGATTGGGCTAATCCAGGGCAGATAAATGGGAGGTAGGTCATCAATGGTTAAAGTCCCTGTGCCTCGGAGGAGATGTCATTGCCTTGTGAGGTGAGCATCCTAGCTGTAAAGAGTTGTCCACCAGTTAGCGGGTCCTGGAAAGGATGGCCCATCATAGGCTTTCCCTACAGGGGAATAGACATTGTTGCTACCTAATCAAAGTGTACTCTGCTGAACCACTTGTCATGATATTCAAACATACACATCATGATAGACACACCAACAGACAAATCAGAACACACAACACCACAACCAATGACAGAAAGATATAAAAGCACAGACACGACCCCCGGTGGTCAGTAATAGCTGCAGAGCAGGACCAGGACACATCTGCCACCAAACACACTCAGGGAGACAGCACGTGCAGAGTATCCAGAACGAACTGTATTATAAGAGTTAAAATAAAATAGAGTTGTACCACATACAACTGTGTTGGCTCATCTGTGCACCAGAGCACCCAACACCACATGGTACAGGAGTGGATCGATACCTGCCGGCATACCTCAGTGTACACAGACAACCAGCAGTGCCCAGGCAAAATGATAGAGCTCCCGGTTCCGCAGCCGCTCCAGTGCCACGGCGACCTCCGCGAAAACTGGCGGCGATTCCGGCAAATGTTCGAATTGTTCCTGGTGGCAGCTGAACTCCAAGACCTGGATGATAGCGAAAAAATTGAATTTCTCCTCACCATCGCCGGTGCAAGGGCAAGAGAAATATTCACAAGGTTCAGGTTCTTCAGGAGGCAGCAAAGGTACGATTACCAGGCAGTCCTGGACAAATTCTCCAAGTACTGTGAAGAAAACGCAATCCAATCGGCAAATAAAGGTAAGAAAAGCTGCAGTACTCACCTCGTGGCTGGGATCCCGGAGCCCGAATTCCCAGAGGCCGAAATCCCGGGCCTGAGAGAGGGCTGGGTCAAGGTCGGCGGCCATCTTGCTAAAGGTATCACGCTAGCACAGTTGCGCGAGCAGTGCGCAGAACCGGACGTATCGTTTGCGCATGCGCGAGATGCTGCGCATGCACAGTCAAGAAAACGGCCATCGGTAAAGGAACAGCGATCTGAGCATGCGCAGTCGCTTCCTACGTGCTACATACCGAGCGTCAGGATGTTAGAGGCCCCAGACTGCACCAATTTAAAGGGGAAACGTCCCAAATCCAATTTAAAAGGGAAACGTCCCAAATCAAAAAAAACAAAAATCTGTTAAAGCTGTAAAACAACCTTCCCTCACCTGGAATGACAGCACAGTGCCGCAAATTGACCCAGGAGATGAATTTGACCTCCGAAGAACCCTCCGACAAGCAGTTACCTACGCACAAGCCGATGATTCTGACCTCGAATACTTCGATGACGATCTTTACAGTGTTTCCGGACCTCGCGAGCCCAATGATAGCTCCGTGGTCCTATACGACTATGACTCGGACGAACCTTTCGTGTTGCACATTGGCGGCCCCCACATTGAATCCGACGCAGATGCGGATTCATTTTTCGGATTTGAGGATCTTCAATCCAGCAGATATGACGTTCCAACTTATCAGTACCGGATGATGCTGCAGCCTGACATTAACAGACAGGGAGTGATGCAAGCACACGGAGAGCGCCCTGCTGCCACACAGAGCGTGGTCCACGTCCCGCTCAATGTTCCCGACTCTATGAAAGAAGACATGCAAGACTCCAGAGCGCAGTCCTCGCATGAACCAGAAGTGACTCCAGTGTCACAAGCCTCCACAGCAAGCTCGTGGACAGACTCCACAATTGCAGAAATGCAAGACTCCAGAGCGCAGTCCTTGCACGGACAAGAAGTGACTCCAGTGTCACAAGCCTCCACAGAGAGCTCGTGGACAGCCTCCACGATAGAAGCAACGCAAGACTCCAGAGCGCAGTCCTTGCACGAACAAGAAGTGACTCCAGTGTCACAAGCCTCCACAGAGAGCTCGTGGACAGCCTCCACGATAGAAGCAACGCAAGACTCCAGGGCGCAGTCCTTGCACGAACAAGAAGTGACTCCAGTGTCACAAGCCTCCACAGAGAGCTCGTGGACAGCCTCCACGATAGAAGCAACGCAAGACTCCAATGTGCAGTCCTTGCAGGAACAAGACCATGAGGGTCTAGCAACCTCTCCTGACCAACCAGCGGTAGATGATGCAAGTCTGCCATGCTCACGTGAACAGCAAGAAGGCTATAACAGCCTACCATGCTCCACTACACAGCAGCATGACCATGAAGGTCTCTCATGCTACAATGAAGGGCACAGCGCTGATGACTGTTCAAGCCCAACTGAAGACAAGCCAAAGGAATCGCCTCGTCCAAGCCCGAAGAAAAAAGGTTTATGCGCTGACCTTCAGGATCATTATAGCCGAACAGAGATTAATAATGCTGCACGGCCACAGAAGGATGCTGAGGATTTGCTCAAGAAATTTATTGAATGTTTAACTTGCAAGGAGCAGACTGAGAATTGCCAGTGTTTTAGTACGGATCAAAAAAATGGACAAGACATTGATCCTCAGGTAATGGAAATAACACAACCTGAATCATATCTACAGCAGGGACAAATGTCTCCCTTCAACACAACGCCGCAAAATCCCAACTTCGGAGACCAGCAGTTAGTCAGTAATGACTCTTCAAACCTTGAGGGGAACATTAATTGCATTGAACCTATACACACTCCACTGATAAATGAGCAGAACATTGGAGCAAGAATCCTGAGGACACCGACATCGAGTAGCCAGATAACGAATTTAAAACCCACAGCAGTTTCAAGTGAACCAAGTGTGCTTTCCACTAATGGTGAAGATGCAGATAAGGTCGACCCGATTATCCATTGTACCACACTAACCCCAGTGATTAAGCAGTTATGTATGGGGAGTATAATGTGGGCAATTGAGAACAGTAAAAGAGAGACTGTGACCATGCCAGTCCCAGCAAAATCAGACCCAGAGACCATGAAGGCATGTACATTAGACAAAGATACATATGAGGTACCTGAGAAGAAAAGTGAAACGGAATGTTCTTTGGAAAATAGTACAATGTCGATAGAAACATTGGATCCTATATTCGAGACCATACATATGGGAGAATTTGGGGGTAATAAACAAGGTTCTGCAATGTCTGGGGGAAGATTTAAAATTCCAAAGAAGGAAAGCCCAAATGAAGGACAACGGCAAGACAATGACAGTCCACCGACATGGTGTGCACCACCAGATGAAAACTCTGACAATTTATCCAACCCTAGTGAACAGCAAGCTGCTAATGAGGATCTATCCACGGGATGTGAGACGAGTGACGACAGCATCCCACTTCCCATGCAAAAGGTGCAAGGTGACAGACCTCGCCTAGTGCGTACCGAGGCACTCGACGATCACGGTGGGACCACTGACGACTGCGGTGGCGGCGCACCGCTTCCACCCTCGATGGCTCGAGCCTCTCCACTGGTTGGTGCATTCCTGCATGTTCCGACTCCAGAAGTGCAGCTTCAGGGAATCTCGGCTGCCTCCAGTGAACCTGTTGGGACTCCGGACGGGGGGCATCGACGGAAGGCAGACCGGACTCCAGATGGGGAGCAGCCAAGCGCCGACTCTGATTTGCGCACGCCAGACCTTGCTCCGGACGGGCGGTGTCGCGGCCTCGGTGATGGCACGCTCAGGGTGACGGCGGATGCCACGGCGACAGGGAATGGATCGCGTGGCAGTCCCACTGGGTCGGCAGTGGCAACCAGCACCGGCGGTCCAAGATGGACACACCAATTCGCGCCATCGCCAGACGTTGATGCGAGCAACAATTCTCTCTCCAAGGCGACATGCTTCGACGTTTCTCTGCGGAGTCGCCCTTCCGGCACAGCAGGTGGCCGGAACCAGCGTGCACGGTCTCGGCCAACTTCCACATCTGGCACAGTCATCGCCTTGCATGATATTAGTGATGGTGCTACTTCGATGGCAACGACCCATCGGCTACAAGATGCCGTCCACCACAAACATAAAAAGAAAAAAGACTCCACCTTGTTCCTGGCATGCAGGGCGGATGGATTGGTGCGTAGGCGCAATCAGCGAGCTTTGCGCCGCCTTCCACGCTCGCAACTGAACCGTACGCACACGCCGGATCCTCCACTGGTTCCCAAGGATGACTTCGTGGAGATGCCACGGATCATGCCCCTTCCATCGCCACCAGAACCAAACCACAGCCAAGGCACCACTAACAAAGATGTTGAATGTTATATTTGCACGAATGAAAAAACCAAGCACTGCACGAAGTACAACAAATGGTAAAGTAGAGACTTCGGCAACAGCATCACCTCCCAACAGTCCAAGGTGAACCAGTGTGACCACAAATCTCCACAGCTGAACCGGCTTGAGGACCAGCCCATTCTTGAGGCGGTCACCCATTAGACTGGACTTATAACGCTGTTCATACGTTCAAAAAGTCAAACACTTCTGTATTATAACCTGTTGTTGTTTATTGTTCCAGATATCGTCTGACCAGACCAATGTTCACGTTTTTTTTTTTCTCTCGTATCCAAGTTTTGTTATGGTACAACCTTGTTAGTGTGACGCACCCGACATCGCCCCATGTAAATAGTTACGTCATATACACACGCTGTACACAACACACACACACACTCTTAGATGCACTCACGACACACTTATATTTATAACCACGTAGGCACATATCTTTGTAAAAAGGGGGGATGTCATGATATTCAAACATACACATCATGATAGACACACCAACAGACAAATCAGAACACACAACACCACAACCAATGACAGAAAGATATAAAAGCACAGACACGACCCCCGGTGGTCAGTAATAGCTGCAGAGCAGGACCAGGACACATCTGCCACCAAACACACTCAGGGAGACAGCACGTGCAGAGTATCCAGAACGAACTGTATTATAAGAGTTAAAATAAAATAGAGTTGTACCACATACAACTGTGTTGGCTCATCTGTGCACCAGAGCACCCAACACCACACCACTGAAAACATGGAGTGGGGTCTCAAAACAATGCCGTGGAGATGGCATCATCTTACCACCACCACCTGGTACAGATATTCTGCTGTGACGTAATTAGCTGCTGAGACTCAGTGGGTGGAAGAATGATGAACAGTGTCATGCTTACTGCGTTATCCACTTGCCCTCTTGCCAGAATGCGCCACACTGTTAACCCTTGACCAGGTCCCTCACATCTGCACATTGTCATGGCATAACGATGTGAATAAGAGGGGGGGGGGGAACCAATAGGACAGTCAGTGATCCCGGAGCACAGCATGCTACCTTGGAGTGACTGCTGCAACATACACAATACCAAATATTTACGCATAGCAATTTTCGCCACCAAACCTTACCAGTAATGATTGCTGATATGATGAAAATGGTTTGTGCATGTAAGTACCCCAAGGTGAATTTTCGCATTGTAATCCGAATGGCTCATGATCCTTTTCCCCTTACATTTTTGATAGAATGCCACACTGAGGACACTGAGGGGAAGGAATGGGCCCAGCTGCCCCACCATCTTCTGACCAGGACCTTCAAGTTTTGGCAGGAGAGGTCCAGAAGAGGAGAGCTGTCCTCTACCCTACTGACTGCTCGAATGTCTGTGCTGAAACAAGAAGGCCTGAATTCAAATAACAGCTATGATGAGCAAGGTACCTTGGTTCATCCATACAGAGATGCAAGGGAAGGGTCATACTGCACACTGCAGCTAAGGTGAGAGACCTGATATATACCACTGTTCAGTCTTGATACTTGTATCTGTAAGCAGCTGAAATAGGTGTGCACTGCACACACGTGAATAATAATAATCATCATCAAGTTCCCTCTGATCCTCGGTCCTCCCAAGGGTCCTCCAAGTATTCCCTTGCCTTGTTTATCCTGCCTAAGTGCATCATATCACAGTTATCCAGATTGAATTCCATTTGCCACTGATCAGCTCATTTGACCAGCTCATTTATATTCTCCTGTTGTCTAAGACGATCCTTTTCACCACTCCACCAATTTTTGTATCATCTGCGAACTTACTGATCGACCCTCAAACATTTAAGTCTAAATCATTTATATAAACCACAAACAGCAAGGGCCCCAACATTGATCCCTGCAGGACCGCACTGCATGCAGGTTTCCAGTCAGAAAAACACCTCTTGTCCATCACCCTCTGATCCTTGACATCAGACCATAAGACATAGGAGCAGAATTAGGCCACTTGGCCCATCGAGCCTGCTCCGCCATTCAATCATGGCTGATATTTTCTCATCTCCATTCTCCTGCCTTCTCCCCATAACCCCTGATCCCCTTATTAATTAAGAACCTATCTATCTCTGTCTTAAAGTCACTCAGTGAATTGGCCTCCACAGCCTTCTGCGGCAAAGAGTTCCACAGATTCACCACCCTCTGGCTGAAGAAATTCCCCCCCATCTCTGAGCAAAAAGGGCAGTTAGAGCCTTAATGCGGTAATGTGCTGCTGACTTGGATATACGAGACAGACTCCTGATGATCCTGGGAAAGATTCTGAGGCACAGAAGTTAAGAGCGACAGTTACCTTCACAGCCACTGGTAGGGCATGGGAATTTATAGACTGTGGCTCGGGTTGTTACTGGGCCATGTGACATGTTTTCACCACCTAACGGCTTAACCTTGGTCAGCTTTGGCACTGGTTGTCCATTTTATTGCGGTAGATCTCCTTTGTCTTTCCAGCAAGATAGTATCTGTTTGTTCTGCCCTTCTTTCGCCTGCTCATTCCTGGTGCACGTACAGCAGCCTCTTCCTCCTTATCTTCTGCCGTCCATCTGGACATTGGCTGTTCATGGTGACTGGCTTGGGTACCATGCCCATCTTTGATGTTCCTTCACATGAAGTGCAATGCACTCTTATCCAGCACAAAGTTCTTCGTGGTACCTGGGTGCAGAAATCAGTTGGGGCAAAAATAATTGTCCCGTGAGACCGAGAGTCCCACTCTTCTGCTCCCATGATAATAGAATTTGTCTTGTGCAACTGTGGGGGCTTTTGAGTAAAATTTTAAAGTAAATTCCACAGAGAAAGCCTACCTGTCCAAAGGGGCCGCCAGACCAGGCATTGTCAAACTCGGGGGCGCGACCCACGGGTGTGTCGTGGCCGGGTGTCGGGAAGGTCGCGGAGCCGTCCGTCGTGGCGCTCCCGATCGCCCAAATCTGCGCGCAACAGCCACAGCAGCCGGCTATTAATAACGCCGGCTGCAAGCGTTCTTCAAAATGGTCGCCAACATGTAAAAAAAAATGCGGCCGCACTGCGCATGCGCTCCGATGATCGGGCATGGATGCACAGTGTGGCCGCTTTTTTAAAAACGGCCACAGCTTTTTGTTTTACAAGTTCGAGTGGGTGTATTCATTTTATTCATTTATTGATTTCATTTTTAATTTTTAATTTATTTTATTCATTTTATTTTTATTTTCTTTTACAAGTTCGGGGGGGGTTTATTTGATAAAAGTTTAGAGGAAAAAAATGCAGAACTTTGGACAGATGGAGACTCCATGCTTTCCGACACCAGAAGGCTTCACCTTCATCCAACAGGTTCCATTGGAGGAGCGTGTACGAGGGCCAAAGGGACCCAAAACAATTACCTCCATTTTTGTCTGCAGTAAACCAGGTCAGAGAAAATGCTGGGTCGCGCAGGTCAGCCGGCGTAGGCCGCGAAGGCTGGCCGGCATGCGCTGCGAATGCCGGCCGGCGTGGGTCGCGAAGGTCAGCCGGCGTGGGTCATGACGGTCGGCCGGGTTGGGTCCCAAAGGTTGGCCGGTTGGTAAAAATGGGTCCCCGGAAAAAAAGTTTGAAAAACACTGCGCCAGACTATCCAAAGAAATACGGCAAGTTTGGACCTGCTCTATCCAGATCCACTTTGCACATTTTGACTTCCACGGTTCCTGTCTACCAAAGTCAGACTAGAGTGGAGGAGGCTATGACTTAAATGACCAGCTGCATCCATTAAACATGTGTCAAACCCCATTCCTGCTTCTGCCAAAATGGGGGGCAGGATTCTCTAATCCCGCGGCAGAGTGTTCACGGCATCGTAAACACTATCGCGTTTTACGACGGCGTGAACGGGCCGACCCGCCAACTAATTCTGGCCAGCAAAAGAGGCCAGCACGGCACTGGAGCGGTTCACGCCGCTCCAGCGGCTGATCCCGGCACGAACTGGGCGCCACGGGATCCGCGCATGCGCAGTGGCTTCCTTCAGTGCGCCGGCCCCGATGCAACATGACACAAGACTATTGGGGCCGGCGCAGAAGAAACAAGGCCCCCAGCCAGAGAGGCCGGCCTGCCGATCGGTGGGCCCCGATCGCGGGCCAGGCCACATCGGAGCCCCCCCCCCGGGGTCGGACCATGCTCCCCCCCACGGGCCGCCCCCAACCCTTCCACGCCGAGGTCCCGCCGGCTGAGAGCAGGTGTGGATGGCGCCGGCAGGACTCGCCGAATTTACGACGGCCGCTCGGCCCATCCTGGGCCAAGAATCGGCAGGTCGGCAGCGTAGCGTGGCCCCCTACCGGCGGAGAATCGCGAGCGGGAGTCGGGGCAGCGTGGCACGATTCGCGCCGGTCGCGGGGATTCTCCGGCCCGGCCCCGGGCTGAGAGACTCCAGCCCAGGAAGTGCCAGGTTCAGACGTGGGATTTATATTTTTGGAGTATTTCCCCTATGCTGGAGAGGTTCTCTGTTGTGACAAAAATCCAGATTCCGATCTCGGTGTGACAATTTGCACGTGGGCATCTAACAATGGCTGGCAGAGCAGATAGATTATGGCATTGATGGTGGTGCAATGTTGATTTTACACCAGCACTGCCAAATTGAAAAGCCATGTTCCAGCTAGTGCCATCTCTTCATCTCCTGGAGTTCAACAGCATGAAGGACGCTCCCACTGGTGCTAATTGAAGAAGTCATGAACTCCCATGTGTCGTGTTATTCACCCTGGGGTAACATGGACTGCAACTGGATGCAGTTGTACTGTAGACACCAAACTTGGACGTTAGTTCAATACGTTTTATTGAACTTCTGGAGCAGTGAAAACAGCTTGCTGTGGGTTGACACTCTACCAATCTAAGTGTGTTAACTATAACTAACTAGACCAGATTAGCTCTGAGCCACATGTAGAAGGTGCTAACTGATATATACACCTTGACTGTCACTACAGTTGTCACCAGTGGAAAGAGGCAGAGTGCTGATGCCTCGTGTGTTTTATAGTGGGAAACCCCCCTCTAGTGTTCTGCCTGGTGATTGGTTGTGTTCGGTCCTATGTGTTGATTGGCTCTACTGGGTGTCTGTCACTGCCTGTCTGTATCTCATTATGTGCATGAGTGCATCTGAGGACATCCCCCCTTTAAAAAAAAAAATTCTCGGTTGCCTAGAGCATATGCGCCTGTATGTACATGTATAACTATTTACATGAAATAGCGAATGAATGAATATGTACATGAAAGGTGTCTAGTGTGCAGATACAGAACAATATTTACAAGATAAATGTCTATAAGTCCAATCTTTGGGGCTGGCGTCGGATCCTTGTCGACCGCCTGAGAGGTGGACATGGAGACGATGGCGCCTTGAAAGGCGGGATTGCTGCCAGATTGGTGGCCTCGTGGTGCGAGGTATCCGGAGGAGGCATAACAACATCTGGAAAGGTGAGATTTGGTGGTGGGCAGGCAAGTTTGCGCAGTGCCCTTCTGTTGCACCTGATAATGGAGCCATCAGCAATACGAACCACAAACAATCTGGGAACAGCCTGTCGAACAACAGCTGGGGCTGATCAGCCTACATCAGGTAGCTTGATCCGAACAGCATCTTCCGGAGAGAGCACAGGCAAATCGGTAGCATGAGCATCGTACGTCAGCTTTTGCCGGTTCCTGAGTTGCTGCACCTTTTGCAGCACTGGGAAGTGATCCAGGTCTGGTAAGTGTATGGCTGGAACAGTTGTCCGCAGGTCTCTAGTATAAGGAGTTGTGCCGGAGACATTCCGGTGGACAGAGGGGTTGCCCTGTACGCCAACAGCGCAAGGTTGAAGTCAGAGGCAGAGTCTGCAGCCTTGCAGAGCAGTTGCTTCACTATATGGACCCCTTTCTCGACCTTCCCGTTGGGCTGCGGGTAGTGTGGGCTTGATGTGTTTGAATTGGCAAAATTGGACCACTCTTGGCTGTGGAAGCAGGGACTATTGTCACTCATGACAGTGAGTGGAATACCATGCCTGGCAAATGTCTCCTTGCAGGCCTTGATGACTGTCCTTGATGTGACGTCTGACAGCTTCATAACTTCCGGGTAACTTGAGAAGTAATCTATGATGAGCACATAGTCACGCCCATTGGTGTGAAAAAGGTCGATTCCCACCTTGGACCACGGAGAGGTCTTGATCTCGTGTTGCTGGAGTGTTTCTTTGGCCTGAGCAGGCTGGAAACGCTGGTAGGTTGCACAATTGAGGACCATGTTGGATATGTCCTGGTTGATCCCAGGCCAATAGACAGCCTGCCGGGCCCTGCGCCTACACTTTTCGACACCTACGTGTCCCTCATGGATTTGTTTGAGCACTAAGGTCTGCAGGCTGCGAGGGATAACAATGCGATCTAGCTTGAGGAGGATCCCCTCGACAACTGTCAGGTCGTCCTTTACATTAAAGAACTGAGGGCATTGCCCTTTTTGCCAACCGTTTGCGAGGTGGTGCATTATAAGCTGCGGAAGAGGGTCTTTGGCAGTCTCTTCTTGAATGCTGATCACTCTTTCATCTGAGGCCGGGACGTTGCTGGCACACAGCTGCACCTGTGCCTCAATCTGGCGGATGAAGTCAATCTGTTCACAGGGCGAGGTGATGGAGTGGGACAGGGCATCCGCAATGATCAGCTCCTTGCCTGGTGTGTATACTAATTCTAAATCGTACCTGCGGAGTCGAAGGAGAGTGCGCTGAAGCCTGGGCGTCATGTCATTCAGGTCCTTATGAATGATATGGACCAAGGGTCTGTGGTCAGTCTCCACTGTGAAGGTTGGTAGACCGGTTAGGAGGCCCAGGTACTCTTTTTCTATCTGGGCATACCTCTGTTCAGTAGGAGTCATAGCCCTTGACGCATAAGCCACTAGAGCCCAGGACGAGGAGTCATCCTTCTGGAGGAGCACTGCAACAATACCGTCCTGGCAGTTTGCATGGACACGTCAAAATACTTGTTTGAGACGTGATATGTGTTCCTCGGGGGTCATGGACTATATGATTACATCATCTACATAGACATGCACACCCTCAATGCCCTCCATCATCTGCTTCATGATCCTGTGGAAGATTTCAGAGGCTGAAACAATGCCGAAAGGCATCCGGTTATAACAGTACCTTCCGTGAGGTGTATTGAATGTGCAGAGCTTCCTGCTCGACTCGTCCAGTCGTATCTGCCAGAAACCACGCGATGCATCTAGCTTCGTGAAGCATTTGGCGTGTGCCATCACACTGGTCAGTTCCTCACGCTTCGGGATCGGGTAGTGTTCCCGCATTATGTTCCGGTTAAGATCGTTGGGATCTATGCATATCCGCAACTCTCCTGAGTGCTTCTTCACACAGACCATCGAGCTGTCGTCAGTCGGTTCCGTCACTTTGGAGATGATGCCCTGGTCTTGGAGCTCCTGTAGCTGTGCCTTTAAACGTTCCTTCAGAGGAGCCGGCCCCGGCGTGGTACATGGATTACAGGCGTGGCATCAGGCCTGGGTAGGATCTTGTAGCAGTATGGCAGAGTACCCATTCCATCAAACACATCCGGGTATTGCGCCAGGATATCATCAATGTCAGCCTGAAGATCCACATTGGAAGAGGACACGGCATGGACTCACTGTACGAGGTTGAGTAGCTTGCATGCATGGGCACCAAGCAGGGATGCCTTGTCAGGCTTGACGATTTCGAATCGCAGTGTGGCATTGATGGCAAGATCCTAATGCAGTTATGGTATTGCCATTATAATCGAGGAGCTGGCAGGCTGGCGGAAGAATTTTGGGTTGCTTCCTAATGCAGTCAAAATCAGCTTGAGAGATGAGATTGGCTGAAGCACCAGTGTCCAGCTTGAACTGGATGCTGCATTGGTTAACGTGTATGACAGCACGCCATTCGTCTGCGGAATCCACATTGAGGATAGATAGGCGTCTTGCTGAATTTGAGGAGGCATATTCACATGTAGTGAATTTAGCTAAAACGGTCTTGAATTTGGTCTTGTCCTCGCCTTTGGCAAAAGTGAGCGAGTTGAAAATTTGGATGGCTTGGTCCCCCGCAGTTGATAGGAGCAGCGCAATTCCTCTAGCATTGGACGCATCCTCGAGGCCCGAGGCCTCAATGTAGAGAAGGAACCTCTGCTTGAAGACCCGCCAGTTGGCGCCGAGATTGCCGGAGATCCGTAGCTGTGGAGGGGCCTGGATCTTCTCCATGCCGCTGGAAGGCACTTGCTGGTCGTCACTGAATCACTCGAGGTAAACCACTTAGATAAAGTAGACTACTGGTATGATGTCGTGTTATTCATCCTGGGGTAACACGGACTGCAACTGGATGCAGTTGTACTGTAAAGTAGACACCAAACTTTGACGTTAGTTCAATACATTGTATTGAACTTCTTGAGCAGTGCACACAGCTTGCTGTGGGTTGACACTCTACTAATCTAAGTGTGCTAACTATAACTAACTAGACCAGACTAGCTCTGAGCCACGTGTAGAAGGTGCTAACTGATATATACACCCTGGCTGTCACTGCAGTTGTCACCAGTGGAAAGAGGCAGAGTGCTGATGCCTCGTGTGTTTTATAGTGGGAAACCCCCTGTGGTAGTCACCACTAACTGTATTAGATGTATATTAGATGTAGTACGGTAAGACTCCTGTACTAGAGGTACATGGGTAAATCCCTGCCTGCTGGCTCCGCCCAAAAGGCGGCATATAAATGTGTGCACACACCAGAACTGCTCCCATTCTGGTAGCAGCTACAGCAGGCCATACATCTTTGCTCAATAAAGCCTCGATTATTCACTACTCTCGTCTTTGTAGTAATTGATAGTGCATCAATTTATTGAGCAAAAATGTTAAAACGATGAAACTTCACATCAAGCCTGATCGCCTGCAGCTGAGCCCTCAAGCAGCCAATGCTACACCCACTTTTGACCACTGGCTAGCCTGCTTCAAAAGCTAACTTCGAACATCCGCTGAGGAACCCTTGGACGCACAGAAGCTCCAGGTCCTTTATTCACGGGTGAGCCCTAACATTTTTCCTCTCATCTGGGATGCGCCCACTTACTCTGAAGCAATGGAGCTCCTGAAAGGACATTACGTTCGGCCGGTCAACAAACTATACGCCAGGCGCCTCCTGTCCACGAGACAGCAACTCCCTGGTGAGTCAGTAGACGATTTCTGGCGTGCCCTGCACATCCTGGCGAGGAACTGTGACTGCCAGGCAGTTTTGGCAGTCGAGCATGCAGAAATTTTAATCAGAGACGCGTTTGTTACGGGCATGGAGTCGGCGTACATCCGCCAGCGCCTATTGGAATGGGGTACGCTTGATCTTGCGGGAACCAGGCAGCTCGCAAACTCGTTAACAGTGGCCTCCTGTAATGTCCAGTCGTACGCCCCCGACCACACGGCACCCTCATGGGCATCGTGGGCCCCAAGAGCTACCGACCCCAGCCCACCGCAAGCCTGCGCCACGCGGCAGACAACCAACCCCGGGGGGGGGCCAAATGCTACTTCTGGTGGCAGAATAAACACCCCCAGCAGCGCTGCCAGGCACGGAGTGCAACCAGCAACGGTTGCGGAAAGAAAGGACATTTTGCTGCTGTGTGCCAGGCTCGGTCGGTCGCCGCTGTTTCTAGGCCCAGCGTTCCTAAACCCCCCACGTGCGACCCGTGGGCGCCACCATCTTCTTCTCCGCAGGCCACGTGCGGCCATTGGGCACTGCCATCTTCTTCTCCGCAGGCCACGTGCGGCCCGTGGGCGCCGCCATCTTTAATGCCGCCCGCCATGTGCGCCCCGTGGGCACCGCCATCTTCGGCGCCATTTTGGACAGCGCCTCAGGGCCCCTGCTCGTCGGGATGCTCATCAGACCGCCCATCGCCTGCCACCACCGCTGACCAGCCCGGGGCCTCCCAGCATCAGCCGCAGCTCGCCGCGATCACCCTCGACCAGTCCCAGCCCCACAACCTCGCAACCGCAACGACAACGGTGAAAATCGATGGGCACAAGACTTCCTGCCTTTTTGACTCCGGAGCACGGAAAGCTTCATCCACCCCACTACCGTAAGGCGCTGCTCCCTCGCGGTACACCCCGTTACCCAAAAAATCTCCCTGGCCTCCGGATCCCATTCCGTGGAAATCCGGGGGTACTGCATCGCGGCCGTCACCGTCCAAGGCGTAGAGTTTAGCAACTTCCGGCTGTACGTCCTCCCCCACCTCTGCGCTGCCCTGTTACTCAGCCTGGACTTCCAATGCCACCTCCAAAGCTTAAATTTAAAATTCGGCAGACCCCTACCCCCCCTCACAGTATGTGGCCTCATGGCCCTTAAGGTCGATCCACCTTCCTTGTTTGCAAACCTCACCCCGGATTGCAAACCCGTCACCACCAGGAGCAGACGGTACAGTGCCCAGGACAGGACCTTCATTAGGTCGGAGGTCCAGCGGCTTCTGCGGGAAGGCATCATTGAGGCTAGCAACAGCCCCTGAAGAGCCCAAGTGGCAGTAGTAAAGACTGGGGAGAAACACAGGATGGTCATTGACTACAGTCAGACCATCAATCGGTACACGCAGCTCGACGCATACCTAATCCCACGCATATCTGATATGGTCAATCATATTGCACAGTACCGGGTCTTTTACACATTGAACCTGAAGACCGCCTACCACCAGCTCCCCATCCACAAGGAGGACCGAAAATACACTGCGTTCGAAGTAGATGGCCGCCTCTATCACTTCCTTAGGGTTCCCTTCGGCATTACTAATGACGACTCGGTCTTCCAACGTGAGATGGACCGAATGGTTGACTGGTACGGACTGCAGGCCACCTTCCCGTACCTAGACAACGTCACCATCTGTGGCCACGATCAGCAGGACCATGACGCTAACCTTCACAAATTTCTCCACACTGCCAAACTCTTTAATCTCACGTACAATAAGGAGAAGTGCGTGTTCCGCACCAACCGCTTAGCCATCCTTGGCTATGTTGTGGAAAAATGGAGTTCTAGGGCCCGACCCCAACTGCATGCGCCCCCTCATGGAACTCCCTCTCCCCACTGCCCCAAGGCCCAGAAACGATGCCTGGGGTTCTTCGCCTACTATGCCCAGTGGGTCCCTAACTATGCGGACAAGGCCCGCCCACTCATTCAGTCCACAGTTTTTCCCCTGACAGCTGAGGCCCACAAGCCCTTTAACCGCATCAAGGCAGACATCGCCAAGGCCACGATGCACGCGGTCGACAAGTCCCTCCCTTTTCAGGTCGAGAGCGATGTATCGGACGTAGCTCTCGCCGCCACCCTCAACCAGGCAGGCAGGCCCGTGGCATTCTTTTCCCGCACCCTCCATGCCACCGAAATTTGGCACTCCTCTGTCAAAAAGGAGGCCCAAGCCATTGTGGAAGCTGTGAGACATTGGAGGCATTACCTGGCCGGCAGGAGATTCACTCTCCTCACTGACCAACGGTCGGTTGCCTTCATGTTCAATAATACACAGCGGGGCAAGATCAAAAACGATAAGATCTTGAGGTGGAGGATCGAGCTCTCCACCTGTAATTACGAGATTTTGTATCGCCCCAGGAAGCTCAACGAGCCCCCCGCTGCCCTATCCCGAGGTACATGTGCCAGCGCACAAGTGGACCGACTCCGGGCTCTACACAATGGTCTCTGTCACCCGGGGGTCACCCGGTTCTTCCACTTCATAAAGGCCGGCAACCTGCCCTACTCCATTGAGGAGGTCAGGAGTGTCACCAGAAACTGCCAGGTCTGCGCGGAGCGCAAACAGCACTTCTACCGGCCAGATCGAGCGCACCTGGTGAAGGCCTCCCGCCCCTTTGAACACCTCAGCATGGACTTCAAAGGGCCCCTCCCCTCCACTGACCGAAACACGTACTTCCTGAACGTGGTCGACGAGTACTCCCGGTTTCCCTTCGTCATCCCATGCCCCGATATGACTTCTGCCACGGTCATTAAAGTACTCCACAGCATCTTCGCCCTGTTCGGTTTCCCCGCTTACGTCCACAGCGACCGGGGATCCTCCTTTATGAGCGATAAGCTGCGTCAGTTCCTGCTCAGCAAGGGCATTGCCTCGAGCAGGACGACCAGCTACAACCCCCGAGGAAACGGGCAGGTGGAGAGGGAGAACGGGACGGTCTGGAAGGCCGTCCTACTGGCCCTACAGTCTAAGAATCTCCCGGTCTCCCGCTGGCAGGATGTCCTCCCCGACGCGCTCCACTCCATCCGATCATTCCTCTGCACCGCGACTAACGAAACCCCCATGAACGTCTCTTTGCCTTCCCCAGGAAGTCCACCTCTGGGGTGTCGCTCCCAACATGGCTGGTAGCTCCTGGACCCATCCTCCTTCGCAAACATGTGCGGACCCATAAGTCGGACCCGTTGGTCGAAAGAGTCCAACTACTGCACGCGAACGCGCAGTACGCCTATGTGCGCACCCCGACGAGCGCCAGGACACAGTCTCCCTACGGGACCTGGCACCCGCTGGATCCCCACCCACGGCCCACCACCTGACCCCCCCGCCCCTCCGGTTGCCCCTGCACCACCCCAGAACCATCAGTCCTCCCCCTGCCCACGCCCGAGGATGAGGAGGATTTCAGCACGCTCCCGGAGTCACCGAGGACCAGACCGGCACCGGAATCGTCGCCACCACTGCGTCGCTCCCGTCAGATCAAGGCCTCAGACCAGCTAAACCTGTAATTGGTTCGGGACTGTTAAAGTACCATGTACTGGACTCCAAAATTATTTTTGCCTCTGTATATTAAAATTTGTTCTGTATATAGTTCTCCGCCACCCCTGCCGGACTCAATTTTAACAGGGGGTGAATGTGGTAATCACCACTGTTGTATATATTAGGAGATGTGTGGTAAGGCCCTGTACTACAGGTACTGGGGTAGTCCCTGCCTGCTAGCTCTGCCCAGTAGGCGGAGTATACATATGTGTGCTCCCCATACAGCAGCCATTTTGCCAGTTGTAATAAAGCCTCAGTTGTATTCAACTCTTGTCTTTGTGCAATTGATCGTGCATCAGACTGACCACGCTAAATTGCCCCTTAATTGGAAAAAATTAATTGGGTACTCTAAATTTGAAAAAAAAACTTTAGTCACTGTTTAACCTCCAAAGAGAATAGGACTCAAGGCAGCAGCCTGCATTGTCTCCCATCTTACACTGAACAGTTAACAGCAGAAAGAACTCGGTCTGTGTACAATTACCTGGCCCTCTTCGACATAGTGAATTACTAGAACATTGTAACTGGTGTCCTCAGACGTCTACGTGCTTCTTGCCACGTAGAAGTCTCACTTCTGGAATGATGGACAACCCTGCAACAGGAACCAACCTACCCTCGAAAGAAAACTTCTATTATTCTTTTGATTCTGGATTCTGTACTCGGATAAAACCATAACTTGAATTTTTATTGTGGCCTGGCCCTCTTTGCCTTTCTTTTCTTTATCCCACATTCATTGTAGGAATACAAAGAAACAGGGTGAAAGTTGCAAAATCCCTTTCCCTGTGTTGTGTGTGTGAAATAAACCAACCCCTTTTGTTTGACCTGATCTTGAGTTTGCTATGTGAGTTATTCACATAGGATTGGAACATTGTAAATTTAAGAGTTGGAGAAAATACCTTGTAAAAGGAAAAAATTAAAAACACACCTTTCTACTTACGGTTGGGTAGTGAGATGAGACATAAGAGCGGGATTCTCCCATAATGGGGCTATGTTCCCACACCCGCAAACAACGCGCGTGAATCATTCTGGACTTACATGGAGAAAGTCCAGAGTGATTCTCCTTCCTGGAGGGGGCTAGCAGGGACCCGGATTGTTCCTCACAGCTCTGGCTGCCGATATGGGGCCCTGCACTTCCGTTCGGGGGTTCGCGCATGCGCACGGCGGCGGCTAGTGTCGGCCGCCCAGCGCGACATGGCGGACCCACACCGCGGACTGGCACCAAGAAGATAGGCCCCCCCCCCCCAAGATCGCGCGCACCTGCAGATCGGAGGCCCCCGATCGATAGCCTGGCCGTCCTGATGGCACCCCCCTCCCCCATTGAATGATCCCCGCCCCCACCAGGGCGGCCGATGACTGAGTCCACAGCTGCCACGCCGAGTGGCCGCCGAGTGGAACCAGGAGAGAACCACGCTGGCGGGAGCTCGGCTAGCTGCACTTGGAGAATCGCCGCAGGGGCCTCTTTCAATGGCCCCCGATCGGCACCACGTAGACCGCACGCGCCCGATTGGCGGCGATTCTCTGGGGACCGGAGAATCGCGGGATTGCTGTTGGATCCGATCTCGGGTTTGACGCCCATTCTCCATCCCCGCGCCGAGCGCGATTTTGGCACGGATGCTCGGAGAATCCCACCCAAGGACTTTTAAAATTAATCCTCTTCCTTTCTGTAACAATTTCATGACAGCTGACGTTGTCTTGCTGTACAGACCCGTAGTTCAAAATGACTAATGGGAAGTAATTGCCTTGAAATCTTTCTGAGAGATGTGAAAAGATTTTATATAATTATGAGTAGTTCTTGAATTTTTGCACATAAGGCCACAAGATTGCTATAGGTTCAAATATGAGTTACGATCACAAGCAGAAAAAAAAGCAGTATTCAGAATTTTCGTAATGATAGTCTGTCTTGTTGTTTTAAAATGTGAAGGTGCCATTGAGGTTGGTCTTTACTACCTCGGAGTTAAGCATCAGTTATTCTCTTCATTTTGCCTCAAGCAAAGCTTTGTTAAGAATTAAAGCCCAGTGTATCTGTTTGAGACCGTAGAGGATGAAGCTCATTGGATTCATTGAATCACTTACTCGAGTACATGACATTTTTTTTGAGTAAAAAATGTGGGTTCCTTTATCAGCAGATAAAACGTTTCAAGGATACCCTCAAAGCCTTCTTGAGAAGGTACAACATCCCCACTGACAACTGAGAATCCCTGGCCCAAGACCACCCTATCCGGGAAGGAACTGAACACCTCGAGTTTCATCGCTGAGAGCAAGCTGAAGCCAAGTGTCAAAAGTGGAATGAGCACGTGGTAACCCGGACACCCCACCCACCCAGCTCCTCCAACCAACACCTGCACTGGACTCCTCAGTCAACTGAGAACTCATTTTTAGTGTGAAGCAAATCATCCTCGATGCCAAAGGACTGCCTAAGCAGTCATAATAAGAGCCCTGTTCCTATGTTCTGAATCATAGATAGATCATAGTCCAAAGATGTGCAGGTTAGGTGGATTGGCCATGATAAATTGCCCATAGTGCCCAAAATTGCCCTTAGTGTTGGGTGGGGTCACTGGGTTATGGGGATAGGGTGGAGGTGTTGACCTTGGGTAAGGTGCTCTTTCCAAGAGCCGGTGCAGACTTGATGGGCCGAATGGCCCCCTTCTGCACTGTAAATTCTATGATCTATGATGATAAAGTAACCGAAAATTTACAAATAAAAATTATGGCTGTGCGGTTTATATGGAATTATGTTTGGAAATCGCGATGACCTTTGATAAATGGGTAACAAATTTGCCTGACTATTCCTTAAATGGAGATGTTATCTCATTTATTTAATTGTTTTGTAATGCTACCTTGCTTTTTTAATCCAGCCATTGCCTTAACTGTGGGAAGCATTTTAGTGGGGGTAGACTCATTGTCTGTTACCTGAGGAAGTACTGATCCTGACATCTGAAATTAAGGTTACTTACACAGCTAGATGTCAAAATCAACACTATTGCTGGCAGACCTGCAGTGGATCTTTGCTTTTTTTAAAAACATATTTCTTCAGGGAATAATTGCCAATTTAATTTTACTTTGTTGCTGGCTTAGGGTTACTTTTGTGCAGATTTTACACTGCCTCGTTTCTTTTGCCAAGTTCTGCATTTCTTTGGGTTGTTCGTGAATTCTGACTTGTACCTCTTTATCTTGGATGAAAGAAACAGCTTGCATTTATTTAACATGTTTCATGTTTTCAGAACACCATAAAGCACTTCACAGACAATTAAGTAATCTTCAAATGTAGTCACTGTTGTTATGTAGAAAATGTGGCAGCCAATTTGCACTCGGCAAGGTTCCACAAACTTCAGTGGAATAAATGACATAATAACCTGTTTTTAGCTGTTGATTGAGGCATCAGTATTGGCCAAGACAGCAGGAGATTTACTTTGCTCTTCATCAAATGCTGGGATCTCTAACATCCACCTAAAAGGGTACATAGCACCTTTGTTTAAATGCAATCTGAAAGACGATGCCTCTGACAACATTGCACTCCCTCAATACTGTACTGTGTTGGCTTGTCAGCCTACAGGCTCATGTCTCTGGATTAGGGTCTAAACCCAAAACCTCCTGACTCAGATACAAAATTGCCAGCATTGGGTCAAAGGTGAAATTGAGCAACTGGAATTCTTCAAATGACCTGTAAAGGTCAGGTCAAGTATACAGCTCTAAACGTTATCAGGAATAAATTACAGTTTGTAAACTCAAAATGTGTATGCTATAAATGCAACATTAAACTGTTTGACAACGAACGCTACACATGTCAAATAATTACCTAACTGAAATAGTCATCCAGAGATCAGCCCTTTTAAAAATCTCTTTGCCAATTTCTTCATCGTCTGAAGGTACTCCTTGCCAGAGTATAATTTAACACATGCTGGGAATTTCCAGTTCTTTCCTAAATATCCATTGTCCATGCTTGATTCCTGTCAATGAGTATTGGCAGATTATTTTTACATTGAACAGAAGGGCCGACGGGAAAAAGTTTATCTTGTTGGTACCTGATGTCCAGTTACGAACACACTGTACAGTAATCAGGAGTGTGAACCTTGGCCAATTTTCTATAACCTAACATAGGCACTGAAGTCAATGACCCTAAAATCACCATAGCTGATGTCATCATAGCCCAAACTGGAACTGAATATGAAACTTTTAATTTTCTGCATAGCTCAACGACCCAATAGATAGTCCACTGAGCTATTTGGGCTCCTGTTTATTTTAACAGCCAAGGATGTTAGGCAGGTTAGATTATTTCATCTGTTTACATTTACATTTAATTAAAATTTTAGGGATTATATTCATCTTCAGAATTATTCCAAATTCCAAATTATATTCATCTTCAAAATGTTTACTGTGTAAGGTTTTGTTCTTAACCCTTCGACTTCCAATGATACCCGTGGAATTTGGTTAATCTCTGTTCTGAATTCTGTCTGCCTCAAATATCTGAATAATGCAGCATCGAGCTGTCACTTTGAAGTCATGGTGATAGGGATAGGAAGTAGTCAGCCTCCCTGAAAGCTATTCTGCCAATAAAAAGGAACACTCTTGACACATCACACAATGACAAGTTAAATATAGCAGAGGATTAGAGGGCCACTGTTTTCAGTCATGTCGAATAAGATTATACACTTGAAATGGAATGTTGCATGACCTTTTGGTGCACTGTTCGTCTCGGTCTCTATTTAAATGTGAGACAATTGTCTTCTTATTGACAATCTGTGCTGCTTTAGGCAAGTTAAACAGGAAGAGATGCACGCACTTTATAAAGGAAGATCTACTGCTGTAAAAGAGGAGATGGTACCTGGTAAACAAAGTGAGATGAACCCATTCCTTTCTTTGTCTCAGTTTGTTTTGACTTCGGGCCAACATGGACAGTACGCGATACAAAAGCACTCAAAAATTTCTTATGTTGAAGTGGAAATTCTTGATGCTCAGACAAAGAAGCAGATTTGTGTCCTGGAAAAAGTAAGTGATTTCCATTTTTAATTGTCTGGGCTAAGGTGAGAGCATGACCTTACTGGTCCTGCCTCTCAGTGCATTAGTCTGCTGATATGACAATGGTGATCACAAATCCATCTTGGATTTTAATGAGCAATGTCAGCATTAAGGAGCATTGGGACTTAAAAAAAAGACATTGGATGTTAAAGAATAGTTTGCAAACAGGCAAGGCTGCTTGCCGATCATGAAGTCATGATAATTGTATTCATATTGGACTTTGTCCATGCTGGAGATACAAAATAATGAGGCAAGAAGTTGTATTAATTGAAAGCCAATCAGAAGTGGAAGACAGCATGGAAGGTGCAGTACATACACAAATGCTTGTGTCTGACTCGGGAGCCCCAACAGAAACCCGGTTCTAGCCTAGCTTCTGACATTGGTAAAGTGACAGGAGTC
Organism: Scyliorhinus torazame; assembly: GCF_047496885.1. Classification (NCBI taxonomy): domain Eukaryota; kingdom Metazoa; phylum Chordata; class Chondrichthyes; order Carcharhiniformes; family Scyliorhinidae; genus Scyliorhinus; species Scyliorhinus torazame. The sequence goes on from NC_092715.1 coordinate 219,084,917, forward strand.
CCTCTTGTTCATGGCCTATGCCTCCAATCAAACATAAACTATAAATTTTTTTCTTCGACCAATTGTTAATTGGCATGAATCTAAGTTTGCACTATATGCTGTCAAAAAGACATCCTGGGACCGCAGCATACAAGCACTTAACCGAGTCTCTGAAATTCCACAGCTATTTGAGTGACGGTGATACCCTATTTCTTGGACAAAATTGACAGGGAAGAAATTTCAGCTGAATATCTGAGCATTGATGAGCTGATATATCTCAGTGCAATCTTCCAACCTTTAAGTTACATTTTTGCTGTAACCTCGCACTAAGTTGTATTCAGAATCTATCTATCTTTCATAGAATCCCTTCAGTGCAGAAGGAGGCCATTTGGCCCATCAAGTCTGCACTGATGCTCCAAAAGAGCACTCCACCTAGGCCCACTCCCCCATCCCATCCCCATAACCCTGCAACCCCAATTAACTATGGACACTAAAAGGCAATTTATCATGGCCAAACCACCTAACCTGCACATCTTTTGACTGTGGAAGGAAACCGGAGCACCCAGAAGAAACCCACGCTGCCACAGGGAAACTCCATACCGTCGCCTGAGGTCATAATCCATCCCGGATCCCTGGTGCTGTGAGACAGCAATCCTAACCACTGTGCCACTTTGCCATAAAAATATTCAAAGGCTGTGCTTCCACTGTCTTTTAGGATGAGTTCCAAAGACTCACGACCCTCTGAGAGAAACAAAATTCTCCTAATCTCTGTCTTAAATGAGTAACCTCTTATTTTAAAAAGTAACCCCTAGATTCTCCCACAAGATGAAATGTCCTCTCTACATCCATTCTGTCAAGACCCACCAGGATCTTATATGTTTCAATCATGTTGCCTCTTATTCTTCTAATGAGAAATATCTTTAAAGCATCTGAAACGCTGGTCTAAGTGCAAAAAATAACTAAAAGTTTGGACGATTCATACCGATCAGGAAAAATTAAACAGGCTATGGTGCTTTACTCTAGAACTAACCTGATGGGGCATTAAGATTATGAAACAGTTAGAGAAACAGCTGAGAGAAGATGGTTTCCACTGAGTAGGGAATTAAAATGAAATGGCGTAAGTATAATGTAGTGACAAATCTAGTAGTAAATGCAGCCGTAAGTTCCATTATCCACAGTCTGTGTAGAATATGGAACTGGCTGCCAGGGGAAACTATTAAGAAAAGTAGCATGGAGTCATTCAAAGGGAAATTAAATAAACACATGAGGCAAATTGGAATAGAAGGTTATTCTGTTCAGATGCTTGTATTGAACATAATCACTAGCAGGATCAGTTGGGCTGAATGTTTATGCTATGCCAATAGTAAGGACCCTGCTCTTTAGTAGGACTTGCATACAAACATATGCATTAGGAGCAGAAGTAGGCCCTTATCTTCTGGTCTGTGGATGTTTGTCCCCTCGATGATCCCTTAGAGCAGGCATTGTCAAACTCGGGGGCGCGACCCGTGGGTGGGTCGCGGGCGGATGTCAGGAGTGTCGCGGAACCGTCCGTCACGGCGCTTCCGATCGCGCAATTCTGCGCGCAACAGCTGCAGCAGCCGGCTGTTAATAACGCCGGCTGCAAGCGGCCTTCAAAATGGCCGCGATCATGTAAAAAAATTGCGGCCACACTGCGCATGCGTGCCCGATCATCGGCGCACATGCGCAAAACTATGTGCATGCACGCCGATGATCGGACACGCATGCACAGTGCGGCCGCTTTTTTTTTAAACGGTCGCAGCTTTTGTTTTACAAGTTGGGGGGGGGGGGGTGTTATTCATTTTATTCATTTAATTTTTATTTCTTTCACTTATTTTGGTCATTTTTTTTTTACAAGTTCGGTGGGGGGAGGGTTTATTTGATAAAATCTTACAGGAAGAAAATGCAGAACTTTGGAGACTCCATACTTTCCGACACCTGAAGGCTTCACCTTCATCTAACAGGTTCCATTGGAGGAGCGTGTACGAGGGCCAATGGGATCGGGGCTGTTTAGCACAGGGCTAAATCGCTGGCTTTGAAAGCAGACCAAGGCAGGCCAGCAGCACGGTTCGATTCCCGTAACAGCCTCCCCGAACAGGCGCCGGAATGTGGCGACTAGGGGCTTTTCACAGTAACTTCATTTGAAGCCTACTTGTGACAATAAGTGATTTTCATTTCATTTCATTTCAAAACCATTTCCTCCATTTTTGTCAGCAGCAAACAAGGTAAGAGAAAATGGTCGGAACTTGAGTTCCGTCTGGCCAAAAGAGCATTTGGCCCTGTTGAGGCGGAGGCCATGCTCATGTATACGTCTGAATACGCGCTGGAGGCGACTAACATGCTCCTGTGGGGTGGTGGACCGAATGATTATGTCGTCGATATAGATGCGAACACGCTCAATGCCTTCCATCATTGGTTCCATAATCCTATGGAACACTTCTGATGCAGATATGATCCCAAACGGAATCCTGTTGTAACAATATCTGCCAAAGGGGGTGTTAAATGTGCAAAGTTTCCTGCTGGATTTACCGAGCTGGATTTGCCAGAATCCTTTTGAAGCATCGAGTTTGGTGAAGAGCTTGGCGCGAGCCATCTCACATGTGAGCTCTTCGCGCTTGGGAATCGGATAGTGCTCCCTCATGATAATGCGATTTAGATCCTTGAGATCAATGCAAATTCTCAATTCGCCGGAAGGCTTTTTTACACATAACATGAAACTGACCCAGTCGGTCGGTTCCGTGACTTTGGAAATCACTCCTTGGTTCTGGAGGTCCTGCAGCTGCTGCTTGAGGCGGTCCTTAAGGGGTGCTAGGACTCTGTGAGGTGCGTGCACCACAGGCGTGGCATTCGGTTTTAATAAAATCTTGTAGGTGTACGGGAGCGTGCCCATGCCCTCGAAGACATCGTGGTACTGGTTGATAATGGCGTCGAGCTGCGCCCTGAAGTCGGTGTCCTGAAAGGCAGATGCGTCAGCAGGGGAGAGAGAGTGAACTCTCTGAACTAGGTTCAACAGCTTGCATGCCTGCGCGCCAAGCAGGGAGGCTTTCGAGGAGCCCACGATTTCAAAGGGAAGGATGGTTTTGCGTGACCTGTGCGTCACTTCAAGTTGGCACAAGCCGCTGGCAGCAATGGTATTGCCATTATAATCTAATAGCTGGCAGGCTGATGGGAGGATGGCTGGTTTGACACAAAGGCTTTGGAGGTCAGACCGCGCAATGAGATTGGCGGAGGCACCAGTGTCCAGGCGGAATTGTATTTGGAACCGGTTGACCATAAAGGTGGCAAACCACTCATCGTCTGGATTGATGCTGTATACCGATAGATGCTGGATTCTTTGCTTCGGGGACACCCTGTTTTTGTAACGATACCGACTCGAAAAGGCACCTTCGGGTCCTCGGTGTCAATGTCGGGTAGCAGGTCCGAATCGGACTCCGTGACCGTGGGTTGAATGGCCCGGACATTCCTGCGAGGCTGGCTGGAGCGACGAGAGTTGGCAGGCTGAGCTGCTCTGCATAAAGCAGCATAGTGGCCAAGTTTGCCACATCTCAGGCATCGTCGGGATTTGGCAGGGCATTGCCGCTTTAAGTGGGCGGAGCCACAGTTGCCACTCGTTGTAGCGTCAGTACGTTTGCTGCTCCACTGCGTATGCGTGGTGTGGCCGTACGTGATGCACGCCTGCGCAGTACGTTCATCAACGTCACCGTCCCCTCGTTCGGTGCGCACAAGCGCAGGAGTCCACGAAAAGCACCCAAAATGGCCGCCCTCATCCAGGCTGAGGCCCTGGAGTTGCTCGATTGCTTGGACCCGTTCTGCCTCGTGGGGACCTTGCCGCGCCATTTCAGCCGCTTGGATGTGGGAATGCCGACTCGTGGCATGCTCGTGTAGCATGCAGGTCTCGATGGCAACCGCTTTACCTTGAGCAGCTGCTGGCGTAGGGGGTCCGACTGAACACCGAAAACGATCTGGTCGCGTATCATGGAGTCGGAGGTGGGCCTGTAATTACAGGACTGCGCAAGGATGCGGAGGTGGGTGAGAAAGGACTGGAAAGGTTCACCCTTACCCTGCAAACACTGTTGGAATACATAGCGCTCAAAACTTTCATTCACCTCGATGTTGCAGTGACTGTCAAACTTGAGGACGACCGTCTTGAATTTTGATTTATCTTCACCATCAGCAAAGGTGAGAGAATTGAAAATGTGGATGGCATGTTCCGAGGCCGTGGATAAGAAGAGAGCGATCTTCCTGGTGTCTTAGGCAGCTTCCGGTTCTGTGGCTTCAAGGTAGAGCTGGAAGCGTTGTTTGAAAATCTTCCAGTTGGCCCCTAGGTTACCGGTGGTGTGGAGCGGTGGCAGCGGGCGGACGCTGTCCATTCTGCAGGATGGCTGTATGCTGGTGGAAGGCAGATCACTTGCAGGTAGGTCTAAGAAGTTCTAACATCCCTCAACTCCTGGTATCATGTTGTGTTGGCTGCTCTGGATCCGTGGAACACATACAGGCCGCCAACACTTAAAATAGTACAACACTATTTTATTAAGTTAGAAACTGTTGAATATACTTTCACTGTAGGTTAACACGATGTTAGATTAAACTAAAGACCTATGCCAGTCCTAACCAGTCTATGCACTCAGCACATGGTGAAGATCTGTGCTGTAAGCTGTAAGCTCTGTCCTTCTAAGAGGCGGCATCCCAAATGAGCGGGAACTCTGATGCCACATGTCTTTATAGTGAGTGTGCTCTGACTTGTGATTGGCTGCAGTGTTGTGTGTGTTGATTGATCTTGCTGTGTGTCCATCAGTGTGTGTGTGTCTGCACCATGATATACTGGTGTATATTATGACACACCCTTCCACACTTACCTTCTCTCTCTACATTCTAAAAGTGGCTGGGACATTTCAGCTTACCACTATACAATAGCTAGTGTGTAGCTTGGATTCCCCAAATGTTTTACTCTAGGAAGGAGGACTCTGCTCCATATTTCTCAAGACGCCCGGTTCGGAAGTGAGGATGAGAAATACGGAGTTCCAATGCAAGGTAATGTACAGGAGCAGCATGGCAATCGGGCAGTGACTGCGGGCTCCTTGGAAAATTCCACCTAGTCTAACCTTATGTAATTCTGTGTTATGCATAGTGTGATGCAAGTGTCGTGCAAATTTCTGCTTAGTTTGGTTCCCCAATATTAGGTCCAGGATCATTAGATTTTACAGGGAACTGTTTTTACCTCGGATTTCCAGCATCCAGTCAATTGTTTAAATGCTCTTTTCTCATTGCCTGAACATACTTACATTTTAAAAATATGTTAAAAAAAAAGAAAGAAAAATTTACTGGATACAAAAAAAAGTGAGTTGGATTTCTAGTTCCATGACGACAATAATTTAACGTCCAATTTTTGGTGGTCTGTTGACTCTAGCATAGTGGATTCATATCAATATGATGATGTGGAGATGCCAGTGTTGGACTGGGGTGGGCACAGTAAGAAGTCTTACAACACCAGGTTAAAGTGGGTTTGCCCAACCTTTTCATTCATCTGAAGAAGGAGCTGTGCTCCGAAAGCTAGTGATTCGAAACAAGCCTGTTGGACTTCAACCTGGTGTTGTAAGACTTCTTACTATCAATATGATAGCACACAAGAGTAAATAATTGGCTAACTTTCTGAAGGAACTGTTGGAAAGATTAAACAAATGGCATTCACAATGATGTGGAGCAGACTTTTCACAGCAGGTCACTCATTCCCACAAAGGAAGGTTTTTGAAACATGAATGGCTTGAAAAATGCACCAACTTTTCATCTGAGATGAGAAATCCAGTTTGAAGCGTTCAGGAAATTAAATAAGACAGTAAAGAAATTGATGCTGTCTTATCATGAGATCTGTAAAATATTAAATATTGAATGAGTGGCAGATTGAAGTGGGTTATAGTCAGCCTCCGAAGTGAACATACTAATCATATCACTTCACTGGCTGCTTTATCTATAATATTTATATTCGCTGAACTGAAAAATGAGTTGTTTTAGCCCAACTAAAATAACTGGAACACTTTTGACCATTCACTTTATTTAATGTAAATCTGTTATCTTTAATTCTATTTGTATTCTTGCAAACAAGTGTAAGTAAAGCAGTTCCACAATAAGCGAAAACTTATTGCAAAATGAGATAAATTTGAATGTTTGACAGCTGAAGAAGTCATGTTAAATCTGGCAAACTGATTCTGTTAGCTTTAGGAAATGGAAAGCTAATTAGTTTGGGGAAATTAATGCTAAATGTTTGAATATGACTGTACATCAAAGAGCTTTGAAAATATTGTACACGCAGTTCCTCATTTTAGCAAAGTCACATTGACAATCCCCATAATTTTGGTTTCTGCTATTACATTACTTGATATGAGACATAAAGGTAGAATAACACAAATCCTTGTGCTGACCATGCAAGAGCTGGATAGTTCTTGAATCATGGTTGTGTCATGAAAGATTGAATCTAGTTGCAGCCTTTGATTGCCAGCAATAATGATACCTTCACTACTTTCCAATTTACACAACGACACAAAGATTAAGAGCAGGAATAGGCCAGACAGCACCTGCTTCTCGATATAACCTTGACACTCTTCTCAATCAAAAATCCATCCAACTCCTCTTTGAATATAATAAATGACTTAGGGTACGATTTAATGGCCTTGTCATGCCAATCTTGGTGTCGGGACGAGGGCGTTGAATCTCACGAGGGGCTTCTTGCAACCTAACGGCTGCGCCTGGGAGACCTCGCCAGATCACCATTTAGTGCTGGTTTCTACAAATGTGAACCACTCGTAGTGCACCTGGGGAGGAGGGGGGGGGTCTCCCAGGCCTTTAGAGACCCTGGGTGGTCAGAAACAGGGCAGGGTGGCATTCTGGCACTCCCTCAGGTACTCAGGTGCCTTGGCACTGCCAGCCTGGCACCCTGGCAGTGCCATCCTGACACTGCATAGGTGCCAGGGTGGCATTGCCAGGATAACCGGTTGCTGCCAATGTGACAAAGTGGCAGTGACAAGGTGCCCAGGTGCCAGGTTGGCACTGCCAGGGATCGGGCCTGGAGGGATATGGGTGGGGCCTTACCAGGTGGAGGGGGGTGTTCCCGGGGTCCTCACCCAGGTTGGGTGAGATGGGAGGGGTCAGAAACAACCCTCTCAGAGAAAAAAGATTCTGCTCATCTCAGTTTAAATTTTATACTCTGTCATCTCTTTCTCGACTCCCCCACAGCCTCTCACATCCATCCTGTTAAGTCCCCTCAATGTCTTTTATGTTTTAATCGGTTCACTTCTCATTCTTCCAGAATTCCAATGGGTATAGGCCCAAATTGCTCAAATTTTCCTCTCTGCTAACTTCTTAAGCCCAGGAATTGGTCAAGTGAACCTTCTCTGACTGATTCTTATGCAATTCTCTCCTTTCTTAAGTGAAACTTCACTTTTCCAACTCTCAGGCTTTGGCTTAGCAATAGCACTCTCCCGATTCCACTCCAAACTTTAGCTCAAAATCTAGACTGTCAGTTTGGTGCAATACTGACGGGTCACTGCATTGTTCCAAGCGCTATTTTTCAAATGGGCAAAATGGCCTCCTATCGTATTGTAACCATTTGTTAACTGCATAATTATAATGAGACGTTAAACTAAGACCTTCTCAGCACAGTGAAGCTATCAAGTCAGAGGCAATACAACTGTACTCATTTTCAAAGGCGTAAAGTCATAAAGCTATTTTAATTTCCAGGACTAGGATATCATAGAATTTACAATGCAGCAGGAGGCCATTCGGCCCATCAAGTCTGCACCGGCTCTTGGAAAGAGCACCCTACCCAAGCCCACACCTCCACCCTATCCCCATAACCCAGTAACCCCACCCAACACTAAGGGCAATTTTGGACACTAAGGGCAATTTATCATGGCCAATCCACCTAACCTGCACATCTTTGGACTGTGGGAGGAAACAGGAGCACCCGGAGGAAACCCACGCGGACAGGGGGAGAACGTGCAGACTCCGCACAGACAGTGACCCAAGCCGGGAATCGAACTTGGGACCCTGGAGCTGTGAAGCAATTGTGCTAACCACTATGCTACCGTGCTGCCCCACTACAGGTAAAACGAATGAGCTAAAGGTCAGATGGACACGTGGAATTGTGATATAATAGCCATCATGGAGATGTGGTTGACAGAGGGGCAGCTCACCATCCAGGGATATAGAATCTTCAGGCGAGACAGAAGAGGGGTAAAAGAGGAGGAGGCATTGCATTATTAATTAAGGAGGCAATTACTGCAGTAAGGAGAGATGGTATCTGGGAGGGGGCATCAAATGAAGCTTTATGGGTACAGTTTAGGAATTAAAAAGAGGCAGCCAAATTGCCAGGTGTTTATTATAGACCCCCAGATAGTCAGCGGGAAATTGAAGTGCAAATATGTGTGCAATTCACAGAGGTGTGTAAAATAAAATAACAATAGGGTAATTATATTAGGTGATTTCAACTTTCCCAACCTTGGGATAGTCATAGTATTAAGTGTTTAGATGGAGTGCAGTTCTTAAAATATATACAGGAGAATTATTTAGTTCAATAGGTAAAGGGTCCAACAAGGGGCAGTGCAGTACTGGACCTAATTCTGGGGAATGAAGCTGGGCAGATGGTTGATGTGTTGGTGGGGGAGCATTTTAGTGATAGTGGCCACAACATAGCACTATTTAAGCATGTTATGGACAAAGAAATAGATAGACAAGTTGCAAAAAAAGGTTTTGGATTGGGGGAGAGCGGATTTTAGTAAAATAAGGCATGATATGGCAAAGGTAGACTTGAAGAGTTACTTGTGGGTAAAACTACAGAAGAGCAGTGGGGATGCTCCAAAAGGAAATGGGGAGAGTACAGGCCCAACATTTTCCCTCTAAGGTGATACAAAGGAGTAACAAGCCTAGGGAACTATGGATGACCAGAGATATCCAGAATTTGATGAGAAGGAAAAGAGAGGTTTTTAGCCAGTACAAGAGGAGCAAATCAACGAAGGCATTAGTGGAGTATTGAAAGTGCAGGATAGAGATTACGAAAGCAATTAGGAGAGCAAAGAGAGGATATGATAAATCTCTGGCTGGTAAAAGTAGGAAAAATCCCCAAGATGTTCTATAAGTTTATCAATGGGAAGAGGATACCCAGGGAAAGAGTAGGGCACATTATGGACTAAGGGGGAAATCTGTGGGTGGAGTCAGAAGACATTGGTAGAGTGTTGAAAGAATACTTCTCATCACTCTTCACCCAAGAGAATGCGAGCATGCAGGTATGGAACTCGGGGAGAGAGAGTGTGAGGTTCTTGAACAAATTGACACAGTGGGTGACAAGGTATTGGAGGTATTGGCAGACTTAAAAGTGGACACATCTCCAGGTCCGGGTGAATTGTGTCCCAGGCTGCTGAGGGAGGTAGGGGAGGAGATTTCAGAGGCACTGATCCAAACCCTTAATTCTCTCTGGCCAGGGGAAGGTGCCAGAGGATGGTGAACAGCTAATGTGGTACCGATATTTAAGAAGGGTTGGAGAGATAAGCCAGAGAACTACAGACCAGTGAGACTCACGTCAGTGATAGGGAAACTATTGGAGAAAATCCTGAAGGAGAGAATCTATCTCCATTTGGAGAGGCAAGGTTTGATCAGGGATGGTCAGCATAGCTTTGTCAGAGGGAAGTCATGCCCAACAAATTTGATTGAATTTTTTGAGGAGGTGACCAGGTGTATAGATGAGGCGTGTGCAGTTGGTGTGGTTTATATGGATTTCAGCAAAGCCTTTGACAAGGTTCCATATGGAAGATTTATAAAGAAGGCAAATGCACCTGGGATACAGGGTAATTTGATGAGGTAGATTAAAAATTGGCTTAGTTGTAGGAGACAGAAGGTGATGACCGACAGCTGCTTAGTAACTGGAAGCCAGTGTCCAGTGGCGTACCACAGGGATCTGTGCTGGGTCCCCTATTATTTCATTTATATAAACGACATAGATGAGTATGTGGGAGGTAGGCTTTGTAAGTTTGCAGGTGCCACAAAGATTGGCCAGGTAGTTAACAGTGGAGGTTGAGTATCTTGGGTTACAGAAAGATATAGATGGTCAAATGGGCAGATAAGTGGCAGATGGAATTTAACCCTGAAAAATGTGAGGTGTACACTTTGGAAGAAGAAACTTGACAAGCAAATATTCAATAAATGGCATGACACTTGGATGTTGTGTGGAACTGTTAGCGGAGTTAAGTGAGTCGAGTTCTTCAGACCGCATGAAACTTTAACAAAACGTCTTTTAATGCCACATGCATGCGGGAGAGCTGAACTTGGCCGCTTTAACTGCAGCTTGGTCCAAGTTGCACTGCCCCCATAAAGCTGTTTTACACATCTTATATTGTTTGGATCGTACAGACTGATTCAAAGGAATACAAAGTGATTCAGAGTACTATAATACAACCGATTATCGATACCAGCAGTTTGATTGGGTTACAGTCATTCCCCTAATTAGATGGCGTGGATACATTGTCTGACATACTTCACTTCTAATCATTTTGTCTGACAAACTTCACTTCTAATCATTCCTTGGACACATCTTGTCCATCTGCTTTGCAATACAAAGGAACGTCCTTTAGACAATCAGCCAGTAATGAGGTGGTGAGTGCCCCATTTCCCTGATACCTGTATACGGTTGGGTGCCCAATGCCCCTTCCAGACATGCTGCAGCCAGGCTGAACATTTTCGATTTGTCCCCATTGCTGAAGCTTGGAAATGTGTTACCTGAGATATGCCTGCGTGTAGTATGCTAATTTGCATTTGTCCACATTTTGGGTTTTAGAGATTGTCAGGTTAACCCTTTCCAGGCATTCCCTTCCCTGCTGTCCCATGTGTGCTGCAGATTCTCCATTTTCCCTATTACAGGAACAAAGGGACCTGGACGTGTTTTAGGATTTGGATTTGTTTATTGTCACGTGTACTGAGGTACAGTGAAATGTATTTTTAAGTGAGCAATTCAAACAGATCATTTAGTACATGAAAAGAAAATACATAATAGGGCAACACCAGGCACACAATGTAAATACATAGTGGAGGTTGAGTATCTTGGTAATTCCATAGATCTCTGAAGGCGGAAGAGCAGGTTAATAGGGTGGTGAAAAAGGCACATGAGACACTTGGCTTTATCATTCAAGGCATAGGTTCCAAAAGCAGGGAGGCCATGTTGGAGTTATATGAAATTTGTTGAGACCACAGCTGGAGTACTGTGTGCAATTCTTGTCGCCACATTATAGGAAGGATGTGATTGCACTGGAGGTGGTGCAGAGGAGATTCATCAGGATGCTGCCTGGACTGGAGGGCATGTCTTATGAAGAAAGGTTGAGGGAGCTGGGGCTTTTCTCACTGGAGCGAAGAAGGCAGAGAGGTGACTTGATAGAGGTGTACAGGGTGATGAGAGGCATGGATAGGGTGGATAGCCAGAGACTTTTCCCCAGGGTGGAAATGGCTGTCACGAGGGGACATCATTTTAAGATGTTTGGAGGAAGGTATAGGGGAGATGTCAGAGGTAGGTTCTTTATACAGAATGTTGTGGGTGTGTGGAATGCACTGCCAACAGAGGTGGTGGAGTCAGAGTCATTAGGGACATTTAAGCGACTCTTGGACAGACACATGGACAGCAGTAAATTGAAGGGATGTAGGTTAGGTTGATCTTAAATTAGGATAAATGGTCGGCACAACATCATGGGCTGAAGGGCCTGTACTGCGCTGTACTGTTCTCTGTTCTATGTTGCCTGGGAACTATTATGAAGAGAGGTTGGATAGGTTTGGGTTGTTTTCATTGGAGCAGAGAAGACTGAGAGGTGACCTGATCGAGGTGTACAATATTATGAAGGGCATGGACAGGCTCGATAGGGAGCAGCTGTTCCCCTTAGTTGAAAGGCCAGTGACGAAGGGACACAAGTTCAAGGTGAGAGGCAAGAGGTTCGGGGGATGTGAGGGAAAACTTTTTTACCCAGAGAATAGTGAAGGTCTGCAATGCACTACCTGGGAAAGTAGTAGAGGTGGGTTGCCTCACATCCTTTAAAAAGTACCTGGATGAGCTCTTGGCATGGAAGGTCATACTATTCAAGGCTATGGGCCAAGTGCTGGCAAATGGGATTAGGTAGGCAGGTCAGGTGTTTTGTCAGTGCAGACTCGATGGATCGAAGAGCCTCTTCTGCAATGTATTTTCTGTGATTCTGATTCTGTGAACACTCTCAGGTCGCATGGCAGTAATCAAAGAAGGGCAGGGGAGTTTATCCTTGCCTATATTTAACCCGAAAACCAACATCACTGAAAGTTTTCTTTTTGTTTAGGTGCCTCATTACTGTTCATGTGATTGTGCACATAAATTGACCATTGTATTCACTACAATACCACAGTGACTACATTTCTGACATACTTCATTCACATTGAAGCCTTTTGGATGACATTTCTAAAGGTACATCAGGGACGCAAGTTCTTTCTTTCTCTTTCCCTCCCTCAGCAGCATTCTGACCTCCACCCACATCATCTCCATTTATCCAAAGTCCCGCACAAACATTCTTGCCTCGAGGTACTATTCTCTTTTCAGCCTTATCCTTGCTGACAAACTAATTCTTGTCTCTGTTTTCAAATTAATCCACAGATTCACCTCAGCCAACTTCTGGAGTCTCTCTAATCCGAAGTTTCACCATTTGCTCTGGCATCTTTTGCAACCACACTAATTCCACCTTTAGTAGGAAAGCCCATGGTCATTGTTTCTCTATCATCGCTGATTGTCATCACAACTCTGCTGCCTTGGGACCTTGTTCCCTATTTTCAGAGGAGTGTTCACATCCACACCTTCTCCCATACCTTGAGTTGCTTCCTCTTTTTTTTCTGCAACTGTTTAGTCTTGGTCCTTACCTTTATAAGGATCTTGAGGCAGTTTTAACGTTGAAAGCACTGCATAGATAGAAGTTGCTAAAAATAACACATTTACGTAATGCATTTCATTGAGCAAACGCCAATTCCAAGCTGTTTCACAGGTGGAGTTCACAACTAAACAGAGCTATGTGCAAAATGATTAGGGAAATTTGTTGAAAGCAAAATCAAAAACTTTACAGCAGTTGAATAATTTAAGCTAAATGGTATAGGTTTGAACCAAAAGACAATGCAACTTAATGGTTTCATTGACAGCAAGAGAAAATACAAGCATCTATGTACTTACAAGTACAATATCTGTCTGTGATACTACAAATTCTTGAAAGTAATAATATTTGTGCACCTGTCCAGACACTGTCAGATGAATTTCTCTGAACCTTTCAATTCTGAGATTATTGCCTGGTGATCCTTATATTTCATCTGCCGCTATACCAGTAGATGGCACTGTTACACCATATATACTTTAAACTCACTGGAACGTGGGTGGCATTTCATTTCTCCTTATTAATATAAGACAAGTTTTTTAAGTTATAAACGTCAAATTATTTCCAGACACGTCTCCAAACTAGCCATAATTCTTTATGCAAATATATTTTTAAAAAAACGACAACACATCCTGTTACTTAGCTTTGATCTGCAGAGTTTTAACAACCTAATGGCCCACATCCTTGGAGAAGTGGCGATCATGGTCGGACTGCTGACTGCTCGAACATTCCGCCCAACTCGATGCTGCTCTGCATTTCTTCTGAGGCCTTCTGAGCCTGGCTTTCCCAGAAATGCAGAGTGCAGCATCCCTCAGAGAGTTCGGTCACAGGGAGTGGAATTGTGGGGAAGACAATTCACACCCACCTTTTTATGACACTAACTGTCATATGGTAGGTTTAAAGGTCCAGTTTGATGGTTAGTGAATGGGTGAGTGGTTAATTAAGTGAATAGGTGGCGTGGTGGGTGGGTAGATTGGTATGGTAGGTGAGTGGGTGAGGTGGATAGTGAGTGAGTGGGTGGCAGTAATTAAGTGAGTGTCAGGTGGGTCAAATGGAAGGTGGATGTGGTGGTAGATGAAGAGGGAAGCAGACAGGGGAGGTGGCAGATGGGTAACGTCGCACTCAGGTCTGCGGAGTTGTCAGGTTGAGATGGTGACTGACTGGTTAATGGTTATGAGGTATACAGATGGTAGCACTTTCACTTTATTATGGGAAAACTTTAATTTTTACACACTGACTGACTATTTTAAGGGTTTAAAGTTTGCAGATGGGAAGTGCAACCAAACGTGCCCCATCCCAGGAAACACAAATGACCTGGGCCCCTCCAGCCCAGCACAAGCCCCGCTGATCCCCATCTCCCTTAAAGGAACTTCCCTGGCACCATGGAGGCAATTATTCGTAGGCCACTCCTCGGACTGCAAGATACCAAAGGGGGGGGGGGGGGGGGTTATTTAGGAGGGGATTGAAGGGGATCACTGGGGGGATGTTGCGGGGGAACTGGGGAGGTGTTAAGGGTGGCTACTGGGGAAGATAAATTGAGGTGTAGAGGAGCAAGCTGAAGGGCGCACCTGAGGGGGTAGAAGGTAGGTTCTGAGGGGTGCGCTTGGCAGCATTTGGAGGGGTGCCTTGCCAGTGACCCAGCGGAGGGCTGCAGCAGTTTTTTGAGATCGAAGTACCTTTTCAAAATGGTGCTCCTCCAAACTCAGAGGTGTGGGACCTGTCTGAGAGATTAGTCCCACCCTTCTTCGTTGCAGCGTGGACCCCGGTGTGCCCTGGGAAAACCGATTCTGCAAAAAAGAAAATCCAAGTGCTGTAGCGTGACATGTCGAATCATTTTTGTTTTCCCGCTAGCGGGAACAGCTATGGTTCAGGAGATTTACGCCCTAAGGTGGAACCAATGGGATTTTTAGCAGGGGACATTATCTTGCTGCTCCCTTTAATAACATCAGAGGGCAAGGCAGAGACAATCACATTGTTAGCTATCATCCATCCCTCATCTCCATAAGTGTTTCTTAATATGGGAGAAGAAGTTGGAAAACTGACTGATCCAGCTCCCAGCTGGATCAGTCCAACTCTGGATCTGTCCACGTTAGTGCTATCAGAAACTCAATAACTTTGGGTTCGTACTTTGGTATATTACGTAGGATATGTGGTACAGAACAAGCCACTCAGACCAGCCAGTCCATGCCACATTTGTTCCACTCGAACCTCCTCCCATCTCTCCTCATCTCAATCTATCAATGTAACCCTCCATTCCGTTTTCCCTCAAATTCTAGCCTAAACCCCTCTACCACTTAAAAGCATTTATAATATTTACTTCAACCACTCCCTGTGGTATGGAGTTCCACCTTATCACCATATCTTCAAATACAGAAGCCACTTTTGAATTCCCTATTTAATTTGTTGGTGACTATCTCACATTGATGACCTCTAGTAATGCTGTCAGTGGAAACATTGGACTGGATTTTCATTGACTTGGATTGACTTGGGGTCCTCTTAAAAATTGTGAGTATGCCCTGATTCTGCTATCTTTGAGAGTGTCTTTAAAGTCTGTGGGCTGTTTTCTGTCAGACGCCTGCAATTGGCATTCTGGACCTGGCTGGCTTTATGGCCTACTCCTCGACAAGTTCCTTGAAGTCGGGCCAAGATTTTAAAGAGTTGTGGTTCATAACTCCTAGTGTGCATGCAGGGACCTTTTAAAAGATAACTTCAAAAGGTAGTCGTTATGGATCCTATGGCAAATTAGACCTCCCTCAGACTCCTTATGGCACCACGCGAAGCTCTGCCCTTCCACCTACCCTCTTATACCCTCATAATCTCTATGCCATGATTGTCCTTTTACCCATCCCCTATGTTCCCTCATGATCACACTGCCAAACTTTGTCCTCCCTCCCACTACCAATGGGGCCTTGTGCCCCTTATCCACTGTTCTGTCCTTCTATAGGGTCCTCAAGCCCCCAATGTCATACCCTTTCACCCACCCCATGTCCCCTCATGTTCCCTATGCCAAGGCCAAGGATTGTTATGCCCATTGACACTCTCTAAAACCAATGAATGCCACAGTGTAAATTGTGATATGTTAACAAAAACTTTGAAAAAATATAACCCTTTGATCGCTTTGTGCTATGCTTGAAAAAAATTCTGGCCATGCCGATGGCAGTGTCAATCACCCAGACCATTTGCAGTTTCAAAATCCATAAACACTTGAAGCCATTTACTTAGGTCAATAAACATTGTGAAATTGACTGCAGAGATCAGAGAGCCCAAGCTGCCAATTAAACAATGGCTCCTCTGGTGTTCTGATATTTCAATTAATGTCTGTGCCCTCAGTCAAGCATGCATAATAATGCTTGGCTGAGAGTCCAGATTAGAATAAAAAAGCTGCTGTTTCCCAGAGGAAATATTCTTAGATTGACAGCCCAGGCTCTTTGATCTCAGTGCTCAATTTCACAATGTGTGTTGGCATAAGTCAGGTAGTTTCAAGTTTTTGTGGATTTTGAAACTTAAAAAGGCCAGGAGGGTTATCATTTTTATTAGCTTACCTCTAAATTAATTAAAAATAAGGGCCTGGATGATTGATCCTTTTATTAGTTTGCCCGTAAATGAATTAAAACATTTTTTTTCAAGCATTGGGGAAAGTGACGGAAAATTACATTTCTCAAAGCTTTTGTTACATATCCCAATTTACAATGTGGTGTTCATTGATTGTAGAGTGTACAGTGGTTCAATAGGCATGGAAGTGCCAGAGCTTGGCACAGGGCCACTGGGGGACATGAGGAGGTGGGTAGACAGGCAGAGTTTGGTATAGGGGTAATGAGGGGACATAGGAAGTAGGTGGAAGGGCAGAGTGTGAAATGCAGAATAAGCAGCCTGAGGAGCTAGATGGAGGTATGAGGTGGCCTGGATAGGGAATCGGGTGTATTTGGATGTTGAGGGGTATGTGAGGAGTGAGGGCTGGCAGGCCTTTGTTCTTTCTTCACTGGAACATAGTCGGACGTTACCGAGGCAGGCCTTTTAACCAGCGCACCTCCAAAACCCGGCAACCCCTTTGGCTGCTTCTACACTTCTTCCCACATTGCCTGGCCATACTCCAGTCCACACCCAACCCCCAACAATGAAAATCCCACCTGGGTGGGCACTTTCTCCCAAGGTAGGCGAGCTAAGCTGGGAATTTACCCAGCTCCCCCTACCCACCTCGAACATATAAATCCAGGCCATTCTCTCTGTATCCAGTCTATGAAAATCTTTCATAATTTTAAAGACCTCTATGAAGTCACTCCCTGACCCAACATTTGCAAGAGAAAAGGAAACCCAGCCTGCCAGTAATTTCCTGATTTGTATAATTGTATAATTTCTGGTATCATCCAGCCATAGTTTCTTGAGGGGCCATCAAAGAGCACCTTGCACCAACACAAAATGGCAGCGCAATTTGTGGTAATATTGAGTTCAAACAATGCTGTTTTTGTTTTTATCGTCAGATATCAAAACATCGTTAGAATTTCTCTGCCCCATCTTCATGTATATTGTGGATAATTATCTGGCTAAATGAAAAGGGCTGCTATTCGATGGAGTGTCTGGCTGTGAATGAATCCGTGGCAGTATGACCTTTTTAATGGAAAAGCATTTCTTTATTTGCGATAATCAAAAGCTTGACATGTAAAGCTACCATGGTACAATTGATATCATCGTAAAGCACATGCACATTTATAAACTATTGTATGTATATTGTTGATAATGGAAAGTGACAAATAATTCCTCATGCGCATGTCATTGTTTCCAGACTTTTAGACTGACTGTAATGATACATATGGCTTCATTGTAAATCGACAAAGGAAAAATCATCTATTCATACCTGGTCATAAGCATCATTAGTCAGAGCATTAGTAATTAATGGTGCAGGCAGAACAAGAATGACTCATAAACATGATTAATTTAGATTGCTTTGGGTGAACGGAGGTAGGATAATGCATGATTAATACTGCACATAGCCGTGTGTTTGGATGCATTTGTTCCCACAAGTGAAACAATGCTTAATACACCTCACAGAAGTGGAAATAAAAATCATATCCTAAGGAGGGCCCTGAAGCTGCTTGTTTCTATCGGGTGAGTGAGGTGGGGTTTTTTGCGATTAAATGCTAAACTCTCCCCTAACACTGGGTGTTTTAAACTAGGAAATGAATATTAAATAGGGCAGTGTGAAGTTCAGTCATCGGAAATAATTCCCACTGCTCTTGTTTATTTATCCAAGTTCATCAACCGTCCATTTTAATTTGATTGTGACGTGCTTTCATTTTAGGAAGAAAAACCATCAAATGTCCCTGCCCAACTCGTGAAATGTTCATTGGATGGACATTGATGAGTATTATGAATAATTAAAGAAAGTAGGTAAAGGAATGCAGGTTGTTCTCTGTTACAGCATCTAAACTGAAATTTGTCACTGACATTCAATGGAGAGACAGTAGTCTATTGGCATCGGAGAAAAAGCAATTCCACAAAAAGGAGCTCTTAAAATCAGGAAAATCTTTTTACAAAAAAGGGAGCCCTTTTAAAAATCAGAAAGCAATTCAGTCAATTTTTATTTTTGTTTGTTTAAGCAGTAAGCAATTTCAGGAAAGACATCACGAACGTGAGAAATGATTGAGTCAGGTAATTTCAAGCCACCTGACTTTCTTGGTTCACTTCAGTCATCTGTGCCTTTCCTTATTCACGACCTGACCTTCTGTCCTAAAGTTAAGAGCACAAAGGCCAATATCCAAAAATACATTTAAATAAACCAACAACTTGCATTCATTAAAAAACATCCCAAGGTATTTTCACAGAGGCCTAATTTGAAGATTTCAGTCATTGAGCTCAACATTAGGAGATATGGACAAAGGATTGATTAACGAGGCAGGTTTCAAGGACGACCTTAAGAGCCGAGGAGGTGGGAGGGCAGAAGATCATTCCCAAGTGTGGGACTAGACGTCAATGGCCAGGTGTTTTGGAAGTGCTAAAGAGGGCAGAGTCTGAATTGGGAGCAGAGAGTTTGGGCAGGGTCGGGGCAGAGGTTTAGGTGGTGGAGAGGGAGTTGGGTGTCACAGAGTTCGGGAGTACATGAAGTGATTTAAGCACAAGTTGAGCGTCGAGAGTTTTAAAGTGGAAACATTGAGGGAGCAAAGCTAATGTAGATCAGCAAGAACAGCAGATATGGGGGAGTGGCACTTGTTGCAGAATGAGGATATCAGTAGCTTATGTTTGGATGATCTGAGGTTTATGGAGAGTGAAGGATAGAACACAAAATTTTTAAAAATGTTTACATATCTCATAGCAAAAATATGGGGCGGGATTCTCTCAGGCCTGGGCCGGGACGGAGAATCCCCGCGACCGGGCCACGCTGCCCTTATGGTGGCACCCGTGTGGTTGGCGCGCCGCCGGTCGCGGGCTGCTCTACGCGGCCGGCCCGCTGATTCTCGGGCTGGGATGGGCCGAACGGCGGTCGTGGAAACGCTGAGTCCCGCCGGCGCCGTTCTAATCTGCTCTCAGCCGGTGGGAACTCAGCGTGGAAGGGTCTGGTGGCGGCCTGTGGGGGGGAGGGGTGCTCTGACCCCTGGGGAGCTCCGATGTGACCTGGCCCGCGATCGGGGCCCACTGATCGGCGGGCCGGCCTCTCTGGCTGGGGAACTCATTTCCCATTCGCCAGCCCCTATAGCCCTGCGCCATGATGCGTCGGGCCCGGCGCGTTGAAGGAGGCCACTGCGTATGCACGCGTTGGCGCCGGCACCACTGCGCATGCACGTATGCCACGGCGCCCAGGTCGCGCTGGGATCGGCAGCTGGAGTGGCGTGAACCGCTCCAGCACCATGCTGGCCTCCTATAGGGGCCAGAATGAGTCCTGGGAGCGGCCCGTTCATGCCGTCGTAAAACGCGACGGTGTTTACGACGGTGTGGACACTCTGCCGCGGGATGAGAGAATCCCACCCATGATTTCAAATTATGAGGTGATCAATAGTTTTATCAGTTACTGGTTATCTGTTTAACCACTTGATTTGATTTATTGGAAACCGTCAACAGATCCATCTCCTTCACAATTAACTTTACATGTCATTCAAATAACATTATTTGTAAAATTACTATCTCCCATAATAAAATTAAAAGCTTGAACGATTTATCTGTTGAAATTACAATTTTTAATCAATGAGCACCAGATTCAAAGGAAGCCACTTGACACAGAATTGCTTGAGAGGCTCCTAGAAGCCTTCAATCCTCATTACCCATAGAGCTTCATCTACAAGAACCAATGCATCAAGTTATCAAGAATCTCTTCAAAGCAGGACAGCCTGGATGAACACTAAGGGTGAAAGATTTCCTGAGTGAACCAATATATTGAAATTGAAAATTGCCTGCAAAGCAACAGGTGAGAGCCAAAGTAAAGCTACCACTTCACCCAAAAGCAGCTGATGGTCTTAGCTCCACAAAGGAACTATTTTCACGATTTGAGTATGTGCTTCAAGGTCCCATCTGACAAAAGCACCGAGAGATTCTGAAGGCAGGTCAACTTGTTCATTGAGGCTGAGGATGAAGAGGTTTTGTAGGAAATAAGGTTGAAAGCTAATGTCTTGCATACTTTTTTACAGATCCTTCCTTCGTTTACAATTGCAGATGTAAAGCACAAGTTTCACAAAGCTTGTAAGTAACACTTCAACTCTCTGATTGAAAAAGCTTAATCTTGCAGTTATAGCCATGATGGACATCATAGCTTAAATAGGTGACAATATAAAATTAAGTCACAGAATGGTCATGGAACAGAATTATTTCACATGATAGTAAAGTTTTGATGGCTGCCAAAACAGATAGACTAATAAGAGAGACAAAACAAAGGAAATTAGATAGTTGGTGAGAGTTTGCAGATGAAGGACAAACAGATTTGGGTAGATTTGTAGTGAAAAGGTCCTTGCAGGTTGGACTTACAACAATAATAATAATAATAATAATCCACATCAATAATAATAATCTTTACTGGTGTCACAAGTAGTCACTGCAATGAAGGTACTGTGAAAATGCCAGGTTAAGGTGACGTTAATTGCCAGGGATTTCGAAGGCCGATGGGAAGATACAGGACAGAATCTCACCATATTTTGTCAAAGTGTCAGACTCAGACTGAAAACCAGTGTGTAGCTCACCAGCTGCACAGGCCAGTTTTCTCTTCAGATGTTGAGCATCTTTTAAAAAAAGAGTGAGTGTGGTTTATGCCGTCACTCTGGCAGAGCAGAGACTGATAGAGTTGGCATCACAGAGATCGGGACACCATCTTTTAAGGGAACCCCGATCAGAACTGAAGCTGAACGATCCCCAGCCCTCACCACAGAGACATTGGGCACTCTCTCCACCCCCCAGACAATCATCTGTGGACAGTCATCAGGGGAAACCCTCCCCTCGGACAATCATGGGAGGCTCCCCTCCACTCGAGGGACAATCATCGGCAGATCCACGCCCCCACCGCAGACAATCATCAGGCTCCCCTTGCCCCCCCAATGGGCAATCATCGGGAGCTCCACCACCACCGGCGACCCTCAGTGGCTGCTCCCCCCGGATCTGCAATTTCTCTCCTCAATGCAATTTCTCCCTCCTCCATCACACAACTGGAAACCCCCTCCCCACGGAACTCCCACGAGGGCCTGCCCTTGGCACATCCCCCTGGCACTGCCCCAGGCACTGCCAGTTTGGTACTGCCAAGTTGGCACGGGTGACATTCTCACTGATGGCGATGCGGGTTGAAAATCGCTGCCACAAATTTAAGAACTAATGCTGCCATAGCTAGAAATGTAGGGCGCAATTTAACGGAAAGCGTTCGACGGGCGTGATCTTTTTCTTTTATAAATTTAGAGTAGCCAATTACTTTTTTTCCAATTAAGGGCCAATCCACCTACCCTGCACATCTTTTGGGTTGTGAGGGTGAGATCCACACAGACACGTGGAGAATGTGCAAACTTCACACAGACAGTGACCCGGGGCCGGGATGGAAACCTTGGGCGGGATTCTCCGACCCTCTGCCGGGCTGGAGAATCGCTGGGGGGGCAGCGTGAATCCAGCCCCGCCGCCCCGACGCCGGCTGCCGGATTTTCGGCGGGGGCGGGAATCGTGCCGCATCGGTGGTGGCAGTGGTTTCCCTGGTCATTCTCCGGCCTGCGATGGGCCGAGTGGCCGCTCGCTTTCGGCGGGTCCCTGGCTCTGCAGGTGACCTGCGGGGTCCTTGGGGGGGGCGCGGGGGGATCTGGCCCCGGGGCAGCTCCCACGGTGGCCTGGCCCGCAATCGGGGCTCACCAATCTGTAGGCGGGCCAGTGCCGTGGGGGCACTCTTTCCCTCTGCACCAGCCGGTGTAACGGTCCGCTATGGCCAGCGTGGAGAAGACCCCGCCTGTGTATGCGCTGGGATGACGCCAGCACACGCTGGCGCTCCCGTGCATGCGCCAACCCGCGCCGGCTGGCGGAGGCCCTTCGGCGCCGGTTGGCATGGTGCCAAGCCCTTTGACGCCAGCTGGCGCGTTGCCAACCCTGCTGGCGCCGGCCTAGCCCCTGAAGGTGCGGAGGATTCCGCACCTTCCGGCGGCCCGACGCCGGAGTGGTTCACGCCACTCCTCGGCGTCGGTAAGGCCTGTCCCGCCGGGTAGGGGAGAATCCCGCCCCAGGTCCTTGGCGTTGTGAGGCCGCAATGCTAAGTACTGCACCACCGTGCTGCCCTGATGGCGTGATCTGACCAAAAATAAAAGTCTGTCCTGGGCAGGATTCGAGGGGTTGTTCCTGGTGCCTGTAGAGTTGGGAACAGCCCCGCTATCTAATGGCACTCCCCCCACTTGAGACCGGTATGTCATGATATACACCAGTATATTATGGTGCAGACACACACACACACACACACACACACACACTGATGGACATGCAGTGGGACCAATCAGCATACACAAGACCGCAGCCAATCACCAGTGAGAGCACACACACTATAAAGACAGGGGACAGGAGAGTTCCCACTCATACTAGTAGCAGCCAGCTCAGAGCACAGAGCTCACAGCCTGCATCACAGACATTCACCATGTGCTGAGTGCATCACCTGGTTAGGACTAGGCAAGGGTCAATAGTTAAAGCTAGTATTGCATTTACCCACAGTTCAAGTATGTTAATATAGTTAACCTTATAATAAAATAGAGTTGCACCACTTCCAGTGTTGGTGACCTGTTTGTGATCCAGAACACCCAACACATCATGGTACAAGGAGTGGTTGCATACTAGCACTTCTGAGACCCACCTGCAACTAATCAGCATTCCGGAATCCTGAAGTATGGAGAACATCAACAGGACCGCACCGCGCATGCACGGTGGCGCAATGAGAGTACTGACGTCACGACGTGCGGCAACTGTGGCTCCGCCCATTTAAAGCGGCAATGTCCTGCAAAATCGCGACAATGCCTACGATGTGGCAGACTTGGCCACTATGCTGCCTGTGTCGAGCAGCTCAGCCTGCCAATTCTTATCGCTTCAGTCAGCCTCGCAGGAACATTCGGGCAATTCAAGCCACGTTCACCGAGTCCGATTCCGACAGATCAGTAACACTGAGGACCCGAGGGAGCCTTTTCGAGTCGCTGTTATAACAAAGAACAGGCTGTCCCCGAATCAAAACCACCAGCCGCTGTCGGTGCACAGCATTGATCCAGACGACGAGTGGTGTCCCACCCCGACGGTCAGCCGATCCCAGATACGATTCCGCCTGGACACTGGTGCTTCCGCTAATCTCCTAGCGTGGTCAAACCTTCAGACCCTTGGGGTTAAACCAACCATTCTTCCATCGACCTGCCAACTAGTGGACTACAATGGCAACGTCATTCCTGCTACCGGTTCATGCCAACTCGAAGTGACGCACTACTCGCGAAAAGCCATCCTTCCCTTCGAGATCGTGGGCTCCTCGAAGGACTCTCTGCTAGGCGCACAGGCGTGTAAATTCCTAAACCTTGTTCAACGAGTACACTCTCTCTTTCCAGAGGACACGACTGCCTTCCAGGATGCGGACTTCATGGCGCAACTCAATGTCATAATCGACCAGCACCGCAACGTTTTCGAAGGCATGGGCACGCTTCCATACACTTACAAAATTCTGCTCAAACAAGATGCCACGCCTGTGGTTCATGCACCTCGCAGAGTCCCAGCACCCCTCAAGGACCGCCTCAAGCAGCAGCTGCAGGACCTCCAGGACCAAGGAGTGCTCTCCAGAGTGACGGAACCAACCGACTGGGTCAGTTCCATGGTGTGCGTAAAGAAGCCTTCCGGCGAGCTCCAGATCTGCATTGACCCAAAGGATCTGAAACGCAACATAA
The DNA here is from genome assembly GCF_047496885.1 of Scyliorhinus torazame. Taxonomy (NCBI): domain Eukaryota; kingdom Metazoa; phylum Chordata; class Chondrichthyes; order Carcharhiniformes; family Scyliorhinidae; genus Scyliorhinus; species Scyliorhinus torazame. The sequence goes on from NC_092715.1 coordinate 219,109,161, forward strand.
TGAGGGAGCATTAACCTTTTCCCAAGCGCGAGGAGATCATGTGCGAGATGGCTCAGGCCAATATCTTCACCAAACTTGACGCTTCGAAAGGATTCTGGCAAATTCAACTAGTTGGTCCATCAGAAAGCTGTGTATCTTTAATACCCCGTTTGGCAGATACTGCTACAACAGGTTGCCCTTTGGGATTATATCGGCATCAGAAGTATTCCACCGGATCATGGAGCAAATGATGGAGGGCATTGAGGGTGTGCGCGTCTATGTTGACGACATCATCATTTGGTCCAGGAGCATATCAGTCGCCTCCAGCGCGTTTTCAAACGAATACGGGACCAAGGCCTTCGCCTCAACAGAGCCAAATGTTCCTTCGGCCAAACGGAACTCAAATTCCTAGGGGACCACATCTCCCGGTTGGGTGTGCGGCCGGATGCGGACAAGGTGGCAGCCATCACGGCCATGCAGAAGCCAGCGGATAAGAAGGGGTTCCTCCGATTTTTGGGCATGGTCAACTTCCTGGGGAAGTTCATCCCCAACCTCGACTCCCATACTATAGCTCTCCGGAACCTGGTCAGGAAGACGACAGACGTCCGATGACTTCCCGCCCATGAGCATGAATGGGAGGCGCTTAAGACCAAGCTATCCACGGCCCCGGTATTGGCATTTTTTGATCCCACGAAGGAAACAAAAATTTTAACGGATGCCAGCCAATCCGGCATTGGGGCAGTGCTCCTGCAACGCGATGAGGCCTCATCATGGGCCCCCGTTGCATATGCGTCACGTTCCATGACCCCCACAGAACAGCACTACGCGCAGATCGAAAAGGAGTGCCTGGGCCTGTTGACTGGGGTCGACAAATTTCATGATTATGTGTACGGCCTCCCCCAATTCACCGTCGAGACCGACCATTGCCGCTGGTCAACATTATACAAAAAAACTGAATGATATGACCCCTCGCCTCCAGCGCATTCTGCTTAAACTCAGGCAGTACGATTTCCACCTCCTATACACCCCGGGCAAGGACCTGATCATAGCCGACGCTCTGTCCAGGGCAGTCAACACCCCGTGTGACCCAGAGGGGTTTGTCTGCCAGGTTGACGCCCATGTGGCCTTCACGGCCTCCAATCTGCCGGCCACGGATGAACGCCTTATCCACATTCGCCGCGAGACTGCGGCTGACCCCCTACTACAGCGTGCCATGCGCCACATGACAGACGGGTGGCTCAAGTACTAATGCCCGCAGTTCTACAATATCAGAGATGATCTGGCAGTAGTCAATGGTGTCCTCCTGAAGCTGGACCGCATCGTGATCCCGCACAGCATGCGCCAGCTCGTTTTGGAACAACTACACGAGGGCCATCTTGGTATGGAGAAGTGCCGAGGGAGGGCCTGAGAAGCTGTGTACTGGCCCAGCATCAATGAGGACATCGCCAACACAGTGCTCAACTGCCCCACCAGTCAGCGGTTCCAGCCGGCCCAACCACGTGAGACCCTACAGCCCCCAGAGTTGGTCATGTCCCCTTGGTCTAAGGTAGGCGGTGACCTGTTCCATGCGCTCGGCAGTGACTATGTTCTGATTGTAGACTATTTTTCGAACTACCCGGAGGTTGTACGCCTGCACGACATCACATCATCGGCGGTCATCTGTGCCTGCAAGGAGACCTTTGCTCGTCACGGCATCCCACTCACTGTGATGTTGGACAATGGCCCCTGCTTCGCGAGCCAGGAATGGTCCAACTTTGCCAGCAGGTACAACTTTGTGTATGTGACATCCAGTCCCCTGCACCCCCAATCCAATGGCAAAGCGGAAAAGGGCGTCCACATCGTCAAACGGCTCCTCTGCAAGGCTGCCGATGCAGGATCCGACTTCTACCTCGCCTTGCTGGCCTATCGTTCGGCCCCACTCTCCATGGGCCTGTCGCCCTCAGGACCACGGTGCTGTCCATTCACGTCCTTGACCACGTTCCGGTCCTTCAGCGGATGCAACAGTCTCGTGCACAACACAAGGCGGTGCATGACGCTCGGGCGACTGATCTCCCTGCTCTGACGCTGGATGACAACGTCCGCATCCATCTTCCGGAGGGTGGCTGGTCTGCAACTGCTGTGGTTCTTCGGCAGGTGTCTCCCCGCTCGTTCCTGGTGCGACTGCCAGATGGTTCCATTCGCCGCCGCAATCGACGTGCCCTTCGTCTCGTTCCACGCTCGCTACGTGATCCTCCACCGGTGCCACGCGCCCTGTTGTCCCCAACCTGGACTATGTGGAGATTCCGAATACTCTGCATCCTCCTCACTCTGCCGTGGCCCAGCCCGTTCCTCAGCCGGTGGCTCCTGACCCACCCGTGAGGCGGTCAACCAGAATTCGTCGCCCACCTCAGAGACTTGACTTATGAGTTTTACAATGTTGGACTCTTTGATCTGTTCTGTTACGCTGTTTCATCGTTCCAGTAGTTAGTATGTAATGTTCATTTCGTTGTTGGTGTGACACCCTATTTCTCTGCACCCGGCACCTTCCCCTGTAAATAGATTAGCCTCATGTACATAGTCATGTAAATAACACGCACACACATAGTCAGGTACATTCACTACACGATATTTATTGTCACGCAGGGGGGATGTCATAATATACACCAGTATATTATGGTGCAGCCACACACACACACACACTGATGGACATGCAGTGGGACCAATCAGCATACACAACACCGCAGCCAATCACCAGTGAGAGCACACGCACTATAAAGACATGGGACAGGAGAGTTCCCGCTCATTCTAGTAGCAGCCAGCTTGGAGCACAGAGCTCACAGCCTGCAACACAGACATTCACCATGTGCTGAGTGCATCACCTGGTTAGGACTAGGCAAGGGTCAACAGTTAAAGCTGGTATTGCATTTACCCACAGTTCAAGTATGTTAATATAGTTAACCTTATAATAAAATAGAGTTGCATCACTTCAAGTGTTGGTGAACTGTTTGTGATACAACACATCGCGGTAGATCCCGCCTCAAGTGGCATTTCAGTGGGCTTGGCTGGCATTGTCGGTGATATCCTCTGACTTCTGACTTATTCAGGAGGAAGTTCATTGATGAAAAAATTAGAGGTGATTGGCCCTGGAATACGGCCCTAAAGCACTCCTGTAGTGTTGTTCTGAAAGTAAGATGATTGACGTCCAACAAACACAACTTTGTGCTAGGTATGACTCTAGCAGAAGAGAGTTTTCTCTACAATTCCCGTTAACTCCAGTTTTGCTTGGGCATCTTGATGCACACTCAGTCAAATGATGCTTTATATCAAGGGCAGTCACTCTCAACTCCCCTTTGGAGTTCAGCTCCTTTTTCCATGTTTGAACCAAGGCTGTAGTGAGGTCAGGAGCTGAGTGATGTTGGCAGAACCCAAAATGAGCATCAGTGAGCTATATTATTTCAGAGCCATTTGACAGCAATGTTGATAAGCTCCTCCATTACTTAGCTGATGATCAAGAGTGAACTGATGGGGCAGTAACTAGCAGGGTTGAATTTTTCCTGCTCTTTCTGAAGAGAGAAAATCTGGGCAATTTTCCACATTGGCGGGTAAATGCCACTGATGCAATTGTAGTCGAACAGCTTTGCTAAGGTCTCAGCTAATTCAGGAAAATAAGTCTTCAATACTATTTCTGGAATATCGTCAGTGGCCAGTATCTAGCACCTTCAGCCATTTCTTAAAATGCAGCCTTGATGGGGAGTTCCTCGCCAAGGCCTAAAAAACCCGACAAGGTGCTATTGAACATAGGGGGCGCGATTCTCCCATGCCGCGCCATATGGGAGAATAGCCGTTCTCACCATTTTTTCCTGCGGCGCCGGTCCGACGACGGCAGGCAATTCTCCGAGGAGTGGATAATCGGCGCCATTTACGCCAGCGCGTTTGGCGCGGTGCCGGTCACGGGCCGCTGTCTGGGGTGGGGCCGCCGATTCTCCGGCCTTGATGGGCCGAGCGGCCGTGCGGAAACCGCAGAGTCCCACAGGCGCCATTCACACCTGCTCGTAGCCGGCGGAAAGTCTGCGCGTAGGGTCGGGGGCCTGCGCGGCCTGTGGGGCGGGGAAAAACGCTCCTTCACCGGGGAGGGGCCTCCGATGGGGTCTGGCCCGTGATCGGGGCCCACCAATCGGCGGGCCGGCCTCTCCAGCCCCAGCCCTATTTTATTACGTGGCCGGCCCTTGAACCCCCACGCCATGTTGAGTTGGGGCCGGTGCGCTGAGGAAGTCTCCCGCGCATTCGTGGGTTGCAGCGGCCCAACTGCACATGCGCGGGTTGGGTTGGCGCGGCCCAACTGCTCATGCGCGGGTTGGCGCGGTGCCCATTTGATGCCGGGAAGGGAGGCTGGAGCGGCGTGAACTGCTCCAGTGCCGTGCTGGCCCCCTAGAGGGGCTAGAATCGCTACTGCCCGCACCCGTTTCGCGCCATCGTGGGACGCGACGGCGTTCACGATGGCGCAAGCACTCTGTCTCCATTTCGGAAAATCGCTCCTAGGGTCTTTCTCGGCGATGCAGACACCAAGAATCACCCCGCTAAACGCACTGTTCAGCGGCCTTTAATGCAGGTCCGCTGAATCGCGCCCTATTTTGCTGCTGTTGATGACCAACAATACCTCCTGGATTCCCAAGTCCATTTTCATTTGCCACTATTTGTTCAAAATCTATCTCGTTTGACATGTTTGTAATGCCAGACAATACAATGCAGAGTATCCTCAATGTGAATATGTGACTTTGTCTCCATTAGGACTGTGCAGTGACAACCTTCACCAAAACTGCCATAATCAGACGTATCTGTAACAGGTAGATTGATGAGGGCTAGGAGCTTTTCCCCCTTGATAGTTTCCTCACCTCCTATTGAAGACCCAATCTATCAGCTATTCCCCTTTGAATTTTGACAGCTCAACCATTTATGAAGCAACTGTGATAGACATTGAAGTCCCCTAACCAGACTACATTCTCTGCCCTTGCCACCTAATTGCTTCTTTCAATTGGAGGAATACTGATTCATCAGCTGAGGGGCAGTGCAGCAGGTGGTAATTAGCAGATATTCTTGCCCATGTTTGACCTGATGCCAGGAAAACTCATAGGGTCCACAGTCACTGATGAGAACTCACAGGGTAACCCCCTCCTCCAGACTGTATACCACTGTGCTGCCCCCTCTGGTAGATCTATCTTGCAGTGGGACTTGACATATCCAGGATTAGGTGATCGTGGTGTCTGGGTATTAATCGGTGAGTATGACAATGTCAAGTTGGTGCTTAACTAGCCTGTGCGATAGCTCTCCCAATTTTCGCACAAAACACGAGGTGTTAATAAGCAGCACTTTGCAGGGTCAACTGTGCTAGTTTTGCCATTGTTGGTTTCGATGCCGAGGTCAATATCGGGTGGTCCATCCAGTTTTGTTCCATTTTATAGGTATTGTAGAGGTTTGATACAACTGAGTGTCTTGCGAGGCCATTTCACAGGGCATTTAAGGCAGCAACATGGCTGTGGGTCTAGAGTCATATATCGGCCAGATCAAGTAAGGACAGCAGATTTCCTCCCCTAAAGCATGTGAGAGAATCAGATGGGTTTGTACAACAATCAATGATGGTTTCCAGATTTATTAGTTGAACTTAAATTCCATCAGTTGCCATGTTGGAATTTGAACCTGTGTCCCCAGAGTATTAGCCTGGGCCTGTGGATTACTAATCCAGTGGCAATGCCAATTCTCTGTTTATGGTTTCCCTCAAGCTTGGTGTTTGCATCATTAAATGGTCAGACTTCATCATGTTTCCGTGCCACTTTGATTTCCACTGCAGAGCTGCCTCCTTTGAGTAGCTGAGGTTCTGATACAATGTGCCACCCCTGCAATGCTGAAAAATACCATTGCTCTTGGAAAATTGATGCTAATTGCCATTTAACAAACTGAATTGGCTTCCTGCCACTGCCAAGTGAGTTGCTGTCACCATTCAAAAGCTGCCTTTGGGAAAAGGGGGAGGAGGCGGGAATATAATGGGGAACTGGCAGGACACATTTTTCCCTGATTTTTCTTGCACCTTTGCCGACCAGTCTCCAAGGACCTCGTAATATTCTCCTAGTTTCTCTCTGTCTCCCTTATTAAACTGAAAATGTCAATTAAATCATCCTTTACCCTTCTGAATTCCAGGGATAACAACCTTGGTAGCATTCTAGTAAACCTATGCTTTGACCCCACCAAGGCCCAAAATATTCTTCATAAGGTGTGACGCCGAGAACTACTCACAATGCTTCAGATGTTATCCAACCAGTGTTTTAGAATCATACAGTGCAGAAGGAGGCCATTCGGCCTATCAAGTCTGCACTGACCCTCCAAAGGGCATCCCACCTAGGTCCCCTTCACCGCCCATCCCGGCCAATCCACATAACCTAATCTGCCCATCCCTGGACACTAATAGGCAATTTTGGCATGGCTAATCCACCTAACCTGTGGACTATGGGGGGAAACCAGAACACGCAGACGGAACCCACGCTGACACAGGGCGAACGTACACACTCCACACGAACAAGACTGGAATTGAACCCTGGTCCCTGGAGTTGTGACGCAGCAGTGCTAACCCTCATTGCATCAGCTTTTCTGATTATTTCTTCTACCTAATCATGAAATGTAATTGAAAATGCTCTGCAGCTGTTTAAGATCTAGAACATTAACTAGTGTTATCTGATTAAGAAAGCTGTAGGCTATTACTCTTGTTTGTCAGTTTTATACATTATTAATATTTCTTCATCATGAGATGGTTTATTTAATCTACAGAATTGTTTTGAGCTTGTCCAATTTCCCTCCTGGAACTTCTGATTTTTTTTCAGTTTTATTCAATGTCTTATTTAAAGACCAGAATCAGTGGGTTGTGTCCCTGAATCAGTCGGTTTAAGAGTTTTATGGTGCTTTATTAAAGCAGTGTAATGCTCAGCAATGTAATTTGGTAGAGGCACTCACTGGTTTGATAAGCATGAAGCAGTGTGATTGTTTCATCTCACTGCCTCTGAATTTAACATTGTCATAGTAAATGTACTGAATTAAATTTAGCAATCATAACCAAGCAGCATTATCACGAAGGGGATCTTCTATCCTTTTGCATGTTGTAAACGATTGCTTGAACAAATTATGGAGTTTTGATCTAATCATAAATGAAGATCGATCTTCAGCTGCTGGTTGAAAATGTGAACAAGGGACTTCCGGTGGCGGCCATGGAGGCGATTGATCAAGTGGTTCAGAATCAGGGGCGAAATTCTCCGTTATCGGCGCGATGTCCGCCGACCGGTGCCCAAAACGGCGCAAATCCCACCTGCATCGCGCCGCCACCAAACGTCGCAAAGTCTCCGGCCCGGAATGGGCTAGCAGCGACGTGACGCTATCCGCGCTGGCTCACGTGGTTCATGCGTGACGGCTCATAAGACTCGCTGCTCCCCTCACCCGACCAGAAGACCCGACCGGATGGCCGCCCGCCGCTCAGCCCCGAGGTTCCAGTCCCGCGATATTGAGGCGCTCCTGGATGCAGTGGAGCAAAGGAGGGAGGCCTTGTATCCTGGACATGGCCGCCCCACGCCACAGCCGGCGTCTGTGGAGGGAGGTGGCAGAGGCCGTCAGCGCTGTGGCCCTGACACCACGGACAGACCACCCAATGCCACAAGAAAGTGAACGACCTCGCCAGGGGCAGACAGGGTGAGCCCCCCGCCTGCCCGATATCCATATCCCCCAAATCCCCCCTCCCCCATATACCCCATATCCCCCCTCCCCCATATCCCCCATATGCCCCTCCCCATATCCCCCCTCCCTCATGTCCCCCAGATCCCCCTCCCCATATCGCCCTCGCCCATATCCCCCTCCCTCATATCCCCCATATACCCCCTCCACCATTTTCTGCCATATCCCCCCTCCCCCCATATCCCCCCCTCCCCCATATCCCCCCTCCCCCATATCCCCCCTCCCCCATATCCCCCTCCCCATTATCCCCCCTCCCCCATATCACCCCCCCATATCCCCCATTTCCCCTCCCCCATATCCCCCCTCCCCATATCCCCCCTCCCCTTAATCCCCCAGATCCCATATACACCATATCCCCCATCCCCCATATCCCCCATATCCGGCCTCCCCATATCCCACCTCTCCCCATATACCCCCTCCCCATATCCCCCCTCCCCCATATTCCCCCTCCCCATATCCCCCATATCCCTTCCCCATATCCCCCCTCCCCATAGCCCCATATCCCCCCTCCCCCATTTCCCCCTCCCCATATCCCCCATTATCCCCCCTCCCCGATATTCCCCATATCCCCCCTCCCCATATCCCCATATCACCCCTCCCCGATATCCCCCCACCCCATATCCCCCTCCCCCAAATCCCCCATAGCCCCCTCCCCATATCCCCCCTCCCCATATTCCCCCTCCCCATATTCCCCCTCCCCATATCCCCCATATCCCCCTCCCCATATCCCCCATAGCCCCCCTCCCCATATCCCCCCTCCCCGATATCCCCCTCCCATATCCCCCCTCCCCCAAATCCCCCATATCCCCCCTCCCCCATATCCCCCTCCCCATATCCCCCATATCCCCCCTATCCCCCCTCCCCCATATCCCCCTCCCCATATCCACCATATCCACCCTCCCCATATCCCCCTCCCCATATCCCCCACCCCCTTATCCCCCCTCCCCCACATCCCCCCTCCCCCACATCCCCCTCCCCATATCCCCCTCCCCATATCACCCCTCCCCCATATCCCCCCTCCCATATCCCCCATCCCCCATATCCCCCCTCCCCCCATATCCCCTCTCCCCCATATCCCCTCCCCCATATCCCCCCTCCCCCATATCCCCCCTCCCCCATATCCCCAAGTGAATCCAGCCCTAAACTTAACCTCTGCAATACATGCGCAAATGATGGCGTGCATTCATATACCTGTCTAACACTGTTGCCTTTTACCCCTGCCACCACCCCCCACAGGAGAAGCGCGCACACAACACCGGGGATCATGTGAGGACAGGAGGAGGCCCAGCTGAATGATAGGCCACTGATCGAACATGAGGAAAGGGCCCTGGAACTGGCTGGCGGATCTGAGGACCGGGAGGTTGCTGATGCAGAGGTCGGGGGCCCACCAGCAAGTGAGCCACCGACAGTCCATCCCCATATCCCCCCTCCCCCATATCCCCCATATCCCCCCTCCCCCATATCCCTCCTCCCCCATATCACCTGATCACTGTCTAACCAGGCATGCTTCATTGTGTATTGCAGGAGCAAACGTCGAGGCACTCATCCCCGCAGATGCAGACCGCCCGCATGATGCCCCTCGGAGACCACGGGAGACGGAGAGACCCGGACCCTCTGGCATGCGACGCCCGCACGATGCCCCTCGGAGACCATGGGAGATGGAGAGACCCGGACCCTCTGGCATGCGACGCCCCGCAACGATGCCCCTTGGAGACCACGGGAGACGGAGAGACCTGCAGCAACAGGGAGACGGCGCCCCCGTCTCATGCGGGTGCGGCAACGCAGGCGTGTGCCACCCAGTGACGAGAGGGGCTGCCACAGGCCACCGTCACAGCCGAGCCACGAAACCACAACCCAGGACACCCCTACCCAGGACACCACTACCCAGGAAACTGAAATACAGGACAGTGACACAGATTGGATGGGTGGAGACGAATCGCCACCCCAAAGTGCCATGGACTCAGAGTCGGACGATGCGCACGACACAACGCCACTGCTGTCACCAACACCCTCCACCATCGCAGAGACGCTCACCTCGGTTGGGCGCTTTAGTGATGAGGCGTCTGGTACACTCACTGGTGCGCACAACACAGCTGTCCCGGTACAGCAGGTGGAGGTAGGAGCAGCAGAGGGGCCGGGTGGTCGGAGGGCAGCCGGGAGCATGTGAACATCTGCCGCCCAGATGGATCCCGGGTTCCTGGAGTTACCACACCCACCCATAGGTTCGATGCAACCACCCGAACCTGGGACGAGCGAAGAGGGTGACGGCCAGCTTGCGGCGGCTGCAGTTGCAGGTGGAGGAGTCCACCCGCGTCCAGGAGCTGGCAGTGGTGCCGGTCATTGCGTGCCACCCAGGCCGACACCGCACGGATGGCATCCGGGGTGGAGGCAATGGGTGCGACGGTGTCAGACATGGGGAGCGGTTTGCGAGGCCTGGGGCTTTCCGTACAGGTGGCATCTGTGGCCCAGGACATGGCTGCCCTCTCACAGGAGGCCATGAGCCAGAGCCAGCGGCAGATGGCAGAGGGGCTCAACTCCGTGGCACAGTCTCTGAAGGGCCGTGGCCCAGTCTCAGCAGGCCATGGCCCAGTCTCTGAAGGCCATAGCCCAGTCTCAGCAGTCCATAGACCAGTCTCAGCAGGCCATGGCCCAGTCTCAGTAGGCCTTCGCTGAGGGCATCGGCGCCATTGCTCATGTGCGAGCCGGCGTCGCACAGTCACAGACAGGGATTGCCAACCCCCTGAGCTCCATGGCTGCAAACCTGCAGACCCCTGCCGATACCAGCACGGGCCTCCAGGACTGGCAGCGCCAGATGTCGGGGGGGGGCGTCGGATGGCCAGTCCGTTCGCATCCCCCATCCATGTAGAGGCCTGGGGGCCATCGGGCACCCCGAGGGAGGAGGAGGTGTGCTGGGGCCCGTTCCAGGTCCCATTGTAGGGGAGGTCCCAGAACACCTTAACACCTCGGGCTCCCCACCTTCCGTCCCAGGTGCATCGGGTGGGCAATGGGCAGGACAGGCTGGCAGCTCACCATCCCAGTCGCCCGGAGCCCGCAGCCTGGTCCATCTAGGCCAGGACGCGCCAGGAAACGGCCGCCAAAGGGATCCCGTGTCAGAGGGCAGGAATCGCAGGAGTCCACCTCCAGTTTTGCTATATACCGTCTGGGGAACCACCTAGCGTAGTCAAAGGTCCCGTACGGCCAAACAATTAGACACTGAGTAAGTTGGCACGGGTGCAGGGCACAGATGAGTTTTAGGGGCTAGGGCACGTGCATGAACTCCTTTGGTTATTAAAGTCAATGTTACACCTACAGAAGCTGCCTTTGTGCTCTGTCCAAAGCGTGCGGGGATGTCATGTATCAAAAGCTCTTCCCTACCATTCTAAGTGGCAGCTCTCTCAGTCTCTTCTCCTGCCCTCTTGCCTGAATCGCAAACATCTCGCTTTCCCCCATGTTCAATTTATACCCCGAAAAAATGCCAAATTCCCCCAAGATTCGCATTACTTCCCCCATCCCCTCCAATGGATCCGAAATGTACAAGAGCAGGTCATCTGCGTAGAGCGAGACCCAGTGCTCCACCGCCCCCCCCCCCCCCCACCCCCCACCCCCCCAAACCAGCCCTTTCCAGTTCCTAGAGGCT